>NC_092876.1:394900784-396100784 GCF_028372415.1 Notamacropus eugenii
TTAAGCCAGTTTGAGCTAATGGGGTTACTAAGACAAAGGATAAGAAGGAAAGTGTAGCCTGTTACAAAGCCTTGGAATTACATCGACAGTTAGAGGGTGGGAAGTGGATGATGATCCAATGTAGTGATCAATTAAGTAGGAAGAAGAAAACCCAGAGAGGAGAAGTTGTCCAGGAGAAGAGGGAATTAAATTTTCTATACTGTTGCCATTTTTTGAATATTTATTTATTTCAATTTTATTTATTTTTTTGGTTACATTTTAAATTCTGAACTGACTCCCTCCTCACACTCTGCTAGACAAGGCCACCATTTCACACACACACACACACACACACACACACACACACATACACACACACACACGCAAAATCATACTGTGCATACTTCTGTTTATCAGTTCTTTCTCTGGAGGTGGATAGGACCTTCCTCCATAGGTCCTTTACAGTTGATTTGAGTATTCACAGTACTTAGAATGACTTAGAATAACTTAGTCATTCACAGTTACTCTTTGAACAATATTGCTGTTATCATGTACAATGTTCCCTTGGTTCCAATCATTTCTGCTTTGGTATTTCATTCAAGCCTTTATGTTTTTTCTAAAACCAGGCAGCTCATAATTTCTTACAGCATAGTAGTATTCCACCACAATCATATGCCAAAACTCGTTTAGCCATTGATGGACATCCCCTCAATTTCCACGAGCATTTAAATAAATTCTTAGCATCATTGGAAATGTTTACTAATGTAATCTGTCAATGTTATAGAAGAAGTGTGATTGAGTTTTCAATTGGCTTAGGTTAATTAAAAAACAATATGTGATAAATTGTGAGTGTTTTCATATAAGTAAAATGTATTATGTGTTGTTAAGTTAGTAGAAATCAACAACCTATCCATTTAGAGCAAGGAATTCTTAACTTTTTTACCGTTATGAACTCCTTCTGGCTGTATGGTGAAACCCATGAGCCCCTTCTAAGAATAATGTTTTCAAAAGCATAAAATAAAATATATAGGATTAGAAATGAAACCAATTATATTGAATGAAAATAATTAAAATATGAAAAAAAATCACAAACCCCAGGTTAAAAATCCCTATTCAAAGCTTTGAGAAAAATACCAGGAAATGTTTCTATGGTTAACTAAATTAAAACTACAATGGGATTTTAACTCCTTTATAATGGCAGGATAACAATAAAGTGTCAAAGGAGTTGTCTGCACTTGAATTGTTCTGAAGTGGTCCCTTAGCAGTGACAATATTCAACATGATGTCCAGTACATAATGGATTTCTAGTTAGAACTTCATCAGCAAATAATATTCTCACACCACCATGTACTCAGGAGCACAGTTTAAGAGTCCTAATTATATGCATGCTTTCCCTAAAGAACACTTCGATGTACCAGATAAATGGGGCACATGACCAGGTGGTGATTTTGTTGTTATAAATTATTAGGTTCTATTTTACTGTAGAAAATAACTTTCTCTTAGACTCTGAAAGGATGCAAAAACAGACATGTTTACTAGTAAGAATGCCTACAAGCACAAAAGTTTAGAGTTTGTTTTTCCCATATGTATTTTATCTAAAAATATTACCCCTGGAATTGACTCTCTTTTGAGGTTGGTTTTGGGTTAATCTCCAGGTCTTACTAAAATGGAAACTTACCAGAGTCTTTCATAGGGTAGCCATAAGAGAAAAAAAGCGATATCTTGTCAAACTCATTGAACTAACATGTCATATTTGCTCTTTAGTGTGTGTGTGTGTGTGTGTGTGTGTGTGTGTGTGTGTGTATGAATGTGTAATTGTAGTGGGTAGTAGTGGTGGTAGTAGTAGTAGTAGTAGTAGTACTAGTATTAGTAGATGGAGGTTTGGCCTCAGAATCAGAAAGTCCTAGTTATGTTTCTGACACATAAAAGTTATGTGATTTTAGGGAAGTGACTTAATTTCTAAGTTTTCTAAACAACTCCCTTAGAACTATAAATTACAGATGGATTTAAGATAGACAAAGGATTTTCTACACCAGACATTCTCTGCACCAGTGAGATCACAGCTCTAGAAAAAGTTGCTAAAATCTATTGAAAAATGAATCCCATGTTCATAAAGGAAATATTGCACATTTAGAATTTCCCTTTCTAATAAGTATACAGAAATGTGTTTTGCTAAATGTAATCAATAAGATGATGATCATATTATACACGCAAATTATATACCTGAGAATGCATCGGAACTTGACTAAAATAATTTAGATATCATAGACAGAAAATATCAGATCCTAATTGTTCTTATCAGAGCTGATATTTTCTGTTGAATCTTTAGAAAGTTTATCAATGTAGTTGTATTATATTTACAAAATAAACATTTGTGTTTGTCTTGCTTTGACTTTGTTTCTTAAAGAGACTCAGCTATAACACTATATTTTTTTCATTCATTTGTCAAATGACCAAGTTTTTGCTGCTTTTGGGAAATATGAATGGAAGTACGAAATTTAAAAAGTTGAAGAATTTGACTAGTTTTTGTGACCTGATAAAGTCATTTCTTCTACAGAAAAAAGTGAAGACATGAGAAGCCTTTTTTTTTTAATCCAGGCCATATAGAATCAGAAAAAGTAGTATACTAGTCATGTAAAAAGTTGTTTGTGGTTGTTCAGTCATTTTCCAGTTGTATCCAACTCTTCATGACTCCATTTGGGGTTTCTTGGCAAAGAGGATGGAGTAGTTCTCCATTTCTTTCTTCAGTTCATTTTACAGATGAGGAAACTGAGGCAAATGAAGTTAAGTGGCTTGTCTAGGCCCACAAAGCTAGTAGGTATTTGAGACTGGATTTGAATTCAGGAAGATGAGTCTTCCTGTCTCCAGGCTTGGCATTCTATTCACTGTGTCACCCAACTGTCCATGTAACAAGAGGGAGAGATAAAAGATAGACAGCCCAAGTATGAACTGCTATCCACAAAATGTTTAAAGAATCAAATTTCTAGTACATTGAATAAATCCTCTATGGAGGATGAAGATGAAAAGGAGGAGGAGGAATGCATCAACAGTGACGATGACAAGGAGGTATGATGCAGTGGAAAAAGCATTAACTCTGGAGGCAGAGCACCTGTATTCAAATTGTCCAGTGCTTATCACCTGTGTGACCTGGAGCAAGGCTCTCCTTTTTGCTGGCCCTCAATTTACCCGCAAAAGAAAATATTGGACTAGATGATAGAACACTGCTCTGACATTAGGAAGATAATCTGAGTTCAGATCTAGACTCAGTTACTAGCTGTGTGACTGTGGAAAAGTCACTTAACCTCTGTGTGTGTGTGTCTCAGTTACCTCAGTTTTAAGATGGGGATAATAACACCTACCTTTCAGCATTATTGTGAGGATCAATATTTGTAAAGCACTTGTTACTGTCTCTGATACATTATAGGCACTTAATAAATACTGTCTTTCTCCCTCCTCTCTTCTTCCCTCCCTCCCTTCCTACCTTCCATTTTTCCTTGCCTTCTGCCTTCTGTCCATCTACTTCCAGATCTATAACTTCAGATATACACTGAATAAGAAAATGGAAGATTCATCGATAGAAAAAAGCATCTAGAACTTAAATAAATGAGCCATATTTCTAGCCCAGCTCATGAGATTTTCTTGTCTATTTTATAGAAATAAGTCACAGATAGCTCAATACCAGGGGTTGTAGAATTGCGTATGAAAAGATGTGTTTGGCCTAGAAAAGTATGTAAGTAAGAAAGGGTTTTTTATGTTTGGGTTAAGAAGTAAAGTACTACAGTATATTTGCATTTATTTTGCTATTTCCATAGTCCCTCAAATTCAGAACCATAACTGGAATGATGTAAAAGCCCTGGAAGATGAAATTTAGAGAGTTATTATAGCATTTAGAGCTCTTGAGCATCTGCAACCAATTGAAGCTAGCATCAAATTATCAAGAACAATTAGTCAAAGTAGGAAGTTACTATGGCATTTGGTACCAAGGTGAGTATTTCCTTGGTATATCAAGTAGATCAAACACTAGAGATAGATACTTTCTGGTCTAGGCAGAAATCTCCCATTGTTCTCTTTAAACTCCTCCCTCATGCCAAGGACAGTTGCTCTGACTTTGCAGCTGGAAGGGCTGCTTTGGACTCACAATATTGACCCTGCCAATTTTTTTTAGACTTATGCAAAGAGGAAGGAAGCCAAGAACCCAAGAAAATTGGAAAGGTAGAAACAGAGGAAGTGGCAGAACTTCCATGGAAGAAAGGATACGAGATTACTAGACTTGGGAGCTAAAGCATATGAGTAAATTATCCATGAGTGATGTTGGGATGACTTTGTATTAATAAAATCCATTCAGTCCACAGTCTGAAGCTTTACTTCCCTCTCTCAGAGCCTTCTTCCAAACCTAACATCTCCTTGTGGCATAAGAAGCATTATCTGTGTGACTTAAAAAGTTTATCTTTTATTTAAAGGTGTTTTTTTAGACCGCAAGTACAATAAAGCTGTTCATGAAGGAACTGCTAAATGGTATTACTATTGCTTGAATGCAGCATTGAATAGGTGATTAGAAACAGCCTAGGAGGAGAGACAGAGACAAAGACACAGAAAGAGACAGAGACACACAAACAGACAGAAATTTTAATTGTTATAATTTTGCCAGAGGGCAAAATTTTAAAGATTATAATTAATTAAAATTAAAAAAAATTAAAGACAGTTATTGATGCATTTTCATAATTACTCAAGACACAGAGAATATATTCACCATGTTTTCTCTGGTCAACTGAGTCAGTGGTAGTAGCTGGACATTTTACCCATATGACTAACATTGAAAAAGGCATCCCTTATTATGAAAGCACAGTTTAAAAGGAAAACTAGTCCTCTAGAGAAGGAAGGAGAGAGACAAAGTCAAGCATCAAAGAGGAGTAGCCCCAGCCCATAAAGATGATGCTTGAGTGGGGAGTAAGAATGAATGAGCTGTCAGCACTAGACCAATAACACCACAGCTAAATATCACATTTTAATATTGCCCAAATGGGGTTGGAAAGCCTTCAAGATACCAAGGGTAAGCTGTAGTAATATAGCAAGAAGAGTAGGCCCATATGGTTGAAAAACTTTGGGTAAATTTTGCACATAGTTTGACTAGTTCAAGTGGCATTGAAAGGGTATCATTCAAGAGATGTTGTATGGTGGATGCTCTCATGTCCAGGCTACTGATTCTTCTGATAATCCTCAGCTGGGATTCCTGTGTAGATAGCCTGGACTCCAGTCCACTTATCTCTGAGAGTACAGTCATATTCATATTAATAGAGTTTCAAGACAATATACTATAACACAAGCCAGGGACTTCTGGTTGACGTCCCTGGGTTATTGTATGGTTAAGTTCTTATCATTTTCCTTGAAGGTTGTGGCATTATTTGATTGAATTTTTAAAGTGTCATGCTTTACCCATTAGATGGCATAGTCCATGCCATGCTTGGGGAATATATTTATTAGGGTAGTACCGGCAAGGCAGCTGACCTAATTTCTGGTGATAGGCTGAAGTCCATCAAGGTAGAGGAGGGGTTGAGAAGAGGAGGAAATGCTCAGATGAGATTCCCTCATGGCTCAATTTTGATAGCTGACCCCTGCAAAAATAACAACACTGGAAAATATAGTAAGCAATAAGGACCGAAAACCCCTTTAGTTTATGTACCCAATACATCCTTTTGATAAGCAGACAGTGACAAGCAAGTGAAAGATTTGCAAACATTCTTTGTCACAGAATCCTTTGTTTTGTAGTGCTCTAGCTTTTATGAGTATCCTCAGGACTAATTAATGTTCATCCAGTGGTCTTCTGTTACCAGTTACCTCCTTTAAATGAAATATTTTTTATAACATTATGAACTGAGTGCTTGCAAGTAGAAAATAAGTTCCAGTATACTGGAAATTACCATTCATACATTTTCCAGAGCTGACAGAGAGAGCGGTATGAGCCAAGAGATGTGAGAACATCCCTCAAAGAATATTTAGGGCTTTCATATCATAAGTTGTTGGCACAAGGATTACCCAAGGTATCTGATGTTAGTGATATGCTTGTAGTGATTCTTGCATCAAGTGGAAAGCTGTATTAAACGACTTCCCAGGGTAATTCCAGCTCTTTTTTAGAAGGAGATATTTTTATGAAATAAATCTGACAGTAATGGGAGAGGAGTGAAGGGAGTTTTCTGCAGTTGTTTCACGGTTTTCCTCGTCTAACTCTCATCCAAAATAAAACTGTGAGGCCTATATCAGACTGCATGCCATCTTGGGAGGGGAAAGGGGAAGAGGAGGAAAAAATTCAAAACTCAAAATCTTACAAAAGTGAATGACTAAAAATAAATAAATGGATATTTTTTCATTTCAAAAATAAAATAAAAAAAGATAAAACTGTGAGAAATATAGAGTGAAAACACATACCATTTAAATTTTTGCTTAGAATTTCAGCCCCTGAACAGAGAATGAAAAAAAAGCAAATCAATTTTGTAAACTGACCGATGCTTTTCTTTAAAAAAAAATTATTGATAACCTTTGTTTTTATATTATCTTCATTTGCAAGGATATGCCTGTCTATCCCCTACCCAGAAAACCATCTCCTGTAATGGAGTATTAAAAAAAGAATAAAGTTATGGATTTCTAAAATAAAAGTTAGAACACCAAGTTTTTTCTCCTCCCAATAGTTGCTGCTTCTAAAGCAGTAGGAACTGCATTTTTATATGGATAGAATTCACTATTCATGCTTTATTTGCAAAGAAAGCGTTTCAGAGGTAAATGTAGAAAGCACTTAAATATTTCGTGCCTTGAAAGAAGATATATACTAGACTAATCCTGATTCTGATGAAATATTTGGTAAAGATTCACTGCCTGGTTCCCAGTTTTTCTATATTTTGATTGTATGAGTATAGTCTTATTTCTTGGTATAGAGGATGCTTTGTAAGCCTTAAAGCTCTATACGAATGTCAGTCATTGGTATTATTCCTCCACATTATACACCAAATAATCAAAGGACGTGAAATCAAATCTCACCTTTGCTACTGACTACTTGTATGACTTTAATCAAGTCTCTTTGCCTCTACTAAAGTCCTACTCTGTTGTCCCATTGCCATGTAGAGGTGACCTTGGATTTTTAAGACAATGCCAGTGGAAGGTAAGCCCTGATAGACCCTACATACCTTAAAAGATTTCATTTATAGGACTGGTGATTGACTGTACATGTAATTTTTTTCTAAAGACTAGCCTAGTAAAATTTGGATAGATTTATTATTAGTCTGGCTAAAAAGTAATAGTTGTTCTTGGTCATGCAAGCTGCAGAATAGTCTATTAAGTCAGAGAAGAATTGCAACCTGTGTTGGTGAAAAGAATATCTATATCAAGGAAATCTTAGATGCTTTGTAAAAAATTCATTTTATTTTCAATTCATGGAACAAAATAAGCATGTCTAAACCAGTGTAATAAAAAAGATGATTGTACATGAAACTACAAATCTACCATGTACAACTTGCTATTCCCTCCAAATATACAACAAAATTATCATGTAAATTTTTTCCTTAACCCTTTTTCCCCTTACCCCCTCACCCTAGAGATAGCTACCATTAGATAAAAATAGGTATATGTATATGCATGTGTATGTATATATACACACATATGTATATGTAAAATTATTCTACACATACTTCCACTTATCAGTTCTTTCTCTAGATGCAGATGTCATCAACTGAGGAACAACTGAACAAGTTGCAGTGATTGTGATGGAATACTGCTGTGCTATAAGAAATGATCAGCTCAATAATCTTAGAAAGACATGGAAAGACTTGCATGAAATGATGAAAAGTGAAGTGAACAGAACCAGGAAAAGTTGTATACAGTAACAGCAATGCTGTTTTAAGGTTGACTGAGCAACTAAGTCATTTTGACTATTATAAATACACAAATATAAAATAAAAGAAATAATAGATTCTGAAGACATTGAAGTCTCTTACCACTAAACTCCTACTCTGATGCCTTTTCATGAAATGTAGGTGAACCCGGTTTCTGATGGTTCATGTTAACAAAGCACAAGTTATGACAGATTGTACCATGCTGGAAAAATCTCAAGGATGAGTTGACAATGGATTAGTGAGATTAGCTTCGCTAGGTTTGATGAAGTTTATGATTGAGTTGACCATTAGGTGATGACTTTTTTGACTTCAGGGTTAAGATCTTCTACTAAGATCAAGAGGAATTGCTACCTGCATTCACTCCACCACCACCAAAACAAAGACAATAATAAATTCAGTAACAAGAACGGTAATAAAAATCATAGATCCTTATAGCACTGATATATCCCCCTTAAGAAGCAACATGATACATTGGATTGAAAAACACCTTCTAGGACAGGATTTTGTTATTGTTCAGTCACTTCGGTAGTGTCTGACTCTTCATGACCCCATCTGGGGGTTTCTTGGCAGACATACTGGTTTGCCTTTTCCTTCTCCAGTTCGTTGTACTGATGAAGAACTGAGGTAAACAGGGTTAAATGACTTGCCCATGGTCACAAAGTTAGTAAGTGTCAGAGGCACTTTGAACTCAGGAAGTTGAGTCTTTATGATTTTAGACCCAGCATTCTATCCACTGTATCATCTAGCTACCCCAGGAAATGATTAGCTAGATTCCATTCCTGCCTGAAAACTGAAAATTGTGTGACTTTGAGAAAGTAACTTCAATCCTTAGTACCCTAGGAAATTCTCTAAGGTCATAAGATACTGATCCATATTGGCACAGGACACTTCTACCTTGTCATTACCTTCATTGATGAAATCATAGGCCTGGACAAAGAAAAAATGATGAACAGCAAAATGGCAGAGAAAAATTAGGAAGTTGCCTGAGCTCTCCCTAGTTTCTTTCAGAAAGAACATTAAATCAATCCCCTAAATGGATTTTTGGAGCAATAGAACCTACAAAAAGTTGGAATGAAACAATTTACCAGCTTAAGATAATTTAGAAGGACTTCAGGAAAATTTTGTCTCACTTGGGAAAAAAGGGAGTGCATCCTAGCATAGATGGTGTTCAGACAAGCCAACAGGGGACTCTTAGCTACAGCACAGATCAGCAACCATGACCCCAAAGTCCTGGCTTAGAAGGCTAATGGCACAGCAGGCCATCTGTGATGTTTCCAGAAGTCCCAGTGCACAAGGCAAATTGCCAGCCCAGGGATCCCCAACACAACAGGTTCAATTAAGCTAAGCCACCCTAGGCAGTGAGCAAGCTGCCAGCACCTGAGGCTCTGGTCCAGGAAGTCAGTGGCTGGGTCCCTGGACCCCAGGACAAGAAGTTTGGTACAGTGCCCCCTGTGTCCCAGGTGTAGAGCTCAACTTTAAAAGTTATGAAATAGGCTAAAAAAATGAATAAAAATAGAAAAGAGCCCTGACCACAGAAAATAACTATGGTGAGAAGGAAAATGAAAGCACAAAGTCAGAAGAGGACAGCAATGTCAAAATGCCTACATGCAAAAGGAAAAGATGAATTGTTCTGAATTCTAAAAAGTCCTCTTGGAAGAGCTCAAAAAGGATTTAAAAAATCAAATAAGAAAGGTAAAAGAAAAATTGGGAAAAGAAATGAGAGTTATGCAAGAGAAAGTCAATAACATGGAAAAGGAAGGACAAAAATTGACTGAAGAAAGCAATTCCTTAAAGAATACAATTGGCAAATGAGGGGAAAATCCATTGAAGAGTTGCCCTGGTGGTGGGCAGTTGAAGAATTGTCACCATGGAGCTTCTGGGAGAGTTCATGGGACAAAACAGGAAGCAGCAATTGATCCAAATAACTCTTAAGGGGCTGAGTGAGTCAGGTCACTTCCAGGGACTGCTTTCAAGATTGGTGCAGAAGAGGGAGCAGGTGCTCAAGCTCCTCAAAACTGTGGAAGGGAAGGAGGCAAGGGACCAGGAGACAGCTGCAGGCTCCACCTCAGCTTCAGAGGGTGAAAACAATGAGACTGAAAATGAAGAAAGTAACACTCAAAGCAAAATTTACTCATCTGGACCACCTGCAAAATGGATAAAATCCTTACATTTTGATGATAGCCTTGAATGTAGTTTTGGAGTAAAAAACTGGTTAAATTTTGATATAAATATTTGATATATATTGAAATCTTTCAAAATTTGCACTTGATTTTGGAAATGCATCTGTTTTTATATTGACTATTCTGCCAAAGGAAAAAGATTTCTTCTGTGTATTGCCAACCTCCTACTCCCCCCCCCCCCAAAAAAAACTATAATGAGTATTTGGAAATAAAATCAGCCCTCTTAGGGGAGGATATCATTCAATCAATAAGTATTTATTAAACACCTGTTAGATGCTAATCACTAAGGATGTAAAAACTAAACAGTTCCTGCGCTCAAGGAGTTTACATTCTGCCAGGGAGATATAATGTGGACACAGATACACAAGTACAAGATACTATAGCATCTGGAAGTAGAAAGAACTTCAGAGGCCATCTGAGCCTACTTCTTCATTTTACAGATCTGGGGCCTAGGGGAATTAAGCAACTTGTCCAATTCATATACATACCTGCAAGGTTTGAACCGTCATCTTTTGATTCCAGAACCATTTCTCATGACATTATACCATATTGCCTCCACATATACAAAATAATTTTGAGGAAAAGAAGAGTAAAGTAACAACTGGGGAAATAAGGAAAGGTCTCTTGAAGAAGGTGGTCCTTAAGCTGTACCTTAAAGGTGAGCTAAAGGTTCAAGAGTGAAAGCTGATAATCTATTTTCACTTTTTTGCTATTTTTTTCTTTCTTGTGATTCTTTCCTTTTGTTCTGATAATTCTTTCACAATATGATTAATGTGGAAATAAGTTTAACATAATTGCACATGTATAATATGCATATCAGATTGTTTGCTGTCTTGGGGAGGAAGAAGGAGAGGAAGGGAGTAAGAGAGGGAGAAAAATTTGGAACTCAAAATCTTATAAAATGCTGAAAATTATCTTTATGTGTAATTGGAAAAAATAAACTACTATTAAGTGTGTGGGAGGAAAATCATGCATCCAAGATGGTGGATAGAGTGCTAGTCATGTGTAATAGCAATTTAAATGGAAAGATCTTTCCCATTCATTAATAGGCCCATGTGACCTGCTTAAATCACCTGGAAGTGTAAGTCACACATGGTGGGAGGAACTTGCTGTAGGGATGGAGCAGAGAGGCTGGAGCAGAACTGGGAGGTTAGTGAGAGTGATTAGGAGTCAGAGAGAGAGGAGGAAAGCCAGCAGGCACAGCTAGGCTCATGAGTGTTTGCTTGTAAGAAGGCCTAGGAAGTAGGGGGAGGTTTGGGAATAACTTTGCCCCAGCAGTGCTAATGTGTATTGACTTTTTGGCTAGTATGATAGACTCAACTTTCTGGTATTGGGATTTGTTTTTCTGGTGTCTGAATAAATGTTTTTTTTCTGCTTTCTATATGGAGAATCTTTCATACTTTCCCATTGAGAATTATGCCAGCATATTCATAGCCATCCTCAGTGCTGTGAATATCGCCTGGGTGATACACCATGGAGTTTAGAAGTTAAGAAGACATGAATTAAAATCTGACATTTATTAGCTGGGTGATCTTAAGCAAGTTTTTGGAAGAATAATCTCTGTTTTCCTCAGTTTCTGACACTATAAAGTGGGGATAATATAGCACCTACCTTCCAGGATTGTTGTGAAGATCAAATGACATAATATTTGTAAAGCACTTAGAACAATATCTGGTGCATAGTAGAGATTATATTAATGCTAACTGCTATTATTATCTAAGATCATTATCATTATTAAGATCATTATCAGTACATAGTTCTACTAATTAAGTTGACATAGGGGTAAACTATGTTTGAGAGAGATGTACTGTGCATAAAATTGAGAGGGTAATCTATCATTTTTCCAACCCTTACTCTCAAAGTAACAATTCTCTTCATAAAATTATTTGTGCCTCTGTTACTCTACCAATAAAATAGAGACAATCATGTTTGTAGTACTTAACTTGTACAATTATTGTGAGGAAAGTGTTTTGAAAGCCTTAAAATTGAGGAGTAAACTTAGGTAGATAAAATAAATTGAAAATATGAGATTTTTTTTTTTTTGCTTTAATTGGTCTCCTTATATATCTAAGGCTGGAAATACAGTGGTTTCTCAGAAGCCCAATTCCATTACTTATCAGTATGAGAGTTCTCACTTGCTTCAACTCCAACCTATGCCTGTTCACTCCACCTTAAGCAGTTTGATGGCCCTCAACTCTGAATGCTCTCCGTATTGGTGGCAGACTTAAAGCAGAAACTCAATTATATCCCACTATAGCTCACAACTTCTTTTCTTTTTAAAGTAGTGTTTTTATTAAATAAAAAAATGAACATCCATTTTTTTACTTTGAGTTCCAAATTCTTTCCCTGCAACCCCTCCCCCATATATTGAGAAGGTAAGTAATATGACACTCATTATAATGTGAAGTCATGGAAAATATGTTTTCATATTAGTAATGTTGCAAAAAAACCAAGAAGAATAAAGAGAAAAATATGCTTCAGTCTACACTGTTTAGGTCTCTCTCTGAAGGTAGATAGCATTTTTCATTATGAATCCTTTGGAATTGTCATACATCACTGTATTGTTGATCATAGTGGCTAAGTCACATTTCATTATTATAACAAAATTGATGTTAATGTCTACAATGTGCTCCTAGTTCTGCTCACTTCACTTTGCACCTATTCATATAAGGCTTCCCCGTTTTTTCCGAAAACATCCTCTTCATTTTTCTTACAGCACAATAGTATTCCTATGCCTCAAATGATGAGCATTCCCTCAATGTCCAGTTCTTTGGAACCACAAAAAAAGCTGCTATAAATATTTTTGTACATTTAGGTCCTTTTTCTTTAATCCTTTTGAGATACAGCCTCAGTAACAGCATTGTTGGTTCAAAGGGTATACATAGTTTTATAACCCTTTGGGCATAGTTCCAAATTGTTCCTTGACATGGTTGAACCAGTTCACAGCTCTACAACAGTGAATTAGTGTATCTATTTTTCTGCATCCATTCCAAAATTTGTCATTTTCCTTTTCTGTCATTTTAATTAATCTTATGGGGGTGAGGTAGTACCTCAGAGTTGTTTAAATTTATATTTCTCTAATTGTTAATGATTTAGCACATTTTATATGACTATTGATAGTTTTGATGTCTTCTGAAAACTGCTTGTTCTTATTTTTTGACCATTCATATTTTCTAAAATTTGGTATATATTTAAAAAATGAAATCTTTATCAGAGAAACTAAATGGAAATCATTCCTCCTCTCTAGTTTCCTGTTTTCCTTCTAATTTTGAGCATGTTGATTTTGTTTGTGCAAAATCTTATTAATTTAATGTTATCAAATTATTCATTTTACCTCCTGTGATCTCTCTCTTGTTTGGTCATAAATTCTGCTCTTATCCATAGATCTGACAGGTAATTTTTCCATGCTTCCCAAATTTGATATATCTTTTTTACATCAAAATTGTGTACCCATTTTGAATTCATCTTAGGGTGAGATTTGGTCTGTGCCTAATTTCTGCCCAACTGCTTTCCCACAGTCTTAGCAGTTTCAGGTCTAACTCTGACAAACCATTTCCTTACTAAATAAATTTCAGTAGCTCCTCGTTACTTCCAGGATGAAATATAAATTTCTCTGTTTGGCATTCAAAGTCCTTTACAACTGTCTCTAGCCTACTTTTCAGCATTTATACTTGACTATCCACACACAAGTTGGTTTATCTGTTCCTCACACACACAGCACTCCATCTCCTATTTTCATGCCTTTGTACTGGTTGTCCCTTCGTACCTGGAATGTCCTTGCCTCTGCTTCTTAGAATCCTTACTCTCCTTCAAAGCTCAGTATAAGCTTCTTACCTTCTTTCTAAAAAGAGTCTTTTGTGATCTCCATGATAGCTAATACATGATTCTCGCATTTATGTTGTAAATATATATATGTACCCACATAAATATAGATACATATGCATATATGTACATACATGTATGATATAATACATATTATCTCTCCAGATAAAATTGTCTCCCCTCAAACTTCTTCAGGGCAAATGTTTCATTTTTGATTTTATAGCTCCAGCACCCAACAAAGGGACTGTTGTCATTTAACACAACTGCCTATAGTTTATACCCCAACTAACCCCTCATATACTTGTGGTGTACAATCATTTGTGTATTTGGGCATCTGGTGGACAGAGTGGCTGGGGGTAGAGGAAAGGGTACAATAGGAAGAGAAGAGAAAGTAGAGAAGAGCCTATGGCTATGAGAGTCAAAGAGAAAATTGCTCCTGGCATTCGCTTCTCACTTCAGATGCCTATTATTTTAGCCTTGATGGCATCAAAAAGTGACGAAACTAAAGCACCCCATCTGAGTCTGCTGTTTAGAAATGGAACTTTTAACTTCGGGGTCATAAATTTCTTTTTAAAAATATGATAATAATAAATGTTTGATAATGAGCTTTAATAACTTTAAATTGAACTAAGACTTTTGGGACAGCCTTTATTTCAACATAATAGTTTTCCTTCATAATCTTATACATTTTATTTTATTCCTCTAAACACATTATTCTGAAAAAAGGGGCCAGGGGCTTGAGCAGACACTAAAGGGCCCCATGATGCAAAAAAAAGTTTAAGAACCTCTGAGGAGACTGCTTTTTCATCGGTTTGCCCATGTGATCCTACCCTCCCTAACATAAATAACTGTATTTATTATAAATAAAAAGACCATATAAATTAATCATGAAAATGAGTTATAAAATTTAATGTGAATAACTTTATCCAATGTACTAGTAGTATGTTTTCAAGATAAAAGTCAGTCCCAAGTCAATAATTATGGTCAGCCACAGCCATCTCCTTCTTCATTTCTTATTGAGGTTCTTTCACTTATTTCTAGCTTTTAGTACCATGAACAACTTCATTGCATTTTCTGGATACTAAATAGTTAATACCTTCTTTATATTTTTAATATTAAAATGGAACATCTTTTGCTGCTGGGCAAATATTTATGAGAACATTGCTGAACAGAAAAGAAGTCTTCCATTTGATTTCCTTTCTGCTTAACAGCTTCCCCTGCCTGTTTGAGGCGATGACTAATTAAATATTAACACTGGAGTCATGTTGGATTCAAATATTCTTACAATGTTGAGTAAATTGGAAGATAAAAGAAGCCAGGCTGCTCAGTATCAAAAAATTGTCCAGGATTAGGAAATGGGATGGTGTAGCCAGGATTGCTTGGATGCAGAAAACTACATCAGCAGTGAAAATATCAGCAGAAAGTCTGAAAAAAAGGATAGGCTTAGTTTGAATTTCTCAAGGTAAAACATTCATTTTTAAATTTTGTTTCTTCTCTCTTAAAGGGTAGGTCTTTAACCCTTACCTTCCATTTGCAAATATTAAGATAAGTTACTCTTAACAATTTACATCTTTCCATTAAGTAACATGGTGCAAATAAGCAAGGGTGCCACCTGGTGGTGTAACAGGAAGGTGCAGGTAATCTTTGGGATGACTTTTTAAAAAGTTAATAAAAACACTGAGCAGGCATAAATAATGTGCTCATTCACAAATAGGGATTAACTTGAATACTTTTAAAATAGAGCCTGTAGAGAAAAGAGTGCATATGTTTTGACTTCTAACCATAAGTATACCTCCTCCCTCCAAAAAAAAAAAACCAACATAAAAAACAAAAACAAAACCCAAGAAATATCATTTTGTCATCAACTTTAGGAAAAGATTCCAGTGCTATAGAAAAACCACTAGCATTAGACTAAAGGATTTAGTTCACATCTCACATCTGGGCAATCACTAAAACATTTTTAGGTCTCTATTTCCTCAACTGCACTAGATGGGCTTCCAATTTAAAATCTGTAACTGTCTGAATAAAGTTCCAGACTCACTTCATTTTTAAAATTACCTACGAACAAATCCTCAGCTCATGAAATAGATTGTAAAATTCTTTGTTGATAAGAAGATTCTTTACTTTTCCAAAGAATTAATTGCAAAGTTCCTTTAAACACGTTTACTTAGCAGATCTGTATGACAGGCTAAGAAATCAAACATTAGTTGTAACTGCTGGTGGATGGATGACCAACCAAGAAGGAAAAGGAAAGCAACTCTGGAAAGCTAAATGTAAGTGTAAATCAGGCACGCTTAGTTTCCCTAATAGGAAGGTGCCTTTGAGGGGCCCTTTCATCATGTCTGCTGTTGTCTAACATGGAGGCCTCTTCATCCCTTCTCTTGTGGGTGACGGTATCCTCTTTTGATTGACTGCCTGCTCTGGAGACTGAACCATTTACTCCTTTTCTACTTTTTCTACTTTTTGCTGCCCTCTTTCAAGAGCCTTTATCAAGCTATCAGAAAAGTCCCCACTACGAGAAAGAGGAAGCCTTAAATGACACAATGCGCAAGAATAAAGACAAGTTTTTGTTGTATAGAAGCTGTGCTTTCATCAGTGCAGGGAGCTCTTACTGAGGACTTTCTTTACCAGTGTAAGTCAGCAACTTTTTCGCAGTTTAAGTCTTAAAGTGTTGCTTGGGACACTCAGAAGTCGAATGACTTGACCAAGGTTATACCATTGCTATACATCAAAGGCAGAACTTGAATTCTGATCTTCCTGACTTCAAAGCCAGCATTCTATCCATGACTCCACAACTATTGCTCTTCAAAAGCTGTCAGGAACCTTAGTCTATGCCTAGTCTGGATTCTGAGGGGCCATTGATTGTCTGGGCATTATGAATTGCCTATGTCTTCTTCCCTGTGGGTCCATGAACTGTATCTCTCCTCAGCCTTGCTCACCTAGCATTACTAGTTAATATTAAAGGGTTAGTGAATCAAAGCTCCAACTAAAGATTGCCTTAACAATCTCCTCTCCCAACTTCCCTATTTCTACTGAGGGAAGCAGCATTTTTCCATTTATACAAGTTCATTCTTCAGGACTCTTACACCTCTCTCTCTCTCTCTCTCTCTCTCTCTCTCTCTCTCTCTCTCTCTCTCTCTCTCTCTCTCTCTCTGTCTTTCTCTCTGTGCCTCTGAGTCTCTTTATGTTTCTCTGTCTCTATGTATCTCTCTGTCTCTTTCTGTCTCTCTCTCTCTCTCTCTCTCTCTCTCTCTCTCTCTCTCTCTCTCAAACTTCTCAAAACTCCAAACTTCTCAGGTAAACTATTATAAGTTTCTCATTGGTCTACATTGAGCCAATTTCTTTTTTCTGTAATCTGTCCTCTGTGTAGTTGCCAAATTGAGATTCTTTAGGTGTTTTTCTCAATGTGCTATTCTTCTGCTCAAGAAGCCTCAGTGGCTCCCTATTGCCCTTAACATAAGATAGAAATTCCTCTGTGATTTAAAGGTCTTCACACACTCAGCACTGAGACAAATTGACCTATTTGCTGTACTTCATATACTACATCCATCTCCTGCTTCTATGGTGTCTCATACCTAGAATGTTCAATCTCTTCACTTTTGCCTCTTGGAGCAATTCATTACATTCAAAGTTCAGCCCACGTGCTGAACTCCACTTGTTAGTGCCACCCTGTCACAGTGTTCTTTCCTATATCCTGTATTTATTTACTGTGAACGTATTCTATCTCCCTACTATAATGTAAGCTCCCTGAGGATGAAAGCTGCCTCACTTTGTTATTTATATCCCCAGAGCCTAGCACTATACCTGACACCCAGTAGGCACTTAATAAATACTTTCAGATTAACAGGTGATTAGCATCACTGGAATCAGTAGTAACTTGTGGGAACATGTTCCCTTCTAAAGGTTCTATTTTCTACTATTTCCTCAAATTCTATATTTTCAATCAATGGGCTAAAGAGTAATGAGTGTGTGTGTGTGTGTGTGTGTGTGTGTGTGTGTGTGTGTGTATGTGAAGACTACAACTTTAAACAAACACTATCTTTATCACTTCTCTGGAATTTGTATCATGCAGTGTCGTACTCTCTCCTTCCCTTTCTTCTACTTGCTCTTTCCACTTCCATTCCAAGGAGAGTCATCTCTGTAGAAATATTCATAATATTCATTACTTCCCAAAACATGATGATTCTCTAGTCATGGTGGTCCATTAGTTCCCCATCAAGGTATTCCTTACTCTCTCCATCCCTCACCCCAACCAATTGGAGGAAAAGATCCACCACTTTCTAAATCTTTAGCATTAGCAGATCAAGAGGAAACTAACATAGAATCATATATTTAAAGCCATAAGGGACTTGAGAGACAACTACTCTAATCCCCTCATTTACAGTTGAGGAAACTGAGGCATAGATAGGCTAAATGATTTTTATGTTTGGTTATCTTCAAAAATTCAATATTGAGTAAAGCACTATTCCAGGTACCAGAGATAATAAAGATTTTTAAAAGTTTCTACTCTGGAAAAGGTTATAGTTTAATGGGAGATATAACATGCATGCAAATAAATACGAAACAGTACTATGTGATAAGGACAATAAAAATGTAGACAAGCTATTCAAAGAAAATTGGTTGAGACAGTTTATTTTCACTTGGGAAAATTTTTAAAAAGGCTTTAAAGGAGGTAGTGACATTGTTCCTAGCCTTTGAAAGAAGAAACTGATTTAAACAGACAAAAATGTGAATGTAATACACTTTTTGTGGGGGGAATACCTTCACAAACGCACCAAGATGGAAAGGGCAAGATGAATTCAGAAAACAGCTTATATTGTAGTATGGTGAAAATGTAAAGTACGTGCAATGGATTCTTCCCATACCATATCTTTTGCCTCCCTCTTGACAGCCCTAAGAGGCCTGATTTTTTTTTCTTTGATCCTTTCTCTACTTGCTGCCTTTTCTGCACCATATCCAAGGCTAGAGTTGCATCTAAGGTCCTTGAGTTCAAAGCAAAATAACTTCGGCTGGTACAAAGTTGCAGGACCTTCAGCTGGGGAGAAGCTGGACCAGACCCATAAGAATCTCTTTGTCTCATGCTTTATCAAATTTACAAGTACCTGATATTTTAAAAAAATATCACCAGAAGAACTTCTCATATAAACATAGCTCATCAAGGTCTCAGTTATGGAAATCTCTAACATTCAGACAGAAACTTAAATGGCTGATTCATTTAAATTCTATATATTCTCTGACTCACCATTGGTATCTTCCATTAACCACTTCTATGCAACCAATATTTAAATATGCAGCATACGACATTCATAAATGGCCATGATTATTAGATTATAAAACAAAGCAATTTCAAAGGCAAGAATTAAATCATATTATGAATAGACCAAAAGGACCAAACCAAAACTGGGTAAAAATGTTCTGCCACTTGCAGACTGAGACAGAAATGAGAGGGAAGTTGAGTTAATAACATACTAGATTTAGTAACCTCTCAAAGAGAAGTAGTTCTTGGCAGAGTTCCTACAATCAACAGAGAGGTGATCAGGGGAAGCCCCAGCTGCCTCAACACTCACATTACTCTCCAAAGTATCTGCCTACCATTACTCTGCTATCACAGACTAGCTCCATTTTTATTTTGCCTGTGTATCTTTCTCCTTGTCTCAAAGGGCAATTCCAAAGCTCTTCCTGTGGCAGAAATTCCATGCTCTAGCTCAGAGCTGGATGATAGGTTCTATAGTCTCCCCTGGGACAGAGAATCCAGTTCCTTCTAGGACTAAAACTCCTAAAATCCCTAGCTAATTTCAAACCATTTTTACCACCCATAAGGAAATTAATATATAATTATTTTATAAAAAGAAAGAGAATCATAACGCCAAGATTCAAAGTCAAGTTTTCCTGTGAGAGACAGTCCAATGACATGAGTTATTTCCTCAAGGCTATTCTATAGAGAGAAAAAGCAGATCTCTCTTCAATCCTGTACCATCTGCTTTCTGCACCCATCTGTCATTCAATCAATAGCTCTCACTTCCCCCAATTTCTCACCTGATTGAAATAGACTGGAGCCTGGGGGAGGTTTCTCAAAGACTATAACAAATAAGTCATATACAGAGGGAATTTTGGTGATAACAAAACCTAAAATGTACATATTTCATTTAGAAAAAAAAGATACTCTTTCCTTTAATATTTCAGGAATACCAATTTTATGCTAAGATTAAATTGCTTTATTTTAAATAAAAATTGCCTTATTATTCACATAATAATATTGAGACAAGCTTTTCAGTCCATGTGGACCTACTTAAAAAGGTGTTGTATGTTCCTTAGCACAGAGTTTGTAGAGTTTGATCAAAGATCAGCAAAATGGGTATCTTCTGATACCCACTGAAAAACTCATTTGAGGTGCATGGCAGAAAAGTGAAAAAAGTAGGTGACTTCATGGTGGTAGACTTCACTTGTGATCCTATATATTTGTCTATAAAATAACGAGGGAGGGGAGAGAATATGTGCTTTATAAGATGCCTTTCCACACTAAATCTTTGTTTGTCCAGTTCTCATTAATGAATCTATCTGAATATGAGCAGGTCACTTGACCTGTCTGAGTCTCACTTTATTCATCTACAAAATGGAAGTATTATTTAAGAGTCAGCCATCCAAGAGTTGAGATAATCTTCAATAAGAGTATTATTAGTGGAGAAAAAAATAGTGTTCCATAATGGACACCATCCTCACCATTTCATAATTAGCTGAAACATGTAAAGAATCAAGATCCCTTTGGGAATAATAAAGTATTTTATCTGGTAGAATAAAACACCACCTTACAGATTACTCTTTTCAGCAATATCTTCCATCCATGTATCCACATCGTTCAAGATTCCTTGGAAGATGTAACAAAAATGACACTGCTCAATGACCTGATGATAGGAAATATTACGAGAGGCATAAAACTAGGAGACATATGTTTCCAAAAAGTATTGACCACTCTGAAGAATGAGAATCAACACAGGGTTCAGGTATGAAAGGATTTTACTGCAGATAGAGGTCCTCCAGATATTCCTGTTTGCAGAGAACATTGTGCTGAACACACCCAGGCCTAGCACATTGAAGAGCTTCCTGGGATTTGACCTGCCCATTCACATGAGAAGGATCGAATGGATGAATAATACCTAATACCCAGAATTTCACATACATTTGGATAGGCACCTTATAGACCTTGTCCATTAATATGCATACTTTGAACAGAAGGACAAACAGCTGGGCTGAACAGGAGGAGGAGATTAGGCTTGGTCATCTAACCTCAGGCTTTCTGTAAAAGCAAAGCTTCCCAATTTTCTGCTTTCCTTCCAATCTTGGCTATATTTCTTTTATTTGTACAAAAACTTTTAAATTTAATGTAATCAAAATTATCCATTTTAAATCTCACTGTGTATCTTGTTTATTCTATCTCTTGTTTGTTTGTAAATTGTCTATCTATAAGTCTGATAAGTAATATATTCCATGTTCTTAAATTTTTCTTATATCTCTCTTTATATCTAAGGCACATATCCATTTTGACCTTATCTTGCTAAATGGTGTAAGATATTGATCTATGCCCAATTCCTGCCATACTGCTTTCAGTTAAAAACAAAAGAGTAAAGGTTCTTCTTTTAAATACTAACATTCTACCACTGCTATTATATATCACAGAGACATGGAATACAGCTGCCTTTAATGAACTAAAAATGAGTGTCAAACAGTGGCCAATGGAGAGATGCATAGTGGATGTGAGCAGGCTGCAACATATAACCAATAAAGAAGTACAGGAGTAAAATGTTATCAAAAAATTATATAATTAGAAAAAGAAGATGGACTGGTCACATGGCAAAAACAAGGGGTGATAAGTAGACAACTAGTGGGCTTCACTGATGCCCTCACAATGTCAGGACAAATAGAGGAAGATCTGCAACCTGAAGCCCTAATAGTAAACTTCTGGAAGAGCATGCAAGGGTCACATAGGATGGATAAGTTGGGTCTACATTGCTGGAGAAACGAATGGATGAATTCATAGATCTTTTGAATACTTGAGATGCCTCAGTGCCTAAAGCAGTGCTTGGTACATGATAAACACTTAATAAGTTTTTGTTGACTGATTTATTATTTATTAGTAAATGGGAAATAGAGAGAGGGTGGTCTCCAAAGTGGGAGAGAACTGCCTCCAAAGGATATGTGATCATCCTACCAGAGGGTAAGAAGTTGGGTAACAGCTTTCTTCCCAAAAAGAGCCAATCATGAATCAATCTGCCACAGCCATACCTACTCTGTTTGGCTTTTAAAACTCCTCATTTCTTGAACCCCTTATTATCTTTCCAGTATTCTTACACCTTACTCCCCTCCATCTAAATAAATATTGACTGATGTGCTCTTTCCAGGGATTCTAGCCTCCTTATTGTTCTTTGCTCCATTTCCCAACTCTGTGCATTTTTACTGTCCCTCATGCTTGGAATGCTCTCCTTCCTTGTCTCTACTTCCTGATTTCCCTGACTTCCTTAGAACAGTTCTTCTGCAAGAAGCCTTTTGTAATCTACCTTACTCTTAGTCCATTTATTCTGAGATTATCTCCAATTTATCCTGTAAATATCTTTTTGCATCTCATTTATGTGTTGTCTTTTCCATTAGGTTCTGAACTCCTGGAAGACGGGGTTTGTTTTTTTGTTTGTTTGTTAACATTCTTTATATTGCTGATGTTTAACAAAGTGCCTGACTTAATTTTGTTAAGTTTGTTGACTTCACTTCACTTGATTGTCCTTATTCCCAGTTCTCCCCTCTCTGCCTTCTCAATAGGCATAGATGCTTTAAGGCAGTTAAAACCTGACTATACCCAGGGACCCACAGCTGCAGTTGTGTGAGTGCTAAATGGAACCAGTCTTTGCAGCATATCTACCTTCTCTCTCCCTCCTCCCCCCCAATCTCATGGCTGTTTCTTCTCTCTAGCACCTATTGAATATGTCCCTTATTTTCTAATAAAAATAGCAACTCTTGTTTTGCAAATTTGCTTTTCCATTTGATCTTCATAATTCTGTGAGATGAATATTATTATTATCTCCGTTTAACAAATGAGGAAATTAGGAGAAGCTAGGAAGCACTGACTCCGGAGTCAGGAAAACCCAATTTCAAATCCAGACTGTACTACTTACTAGCTATGTGACCCTGGGCAAGTCACTTAACCCCAATTGCCTCCCAAAAACACATAAAAAGCAAATGAGGAAATTGAAGATGAGAAAGGCTAAGTGACTTTTATAGGGTCACATGGCTAATAACTCTGAGTGAATACTTGAACCCAGGACTTCCTGATTCTTAATGCCAACTCCCAGCCACTTCCCTAGTTCAGATCATCATCACCTTTCATCTTTGCTATTATGGTAGTCTCCTAATTGGTCTTCCTTACCAGTTCATCTTCTGTACAACTGCCAAAGTAGTTTTTCTGAAGTGAAGGACTGACTATACCACTTCTCTACTCAATCAACTGTAGTGGATCCCTTTTTGACTCTAGGCTAAATTTTATTTCATTTCTGTGTTATTATTTTAAATTTTTACAAATTAGTTTTAATCTATATAACATATATATATACATATATACATATATATATATATATATATATAACTAATGTACAAATTTGTAAGTAAGTAAATATACTCTTTTGGGGTAACTTCCTAATTTTTCCCATTATGGATATACAATAAAAAAAAATTAGAGACTATAGTTATAGTGGATAGAGACTTCTTAGTAAAAAAAAAAACACAAAACCTGGGTTTAAGATCTGCCTCTGATGCATACAGCCTAAGTGTGTCACAATCTAGACAAATCACTAAACTTCTCAATAGCCCCAGTCAAGTCTCTCAGTCTTTAAATTTCAGAACAGTTACTGACTGGAATTAGTTGAAAATGTTTTCTCATGGATCATTTCATAATCATCATCCTCATCACCACTACTATTGTTGTTGTTAAAGTTATCATTTATATGGTGTTTTAAGGTTTACAAAGAACTTTACAAATAATAACTCTTGATCCTCACAACAGCCATGGGAGACAGATGTTACTATTATTACCATCCTACAGAAGAAGAAACTGAGCCTGGTGGTGGATAAGGAACTTGCTCTAGGTCATATATTAAGTTGTCTAAGGCTGGATTTGAATTCAGATCTTCATAACTCCAAGTCTATCAAAGGTGTTGAATGATAGGATGAGGTAGCTAAAGAGAGTAAGAGAATGCTCCTAAGACATTTCATTTATTTTACAGTTTCAGCCTGAACGAATCATTTTTATTTGCTTAAGAATCTCCTATACCATTTACCTGTCCTTTTGATTATATGAAGTTTCATCCTATGTTTCTACTTTATTTATATGAACAGAGAAAGATGGTATAATGGTCATTTCAAATGGAGAGATCTTTCATATTCATTAATAGGCCCTTGTGACCTATCTGGGTCACATGGAGCCTGTGGTGGGAGGAGTTTGCCACATGGGTGAAACAGCAAGAGACTGAGCTAGAGTAGAGCTGAGAGGAAGTTAGTCTTGAAAGCAGTTAGAGCTAGGAAGGATGGAGGCAAACCTGCAGCTGGCTATGAGTGTGAGAGAGGCCATTTTGTTTAAGGGAATCCTGTTTGTGATTTGTTTAAGGGAGCTGTTTTGTGGGAAGCCTAACAGGGGGAATGCTTGGGGCTGGTGTTGTTCTTGGCATTGTTATTATGTATAGATTTTTGTTACTATGATGGATTTGGCTTTCTCTTGTCTGAATAAATGTTTTGGTTCTGTCTTCCATGTGGAGAGTCTGTTGTATTTCAGGATTCAAAACTGCATAGGCACTGTGAATATTGCATTGGTGCTACAGTTGGCCAGGACAGAAGTTATCTGAAAGAACTGGACTAAATAAAAGCAGCAATTAAAGCACAGCATTGAAGCAAGCAGAACCAGGAAAACAACATACACAATGTCTACGATGATGTAAACAAAAAGAACCATGAAAGGAAGTCCAGTACTTAATCATATTGATGATTAATTTTGACTCTGAGAAGAGATGTAGAAATGAACCTCTCAGCTTCCCTTGACAAGACTAAGGAATTTAGGTTCAGAATGCTCCATATGCTCTCAGATATGGTTGCTATGTCTGTGTGTTTTGTTTCTTATGTTGTGTTGTTGTGGTTGTGGTTGTTGTTACAAGGGAAAACTCACTGGGTACAGAGGTGGTATATCTGGAAATGAATATGATGTAAAAACAAAAGGAATTGATCAAATATTTTAATCAAATATTGTCCCTCTAAAGCAGTGGTGTTCTGATGATATTAACTGTATTTTACATGTAAAAATCGAGGCGAGAGGAAGATATGCAAAGTGGAGGATTCATATTCCATGCTGAGCATTTATTGAAATTAACTTTAGTGTGATTATTCTTTAAACAGACAAGTGCTGGGCCAGCTGAGGAGAATGTGATTGGAACTAGGCTTCCATGTCATCCAGACATTAATTCCATGGCACACTGCCTCTGAATCACATGGATTATCACTGAGTTTGAGATTTGGGAGCACTTTAGCAAATGATTTGCTTTAGAGGACGAGTGGGTAGCCTCTCCATAGAGCTGCCTTGAAAAGAGAAAAATTAAATTACTTATTTGAATGAATGAGATAAAATGAGACATTACTTATTTAAGCTTATTTAAAAGCTATGTTATATAAAATGCTGTATATTATTCTTGGCTTGTAGTAGTTTAGCCCTTCAGATGTCATTCTCTCTGAACATTCTTGAGCATCAGGTGTCCTTTTTGTCATGTGGCAAAGTATATGGATCTCCTTCTAGAATTATGTTTTGTTACCTACATTTGTAATTAAAGGCAATGCTAAATTTCAGTTAGAAGTTAATGGAAAAAAAGAGATGCAATTTCCCCCCAGGTTCACAGATCTTCTTAAAGGGGTTCATATACCTGAGATTAAGAACTTGTGCTTAAAAGCCACAAATGATCATCCAGGAAGAGATATTCTTAAAATTGCTATTAATTATAAACTATTGTATATGTATTCATGTTTCTGTATTAGTATTTATATATATTACATATATAAATACATATAACATACATATACCTATTTCATCTGTATCTCTATCTCATCTATCTCATCTAGAGCAATCTGTCTTATATCTACATCTATGTGTATATCAATCTACATTTATGTTGATCAATCTGGATAAAGACTAGATCTATGATTCATTAGTATAAGGAATACCCACATGAGTAAGCTCTTTCTATTAATTCAGGTCAACGTCTTTTCTTCCTTTTATATTCTCAGAAAATAACCTAGAGCACTGAGAGGTTGAGTGACTTAACCAGTGTCACACAGTAAAAATGTGTCAGAGGTGGACTTGAACTTCAAATCTTCCTGACTTCAAGACCAAGTCTCTATATGCTACATATCATCTTGTCATGTTGCCTTTTAAACATGCACATACACACAAATATACACACATATATATTCTTTTTTTTCCCCCTATTTCACTCCTATTCTTTCAGAGGAGAAAGGAAAATAGGGAGCAATGAAATGATATCAGGAAAAACTATACATATCACTTAAGATAGTTATAAATATTTGAGCTTGGTAGTATGAGCTTAGAGTGTCTGATTGAGAAGTTAAACAGAAGCACTGGGAAATATCATGTGTGGTCAGTCCTCATTGTGTCAGACATTTTCCCCATCCTATATTTATATAGTCAATTTCTGGATTCCCAGTGTTGGACTTTCTTTCTTTCTCTCTCTCTCTCTCTCTCTCTTTCTTTCTTTCTTTCTTTCTTTCTTCCTTCCTTCCTTCCTTTCTTTCTTTCTTTCTTTCTCTCTTTCTTTCTCTCTTTCTTTCTTTCTTTCTTTCTTTCTCATATTTCATTATCTAGAGACAATATAGTGTAGTGAATAGAAAGCTGGACTCAAAGCCAATAAGACTTGGGTTCAAGTTCTGCATTTGACATAAAGTGACTTTGTGACTTTGCACAGACATTTAGAATCTCTGTACACTAGGTAACATAGGAAATTTATGTTTCAAAGAATTTCCTGATGTCTATTGGTAGAGGGCATTTCCTAACTTGGGTGTTCCCTATACCAATGAAATCAAAGGTCCAGTCCCTATCCCATATTTGGTTCATTTTTTCAGTCTGTCAAGATCTTTTAAGACACTAATTTATAATCTGAGGTGTTAAAAATTCCTTCCAAGACTGTTATACACAAGGTAAATGACCTTGGGCTTTTTGGTCTTAGTTTCTTAAAAATAAGATAAGGAATACCTCTATGGTCTCTTCTGGCTCTAAATCTGTGATGCTATAATCTTATGTCTAGTATTTTCTGACTCCTGTTGCAAAAAGTACTGTGAGTCTACAAAGTCATCTGTACTCATTTGTCTTCTTAGTTTCAAACCATATTTTCCAACATTTTTTATTCTGAGCATCATAATAAAATATAAATACATCCACATATAAATCAAAGAAAC
Source organism: Notamacropus eugenii (assembly GCF_028372415.1). NCBI lineage: Eukaryota > Metazoa > Chordata > Mammalia > Diprotodontia > Macropodidae > Notamacropus > Notamacropus eugenii. The sequence continues at coordinate 394,928,134 of NC_092876.1, forward strand.
AATTATATATGAAACTGAATCTCTACTGCCTATTTTTTAAAGTTATATAATAAATTCAACATGTTGCTTTCAAAGCTTTTCTTGCAAAGCAAATTCCTCATTGACTGGAATATAATAGGTGTTTAATAAATATTTACTGGATTGAGTTATATTTTATGAGGTTCTCAACTCAGCATGTAGAAGGGTATGGCAGTGGCAAACAGTCATGAGTCCCACAGTTGGGCCCTGAGTTGTTCTGGAGCCAGAATACAGAATTCAGCTTCAGTTCCTTCAATCAACCCTCACATTAAATGGACTCAAGGTCCCTCACCATCCTAAAAGCCTTTCTCTAGATTCATTCCAGTTTATCAATTCCCTTCTTAAATTGCCCCCAAATGAGCACAATATTCTGTCTTCTGATAAAGTCAGAGTACAGAAAGAATTTATAGAAAAGTTACAGTCATATTTCAGTTCAATTATAAATCCTTAAAAGTTAAATTCCCTAAAAATTTCAAACAATATAGAAATGGAAGGGCTGACGCAGAAGGTAATATATTCCCTAACTCTGGATATTACCAAGTGAACATTAGAAGAATCATCTCAGGTTATTATGGAAAGGTACATGGTTAAATTACAGATTGGGTCACATGTCTTTCAAGATCTTTTCCAAGTCTGGTTATATGATAGTAGATTCTCCACAAAGTCTTGTAAACTTTTAGGCATAACAAAAAATCCTTGACTTAATGTACTTAACACTGAATGTTCCTTAATGAAGGATGATATTTTGGCATCAACAGTAGAAACATCAATAACTACTTGTGGAAAAGCTTATGCAAAGACCATCCCTCAGAAAACATAGCAAGGGTATTCTTTCCTATCCACATCAGATATACAACATGCTTAAATATCTTATTCCAGTAGACTTGTCATTTCTATAGTGTCACTTTACCAGTAGGCTTTCACATGACCATAAATGGTATAGCAAATTTTTAAATTATTGAGAAGGCATCCCAGAGACCATAGTTGGAGTACGTAGATTTGAAATGGAGCATTTGGTGGTACAGGGTTGAGAGGGATGAGAGTGAGCGAGTGGGAATTTAGGGATGGATCATAAGATTTCCATTTTAACAGTTGAGGATTCACAATCACAGGTAAAGTGAGTATAGGAAGGCATGGGAATATAGTAACCATTAAGGAATAAGTTCAAACATAGTATCACTGCATAGAGAAGGGATCTTTGAGGGAGGAAAGCGATTAGGTTGGTCAAAGTCCTTTCTCATTGCAGAGGCCAGAAGCCAGTGGCTTGGATCCAAAGGCTGGGGCAGAGATCTCTGGGAAGTGTCTGGAGTGAGGAAAAAAGTCGTAGGTGGTTGTCCTGGATCTGACGCCAATGCAAGGCTCCATAGGAAGGCCCCAAGGTAAAGAGAGAGACCAGAGGCATATGGTATGGATCTGGGTCTTACAGGGTTGTAGTAGGGACAAAAGAAAGAGGGAAGGATTCATATGTTTAAAAATATTTATATTAACATCTGTTTGTTGCAGGAAACAACTAGAAATAAGGTGGATGGATATAATTTGGGTCTGTTTGAACCTTAGGTATGTGTCGGCCAGGGCAATTTTTTTACTACTTTGGCAAATTCAAGATCTACTTTTGAGAGAAAAAAATAAACTACGCATCAAGCTCAGTTTCACATATAATCCTCTCTTAAAAATATTTTTTGTGTATTAAATTTTTTTGTTTTTGCCAGTACTGTTAAATTCGTAACAGAATGAGGAAAAAATCAATTACATACATGAACAAGAATTTCCTCTACCATCTAAGTTATTACTCATTGTCCACTTGAAGACCTTCAGTTATGGAGAACATTCTACCTCCCTGAGGCAATCAATTACACTTTTGAATCGGTCCAGTTGCTAAGAAGTGTTTCTTTATACCCAGCAGAAATCGACATCTTTGTAATTCCCACTCACAGCCACTAGTCTGTATTTTCCAGGCCTCTCTTCTCCCTCTATACTATTCTGTTTGTTGATATCATCAGCTTCCATGGACTCGGTTATCATCTCCATTCTCGGATCTGTTTATCCAACCTGAAACTTTCTTCAGACTTCCAGTCTCACATCTCCAACTACCTATTAGAGATCTCAATGTAGATGTCCTCCTCGAACTCAACATGAACTCATCATCTTTCCCTAGAGCCTTCCCTTCTCTTAACTTCCTAGCTGCCTTGCATATATTAGGTGATTATTTTTTAATAATAAATGTCAATAAGCATTAACTGATTTCATTATTACTGTCAAGGGCACCACCATCTTCCCATTCTCAAAGTCTAGGTATACTCCTCAAATACTCTCAGCTCCCATATCTAATGTGTTCCTAATCTTTTCAATTCTATCTTAAATGTTGTTAGCAACATCTCTTATATATGGCTCCTTCTTTCCTCAGATGCTGCCTCCACCCTGATGTGGACCCCATCCCTTCACACCTACACTGCTGCAATAGCCTTCTGGTTGGCCTTCCCACCCCAAGTCTCTCCTTGCTCCTGTCTATCTTCCAGTCAGCATTCAGAAAAGTTTTCTTTAATCGCAAATTTGATCATGTCACTCCCCAATTATAAAAACTCCACAATTAAAAACTCCAGGATTAAATATATAATACTATGGTTTTTTAAAGCTCTTCATCCCCTGGCCGTGTTCTACCTTTTTAGTTTTCGTTCACTTTATTCTATTTACATATTCTGTGTAAATATGTAACACTGACTAAGGCCTCCTAGTTCTTCCTCATACATAACATTCCCTCTCTGAACTTTGCATTTTCACTGCCTTTTCCCCATGCCTGGAATTCTCTCCTTCTGCCTCCTGACTTCTCCAACTTCCTTCAGGTTTCAGCTAAAATCTCACCTTGATCAAGGATCCTTTCCCAATTCTATCTGATATTAATTCTTTCCCTTTGAGATTACCTCCAATTTATCCTGTATGTATCTTGTTTATATGTAGTTATTTGCATGTTATCTACTCCTAGATTGTGAACTCCTTGAGGGCAAGACTTCTTTGCATCTCTTTGTATCCACAGAGCTTAGCATAGTATGTGTCACATAAATACTCTCAATAAATATTCCTTGGCTTGACTTGACGTGAAGATACTCATTCAGTACGTTAATAATTTCTGATTTAATAAGTCATTTAAAACTGGATCACACTAAATAAAAATACAAACTTAATTACTTTTGGATTCATCTGTGTCCTTAACTGTCTACACGGTGCTCAACAGAGACAGGCGCATTGAATGACCTTTGATAGATATAGCTAAAGAGCAAATAAGACAAATCTCCTCTTATCTAAATATCAGAATATATCCAAATATCAAAATTATCTAAATAAGGAAAGGATTCCTTGTTCCTTACCCTGCCCTTTTCATTTAGGGATCCTGAGTTAAAATCAAGAAGGAATCTTATGCTTTTGACTAACTAATAATTTCAAAAATAAACTTCCCAAAAGACAGAGCTAAACACAATCTGGGATCCCTCCCTCCAGGCTAGAAAAAAATAAGTCAGAGTGCCATTTTCCTAACTAGGACAAGACTGGGCTGCAGGGCCACTCTATCCTTGTCATGTTTTTTCACCAAGTAACAAGGGAGTGAGTCCAGTCCAGTGGCAGGAGAACAGGGAGAAATGGAGAAGAATCTGGTCTACCCACATTCCAAAGGGCAATTACAGAGGGGACAGTAAGTTCCCCTCCCTTCCTTTAAAAGTCTAGGGAGCTTTCTTTTTTCACCTTTGACCCAGCAAACCTCCTAACCCACATACCACAGAAAGTTACAGTTGTACTATTCTCAAATGTTTTCCTGTATTCTTTACAGATAGATGAGAATAATAGCTTACATTCATGCAGCACTTTAATACTTACAAAGCTCTTTAAATGCATTATCTCATTTGATTCCCATGAAAACCTTATAAAATTATTACTATCATTAGACCTATTTTATGGATGAAGAACTTGACACTAAGGCATAGGTTAAGAGGCTAAACCAGAATCACACAGATAATAAGGCTCTCAGATAATAATCAAACTTAGATCTTCTTGACTCATACTTCCTCTAATCATAAACTTCTTGGAGTTGAGACAATGTTTTATGCTTCTCCTGTATTCCTCAATCCCTGATTTATTGAATTGATGAGTTTCATAGGTGATCATAAAGAAGTCTAATTTTTGTAAAGGTTAAGCAGTGTTCCCTAATTCTTCTTTTTCTAGAGAAGAAGACAAGTTTTTGGGTTGTTTTTTCAAAAAACTTAATAAGTCAAGACATGGTAATTGGATGGGTTGTTTAAAGAACATCGCAGGATGGGAAAATCTGAAACCAGGACATAACAAAATGCCTTCAACCAATCTGCCTTTCTGAAGAACTAGGAAGGAAGAAGGGAGAAAAAGCAATGTTGAAATTAGGGCCTGGAAAGTTAGAGCGGAAAAACATAGTAAGAGGGTTATGCTGGTAAATATTTAAGGACATGCTCTGGAGGTGGGGGAATGTGTATACAAGACACGGAAGTTTAATCTACATTATTGAACTTTCTCCATCACTTTCTTAAGTCTAGACAATCAGCAAAATAAAAAAAAATCAAAGCCTGATTTGTAGTGTTTGCTGATTTGCAAGGTACAAAATATGCTCATAATGAAAATTTAGCCATTGGCTCTCCAGAGGCTATTTAAGCTGCCTCTAGCTCACCTCCTCATGATTAAATCAATAATCAAATCACATAAAAGATTTAGAAAATTCTAAAAAGTTCTAGAATGTTAGACTTGGAACAAGGTACCTCAGTACCCTTGACATCCTAGAGAAGCACAAAAGATTTAGATTGTCCTACAGTCCAATAGATAAATGCTCAATTTTTGAGACATAGTATGGTGTAATAGAAAGAGTTCTGGATCTGTAGTCAAAAACTCTGAGCTCGAGTCCTGGCTTTGACCTTATGGGAACCATTTAATCTCTCTGTCTCAGGTGCTTCATTTGTAATATGAAGAGATTGTACTAGGTGACCTTTGAGGTCCCTTTCCCCTCCAAATCTATGATGCTATGGTTATTCTTCTGAAGGATCCAACACATCATGTCATAAAGAACTATGGTAGTGGTCATCATCTCTTACCACTGACCATATTGGATCCTGTTTCTTCTGTGGAACTGCTCACCTGCCTCACCCTGTTAAGCTATTTCTCTTCAAAGATTGTCTCATTTTATTTTCTTAATTACTGTAGATTGTAATTTCCTAGAGAATAGGGGCAAGTACTCCCTGTTATTCTTTTGGACCAATATGCGATAGAGATAAACATGCAAATAAGTGGTGAAAACATCTTTTTAATAAAGAATTCAGATACTGTAAAGCCTCTTTAAAACATAAAGACGTACAAGCCAGCAATGATGACATAACTTGCACTTGACTTTGTTTGGAGTGAGGGAGGGCTGTGCAAGGTTACCAGCCTCATTCTCTCCTCATGAGCCATCTGGGTCCAGTGACCAGATATTCATCGGGATGACTGGAGATGGCCCAGGATGCAATGGGAGAACTTGGTCCCTTTAGGCCAAGGCCTATTCAGGCACTCACTTAGTGAGTGAAGTATAATGCTCAATCAGTGAATAAGCCTGTTTAAGAAGTAGTCAGGGGATGACCCCTTTAATGAGCAAAAGGAAAAATAACTAAATCAAGCTGGGAGAGAAACAGCAAGAGTTCCTGTTGATAATCACTCTTACTTTATATAAGTAAGGACAAACACTACAATGACAGTCCAGGAAGAGCTTTGCCAGTAGCAAATGAAGAGAAATGTCCTTTTCCTTGCTTTTTAGCCTTACAGATGCATTTTGGTTGACACTATTCTCCACAAACTTCTCTCAAAGTGATTTTTAAAGATTAGGAGGAACTCAAAAAGTCAACATTAATTAAGTGCTATTCTGGGTAAGGTATATGTTAAGTGACATATTCAGTGGCAAGATACCAAGACAGGCAGGTGTTTGCTGCAAAAGTGGTCTGGAACAAATAACAGAAGAGGTACATCCCAATAGAATGTAAGCTCCTTGATATCAGGGACTGTTTTGTTTTTTGTCTTTGTATAAATTCATTATTAAAAAATGGGGCAGCTAGGTGGTGCAGTAGGAAAACTAGCCCTGGAGTCGGGAGGACCTGAGTTCAAATCTGGCCTGACACTTGACACTTACTAACCGTGTGACTCTGGGCAAGTCACTTAACCCTGATTGCCTCATCAAAAGAAAAGAAAAGAAATATATTATAAAAATGAAATAATGTACATAAAACATTTGTTTTGTGTAAATCTTAAAGCACTCTATAAACGTAGCAGAGGTTACTGGAGGAGAGTCCCAATTTGTTGGACTGGGTCACCTCCCATGGAACTACACATGTGGGCTCTTAAGGAAGGACATGAGCTTTGGCTCGGTGTTGAAAGATTTATGCTTAAAGATGAAGCAAAAATTTATCAGTCCTCATGACCAGGGGATCATATCTAAGATGACTGGTAACTAAGACAAGAAAAGGTACCACTACTTCAGTAGGGTAGGAGAAAAATGACTAGCAACTGCCTCAGATCTAATGGAGAAGTTTTATTTAGAAGGGATCCAGGGCTTTATCACCCTTTGACTTTCACCAAGTAGGAAAAGATTTCATTTTTTTCCTCCCCTCCCTTACTGGTCATGGCAGCCCTGAGAAAAAGAACATGGAACTGGCAATCAGCATATGCTTTCCTAGACAAGCTTAAGAGTGGACTTCATCTCTGGCTGACCTCTTTTTTGTGTGAGTGCAGGTCACAAAAATGGCAATTCTGAGAAATAGACGGTTCTGTCTCTGATGTTTATTTCCTAAGTCAGGTCAGGAGGTCAGCAATTTCTGAGTTAGTGCAGGGTGGTACCCAGTGAGAGATGCTTCCTGAAACAAAGGAGAAACTAGGAGGACAAAACTGGAGCTGAAGGGTGTAAAAAAGCCCAAAAATTGCCCTGGATTTCCAGGACACTTGTGAATTGTGTAGACAGAAAAGATCAGTGGTGAAAGTGAAATACATGTTAATTAGTCTCACAAAATGCCTTAATCTTTGTGCAGAGTAAGGCAGTTGTGACATGGTAGATGAGATGTGTTACTGTTTTATGTTTTAAATATCTGTTAATGAGGGTTTATAAGTCTTTTGTGTTTTAAGTATTTCTTTTGTGATGGAAGAAATAAATGTGTTGATGACTCATTTTCAGTCTGTCTGGTTCTTTGTGACCTGATTTAGGATTTTCTTGACAAAGACACTGGAGTAGTTTGCCATTTCCTTCTCCAGTTCATTTTATAGATGAGGAAAATAAGGCAAACAGAGTTAAATGATTCACCCTGGTTCACACAGCTAGTAGGTGTCTGAGGCCAGATTTGATTTCAGAAGAACTGTTTTCCTCACTCTGGGCCTAATACTAATACTCTAGACTCTCACCTAGCGGCTGCCCAGAAAAAATAAATAGCTGTCCTATATCTCATATTTACTTTATACATTGAACATGTTTTGTAGAAGAGATTCTGCTAACATTTTTAGAGGAAACCCTAAACATGAGACATACCTAAACTTTGCTCTACACATTTCCCCTGAAACTATTGTGTGGGGACACAATAAGCCAGAGAATTTGAGTAAGTTTGACTCCCTCTCTTACAGGTCTGATTCCCCCAGGGTAAACTTGAACTTAGCTCATATTAGTCCATATTCAGAGACCCTATTGTTATACAGGGACCTCCTGGACCACTGTTCATATAAATAATGGTTGCTGTGGTTAGTGGCTTTCCCATTGCCTAACATCATGCTTTGTACATATTAGGTACTTCATAAATACTTGCTAAATTTACTTGGATAGGCTGTTAAAAATCTGAAAATAAAGAGTGAAGATATCATATCAAATGGAAGCAGGCAAAGAACAGCAGGACAAAAAACAAAACAATCATCATATAAGAATGGAGAACAGAAACAGAATTTAAGAATTGTTAGAATGAACTGATGTGTTAGCACCATGGACAGGGATAGCCAAACTGGTTCTGAGCTGTTCATAGGAGCTGCATTGTGTGAAATTTCAAGAAAAAGGAAGAACAAAACCACAGTAACAAGAATAGAAATAATAATGGTAACAACTCACATTTTTTGTACTGTCAAAACAACTTTGTAAATTGGGTGGTTTTATTATTCACATTGTATACAAGATGGTAAGATTCAAAGACCTGAAGTGACTTGAACAAGATTACACAACTTGTAACAACAGCAGCTATATCCTGGAATCTATAGGAGCATTCCCTGGTAAAATATTTCTCTGTATCTTTTCTGCTACACTCAGCATACAGAAGGTAACCAGGACAATTGAATTTTGTATCTGTATTTTTCCTCCCGGTAGGGATCCAGTATGCTGTGTCTATGCCTAGTACCTCCTTATTAACCAGGAGCCAGTCTTCTGATATAGGTGTATTCATGGTGACACAGTTCTCCAGAGACACCACTTCAACAAGGCAACTAAGATTCTGACATTATCTTTGGGGTATATTTGAAAGCTTCAGGCATATTTTGAGGGGTCAATTAGGTGGAGTATAAGTATAACAAGAAGATGGCAGACTGGTGGATGAATGACAGATTTACACAAACACATAATATCTGCTCTAGCCTTGAATGCTTTCACAAAAGGTTTGCATACGTCAGCCACATCCTCTTCTGTTCCTTTCAATGAACAAAAAGATGGTGGGCGTGTCATATGGGTTCCACAATCCAAGCATTTGAGAGAGATATCAAGAGTCTAAAAATAGAGAGCCCCTGACCTCAAAGACTTTATAATTTAGCAGAAGAAAGGAAACACATACACAAACAACTTTAATATAAGAGAGAAGAATATGATGAATGTGTAAAAGGAAATGGTATCAAAAAGTGCCACAATGCTGGGGAGAGAGAAATAACATTTGGCTTAGAAGAGGAGAGCTGGAGAATCAAAGAAGCAACATTTGATCTTAGATTTGAAACATTCAAATACTAATAGGTAAAGACAGGTGCATCAAGGACATTCTAAAGATAGAGGGTGATATAAATAATAGAATAGTGATGGAAAACTGAAGGATTTGTGAAGAAGATAATTTAGTTTGACCAACAGAGTCTGCAAATGGAAATAGCTTGAAAGAATGCTGAAAGGGGAACCTAAAGTCAAATTGTGGAGTGTTTCAAATGACAGCCTGAGGAGACTGGACTATATTCAGTAGACAATAGGGAATAATTGAAATTTTTGAATTGTAGAGTGATGTATGTGATCAGAGCTGTGTTTTTTGAAATAAAAAGAATGGATTCGACAAGATAAAATTGGAAGCAGGAAGGCAAATGAAAATACTATTGGAATAGGCCAAGCCAAAAAACCCACGGTAGTGAGGGCCTGCACTAGTGTGGTCATGGGACAAGTTCACCAAAGAACAGGGTGAAAAGAGAAGAGAAAATAGCTGAGGAGAGAATCTTAAAGTATGCCTCTAATAAAGGGTGGGAGGAGGAAGATTTAGGAAAAAAGAGAGATAATTATAAAGGTAGGAGAATCCTGAGAATGAAAGAACTAGGAAGTATCAAGAACATGATTAAAAGAACTAAATTCTATAAGAAGCAAAAGGAAGATCAGAACTGAGAAAAACCCATTGGTGACCTTACAGAGAAGATTCTGAGGGTGAGTATTGGTGCTGAAAATCAGAATACAAAGAATTAGGAGTACAAAAGTTGAATTTTTCAAGCACAAACTACTGTTCAGAAATTTAGCGGTGAAAAAGAGAGAAATAGTATTGTTGATAGTTTGAGATGAAAGTAGGTAAAGGGAACTTTTGTTTTTCTAAGAATATGACAAGTCAAAATATGTCTTTAGATGGAAAGGCTTGCAGAAAAGGAGAATTAAAGGTGTTAAATGGGTGATGATTTTTGTTGCTTGATCCTGAGTGAAGGTAGAAAGTTTCACCTCAATGAAAGAATCACTCTTCCTCTGTGATTAGGGGAAGGAGGAAGGATTTGAGTGAGGACAAAGAATTTGGGGGTTTGGGAGGGGACTTTATTTATAAGCCGGACCTTATTGTATAGATTATCTCTTTACAGTAACATTAAATTGGTGGCCATTTACTAATAGTAAGGGTGGTCTAACCAGGATCTGTTGGGAAGAAGAGGGGGACAAGAGAAACAAACACAACTATCCTTTCATCTTTAATGTTTTTTTTTTACTGTCATTCACTGTAGGTATATCACTAAAAAGGATATATGTATAGAAATATGTATGTGTGTATATATATCTGTATGTATATGCATGTGTATATATACACACACATATGTGTGTGTGTGTGTGTGAGTATATATATATATATATATATTAAATACTTAACTGCCTTGGTAATAGACTTTCCAGGGATGTACACATCGACAATGAGGTTGATGCACACATTGCCAGAGCTAGCTCAGTGTTTGGGAAGCTCAGAAGAAAAGTATGGGAGAGAAGAGGTATTAGACTGACTACCAAACTGAGGGTCTACAGAGCCGTTGTGCTGACCTCATTGTGGTATACTTGCGAAACATGGACAGTCTACCAGAATTGAATCACTTCCATTTGAACTGTCTTAGGAAGATTCTGAAGATCGCCTGGCAGGATAAGGTACCAGATACTGAGGTCCTTACTCGAACTAAACAGCCAAGCATTCAAAGTATGCTTCAGAGAGCACAACTTCGATGGACAGGTCACATTGTTCAAATGTAAAATGTATGCTTGCCAGAAAGACTATTTTATGGAGAACTTGCATGGGGCAGGCAATCACTTGGTCAGAAGAAATGATACAAAGACACTCTCAAGGTCTCTCTCAAGAACTTTGGATTTGATTGTGTGACACGGGAGACACTGGCACAGGACTGCTCAGCATGGTGTGCCCACATCAGAAAAGGTGCTGTTCTCTATGAGCAAAACAGAATTGAAACAGCACAAAGGAAATGTAGGATGTGCAAATTTGGAGTATCCACACCAAATATTCACACAGAATATCTGTGCCAAATCTGTGCTAGAGCATTCCAAGCTCTTATTGGTCTGATCAGCCAGGATTGGACACATTGAAACTTGACTTTATCATGGTGATGCCATTTTGATCCTCTTCAAGAATAAAGGAAAACAACCAACATATTTACATATATATGTATATATATGTGTGTGTATATACGTATATATGTATGTGTGTGTGTATATATATAAAATTTGTGACCAGCCCTTCTCCACAAAAACATCATACTTCATGCTCTCCCTCCCTCATCCTTTTAGACTAGTGAAAGAAACTCTCATATGCGTTGATCTTGAGATCAATTAAGGTTCATAGCAGGCTATGGTTGTTGATATCACAGACATGACAGATTACAATGCACTAAAATCCTGGCTTTGTGGGGAAATGAGTCCTTTACAATCTTGATTTTATGTGCTTCCAAAAGATTTTTTATTTTTAAAAATATGTGTAAAATAAATGATGGAAAACTCTGCAACACACCTTTAAATCATGCTGACAGAGATATACAGGGCTCACAGATCTTTGTGACAGTCATTCAGTCTATACCAATTCATTGCACTGCTTGAACGTAATCCTTGTATTTCCATTATGAATCAGTTTCCATTTCTTAAATAGTATTTGCTGAAAGAAGAAGAAAGAAAGGGAGAGGAAAAAAGAGAGGAAAGAAGGAAGGAAGAGAAAAACAAGAACATGAAAAGTAATTTCTTATTTTTATAAAAATACTCATGCTGGAAACCTGGAAAATATGCATGTGTGCATAAGAAGAGTCCTTTAAACATTTGTTTAATACTTCTAACATAATTATCACTTCTGTAAAACCTACAAGAAATTAAATATCACTATAATTTAGAACACATACATATTTGTATGTGTATCCACATAGGCTACCTTTTTCAGTGTAAAACAAGGGCACATGCAGTCATTATTTGTGATAAAAGTCCTCCTAAGCAGATTTTCAGAGTCAGCAAATGATCATTGGTTCATAAGATCATAAGATTAGTGCCTTCTAGTAAGGTACCTTCGAGATCATCTTGTCTAACTCTTATTGTACAGATGAGGATGCTGAGAACTGGAAGGATTATGTGGTTTTACTAAAGCTAGAAAGGTAGCAAGTTTCAGAACCAGGGAATGATTCTGTGTCCCTTGATTTCAAATTAAATCCTCTTTCCTCTACATCAGTGATAAGTCAATTGATGTTTGAAGATCTGGCTGAATATTCTCAATAATATTGAGTCTCTGAGGTCAAAACAAAGCACATGTTTATGTTATCCAGCAAAAAGGGGTAACGTACTATATTGCTTGAATTACCCAGTGAAAAAAGTTTATTGGGCACATTAATTAACTGGATGTTGCCTCAATTTCCTGATCAAGCTTTGCTATGGATTACTTGGTTAAAGTGAATGGAAAGTATTTTATTAATGGCACAGAATGGAAAAGTAATTCTCAGTAGCATGGAGAATTAGAACAAGAAAGCAAGAAGGTTTGTGACTTAGGGCAGTAACTTCAAGAATCCCAGGATATAGATGTTGTGTAAAACGTTGATCAGAAATTGTGATCAAAGGTGAACTGACTTCCTTAGGTGGGTGAATGTAGGGAAAGAAAACAAAGGATTATGGGCTTAGTGCTGGGGTCTGTTATAGTCAGTGGTTGAGGGGAAAGAAGAAAAACTAATAAAGAAAACACCAAAAAAAAAAAGTTGTCACAGAAGAAATAGGAGAGGGCTAGAAAAGTGTAAGGGTGTCAATTCATCAAGTATGCACATTTGTGTTATCTTTGTATAGACTAAGAAGACCATGAACTATGTGACAGACCATTTCTTTTTCAATGGTTTGAATTTATGTGTATTTTGAAATACATTTTATACTTACACAATATGAATACAATGGAACTCAAGTTCTCCTGCTGCTATTGGTTAAGCTCTGATGCTTATCAACACAATAATGTTATCTCTCTTGAGACGTTCCTACTGTTACCAGTTGAGAAATTCCTCTTGAATAATATTGCTCAGTAAGGGAGGCTAGGTAGAGCAGTGGGAACCTGAAGTCGGGAAGACCTGAGTCCAAATCTGGCATCCAACACTCATTAGCTATGTGACCCTGGGCAAGTCATTTAACCCTGTTTGGCTCAGTTTCCTCATCTGTCAAATGAGTTGGAGAAGGAAATGGTAAACCACTTCAGTATCCTTGCCAAGAAAACCCAAAACTGGGGATGTGAAGAGTTGGGTATAATTGAAATGACTGAACTAAAATGATAAATATTTAAAACTCATACTCAATTCATTGACTAGATTTGGGCCAAAGGGGTCTGAGTTAAGGCTAAGTATCTCCCAGTTGCCAGGAGCTCTTATATTATCTATGCTACTGCGTATTCCAGATTTGGGAAGTGCTAGGGCTTTGGGAATTGCCTCTGTGTCTGTGTTTATCCTTTGTGCAATAAACAGCTAAACTGGTTTGCTAGCAACTGTGCATTCCCTAAAGTTTCCACTTCACCCCTCTAGTTTATCCTGCTGGTATAACATTTCTCTTCTCCCTTCCTTGATCTAATTTCTTAAAAATGAGCCTAACCTGACACAAGATCAATAAAGACATCCAAATCATTAAATCCAAAGACCTTCACCAGAACTTCTTTGCAGTTTTCCAAACAAACTATTGACCAGTCTCTCCTTCTGGAATTACCCTTTTCCTTTGGCTTCTGAGTCATTACACTCTCCTGGTTCTTGTCCTACTTCTTTAACTACTCTTTGTCTTTCTGCTAGCTCCTCTACTTCTTCCTGCCATCTTAATCTTGGTATCCCCCATGGTTCTGTCCTCAGTCCTCATCTCTCTCTTGTTCTGTCCCTTGACTATTTTATTCACTCCCATGTCTTCAACTATCATCAACTATCAACTATTAATAACTCATCTATTATACAGGATGATTCACAGATCTACATATCCAGTCCTGACCGTTTTTGCTGAGCTTTAGATGCAGAGACTCATATCAAAGTATTGATAGTTATTTTCACTTAAAGTCCATCATAGCATCTGAAACTCAACATGTTCAAACCCAAACTTATCTTTCCCTGTTTCCCTTTCTGACTTTCTTCTTTGTAATTAGAACTACCATTTACCCTTTTTTATTTTCTTCTTCCCCTACATCTAATTGTTAGTTCCTAACTTTGCTTCTCCATTTGGTCATAGCCTTCTGAGACTGTGAGGTAATTCAGAGCAACATGGATTTTTCCAAATACTTTATAGAGTTTTTATGACTCCAACAAAAATGCGTAGGGACTGACCTTGAGGTAGATACATAGCCTTAGAGCCTGGTAGCATCTGAAAACAAGATATTATCTATGCCATGTTCCACTATCTTCCCATTTCCATGACACTAAAAGATATCCCTCCTCTGATTTTCTTCTAATGTCACTTAGTCTTTCCTCCCAGATGTCCCAACCTAGTCATTATCTGCTGCAATTTACATAGAACAAGTTCAAACATTTGGCCTTGGTAACTATCCTTCTCTGATTGCTCTCATTTCCTTAGTTCCCACAGTTGATGATGGATGCATTTTCTGGCTATCACAGCCTGTCTTTCACTCATGCTGCATTTTTGTAGTCCTCCTTGAAGTTATCTCTCCACTCATTATAAGTATCTAATATAATATATATGCCAATTTCTAAGATAAAGGGCCTTATCCCTATTCCTTATCCCACCCCCCTTTACCTCCTAAAGATGGAATATTTGAACATGAAACATATGGGCAAATGTACATTCAATTGACAGACAGTAATGTTAATGGGATAATAAGATCTTCCTTGTCCATTAATAGGCCTCACATGGTGCTGAGGAACTTGCTTAAAGAGAAGCTTACTTAGCAGAAGAAGGCTTTCACATCTTTTGATACTAAGTTGATTAGGCACTGAGTCATGAGGGTTGTGATGCCTTCTGAGAAGTGTATATATACTCTGAGTTGGTGTTTTGCTTTGGGGGTTCACTTATGAGAAGGACTATTTGATTTCCTGGTCGAGACTCAGAGTAGCCATATGTTCAGACCCTGACTGCTCAGATGTAAAGGCTCTCTCAATCCAGTGGGGTATGCAAAATGTGTCACAATATTGCTTTGATTTCAGGTAGTCAGAGCCCTGTCTGTTGGTCTTTGTGTTAATTTTTCTGCTTGTATTTTCTCTGAAATTCAGGGTGCTGACTTTTCCCCTGAACTAGTGAATGTAATTAAAAGTAGGATTGTTTACTCATTTTAAGCAGTCTTTCCTAGAAAAGCAGAACAAAGAACCTTTGCTAGCAAGTGATCCTGGGCATCAGCCTACTCCCTTCCACTCTAAGCCTGGGCTATTCCTTTCCTCAGGTCTTTTTCTTTAGCCAGACTTTGACCAGTTTTTGTCCATTAATCACTATAACACTTACAAATTGTTGATTAGATTCTACCCATATAATCTTTCATGAATCCATTCCCTCTTCCCTACTTCCACTGCAGTCATACTAGTAGCAACGCTTTTAACCTTCCCTCTGGATTATTACAGTTGTTATCTAATTTGTCTCCCAAACTCACATTTCTTCCCTTTCCAATCTAGTCTTTAGATTGCTGACAAATTAATTATGTGTAATTCTGATCAAGTCACTCTTGTGCTAAAAATTCCTGCTCTGTCATTCCTTATTATATGTCAGTACATCAGGAAATTGTAATCAGGTTTAATCTTTGTTAACATAGTATTCAAAGAACTTGAAATTGTAGCACCTTCATGTCTGTTCAGGATTATTTTACACACACACACACACACACACACACACACACACACACAAAATGTTCTCCTTCACATACATTGTACTCTAGTAAAATTGGTCTACTATCTTACATGCACATCTTCTATCCTTCTGCTAGGGGAAGCTAGGTGGTACAGTGGATAGAGCACCAGTGCAGGAGTCAAGAGGACCTGAATTCAAATCTCACCTCAGACACTTGACACTCATTAGCTGTGTGACCTTGGGCAAGTCACTTAACCCCAATTGCCTGAGCCTGAGTCATCTCCAGTCATCCTGATGAATATCTGGTCCCTGGATTCAGATGGCTCTGGAGAAGAAGTGAGGCTGGTGACCTGCACAGCCCTCTCTCACTCAAAACAAAGTTAAGTGCAAGTCCTGTCATCATTTCTCTGATGGCATGGTCTTCTTTGGCAACGAAGGATACACACACACACACACACACACACACATATTCACACACACATACACACACACACTCTCTGTCCTTCTGTGCTCTGATGATGCCTTCTTTACTCTTGAGATGTCCTCCCTCCTCATCTCACCTGCTGAAATCCTGCCTATTCATCCAGGTCCAGTAAAAATGCCATCTTCTTTAAGGCATCTATAATCCTCCAATAAGTAATGACTGATTCCTTCTTCCTCAGACTTTGTATAACATTTGGATTGCATCTCTTCTGTGCATTATTCCAGTATCATCTTATATTATAGTTTTTCATGTATATCTTTGTGTCTAAATCCCATATTGAACTGTGAGTTCCATGAGGAACTTTAATCTTTGTATATCTTTCAGTGTCTCACATGGTGTTTATGGACACTAACAAAAGTAAAACATGCTGAGGTTGCAGGGATTGTTCATAAGTGAGAGTAGAGATAAGGGGAAGAAACCAGAAGGAACAGTAAGCTAAAAGGATGTTAATTTTTTAATATTACAGATACAAACTAATTGTGTTTTTAGGTGGTTAGGTGACAGAAAAAAGTCAGTATTGTCAGAGAAGGAGGAAAAAGAGTAAAAATCCTCTGCAGGATCTTTTACTTGCATAAATAGAAACTAGCTAACAATAAAATAAAATAAAATAAAATAAATGGGTAATAGCTACGTGGATTCAAGATCCCAGGAATAATTTGGATCACGTGTCTAGAAGTCAAATATTCTCTTTTTCTAGGGGGTAGTCCTTAAGGGTAGACAACATATTCCCTATGTCTACCAGGGAGGTCTGGTTCAGGACTATTTCTGAATAGAAAAGAAACTCAATGACTGCAGCCTGATCTCTCATTCTCTATGACTACCAAACAGGTGCAAAATATAGATTTCTCTCTCTCATGTGTATCTTTTCTTTCCTCACTTCAAAGATAAGAAGGAGCTTAATAAGAAGTTATGAGAACCACTGCTTCAGCATTCTCAATAGCTTTATGTCATACTCCTAGTCCATGGTGCATCTTGGCATGTAAGAGTATTTTGACTGATTAATCAACTACACACAATACACAGAAAAATTACAGAATGTTAGACCTGAAAGGGATCTTTGTAGACACCATTTAATCCAACTTTCCCATTTATAAATGAAGAAATTTAGTGATTTGTGCAGTGTCACACAATTACTCAGTGAAAGAGCTAGAACTAGAGCTCAAGCCTCCTGGCTTCCAGACAAGTATGCTTCCACTGCCATGAAAGCTATCCTGTAAACTTTCCCTTATGTAAACTAAAAAATCATAGCATTTAGAAATGATTAAGATTTATATTTATGTCTATCATTAAAATCATCCTATCACTCAAAAAGATATTAGAGAATAATATTGATACATGGGTCATAACATTCTTTATCAATTGATAAAGAATTAGTCACTACATCTATACTTCAAGTACTATGTAGCAAGCCTAATTGAAAATCTAACCAAATTTACCATCTCTATAACATCATCAATTAATTTGTGTTTTTTCCCCGCATGGAAACATTTATTTAGCAATAGCTTAGCAAATCCATTAAATTCATCATAGCAGCCAGTACTATAAAAATGTAATTTTCACCCTCAGGCTAGATCTAATTTAGAAATCTTAAAGTTGTCAATGATTTCTACCATTTTGATGTAATTACAATCATGTTTCTTTTAGTTGGAAAATGAAATGCACGGCTTGAACAAGTTTAATAGTGGGAAACCCCTTCAGAAAGTAATATTTTACTTGGAAAAAGCCATACCAAATGCAGTCCCTTCTCACTTATCTGTACTAATATAGGAAGCTGGGGTACAAACACTCCAAAATATCGGATAACCTTCAATAATTTCCACTGGCATTGTGAATACATATTTGTATGGTTTGAGTGTGCTTTAGTTCGAAGCTTAAAGGACACTTAGAAAGCTGTCTAGTTCAATCACTTTTCACAGATGATGAACTAAGAAGCAGAGAGATTAAATGACTTACTGAGAGTAAAGTCAGGATCTAAACCATATCCTTTGACTCCAAAACCAGTGTGCTTACAATGCACTTTGTGTCACAACTCTACATCTACAACCACACATTTCAAATCAAATAAGGAACATTTCAAAGAGCTGATTACCTTTTGTGTTGCTATTCAAAAAATGCTACATTACAGAAAATCTGATTTACTTGAACAATACTTCTGTATAGCATAAAAAAATCAGGACACTGGGAATCAAGAGATCTGGGTTCTAAGTCTCCACTATTGTGAACTAGTTATGTGACCTTGAGCAAGTTACATCGAGTTTCTGTGCCTAAGGTTCCTCAGTTGTCAAATGGCTGGACTGGGGTAGAGAATCTCCAAAATCTTTTTCACTTCTATTATAATTCTATGTCTTCTGTTTGTCAAATTACCCTCTTCCCCTCTACCAGGATCTCAAGATGTAGATTATCTTGAATAATCATTCTTTTAAGGGAGCAATACAAATTTTATTAGAGTCATGCTAACTAGGTCAGGTTTCCCTGGATATGAAAACTCTGAGCCCATAATAAACATTCTTAAGTATTTAAGTAATCTTAAACTGTCAGTGGTTCACAAATTCTTTAAAGCCACTAGCAGCAAGGATTCTAATTTTGGGGTGGGAGTGTTGTCAAATACCTCTTTGGAAGTCCAATGGAATCTGTGAACTATTTCTTAAGATTATGTTTTCAAAGGTCTAGAATAAAATTCATCAGATTATAAAGGAATCTAATTATATTAAATACAGTTATCAAAAGACACACATGTAGTACATTTACATATGCATATGAATATGTATTACATATCATATATGGTATGTAGCATATTATGTATATAGTAAACATGGTATGTAGTATATTGTGTATAAATATATATTCATTTATACATGAATTTGTATTAATATGTATGTATGAATGCATCTGCTGTACAGGGAGCAATCTTGCTATCTAAAATTTCCATTAGGAAGTTTGGTTTATTGTTTGGCTCAGTAATAAATCAGCTTGTTGGTAGGCATGATAAAGATAAATCTATATGTATATCTTTCTTTCAAATGTCTGTATGATGATAAAGCTAAATAAAATTAACTGCAGAATCATAGGCTCTTAGTCCCAGAAGGGATCTTAGAAGCAACTGATTCAAAAGCCTTCATTTTAAAAATGAATTAATAGAGAAGTTTGAGATGACTTTCTCAAGAACATCATATTAGTGAGTGCCAGAGTTGGGAGTGGAACTAGCTCCTTTGAACCCTGTCCACTCTGTAAACGAATGAGATGCTGTATTTGTAGTCACGATAAAGGTGTACCTTCTTTTATAGTAAACTATCCTTTCTGTGCATTATTTTCAGACTGAAAGGATGAGCACATATAATCACAATTTGTGTCATATCTCACACTTATTTGGTACCCCATGAATATAGAATCTGTCTTTCTCTATCAAGGTGATTTCAGGTACTTGGGACACATAGATACACATATAACAGCTCATGAAAATCCTTAAGAGCAGATAACATATTCCTTTTAATCCCATTAGGTGGTGCTATCAGATAAGAGGAACTGAAAAAGGGTTTTCAGTAACTATTTGCAAACTGTACCACTTGTACTTTTTCCCCTATTATTGCTAACATTTACTCTAAAGTTAAAAAGACTTTAATACAATGTAAAAGTTTCTCATGTGTAATCATATTATTTCTCAGACATCTTTACCTTATCTTTATTATCACTAAATGAAATTAAAAATTTCTACAGTTGTCATTTTTCCTGAAAATATTCTTTACAACCCAAATTTGATTTTTAGGATAAGAAGATTCAAATTTGGGGTAAAAATTCTCTTTTGTCCTTGATGGTCATTGTATCTTGAATCTTGGATGTCACAGATTTCTCTTCTAAAACTAGTCACGGTCTCCAGTATTTTTCCCAAGATGCTGGCAACAGTTCAAAAGATAACAGAAGAAGTGGATGTGGTTGGGAAGGTATTATAATGTTATTTGGTAAAAGGCTTCTAGGGCCTCTAACTCCAGTGGTGCTGTTGTTTCGTTTGCTGAGGCAGCTCACAGACTCTCAGATCTTAGGAGCTACAACTAAAAAGTCATCATCCTGTGGTCAGTCTGGCAATGAGACTACGCAAATATAGAGAGGAAGATGCTGGAACAACAGTCATACAGACTATTTACCCTAACTGGAAGGGTGTTTTTTAAATTAAATTTTATATTTTTGTTTAAGAGAAATCTATTTTTTTCTCTTACCTCTACTCCATTGAGGAAAAAAAATCCTTATAACATATACATAGTCAACCAAAATAAACTTCTTCAGTAGCCGTGTGAATAATTTATTTATACATATCTGACAGACAATTGTATATGCATTCATATATACACATGCATATGTAAGTTTATAATAGCTAACATTTTTTAACATATTGTAGCTAACATATATAGTGCTTTAAGATTTGTAAAGCACTTTAAAATAGTATTATCATTTCAGCCTCATAACAACCCTGGGAAGTAGGTGCTATTACTATCCTTATATTACAAATGAGGAAATTGAGACAGAGTGACTTGTCCAAGGTCACACAGAAAGTATGAGTCTGAGGCTAGATAAATGTGTATATTTATCATATACCATATATAATATGTAATATATGATACACATATAATCTACTCCTTGAGTCCATCCACCTCTCTGTCAGGAAGTGGATAACATGTTTCATCTTTCAACTTAGTAGAACTTACTAGACATTGTTCTCTGCTTGCCCAGTGCATGATCTTCACATTTACAATGAGCAAATAGGGGAAGACTTTGGTAGAAGATTGTGTGTCAGACTAAAAACATCTTGAAGGGAGGCCTCCTATATTTTTAACTTAATCACTTCCCTAGGAAAGACATACCAGTTTCTCCCCACCCCCCCTTTTTTTGGAGTAAAATATTAATAGAAATAAGAATAACTCTCATACATTGCAAAATGCCTTGCAAATATTATCTCACTTTATCTTCACAACAACCTTGAGAGGTAGGTGCTATTATTATCCTTATTTTATAGATTAGGAAACTGAGGCATATAGAGATTTAGAAAAGTGCTAGCAACCATTTGAGGATAGATTTGAACACAGTTTTTCTTGTCTCCAAACCTGATCTTCTAAGCACCTATAAACAAATACGTGTGCATACACATGTGTGTGCGCACACACATGTATCTTACCACCACCATATATACAGCCAATTGACTTGTTCTAATTTCAGTTTAATGTCTGAAAATTAGGACAAACAATTTATTGTAACATTTTTATAACATGCATAGAATCATGACTTCTCAGAGGTGGCATAGAGAGCCAACCTTCAAGATCACAAAGACCTGAGTTCGAATTCCACCTCTGATACATTCTGGCAGTGTGATTCTGGGTTAAATAGCCTCTCCATGCCCCAAGAAGCTCTAATACTTTACTACATAAAAGTTGTCAATCTGCTTGGGAAGTAGGATTTCCTTACACCACTGAAATCATAATTTTGGTCTCCCCTCCAAAAAATTTTACTTTATATCATCATTGGTCTAGAATTGAGATTTTATTCTCAGAAGCAAAAAATTGTTAAATCTCGGAGTGACCATGACATTCTCATGTTGTTAGAAAGCTATTTTTTAAATTGAAAGTTAAATTCAATTTAACAATTGCTTGTTGAACATATCTGTTATATGCATAGCATTGTTCCAGATGTCATGAACCAAAAGGAGATTTTCTTCCTTCAAGGAGCTTATAATCTTGTCAACAAGATTATGAATCCAGATATGGGAACTTTAAAAGGCAAGGTGGTACATGATTAATGTCAACTAGAAATATATTTATATTTAACTCCCTCCCCTGCAGTAGATTAAGAGGTTTCACTCATCCTATTTGATTCCTGACCATGTTTTCCATAAATTTTCTAATGCACATGAGTCAGTTCTCATGTTTTCTTGGGGATAATTTGATAAGACCATTTATACTGTCATTGATTAGTGACATGCTGTAGCTTGCTCATATGTGCCACATATTTTCCCCTGGCCCTTTGGGTTATTTAAAATCTTCATTCCCTCCAAGATCATTGTGCTCTATGATTCCCATCCATATGGCATCACTTGGAGAATCTTGCCATTACAGAGAAAGAAATTTATAGCAATACATATTTTGGCATCACAGGAAACACTGTTCAGTGTCTCAAACTCAATATGGCCCAATATATGAGAGGTATAGCTAATATATGCTATAGAATGAAGAGGCAGGTGTGGGGTGCAGAATTATTGTAGATTATTGTAGTCAGGAAAGACTGTAGGTAGAAATAACTCTAGGTGATAAACTATAGTGATCTAGGGTTCACAGAGAAAATTACCCTTATTACCAAGGTCTTTTCATTCTGCTTTGGTTTGAAATACACAAAGGCTTCCTTTTAAAAGCATAATCTACTTTGTTGTGTATGACCCTTCCCTCCCCTTTCCTTCCCTTTTCCCTTCTGTTGAAATAAGGGGTGAACTGTCATTAGGATAGTAGTAAGAAAGAGTTGGGACAGTGGCAACCATGTAATAGTCATGAAATCATACAGTTTCATGAGCTGACAGCGACCTTAGAGAACATTTAATCTAATAAAGACATATCTCAGAGATACCGTGGGTTTGGTTCTAGATCACTGCAGTAAAGTGAATATCACAATTAAGTGATTCATCATTGTTTTTGGTTTCCCAGTGCACATAAGAGATATGTTTACACTATACTGTGGTCTGTTAATTGTGCAATAGTATTATATCTAGAAAAATGCATACCTCAATGAAAAACTACTTTTTTATTCAAATAAAAAATGCTAAACATCATCTGAGACTTCAGTAAGTCATAATTGCTTTGCTGTTGGAGAGTCTTACCTCGATATTGATGACTACTAACCAATCGGGGTGTTGGTTACTGAAGTTGGGGTGGCTGTGGCAATTTCTTAAAATAAAACAACAATGAAGCTTGCCATATCAAATTACTCCTCCTTTCAATTGAACACTTAGAAACAATTGTAGAGTTAGTAAGTAGCCTAATTTCAATATTGCTCTGTCTGCCAAAATAGAGAGGTCGAAGGAAAAGGAGAGAAATGAGGAATGACTGGTGAGTGGAGCAGTCAAAACACACACAACATTTGTCAATAAGTTTACTGTCTTATGTGGGCTTTTTATGGGGCCCAGAACAATCACAATAGTAATTTCAAAGATTACCAATCAGAGGATGGTAATAGATATAATAATAATGAAAAAGTTTGAAATACTGTGAGAATTATCAAAATGTAGCACAGAGACATCACGTGAGCACCTACTGTTGGAAAAATGGTGCTAATAGATTTGATGGATATAGGGTTGCCACAAATCCCAAAAAATTATTAAGAAAAAAATGCAGTACCTGTTAAGTTCAATTAAGCAAAGCACAATAAAACAAGGTATACCTGTACCTGTATTTTACAAATCAAGAAACCAAGAGTTAAATTAAGTGGCTTGCCTATGATCACATAACGGCTTAAAGTCCCATGGTAAGGTTGAATTTTAGGCGGATTCTGGTTTTAATACCTCTCCTAGCTCCTTAGTGTAGCCTAATATTTTGGGAAGCAGCAGAGGCATTAGTAGCAGCTAAATGGAGGTTGAACACAGCACAGAACTAATTCATTATGATTCTGTTTTCCTGAAACCCATAAAGAATTAATATAATGTGATCCAAATTCTCTTGGGTTAAGGCCAAAGGGTAAGTGGCAAATATCACACCTCAATACATTTATTGATAGGACAGCATTTATAGATGCTGACAATGGTGTTATTTCTCTTTCCATATCTATATCTATCTACACACACACATAGTGTTTACATGTAGGTACAGATTACTCAACACATATATCCACATACACAGCACACATTTATATACATACACATACATAAATTTGTGCATGCATGTGTGTATACACAATCTTATATGTATCTCATTATGAATCCTAAATTCACTTTAAGATTATAAAATATTTTCCTCACAAAACGTTTTTGAGGTAGTAGGGCAAATATTAGAAACCCTATTTTATCGATGAGAAAACTGAGGCTCAGAGAGGTTTAAGTGGCTTTCCCATGGTCACTTAGTGAGTATTAAGAACTGGAACACAAAGCCAGGTCTAATGACTTCAGGTCGGAGGCTCATAATATGTATGGATCTTAGAAATTAGAAAAAAAATAAAAACTAAATGGAATCATAAAGAGTTGGAAACAACAACCAAGTTTTACATGAATTGCTGATATGCATCAGGGGAAGGAGTTTTCACACTGGGAGAATTCTGCATCAAAGGTCTGGACTAGTAATGGTTTTGACAATGTTATTGCTGGTAAAGGCTTTTACTACTCAAGCTTATGATAATAAATGACTATGAAGATTTTTCAGGGTAACTTCCTTTCTGAATCCCTGACTTCAAAAAAATGTTTTGGCTTCTTTTTTTGAGTAAATTCCATGAAATACAGCTGATTTTGGCTGCACTGACTCTTTTTTACCAGGTTTTGGGTTTGTTTGGTTTTTTTTTTTGCATTCATTCAAACACAAATCCAAATGTACAAATGGAAACAAATATCTTCTCTATTCTGGCATTGATATGTGGTTGCAAAATGACAGGAAATTCCTGCATATTTGATAATGGGACCTTACACATAGTATGTGTTAAATGTATATTTCATTAAAAAATTAAACTCGAAGTCATTTGTGATGAACAATGAAGAATGCCAAATCAGAAGAAACAGAATGACTGAGGTTTGAGTTTTTCCTGGAGCCAAGATGCATTTATTTTTATTGACTTAGAAATAAATGGAGATGGGAGTAGGGAACTGACCCATAATTACTTGTTTTATCAATACCCCCTTATAAAAAAAATCATTATTCCTGGCCCAAGTAATTCTTTCTCTTTCCCTCCTACTTCCTAACATCCAATAATATTGAAAGAAATGGGGAAAGTAATACATATGTAATGGTTTTTTTAAAAGTACCTTAGAGATTAAACATCCAAAGTGGGGATATCTTGTCTTCTCTATATTGTATGAGACAACTTGTCTTTTTATGTACTAAATACCTACCATCTAGTTTTAACTGTATGCAGCATGGATTGGGAAAAGGAATTATGCATTTTTGTCCCGTTTTGATCACTGCATCTTTGAACAAGCAATCTCAGGTGGCCAGATGTTCAATTTTTGCAGGACTATCTCTTTTAGAATTTTTACTCGTATTCTGACTAATCTTTTTAGGTAGTAACATGAACCCTTTTGCCCCTGTACAAATCTGGTCACCTTTTTTCTCTTGTCAACAAGTCATCTGGCATTATAGAGTGCCACTTTGTGTCAAGTTCTGTACTAGAAAATATCTTTCTGTATCCATGGAATAAGTAACACTCACTACCTCCATAACAAATGCTACCCTATAAAATATATGTCTTAATTTAATCTTGAACATTTAAAGTTGAAGCTAACCCAAGAAGCCATTGAGAAACCATGAATACTACTATTAACATATAGTAACAATTTCTATTTTTCTTCAAACATTGCAAGTATGGTTCTAAAGCGCATTTTTCAATGTTCTAATTTTCACCATAATCAGTTCAATTAGAAAATCTTACTCATTTCTGATATTTAATCTCATGGCCTGCTCTTTGAATATCTCATTTTGATGTGGCACAATCTCTAAGTTCTTAAAGGTCATAATTTCTAGATACACATTTTGGAAGGTCATTTCACACTAGAAAACTTCTAAGTAAATGACCAGTAAAGGATATCTGGCTATTGTCAAAGGATCAGCCTGACTAAGTTCTCAGTTCACCATCAGAGTGATAAATTTTGGGCCCACAACAACTCTTAGACTATGAAACTTTACAAAAAGCCTTTCCTCACCCTTCTTAATTCTAGTACCTTCCCTCTATTAATTATTTCTTATTTATCTAGTATATAGCTTGATTTTCCTCTCCCATTAGATTGTAAACTTCTTGAGAACAGGGACTGTCTTTTGCTTTTTATTTTTTTGTATTCCTAGCACTAAGCATGCTACCTGGTACATAGGAAGTGCCTAATAAATCCTTATCCTTTTTAACTTTAGCAATATTTTACTTTTCCCAATTGCATTTGAAAACAATTTTGAAAAACTTTTTAATTCCAAATTTTCTCCCTCCCTCTCTCTCTTCCCCCCTCCCTGCAAAGGTAAGCAATTTAACATAGGCTATACATGCATAATCCTGCAAAACATTTCCATAGTAGTCTTAATAAATGTTTATTGATGGGTTGATCTATTAAGCAGGGTTGCAGTTTGCATGAATGGAGCTCTAGAGTGGGCAAAAAACATATAGAGTGACCCAAAAGTCTTAGTGCAGTTTTAAACTTAGTTTTAACTTATAAAACTATACTAAAACCCTTTGGGTCACAATTTATAAGCCTGTTTTATAATCTATAAAACAGGGACAATAATTCCTGTTCTGTCTACCTCACAGGCTTTCCAGGAAGAACAACATATTATAAGAGAAAAAGACTGGACTTGGAGACAGAAAATTTGAGTCCTGCAACTGAGTCTTACTATCTTTGTGACCATTAAGTCTCTTGACATCTCAGAGCCTCAATTTCCTGATCTGCAAAATGATGACAAAATAGTAGAGGATACCACCTGTTGCACAGGGTCATTGTGAAGGAGGTGCTCTCAAGATCATAAGGTGCTATGAATGGTGGTGGGGACACAGCCAGCTTTGGTATCTGTCAAGCCCTGCCTTTTATGAACGCTGGTTGTATTACCCTGGGCAAGACACTTATCCTCCCCTTACTCCTACCATCCTTATAAGACTACAAATTTCAAACCAGATGTGGATTTGCATTGTTTGTAGGACTTTTCTCATATCAGTTTCCTACACCAACAAAATCATAGGTCAGGGCTAAAAAAGAAAAAAAAACATGCTTTATAAATGTAAATTACAACTATGAAGAAATGAGAGCAAGTTTTGTGTGAAAGTACTTTGAAAATGTGAAGTACCAATTTTTTTCAATATTATATTGGAAATCCTAGAAATAGCAATTAAGAGAAGGAAAAGAAATAGAAGGAATCAGAATAGGGAACGAGGTAGTAAAACTATCTCTTTTGTAAATAATATGATACACTTAGAAAATTCCAAAGATTTATCCAAGAAGTTAGTTGAAACAATTAATAAGGTTATCAAATTATCAGGATATAAAACAAATTCACATAAATCATCAGTATTCCTATATGTCACAAACAAAAACCTATAGTGTCTAACAGTAGCCATTTCTAGGGTTAGGGTGAGGAGGAAGAAAAAAAAAGAAAATGAAAATTACATGATAACTTTATTGTATATTTAAAAGGAATAGCAAATTGTACATAATAGATCTGCAGTTTCATGTGCAATCATCTTTTTTTATTGTACCATGTTATAGAAATGTTTATTTTATTTCATAAGTTAAAAATAAAAAATTTTAAATGTGAGGTCCAATATACATTTTAGAAGCAAACCATATCATGTAGTAGATGAAATACTGGTCCCCCTAGGGTTCAAATCCCACCTCAGGTACATATTCACTTAGTTATCTGTTGTTAAGATTTCTCTTGCTATGCTGTGCTCTAGGCAATTCTCTAAGTTACAGGGCAGGGGTAAGAAAATCTCTCAGGAGCTACCTGTGCCAACTTTCCCTAAATTCTCATGAAATGGTACTCTCAATGTTAACTCTATAGATAGAAGTAATTTTTAAAAATGCACGCAAGTATAAATTTAGAATACTAAATTTGCTTAAATATGTTGTATGTGGGGGAAAGTATAAAATAACTTTTTTCTTCTTTAAGGATACCAAGTTCACTTATATGTCATTTCAGCAAATGAAGAACAAAAATGAAATGGAGAAAGGAAGTATATATCTGGAAAATTCAGGTGGAATTCTATGTGGAGGGAAAAGGCATATATCTGAATTACCTTTACTTGCCAAATAATTCACCAGTTTGCCCTTAAACTTTGCCTTTTTAGACACTGTCTAAATAAATCAATTTCCCCTTTTGCTTCATGAATTTTTACAACACTGTGTGATCTAAGTCTCCGGTTTGTTCCAAAGCAACTTACAATAGATCACAACTTGTCAGAGCCATAAGATATTTAAGAGATTATCCCAGCCCCATCATTTCCAGATGTGTAAACTGAGGTACAGAGAAAGGAACTGTCTCATGTCTTTTGCTTTGATTCATTAATAAGTGTATATTAAGTAAGTACCATGTGCTTGGCACTGAGTTACATACTAGAGATGCAAAGAAAATAGTCTCTACTCTTAGGAAGGATATTCTATTAGCCGAGACAACATGCATCATACACATGTGTATATGTGTATATATTCTAACTCAGTATGTATGTGTGTGTATATAAACAGTATATATGTGTGTATATCTATACTTACTAGGTTAGAATATACATGTAATATTTATATGTGTGTATATATGTGTCTATAGTATATGTATTGTACATATGGATACATATGCACATACATACTGAGTTAAGTACATATTATATGTTGTTCTATATGCATATATTATTCTACATAGAGAATATATAAATATATAATATGACATAGACTATATAATATAGAGAATAATATATAATAGAGAGAAGATATATATTCTAATTCAGTTCCAAAAAGATATGATCCACCTTTAGCAATGCACTGTTTCAAGTTTTATTAAGGTAAATTGTGGGAAATAACAGCATCTCAAGGAACATGAAATACGGAGAAGAGTTTGTGCCCAGAGGTGATGATCCAGATGACGTGATCCCAAACTATTTACAACTTTGAGATGATCTCTTGAATCTTATTAAATTCAGAATAATTCCAGCACCTAGAGTACCAAGTAAGCTTTACTATAATGCAAATTAATCGTTTCATATTCAAATTGAACTACAGGAATGAGCAATTTTTATTTAGTTAGGTATAGTCAGACCAACGAAAGTAAGCCTTCTAAATTCACTGGGAAATTGTTGGGTTAATCTCAGAATTATCCGACATCTGGTTAGACATAATCACTGTCTACTGTTTTTATATTACCAGCTTCTCACATAGATCAAATATGCCATGTATTTAGTCAAGAAAAGGCTACGTGTTGGTCTGGGATTAACAACAGAAGTCCAATAAAGAACAGGGGTAGGCAAAGAGCCCTGAATGAGATTAGAAGGGGAAAAGCAATTCTAAATTCATTATTGGAATTTCAAGGTAGTTATTTTTCACTTTGATTCAATTATGAAGAAAGGTTGTTCAGGGCTAGAACTCTGTACCAGGAGCCAGGAAGACCTAAATTCAAGTTCAGCTTCAGACCATAGCCCTTTGGAATAAGTCACTTCATCTCTGCCTGTTTCCTGAAATTTAAAATGGGCATTATAATTGTGCCTATCTCCTGGTGTTGTTGTGAGGATAAAATGAGATATTTATAAAGTGCCTTGCAAATTTTGAAGATATATATATATATATAAAATTGCTGGCTATCGTTATGATGAGGATGATGAGAATGTAGATGAGGATGATAATGATGATGGTTTATTTAACTTCCACATATTTCTTTATGCAAAGAATTTGATTCAGCTGCAGACTGACAGAATATGTGCATGATAATGACCAACTGGAACAAATTGAAGCCTTATTATTAAGTTTTTTTTAGTATTTATTCAATTCAGTTGATCTTCTGAAATAAAAATTCAATTTGATGAAAACTCAGTCATGGTAATTAGGAGATTCCCTCTTAGGTCCGCCTACAAATTTCATCACTTTTCAGATTTACCTTGTTTGATGGCTTTATTACTCTGGGCACCACTGTGGGTCTCTGATATACTCTGTAAACAAACCGATATTTAATCAGTCAGGCCTGGAGGCTTAGTTTTCCTTGCTGGAGTGCAGTTGAAGAATATCAACTTTTGATGGGAAACAAAAGTGATGCAAATTAAGCGTCATCTGTAGCTTCCTTTTTACCTCCCACGAATTAATTGCTGTAGATTTGCCGGGTAGGTTCAGATTTAGACTCCTTAGCTATAGTCATTGCAAAATATATATAGTAACTTAAGTCTCCTAAACATATCATTAGTAGTATGTCAGTTGCCTAAGTCAAGATCTGTTTAGCACCCTCCATCATTAAGACTCTTATTCGAAGTCATGGCCTGGAAATCATTTTAGTATATGCAATCTCAAATTTACTCAAATACTAAACTTACTCAGCCATTGTAAAGAAGCTATATGACTCACATTACAGCCCACTCCCTAACTCCATTTCCAAGCCACTTTTCAAAAACTTCTTTTTCCTTACTTTCTTTCCTTTCTTCCTTTCTTCTTCCTTCCTTTTCTCTCTCTCTGTCTGCCTGTCTGTCTCTGTCTCTGTCTGTCTCTGTCTCTGTCTGTCTCTGTCTCTGTCTCTGTCTCTGTCTCTCTCTCTCTCTCTCTCTCTCTCTCTCTCTCTCTCTCTCTCTCTCTCTCTCTCTCTCTCTCTCCCCTTTTTCCTCCCCTATCTCACTCAGGTTAGAAGTGCATCTCGTGTTATGTTATCTTTTGCTTTGGGTTTTTTTTTTCGTGGTTTCCCCCATTCATCTTAATTCCACTATGCAACATGACTAATGTGAAAATGTGCTTCATAAGAATGCATGTATAGAAACCATATAAAATTGCATGCCTTCTCGGGGAGGGAGGGGGAGTGAAGAAGGAAGAGGAGAAAATCCAAGACTTACAGAAGTGTTTCTAGAAAACTGAAAACAAAGTAAGAAAGGGAAAAAAAAGAAGTATATCCTCTAATCCCACTTTTGATTGCCATCGATGCTTGGACCTGCTCAATTTCTGACCTACTTTACTTCGTCCCCTTTTAGGCATCCTTCTGCCTCCTCCCCTTCTTGAGGGGTCACTGCATTCATGGCATATTTAATACAGACACCGGATCTGCTTAGTTTACAATAGTTCAGAACTCCTGAAATCAAGTGATCCACCAGTTTCATCCTCCATGGTATCAGATATCAGACACCCACATCAAATTCAGCAAATTTCAGAGAGACAAAGAAAAGCATTTCAAAGATAAGACCTAGAAACATACACAAAAGTTTTTCTTCTCCAAACCTGATCATCATGGCACTTACTTTATTTGCAAACCAAAACAATGTCTCCTTTCTTAGCTTGCTAGTGCTAAGGGACAGTCTATATTTCTACATCTATAGATCAATCCATATCTATCTATCTATCTATCTATTTATTTGTCTATCTATCTATCCATCTATCTATGACTGTGGACTGGGAAAGTAAATAAGAATGCAATCAGTTCCTGAGTCTGAATTATTTGGTTTGTTAAACCTTTCATCTTAATACTAAGCAAATGACTTTCTTCTTGCAGTCCCAGCTGGGAGCTTGGAAATAATAGCCAAAATCTAATTGCCTCCTGATTAGCTAGGAAATTTTACCTCAGCTAGTCCCCAAGCAGAATGCTATATGTTGCACTGGAAACTGTCCTGATAGAGACCATATCATTTTCATTTGTAAAGACATCAATTATGCATGGTCAGCAGCACAAAAGTTTTCAGTTCTTATATAAAGCACAAATAAGATGATGAGAATATAGAGACAGGATTTTCCTTCTATAAGCAGAGTGTTGTTTGCTTGTTGGTTTTTTTCCTAATGTATTATTAGATCTTCCCCATATAGCTGAAATGCAGGGAGACCTGCCCTTTGGCAGATCAAAAATTCTGTTAAGCTTTTCTCTCCTGGAGATAGTAGGAAAAATACTAACACTAATAACTGATGTCACTCCCCAATTAATGCACACCACCAATATTTTCAGCCTTTTTTTATACTACCTGAAAAGGTGCTACTCACAATATTTGCCATATACTGAACTTTTTTTTCTTCAACTTCTAAGTAGTGGAATTACTGGGCAAAAAGAAATAAAAACTTATTGACTTTCCTTGCATAACTCCAAATTCTACCCAGAAAGCTATAAACTGATTCACAGCTTTATAAAACTTATATTAATGGACCTGTCTTTTCCTAACTAGTCCAGCACTGACTATTTTTATCTTTTTTCACTGTTGCCCATTTGAGGGGGATAAGGTCAAACCTCAATACTGTTTTAATTTCAATTTCTCATATTATTAGTGTTTTGGTACAATCTTTCATAAGATTATTGATGGTTTTCAATCCTTTTGGAAAACTGTTCATATCCTTTGACCATTTCTTTTCTATTGGGAAATGGTTCTTGATCTGTGCTGTCAACTCTGTATACCTTGGATATCAGACTTATTCCAGATATATTTGATATGAAAAATTTTCTTTTTTTCCCTGAACCATTTCTCTTGTTATCATAGGGACATTGAATTTGTTCAAGGAAAAACTTTCATTAAATTGAATTTTCTTTTTGAATTAAACATTTATTTTCTCTCCCTCCCATCTCTTCCCTACCAGAAAAATGGAAAAGAAAAACAAAACCCTTGAAATAAATGTGTATAGTTCAATTAAAAAAACCCACATTGGGCAGATGGTTAACTTTCAACCAGCATTTGATGCCACAGACAACAATAAATACATGGATGTATATCCTAAATATTAAAGTTCACAATATAAGAAAACTGGAGAACAATGGAGAAATTTTTCATAATCGTGGCTAAAGAGAATGGGGAGGGAAAGTCATAATCAAACAAGAGATAGAGGAAATATTTTTAAAAAACTAAACATACTGTTTTGATTATATCAAAGTGTCTCATATATCTACCCAGGCTCTCTTTCATCAAAGATACCTGCAAAGACTTGTATGGAAAGCTTTTCAATTTGAATGGTATCTCCTTTGATTCTTTTCTAATTTTCTTATGACATGAACTTTAATATTTGGATTGTATATTCATTTGCTCATTGTATATGGTGTTAGGTGCTAAACAAAAGTTAATACACACCCAAGTAATTCATGTTGAATAGAGTCCTTCTTCCAGAAGTTTTTGTCCTTGTATTTATTGAAAATTGAACTGCTGTATTTAATTGCTTAGGAAACTTGCTAATCTAGTCATTTCCACTGATGTGCCCACAGTGGACATAATAACATGTTCAAATCTGGACAACACAGCTTGGGAAAGACAATAAATTAGAAAAACTCCAGAGGAAAACACACAGAATTGTGAAGGATCTTGAGTCTGTGTGAAGATTGATTGAAGAAATTGTGGATGTTCAGCCTGAAAAAGAAAAAGCTCAAAGGTCATTATAACTATCTCCAAGTACTTGAAAGTATGTCATGAGGAAGATAAAGTAGACTTGGTCTGATGGCAGATGTAGGAGCAAAGAATGGGATAGTCCAAGAAAATTTAGAGTTCAGATCAGGGAAAACTACTTATTTAAGCTATCTATAAGTGAGATCAGTCATTTTTGGAGGGAGTAGGTTCTCCCTCACTAGAGGTCCTGTGATTCTTAGAAACAGCCTCTTGTGTATTCCTTTATTGTGGACTTTCTATGGTGCCTTTGGCAGTTATATACTTCTCTGCACCTCATTTTTTCCTATGAAAAAAATGGGCTCAATAATGTATCAACAGTATTCTTACTATAAGCAGGGAAAGGGAACTCGATTTCCTCACCTTGTAAAGAAAATCACATGACTATAGCTATGGACAGAAACGTCATTGTTGGATATGTACTGATTTTGTGTGCTGAAGGAGGTAAAAGTGTGTCCGAAAGTCAAAGTATTCAGGTCTGGAAAGGACCTTAGTGATCAACTAGCCCCATACTGCCATCATTTACAGAAGACTAGACAGGTTAGGTGATTTGTCCAAGGTCAACACAGGTTGTAAACAGCAGATCTGAGTCTTGAGTCAAAGTTTTCTGATCCCAAGATGGGACTGAAGTTGTGTGAGATTAATTTTTATCCTTAGAATGTCTTGGGTTTGTATTCTCTTTAGCCCTGCTATTGTAACTGTCCTCGGTGTGGTGCAAATAATCATTCTAATTATAATTGGCATAAGCCTGAAGTCCATGACCCAACTAGAGGCAAATATTTCAATGGGATCCTAATTTGCTATGTAAAGATTAAAAAGCTTTTATAATGATTTTTCTTCTTTATTCCTTGAATGCCACCACCTCACACTTCTTCTTTTTCCTACTTCCTCAGTTCAAACCCTCCCACCCACCCCCCACCGCCAATCAAATGTTCATTCTGCTCACCATAATAACACTCCAGTCAGACAATGATCACTCTTTCTTAGACACTGATATGCAGGATGGTGTCCAGTTCCCTGTTCCAAGATTCCCAGGACTCAGAAGGACAGAAAGCCAGATGGGCCTTGGCTTTCCTTAAGTAAGTGTGTGTACTGAAGAAGAAGCTTATGTTTCTCAGCTGACTGCTACATCAAGCTCATTTCTGGCTCTACCCTACCTCCATTCTATAAACCTTGGGTAAGATAGCAGAGTAAGGGACCCATAAAAATAAAATGGGTTCTTCATAGGAGCAGGTCTCTCATAGCCTAATTTTGATTTTTTTTTTCCCCCTACTGTTCATGTATGCATTCCATCTTCCTACGCTTATTCCCGAAATCACACATCTGGAGCTTGACCCTCTGCCAATTACAAGCACTCCCCTCCCCCCTTTTAGTATCCGGATCGGGGCTAATCCTTATACCTCCTTTCATTTATTGTCAATCACATCATCTTGGTCTCCAGTGAAAAAAGAGGAACGGGGTAATGTCGATAAAAACAACACTCCTCACTACTGTACACTATAATTATAGACATAGCCAACACCCGGACTGCGGAGGTTTCCCTGCTGCACAGTGTGTATGTG
This sequence comes from Notamacropus eugenii, assembly GCF_028372415.1. Classification (NCBI taxonomy): domain Eukaryota; kingdom Metazoa; phylum Chordata; class Mammalia; order Diprotodontia; family Macropodidae; genus Notamacropus; species Notamacropus eugenii. The sequence continues at coordinate 394,963,163 of NC_092876.1, forward strand.
TGTGTGTGTGTGTGTATGTGTGTGTGTGTATGAGTTGGGGGGATGGGATAGGGTTGGGGAAAAAGAAACAGGAAGGCGGGAAGAGGTGCAGACCCTAAAAGAGAGAGACGGGAACGGGGAGAGAGGGAGGTGGTGAAGATAGAAAGAAAGAAAAAGGAAGAGAAAAGGGAGAATCAAAGACCGAGAAAGTAGAGAAAGGTGGGGGATGCAGAGAGGGAGGGAATGTCTTTGCTGGGCGGAATACTAATCATCCTGTCTCCCTGTCTGCAGCAACCCCATTGCCTGCGCTGCAGACTGACTCTCTCTCTCTCTCTCTCTCTCTCTCTCTCTCTCTCTCTCTCTCTCTCTCTCTCTCTCTCTCCCCCCACCCCCACCCCCAACCCCTTTTTCCCTACACACACAGACACACACTCATCCTGACAGACTCACATGAAAGCACACGTTGGATTCCCTCCTTCCCACGCCTCTCACACACACTCCCCCAGAGCCCGAGAGGAGGAAGCACTAAAGTAGACCCCTCTAGCTCTGGCGGCGGCTGCTTTTCTCACAACTTACCGCCTCTGTCTAGTTCCCTGTCCTGGTGGTCCCCTGAACCTTCACCCGCCTTCCCAACCTCATCCCGCTCCTTTGATGGCTATCGTCAGAGACCTTCGCAGAAGCCTCACTCTTTCCACCTGTCACAGTAGAACTGTCGCGCATCCCAAGTTTGAAGGTACTTGGTTTGCTGCTGGAGCTATTGCCGCCGCCGCCGCCGCTGTCTCCTTCTTTCCTTCCTCCTCCTCCTCCCTCTTTTCTTTCTTTTCTTCGGCACGGGCTTAAAGCCGAGGAGTACAGCTGGAGCCCCGGAGCCCATGGCAGGATTATCGACCTCCCTAAATTCTTCTTCCTCGTCCTTATCCTCCCCACCTCAGCTCCCTCGCTTCCTCCCGGCGGAGCCTTCGGAGAGCAACATCTGGAGCAGGTGAGCAGCTGCTGTGGAGCTCCAGTCCGAGATCAAAGGGTCCGCTTTCTCCCCGGAGCTGCTCCTGCTCCAAGACAATCTCTCTCTCTCTCTCTCTCTCTCTCTCTCTCTCTCTCTCTCTCTCTCTCTCTCTCTCTCTCTCTCTCTCTCTCTCTCTCTCTCTCTCTCTCTCTCTCACACACACACACACACACACACACACACACACACACAGGCAGACGCTACACACTGAGAGACAAACAGAAACGGGGCTAAGAGGAAGAGAGAGAGCAGCAAGAAGAACCCGGTTTTTCTATATTTTGGTCAACTTGGCACGAACCACTGCAGATGCACCACAGGTTACAGTTGGGGGGTCTCGCTGCCTCCCGGTAGCGGTGCAGCAGGTCACGGTGGCGCCTCTGGTGTTGGTGCTGGCCGTGCGGCGGCGGCGGCGGCAGCTGCCAGGGACCGTCAGTATCCAACGGTGCCCCGAGATCGCCACCCGCCCCCTCCCTCCCTCTCCCCCGCCCCAAGCTCTGTTAAGCATCGCTAAGTAACCTTCTCCTCCGGCTGCGGCGGTCCCGGGTGACATGCAGTCCCTTATCTCTCCGGTGACCAAGGCGATTCTGGTGGCTTTGTTCATCTTTGCCATCCTCCTGATCCTCTATGTTATCCTTTGGTACATCTGCCGCGATGTGGATTGCGACCACGGCATCTGAGTCGGGCTGCGGGGCAGCCTTGGAGCTGGAGACTGCTTGACAGTGGAGTCTCTCAAGGGGGGGAGGGGGCTTGATCAAAAGAAAGCCAGACCCAGGAGGAAAGAGCTGGGATTTTTTAAAAAAGAAAGAGTGAGAGAGGTGGAGGGGACGGACGGTGGTGGAGACGAGGAAAAAAGGAGAGAAGGTGGGCATGGGGGTGGGGGACGGAAAAGAGCAGCCATCAGCCCCTCGGATCGGAAAATCTCAGCGAGACCCAGCGGGCGAGAACTCCATCTAAGCACCGGCGACCTGGAATTGACCTTCAGACGGCAGGGTGACCCCGGTGAGTCTCCACTTCATGTGTACACAGCCCCGGGAGCAGAACCAGGAGTGGGTGAAGGGGGCGAGAAAGAAATGAAGATGATGTGTAGAGGGGTAAGGACTGAGGTGCCACGACTGGAAAAGCCACAACTTCTGGGCAAATATCTGTCAGCCAGGCTCTATGATCGGAAAGGACCCCCACCCCCTCCCACCCGGGGTTGCAGTATCAGATTGTTTTGACTGTCTCTGGTAGTGGGTTGGGTAGGTTTGTGAGGGAAAGATCCAGTTCTGGGTTTTCCCACTTAGAGGAAGGTTAACCTGCTCCCATCTTTTTTTTTTTTTTTTTAATTCCTGAGAGGTAATAAAGGAGGGGGACTGGAGAAGGGAAATTGCCTAAGAGTGCTGTCTGTATTTCTTCTTGTTTTGACCTGAGAATTTCTTCTCCCCATTCTGTCTTAAGATGGGACATTTCGAATAGATGTTGGCGGCACAAGGCTCTATGGTTTGCGTTTGGTCCAGGGCTGTTTGCTTGGAAGCATGTTTTTGTTTGGTTTGGGATTTTTGGGGGGGAGGTACATTTACCTTCACTAATCTTTCATAGAGATTGAAGATGAGGATGAGGATTGGGGGGAGGTTTGAAAGTAAGTGACTTTATTAGCTTTGCACCCACATTGGTATGCACAAGATAACTGCACTGCTTAACAGACCATAAAGGTGAGCCCAGGGGACTGGGAAACAAATGCTTTATCAGTTGTAAAGGGAAATCCGTCTAGTAATTGAAAAAAAGAAAGAAAGAAAAAAGAAAAAGGCCCATAGATTTGAAGCAAATACTCACATTGGGGGGAAAAATCGTGCAAGTTTTTAGAAGAGAGCCCAACAAGACCCTCCCATTCCTCTCTGACTCAAGAGTAGATCAAAGGCAGAAAATGAATCTTCCCTTCTAAATAAGGTGTACTTGAAGTTCTGAAAAGCTCAAGCATTTGATCTGGTCTCAATAAATATTCTTCTTGTTAGCAAGTCAATTGCCACCCTTTTGAAATGTTCCTCTAGGAAAAAAAAAAGAACTCGTTAGGAAAAAAAAAAAACCTAATATAGTCAAATATGTTGATAATTTATGGATCTGCAAATTCCCTGAATACATTTGTTTGGCAATCAGGTAGAGCCAAAAGGACACTCTAACATGCAGAGTCTGCCCTATTATTTATGTATTGTTTTGTTGCACTGCTGATTCTGTATTATCTCTACTACCGTATTATTTATATATTTTGTTTTCTGGGTTTCAACAAATTGGAGTAATGTATACATTCCTCCCTTAACTCCACCTCTACTACTTCTCCCAGGAATCTTCAAAAATTGGAGTGAGATGAAAACCCAGCTTGGAAATGGTGCTAAAATGTCATTTTCCAGCCATGATTAAAAGCAGTGTTTGAGAGTGAAGCTAGCTTCTCCAATGGCTACATCTTTAGGATTTAAGTAAGAAAGAAATAAACATATTTTCCAGATAAAATAATGACCTTTAAAATTAAAGGAATATCAAAGAAAACCAGTTCACATTACCTTTTCACTTTTATATTCTTATGGAAAAATATAATTTTAGACCTCTGTCTAAAACTGTCAAAGTAAGCTTTTTAAAGAGCTCTGTTGTATTCCATCATAAATTGGAGCTTGAAGGTCCCTAGATCTTAATATTCCTGCACCTCCAGCTTAGGTAATGAAGGCAGCTGAGGTGTCTGACTATTTATTTGCTCTATAATTAGGAATTCATTTGTTTGTTATACATAGACACATCTGGTCCTAAAATGCCTCATGACAAAAAAGAAAAATGATCATAACATATATGGCATGTGCCTCAAAAACTTCAGAAGTCCTAGGGCCTCACTCTCAAGGTGTTAAGTAGTACAAAGACAAAAACTTGGTTATAAAAATCAGATGCAATGCCTTGAAAAACATTCTCAGCACTGTAGTAAAAGGTTACTTAAACTTTACACTTTTACATCTCAAAGCACATCACATGATTCTCCCCTCCAAAAACCAGTAAAGCACATATTCTGCTACAAATTTAAATAGGAGATGAAGCAAAAATTAATATTGTCCTCTGCTTAGATTAAATTGGGGGTTAGCAAGGAAAATGTCACAGAAGTCAATCTTCAGTAAACTGGCAGGGGGTATTTTAATTTATATTCAATTCTTTTAAATTACTTAACCACTATATAATACAGTCAACTCTATATTCAGACCAACTTAACAAACATTTAGGCACCGTGGTAGGCACTGGTCATGAAATATAATGTAATCCATCTCCTATTTGCTTGGGTTCTGTTCTAATCTAGTCATTTTCCATATTGTGTGTAAGCATGGACTTTTAGATGGATGCCCTTTATGTGACTAATTTCCATCTCTACAAGGCAAGGCTTATTTATTTAATACTCTAGAAAATGCTTCAAGGGAAAACATTTACTTGCCTGCTATACATGGTATATGCACACATTCCACTGAAGATGAATAACTTAGGTTTCTGTTTGCATTATGCAAAAGAATGGACACACAAATTGGCTCTTTTGCTGATTTAACTGAGTCACATGATCAAGGGTAATCATCCCATCTACTCAGAGGTCCAGCACAAAATCTTGATAAAGCTTAGTGTCTGAACATTCAAACTGCAATCATAAATACAATTTATAATTAATAAACTATTCTTCCTATTATATACTAACTCACAAATTAATGAATGAAGTGAAATAATATTTCTTCAAATACTAAAATAATACTAATAATAATAAACACAGTACTTTTGAGTTTGCAGTAGAATTGCCCCCATAACTTGACCCTCTCAACAGCCCTTTTAAAACAGGGGGTAAGTAGTTATTTTATACATTTTATTGATGAGGACACTGAGATTGAGAAAAGGCAAGTATCTTCCCCAAAGTCATATGGAGAGTGAGTGGATAAGACTAGATTCAAACCCAGATCCGATTTCAAGTCCAGTGTTCTTTCCATTCTGAATCATAAATTTTTTGAATCAGCAATACTGATGCCTGTTTTGCTTTGCTTATCTCATTATACATGCAAATCTACCAGACTCTCGAATTATATATTATAAGATGAAGATTTTTGAAACATTAGATTAATTTCTGTATAAGGAAAGAATAAAGCAATAATGTCAAACCTAGAGTAAATAAGAATGCCATTCTCTTAATCCTAGCAATGACGTATGTTTAATAAAATTAAATGGAGATTCTCAAATAGCTATTCAGAGAAAAACAATGCTAAAATTTTAGATCTACAACTCTGCTTAATTTTCTGAGTCTCCAATAAATAAAAGTATTGATTAGTTTGCCCCCCTGAGCTACATTTCAATAAATGTGTATGAACATAATAATCACATTATATGTCACCATAAATATATATATATGCATATAATAGGAGTTAAAGAATATATTAGGATTGTGGAGCTTTCCTCAGAGGTTTAAAAGTTCTCTTTTTTCTTTTAAACTATATTAGATTATGGATTTGCCAGTATATTACATAACCCATAGTCATACATTGTGCATACTGATTTCATTTTTTAAAAAGACTTTTCCAAAGTGGCATTTCTTCTTGAATACAGAAAATTTAGCTGTACATATTAAAAGGTCATAAGCTTTAGCTTCCCAGAGTCTGAAGGATGGTTTTGTTTTGGTTATTTGAGTTGGTAAGGCTAAATGCTGGGAAAAACACTAAGACTATAGCTGTTCCAGTTTCTTACACCTTTGCCTCATACAACCCCACAATAACTTAAACACCTTTCAAAATATGGAAGCATTGAAAATAGTTAATAGCTTAGCAAAATATTGTTCTCACATAGAAAAATTACTTAAGAAAAGTTGCATATTGTTTTTGATATTGTCAGTAATATGAAGACATTTATAGGAATACTGTAGTGGCAGTTACCAAGGTTATGTGCAATTCAGGGGGTGATATGTATAGAAAAACACTGTAGTTATCAGTAGTTATCAAGCAACCAAAGGAAAACAGTTAGGATTGTGAAGGACCTGGAACTTGAGTCATATGAGGATCAATTGAAGGAATTAGAGTTATTTATCCTGGGGAGGATGAAATTTAGAAAGAACGTTGGGGTGGGGAAAAGTAATGATAGTCTTCATGTATTTGAAGGACTAGCACATGGAAAAAGGAGTTAAACCTTTCTTTGCTGCTTCAGAAATCTCTAAAACTTCTATCAATGATAAACATTACAAAGAGGTAAATTTTCATTTAATATATGAAAGGTCATTCTAGTAAGTATAGCCTTTCCCCTCTAGTCACTGATGGGATTCAAAAAGAGCTTGGATGAATATTTGTCAACAAGGTCATGCTAAAAATGTCTTCTCTATTTGAAATATTGGACTAGACCAGGACTTAACAAATTTCCTTTAGATCTGGGAGCTACATCCCCCAGATGAGGTACTAGATGAGTCTTTTACCTTTCAATTAAACAAAAATGAGAGGATGCAAAGGAACCATGTTATCAAAGAATCTTGGTTCACCACCTCAAGTCAGGATCCAATTCACATCACCAGTAGACTACTAAAGCACTTAGAGACTATTTTATAAAGGGTCAAAGTCATATTGAGCAAGTTGTGACCAGGCAAGTGGAAGTTTTAGTAGCTATTAGCCTGACCTTCCATTTCTAACTAACCTGTGGTCCAATCATTCTTTATCTCTTCCCATCTGAATTGGAGTAGAGAAGATTCAGGGGTAGTCCCTCCTCGGTGGGGGCCACTGGTTTCCTACAGCTCCTTGCTGCAAGTTGTTTCGTGGTCCAGTGCTGTGTACTTCTCTTCAAGTTATGGTGAGAATCAAATAAAAAAATTACTTTCATTGTTACAAATAAGATTTCACTAAAAACACAATGTTATGATGAAATTGCAAGGATGCATAGCAGTTTTGGCACCTGAAATTCAGAGTGCTAAACTAGATAATCACTAAGGTTCAAGTCTAAATTCTATGATATATACAAAGAAATGTATACATCTGGTATACCAGAAGATATAGTCCCCAAACAATTCAGTAAGAACAATCAATCAAGCAAGGTGTTTAATTTGAATTGGACAGTTTGAATAAACTAATTGACCAGTATAATAAAAATGGTTGAATAGCAATTGTCTATAGATACAGCCTCTGTTTAACAGAAGCACTGAATTGGGCAGGTTTAAATCATGCCTGAGTTGTTGATTGCTTTCAGAAATAATGAACAAATGCCATATTGAGAACAACATTTGTTTTGAATCATAATTTTTATTTGTCTTACTTAAATAAAAGCCCAATGGAGTTTCACAAAGGAAGAGTGTCAGTGACTTGTTAAACAAGGACAGGATTGGTAAACAGAAACATGAAGTTATTATAGGAGACATAAAGAATTCACATTTTGACAATGTCTATTCCATAGAATGTGATGATGTATCTTAAGGGAAGGAAATATCATTCTTGCATAAATGAAGTTTTCAAGTACCTAGAAAATTTAGCTAAAGAACAGTGCCTAGCTATCAACGATGGTTAAATTCATCCTCTTTTTTTAAGCCAGAACCTTAGGTCTTTTCTGTACTTTTTCTTTTAAGTAACAAGGTGTGTTGGGAAAGAATATAGGGCTTGGATAGAGTACCAGTTCTGGAGACCTGAGTTCAAATCCATCCTCAGACACTTGACACTCACTAGCTGTGTGACTCTGGACAAGTCACTTAACCCCAATTCTCTCTCTCTCTCTCTCTCTCTCTCTCTCTCTCTCTCTCTCTCTCTCTCTCTCTCTCTCTCTCACACACACACACACACACACACACACACACACACACATACACAAGAAAAGAAGGAAAGAAATAACATAGGACTTAGAGCTGGAAGACTCTAATTTATCTCTGTCACTAGGATGCTTTGACCTTTGGCAAGTGAATTGATCTCTATGTATGTTAATTTGCTTATTTGCAAAATGGAGATAACATAATAACTGTGCTAAAATGGGAATAAAATAATAACATAGTACTTGGCCCAGAGGGTGACCTGGGGGCTCAAATGAGATAATGCATATAGAATGCTTTATAAGTATAAAGTGAAGAATCAGTGAGGTCAGTTCCTCTTTATTTTTTAACTCTCTCTGCCCAGATCATATAGTGTTCTTAGTTAAACTACCCTCAATTACAGGTCCCTCACTAAGGAATCAAAATTCCTTATTGAAAGATAATACAGAATTGTATCTTGTTGACACAGGAAAAAATGTGTGTAGATTTTGCACCTTAGCTTTTGGATATACTGATCATTGTAAAAATGAAATATATATATATGTATATGTATGTATGTATGTATGTATGTATGTGTGTGTGTGTAATACAAAGATATACATATATATTATTTTTAAGTGTAAAGTGATGAAAATGTGTAGAATAATCAATGCAAAATTTACATAAAACCATAGTTAAAAAGATGGAGAGAAGGCTTAAGTAAAACATTAATCAATTAATAAACATTTGTTAAGCATGTGCCAGGCAAGGGTGCTAAGCTCTGGGGATACAAAGAGAGACAAAAGATGGTCCCTGTCCTCAAGGAGCTTACAATATAATCTAATGAGTTTACAGAAAACACCAAATAGAAATGCTGAATTTGGTAGGAACACTAAAGAGAAGGGATCAAACCTAGGTTCCAAAGTGGGAAACAGTAAAATCTAGTGTGCAATAATGAGCCTAGCTAGATAAAATTTGTGCAACAGATATAATCATATCTTTAATGAGAAAAAGCTTTCACATATTAATTTTATAGATTTGATCTCTAAATATTTTTATTGTAAAAAATGAAATATGTGTGGAGTGTGACTAAAAGGCAATAAGACACTAATAAATATTCCATTACTGATGCATCCAAATGAACTTTGTTTTTTTTCAAGGTGCTCACCATGGCAGGGCTCAAATCTGTCTCCATCATGCATTGTTTAAAAAACTCTTAGAACTTATTTTCTCAATTGCTGCTGGAGCTTATGGCCACCCAGTAGAATGCAAACTCTTTGAGGCTTGATACTTCATTTATTTTTGTCTCTGTACCTTCAATCCTACCACAGTGCCTAGCACATATTAGGTGCTTGCTAAATGCTTGCTGGATTTCATTGAATTGAATGCTTTTGGATTTCTTCAATGGCATAAAATCTGCATCCTTGGAAGGTGCATTTCATTTTTTTGTAGCAGCCAAAAGTCATCCAGAGTCACTGGATAAAGCCATTTGAGGTAAAAGATGAGATGTAATTATGAAGCGATGAGAGTGATTTTTGTATGTGTGGCTTGTAAATTGCCAACACCATTCACAAGGAGCTCCAAAAAATGATGTCAGCAATGTCAATATCACTGGAATGAACACAATGAATACCTCTCAGGATAATGGGTTGGAGGGACAACGCACATTTGGGTGCAGTTCTATTATGTATGCTTAAAATGAAAAACCTTATTATTTTACAGACATCCCTTATGTACTGAATGACTCTAACAGTGATGGTTATCAACTCCCCTTCACTATAAATAAATACCTTCTGTTTCCCCATTATAACAAGATGACTTTATGCTTTCACACTTACCTATTTCTACCGAATGAAGAACATATATGCCCAATGGTAACTATTTAACTTGATAAAGTTATTGAAATAGTAGATTTGCTAAACATAATTACAATAAAGTCTTTAGAGAAAATATACTAATTCAGTACAAGTGGGAAAACTATCTCCCTTCAAAACCTCTATCAATTAATAACCTCCCAAAGATAACGTGTTATTGCATATTGCTATCTTTGTGAGATATGCACAGTTTAACTGGGATTGAAACTTAAGGAAATGTCAAAGGCTTTCCTAATGACTTGTCCTCATTGTTTTTGTACTCATCTACCTAACCTAATGGGAATTAGAAGAACATGGAAGTTAAATCCAGTCTAATTTCAGTGAAGATAAAATGAAGTCATTTTAAACATACGAAAAGAGAAGCAACAGCAGCACAAGAGGTGAATGAATAGTAGAAATAAATAGGCTGAAAAGAAAAGAATTAGAGAATGAGCATTCTAAAAAAAGAAAATGGTGATGCCTAAAAATTAGGGAGCAGTATGCATCACACAGACTTTTCTTCTTAAAGTTATAAAAATAGAAGTTTCATTTTCACAAGGTATTAAATTAAATTAAATGTGCTGTAAATTCATCCACAGAAGTCCTCCTCCGAAGGCTTATTGTAGATTGGAGGTGACCCTGACTTCCTGAGGCTAAACCAGCTGAGTACCAACTCTCTCTCTGGCAATTCCTATCAAGCTGGAAAGTGTAGGCCTACAATGGATCCTTTTAATGACTGTACCAGTCAAGGGCCACCAGGACCATTCCTAAGTATCGGCTACCAGGAGACAAACTTTTTACAGTCATAGGAATTCATAAAAATATTTACTAAAGCTTAAAGTGGCTGTGATTTGTATGCCTGAACAAATGAAATCCTGGACCTAAATTACCAAACTGGAAGCATTCTATAAACTAGATTCTAGGTGCCCCAGCGTTTGAGAAGTTTTGCTTTGTTTTGTTTTTCTTGATTGGTCGAACCAGGAGCAGGAGTAGTTTTTTTAAAGTTCTGGATGGTGGTCTTGAAATATATTAGGTCCAATTTCTACCTTCATGAGAAGCAGAGTTATGAAAATGTTAATGGCCACACTTGGTAAATGAGTTTCTCATTTTCCAATTTCAGGCAATCAGTCAATCAGCCAATTAACAAGCATTTTCTTAAGCACCTATATTCTTAGCACAACCAAGAAAATTTATTGAAGGCTTGTAATATTTAAAGTGGCAGCTAGGTGACAGATTAGATAAGAGCCCTGGACTTGGAGTCAGTTCAAATCCCTCCTCAAATGCTTACTAGTTGTGTGACCCTGAGACAGTAACTTACCTTCTCTCAGCCTCAGTTTCCCTATCTATAAAATAAGAATAATAATAGCACCTATCTCACAGGGTTGTTGTGAGGATCATATGAGATAAAATGTAAGGATAGCCATTTGCAAACCTTAAAGCTAAGTGTAACACATCATTAATAGTAGTTATTACTAATCTCGATTTAGTGTTTCTGTGCTGCAACTAAGGTGATGAAATTAGGGTTTCAATCTAAGATGATGAAATTTCAAGAGAGTGAGATAACAATTTCAATCCTTCTGCAGCACAGAAACCACTGAGCTTAGTACCTAATTAACAAAAATAATTAATTAAAATGGGAAGCTACAAGGTGTCAGCATCCTCTTCCTAGTGTTTAAATTAAATCAATTAGGTGACATAGTAGCTAGCATTTTGAACTTCAAGTGAGGAAAAACAAGTTCAAATCCTGTCTCAGACACTTCGCAGCTATATGACCCTGGGCAAGTAACTTAATCTAGTGTGTGCTTCAGTTTCCTCATCTTCTAAAAGGATGTAATAATAGCTTTTCCTTCCAGAGTTGTTGTGGGGAACAAATGAGATTATATTTATATCTATACACACACACATATATGTATGTGTATGTGTATATACATATGTGCTTATATCATATATGCACACATATTGTGTAAGTATGTGTGTGTGTATATATATATATATATACCCATACACGTATATATACACACATATCTAAATAAAGCACTTTGCACACTTTAAAGCATTGTATACATGTTAGTTTTACGGTGGTGGTGGTAATTAATAAATTTCAGATGAACTTCTTTCCAGTTTTACCTTACTTCCCTTCCCCTGGTTGTTTCCCTAGCTGTGGCCTTTCAGTGTCTTAGATCACCATAGTACAAGAAAAAGTAAGATCTTTAAAGGCAGGCACTCTAATTTTGTTCTAATTTTTTCAGTTTTCATTCCCAGATCTGTCACAGATCCCAGTACGTAGAAGGTGCTTAATAAATGCTTAAAAATATTAGGAAGGAGTTCTCAACTGCCCCATTTACCAACTGAATTTGTGGTATGTTTCATGCCACTTTCCCTGGGCCCCAGAATCGCTATTTATGGCTCAACAGGATGCCAGGTTTTTGCCCCGAAAGCATTATATGGAATAGCTAATTACTCTTCTCAAGGAGGGGTGGAAGGGAATATAAGTCAATCCTTTGGAGGTCAGAGTTTTATATAGTACAGTGTGCTATTAAGGGAATTTGGGGACTCTGGCCAAAAAAGTCAGCAGTCCAATCAGTTCAGAGCAATATGTTTCAGGGAGCCCAGAATCTACAAATACACTGCCGCCTCCCAACTAAAGCTGATGTTTGCAAAGCAATTTTCTGGACACTTTGGAGGATCTTTGTTGTGTTTCTTTTTTAAACAATGACTAAATAATAAGCTGGAGCTTCAAATTTTTGTCTATGATTCTTTCTTGAACATTTAACAATACGGAGACTAGAGTCTTTAATCATTCTCTGAGTTCAAGAAATCCAAGTCCAAAAGACACTAATACACATTAATCTACTTTAAAACTTGTTTATGCTTTATTTTATAACTGGCCATTATGTTAAGTCAAGGAAAAGAAATATGATGTAAACCTAGCATAGAATATTTTAATATAGATTTTATTCAGCCGTATTCTTTAGCAGTCTCAATTCTTATAAACTTCAAAATCTTTTACAAAAAAAGACCAAAATTTTAGTCAGATTTTGCTATCTCTAAAAATAATTTGACTATAAAATAATGGAACTGACAATAATTATGTATCTATACTATACTCATTCAATTCTATTCAATGGAACAAGTATTTATTAATGTTACTATATACAAGACATTATGCTAAATTCTGGGCACAACAGATAAAGATAAAAAAAAACCCTGTCCTCAAGAGGCTTATGTTCTGTCCGGGCTGAGGACAATATGCACATAGATATGTAAATATAAAAATAGGCAGAGTAATTGCAAAGGAGGGAGGTAAGAGAATTTCATCTTAAGTACTGTGGTTGACACTCGAAGGGAATTAATGATAAGAGGATGTGCAAGCAACATGAGATGGGGTGGCGGGAGGCCTTCACAAAGGCAAGGGGGCAAGAGATGTTAAGTCCTATAAGAAGAAATGGCAAGTGGGTCAATTTGATTGCAATATAGAGGAAGTGACAGGGAATAATATAACATAAGCCTCGAAAGCTAGGAGACAGTCATTAATTCCTTACAATATTTTTAACTTGAATTTTATCCTATTGACTTTTCACTCCACACAATCAGTCGAGATCAGGAGACTAGAGGATGTCCTCAAGTGTGACCCTTTGACAATCCAAACCTGACCGAGTCAAAGGGCCACACTTGAGGATCTAGAGGGTCACATGTGACTTGAAGGCTGCAGGTTCCCCACTCCTGGATTTAGCATAGCATCCCAACAATAATAGAAGCAGGGAAGGCTTACAATGAGTAGGGTAGGCGGTTGCCTGTATAACACGATTCAAAGGAAGCCTTCTCCATATAAAGTATCTCCTTCAATCTGGTGCTATAAATGGCTGACGTTTAATAAATATGGAATCATGGAACATCAGAGTTGAAAGGCATCTTAGTGGACATCTAGTCCAACTCATAGCTGAAAAAAGAATGCCTGTTGCAACATAACTGATTAGTGGTAATACAGTCTTTGTTGAAAGACCTCTATTGAAATGGAACCTACTACCTCCTGAGGCAGATTTTCATTATATCATCTGTCATATATCAAAAATACATTTTTTTCTCTTTCCTACATCCATTCACAGTTTCTAGTGCTGTATTCTGATGCACATCTAATCTCTTAATTTATGATGGCACATGTTGGAGATTCATTGCAAACTCCAATTCAGGAATGAATACCTTCTTAAGTATAGACGCCCCCAACCAAAATGGTACATTGTTAGTATCATCCAGTGGAAAAGCTACTGGGCATTGGAAGGCCTGGGATCTAAGCCCATCTCTGCCGTTAATTAACAAGGAAACCTTCAAATTACTCATCTAAAAAATGAAAAGGTTGTACTAGGTAGCCTCAAAAGTCCTTTCCAGATACAGTATTCCTTATGGCTTAGAACAGTTTTTCAGATCATAGTATAAGTCTGCATGATTGGATGACACTAGATCTACTTAAGACCACTGGATACTTTGGAGGTGAAGAGGATTGATGGAACATTAAAAGGAGAGGAAGATAAATGCATGGAAAAAGGGGGTGAAGGGCACTGAAGGAGGCACAACATGCTGCCCTCATAATTTTGCCTATAGTGCTTGCCATGGGTGGGCTGTTTCATTGCATTCTTATTTTACTCTGTGTGCTAAATTGTTATGGAGAAAACTGGATGGATCTGTATCTTCACCACAAGGAATTTATTGTATATAACCTCCCTCTTTGAATATATCTCACAATGACAATGTAGATAAGTCCTGGGGAGTTATCTGAGATGCATAAAGGTGAAGTGACTTGCCCAGAGTCACATGGCCATTAAGAGTCAGAGATGGACTTTGAACATAGGTCTCTTCAGTCCAAGCATAGCACTTTCTTTACTCTACCATGAGACCTTTATTACCTAATTCTTTACATTTAATAAAATAACTCCCTACTTTCAATGGTTAGTTTTATTTAAAGTATAAACATCTTTTAATGTAAACAGGGATGGAAAGAAGTCTAAAAGCTGTTCCAAAATTTAAAGACTTCAGTTCACCCAAACATGTTCTAAGTACACCTTCGGGTGTTTGCAATTCCTCTCCTGGAGCCTTCCCTTTGGGAAGCTAGACTGCTATGATGTGGATTCCTCCTCCATGCTTATTCAACTCAGTACAGGATTTAGGAAGCCCTCTCAGAAAGTACATTTATGTGCTGATCTCATCTTGCCCAAGAGCTCTTATCTGTTAAAATTCATAATAAACAATTTCTCTAGTGTTTCTAGGCTATAGTCAAAAGAGAAGAGACTGTGACAACAAAGGAAATTTATATCTCTTGCCCTATAGATTACTTCATTTTAAAGATGAAAAATTAAGTAGTAATGTCAGAACCAAGATTGACACCCAAGTGATCTGATTCCAAACCCAATGTACTTTTCATTGTACTAAGTAATCTTTCAATCCATGACAAACATTTAAAGACTTATACACTTTAAGGTTATTCAACCTTTCATGTATTGGCCAATTATATACCTGGAGTAAGTCAATCAGTTACCAAGTCCCAACTCAGATACTTCCTAGTTACATAATCTGTGGACAAGTTCTTGTGTGTAAATATGGATAATAATACCAGTTATGCCTATTTCAAAGGGTTACTGTAAGGAAAAGAGAATTCTTAGTAGAAGATAAGGGTGGAAAGGTAGATTGGAGTCAAATGTTAGAGGGCTTTGAACATCAGTTTAAGACATAGAGCCACTGAATTAAAAAAGGGTATGGGGGGAGGTATCATTAGGACTGCATATTAGGAAGATTCATATGGCATTGGCCAATAAAACAGATTGAGAGATGGAGGCAGGGAGATATATCAGTGGCTATTACAACAATCTAGGCAAGAGCTAATGTGGGGAACAGATTCAAGCAGCATTTTAGTAGCAGAAGAAATGGTTTTGGTGACTAACTGAAAGGGGACAGGGAGATGACTGAAAAGTTTTGAGCTTAGGTGACCGGAAAAAATGTGCTGTCATGAAGTCAAGAAAATCAGAAAGTCAAGAAAAGCAGTAAGTTTAAGAAGGATGAATCTGGAAGGCAATAGGTAATGCTTCATTAGCGGCAATAGGAACCGCTTAAAGGAAATAATCCAACGAATAAAACGAGAGAGTAGAAAAGATAGGACTTGTTTGCAGGCAGGGGTGTTAAGGTTCAGATGAGATAATGTCAGTCTTTGCAAGCTTTAAATTGCTCTGTAAATGTCATATATTATTGTTATTATTTGTTGTTCGTGTGCTGTAGTCATCAGAACTCCACTCTGGTGATGACTTCATTCCTGGGCCTGCTACTGTACTCCCTCTGAACTCAAACACTGTTTATAGAGCAATCAGGTAGCTTGCTGGTAAATGTTTAACTACCTGAACTGGGGGCTATGGGTGGGGGGTAGGGTCCAGAGATTAATGTACACACATTTTTTAGGTTGATCTTAACTTTTAACACTTTTTAAATCTAGAAAATTAAGCCGTTGTCAAGTTCTGAGATGCAAATGTTCATGCTGAAAATTTAATGATTGACTCCTGCAGCTCCAAGAAGAGGGAGAAGTTACAGTCATGTAAACCCCTCCAACAAAGAGGAAGCCTTATATAGTGGATGGAAAATAGTCTCAATGTCAGGATCTCATGGGTTTAAATCCTACCCTTGACATCTACTGGATCTATGTGATCCTGAGGAATACTCAGAGCCTGCAGGCAACTTTCTCAATCTTTATATGCAGGGCAGCTGCCAATTAGCCATCAGAGAGAGCTTCCTCCTGGGCAGTTCTCTATGCCAGTGAAATCACAGGTCCAGTATGAAATGGCCAAGGCTTTTTTGATAGATGCTGGGTTTACAGAGACCAAAAAATGAAAACAGTCCCTGCTCTCAAGGAGCTCCAGTTCCTCTATGGGGCATGGGAATGCAATGTTCATAGACAGATAAATAGGAGATAATGTGAGGATGATAGAAGTGATTCAAAAGAGCATGGCATTTACCTATATTCAGAGAATAAATAACATAATACAAATATACAATGAAGACTTTTGGGTAAGGTGGCAGAGCCCAAATATTTACATATTATGTTAAATGCATCCAAAAGGGGGACCAAGAAAACCCAGAAAACTGTAATTTACTTAAAAGCAGAAAAAAAGCAATTTTTTTAAATTTGAAAAACACTAATTTCAAGTAATGTTTTAGATCAGAGAAGTAGGCAGAGGTTAAAGATGCTCTGGAAACATTGTTCTTTATGATGAAAAATGCTTTTCCTTACTTGAATTTTCAGATTTTCAGCCTGGCACATAAACTCCTTTCATGACCTCCAAATTGTGGCAGTTAATTAGAACAATCACAGAGCTTAACGGACATATTGAATGTAACTGATGTAAGAGTTGCGCAATTTATTTTGTTTCATTTTTTCCAAAGAAAATGGGTAGAAATACGTACTTGAACTCCATAGCTTGCTATAATGCAATAAATCTTGTTTTTATAAATAGCTAAGCCTTCTTTTCTGCTTAAAATTCCAGAATGCCCAGAGGGATCTCAGGGATCATCTAGTCCAACCTATTACCAAACAGGGATTTCCCCTCCAACATTCCTGACAAATTGCCCTGCTTGAAGAAAACTGCTACTTTCCAAGACAACCTATTCCACTTTGGGACAGCTTTAAATTTTCCACCCATTGCTCCTAGTTTTGCTCTCTGGGGACAAGCAGGAAAAGCTGAACTCTTCTGCCTGCTTGCCCTTAAAGTACTTAAAAACAGCAGTATCTATACCCTTTATAAGTCTTCTTCAGGCTAAATATCTCCAGTTCCTTCAACTAATCCTTACATGGTATGGTTTCTAGTCTACTCCCCACTCTAACCATATTCCTGTGGACCTCCTCCAGTTTGTCAATATCCTTTCTAAAATGTGGTACCCAGAATTGAATGCAATATTCCAAATGTGGTCTGATATGATAAGCATATATAGGATTTAAAAGGAGAATGATCTCAGAAATCATTTGAAAATCACTTTACAGATCAGAAATCATTTTCATTTCAGGAAACTGAAGTCCGAAGAGTTTTCTTATTTTGCTCAAGATCATGCCCTTATTAGCATTTTTGACTTTTTTATATCCCATGTTGACTTATATTGAGCTTTCTAGAACTCCCAGAACTTTTTCAAACAAATTATTGACTAGCTGTTCTCCTATCTCATAGTGAGATCAATCGACTAACATTTATTGGCAAAGCCAGCAAGGTGAGCAACTACCTACTTGGTGTGAGTTGAGGGACTCCCAGCAAAAGATCAGTATCCCTGTCTTCTGAAAGATTTCCTTAACTTGCTTGTCACAGTGTCTGAAATATCCACCATTGGAAACTGATTCCAGACTTCAGATATTGTGTTTTCCCGGAGGCACCAAAGTGCAATTATCCCTAAAAAGAGGTAAATGGATTCATCCATTTTCACTCATTGACCTCTTAGTCTAGAAGAGTTTATCAAATAACCGATTATCCCCTAGGAAAACAAAGGATAGGACTGAGAAAGAAAGAGAGACAGAGACAGAGAGACAGAGAGAAAGAGAGACAGAGAGAGAGGACAGATAGGAAATGAATCTTGTACATAAATTGTTCCAGCTGGAAAGTCATTCAATGAAAATTTCTTAAGTAACTACTATACGCCAGGCACAATACTAAACTCTGGGCACTGTGCTAAACTTGAGGCACCTTAGGGATCATCTAGTCTAGCCCTCTCATTTTTTCACATGAAGCAGCTGAGGCCAACAGAGTTGAAGAGACTTGCCAAAAGTCATGATTTGCTAGCAGATCTGAGAGTTGAACCCAGGTTTCCTGGTCCAGGGATATTTTGACTTGTGCCAGGCTTACTATAAAGGAGCAGAATCTCAGAACAAGAGAAACTTAACAGAGGATAAGGTGAGGGAGGACAAAACAAGGGGAACATGAGGGGAGTGACTGGCACACTGTGCATTTGAGATTGTGGTGATGCTGAAAACAAACCCTACTGCTTCACAATTTTACATTTATCTGGCGCTATTAAAAAGAGTGAGCACCCATTGTATGCCCATTTTTGGTACTATGTCTAGAAAGGCCTAAAAGACCAGGGTTTTGTTACCAAGGAATCTGTGGTCTAAAGTAACCTCCTAAAATTATTTAAATTAAGAAAGTTCCTATAGATTTATTCTTGCTTCAATTAAATGGGTTATTTCTGTAGTGTCTGATTCCCTTGCCAAAATAATTTAGAATATGGTTGTTTGTAGCTTTTTTTTTAGTTGAAGGATAGTAGCATAGATGAGTTTAAAGATATTTTGTTTAATAGTTTGTTGTTGTTATATTATGAGAGTCAGCATAAGGCAGTGGCTAGAGATCTGGCCTTGGGGCCACCAAGACCTGGGTTCTAGTGCTGCCTCTGACTTTCAGCTATGTGATCCTAATTTCTCGTTGCATAGGCAATACTCTAAGGTTTTAAGTTAGTACAGACAGTTTCCTCAATCAGGATTTCCCTATACCAAAAAAAAAAAAAATCAGAGGTCTAGTCCATACCATATTCTCATGTTACAGTTAGGTTAAGTAGGAGGCAGAGAGGATAGATAGAACATTAGAACTAGAGTGAGGAAGATTCCAGTTCAAATCTAACCTCAGACAATTTTTAGCTGTGTGATCCTGGAAAAATCACTTCAACTCTGTTTGTTTCCTCTTCTATAAAATGGGATTTGTTGTGAGGATCAAATGGAAGCATATTTTTAGAGTGCTTTACAAACTTGTAAAGCTACAAATGCTATAAATGCTAGCTATTAAGTCCATACAACCAAAGCAAAATTGAATATAATTGAAAAATTCATTTTTCTCTGACTTGACTATGTGAACAATGGGCACCTAGGCATTCAGTAATAAAAGGGCATTGCTAAACACTTTTAAAAGTCATCATAGAATAACCTCTTAGAAACAAAGAAGTGAAATGTCTGTCCTGCATGATTTAGCTTTTTTCATTGAGTTAACGTTGATTTTGTTCATTTCCCCTTGTGTATTTTTTTCTCTTCTTTCCTTCCATTTAGTACCCAGTGAGGGACTCGAAAGCTCTGTACAGTGTGGAGTCATCCCTTGAGCTACTACACCACAGGCACGGCACAGACAGACATACATGGTACCACCAAGGTGCCATGATTCTGACGTGGAGGGACGCCTTTGAGGGATGGAAGGGGGAGACTTTGGCCTTGCTCCTGGGACTGTCATGTCAACAAGAGTGCCAATGATGAAATTTTGTGGGGATGGAGGGTGGGGTGGACAATATATGGATTGAGGCCATCGGCCATCATCACCCATCTCACCAAATAGTCCAATGAGAACTCATGGTCCTTCTCAACAGCTGGGGCCAAGGCCTCCATCATAGCTCTTTGCTGATATTCTGAGCCATCCCACCTGGCCTGTCTCTCCTCCCTCTCTCTTGTGGAGTCTTCATCAGCCTTCTCCTTGCTTGTGCACGGTACTGAACCAGCAGGGCTCTCTGTTTAAAATATCTGTGAGGCAGCTTTGTGGAGATTTTTACTTTTACATACATGACTAGAGAAGTCCTGAGGACAATCAGCATCAGATTGTAACATCGTTAAGGTAGGTGACATCTGGGGCCTCGCCTACTTCATTTTCAAATGGATTTTCTCAGTAAAGTTTGAAAACAAGTTAACTATTTTGTAGCTTGTTTTTGCATGAGGGATGTGCTCAAGGGAACAGTCATAAGTAATTCAATTATGGCCCTGTTCTTTTTTTCTGAGAGTTACCCCAGATAATTTTGTTTTAGTGGTCATAATAAAAAAGATATGCTGCTCCCAGAAAAATAAATAGCCTAATAATTAAAGACTATGAACTTTCGATGTGAAAGAAGAAAGCCAACAGGCATATAGTATGCCAGCACCTCATTCCCATTGGAGTGTTAACAACTTCATTTTTATGGCATAATGCAATTTCATTGCATAGTTTGAGGGGCACCATGGTTGTGCAGTTTTGCACTTTTGTTGAAAACTTCAGGGAAAACAGATGACATGAGCATGAGAATTGCCAGGTGATCTTTGTATTATCTCAATGAATGTATTTGAAAAGTCATAACCCAGCAATGTCAGCTCTCCATACCATCCACATGCATCATAATGAATTATTTTGTAAGCTTTTCTAAATGCGATAATAATTCTGTCTTTCAGGTTTGATGTGGCACCTTAGTGTTGTCTTGTCACATCTCTGTCTCTCCACATGAAAAGAGGCAATAAAGACAATGCTGAGACAGTATGGCTATTCAAGAAAATAAAAAATATTTTTGAAACTGCATGACATAGTACAACTCTTTGATTCACAGTGTGCAAAGAAAACCACAGCTTATGAAACCACATATGGCATTAGCAATTTGGGGACAGTATATTAACACTACAGACTGTGGTCATGCTGAAAAGCAAGTGTTAACAGGATGAAATGTGTTATTATTCAATGGTGAAGACTTCCGCCTAACCCTCTGAGATCATAAGAAAATGATCCCCCTCTCAGATCCTTTAATGCTTAGGTTGTAGGTCAAAGAAGGGTCTTTTTTTTTTATTTTGGAAACATCTTTTGTTAAAATGGTAAAAATATCAGCAAGATTTTTATCATGATTTAAAAGTCATATATTTTTTGAAGATATTCTAAATTTCCATTTATTTTCTTCAACAAAAGGCCACATTGCTCTATATCACAGAGGACACAAGTAATACACTCTTCCCTAGGACTGAGAGAAAACACCTCTCTTGGCCATTTTCAAGGTTCTCAGCTTGAATTTGGACTCTTGCCTCACTTGAGAGAAAAATTGATACTTTGGGGGTAGCAGTTCCCACTGAGAAAGCAATTATCATCAATGGATTTAGAAGTAATTTGGGTACATCATCAGAATGGGCCCGATAATGCTCCAGTACAATTCCTGAGAAATTTCACTTGGGCCTAGTCTGGTCCTACAACTATTCTATCTGTGAAACCCATCATCCTACCCTATCCACATTCCTACCAATGTACCCTCCAAAGATTATCAATTAATTACATTCAGAGCTTTTCCATTCTTTTGCTGAGCCGAAGGTGACTCTCCACTGTCCTGTGTCAACACAGACTAATATTCCCACAAGGCTTACACATGAACAACTCCTTCCATTATTCATAGGGATTTGGGAGAATTAACCTCATCCTATGGGATTAGAAGATGATAATGAATGTTTTAAACTCCTTGAATGGTTATATGAAAAAAAAAGGTGTATAATGAAACCTACAACCATTCTTGTTGACTCAAAAAATTACACTGTATATACTCAAATAACTGACCAGAAATAACTATTTTACCTATTAAACATTTGACAAAGTATTAATTCCTTACTAGAAACATGATTTAAAAAGAAATGAATTTTGATCTATTTAAAGAGCCAGATACCCAAGGCTTTGTTTTCCTCTTTCTAATTTAAAGGACTTTGTCATAGATGGAAAACTGTATTTGCTCTTACTACAGACTAAATAAGAAGAAATCAGTTTTAGAGGAAACCATGTGACCCTCCCTTTTATTCCTGCAGAATCAGCACTTTTTGAAAGATTTAGATGGCAACCAAAGGTTAAAAGATTTGAGATAACTTTAGTTTTATATGGTAGTTTTAATGCTTTGAACATATAAATTCTACAAATTTAGAGTTGTGATCTCATCCCCCCCCCCCCAAAAAAAAATCTGAACAAGTTTTGGGAAATTCTAAGAGTGCCAACATGTCTTATAGTTATATCTGCAAGTAATAAGGGGCACTATTTCTGAAACTATTTCTAAGAGAGTGAAGTAAAAGATTAATTTAGCATAAGAATTTTTCATTTGTGTGGAGTCTGTCAAAGCATGAAGTTAAATGAAACCAATGAGGTTACCTAACCGAGAGAAATTACTTTAACGGTGAAAAAAAAAGAAAACCCAAACCAATCTCTTTCACTTCTTTTATCTTGTGAATGGAGAAAGTAATAATTGAGAACTTGTCAAATATTCACACGTTTTACTGTTGAAAAGAAAGTGTTGATCTTAGCTCTTGCCTTTATGCTATATCTTATCTTTCCAAAAATTTTCATATGAAAACTAATTTTACTTCTTCTGAGAGCTATGGGAATATTACCTATCACTGAACCTCTCTGCAGAGTTAGCAAATAGATCACTTCAACTTCGACTGTTCTCCAGCTAACTCCTTGAAACATGTTAGGGAGGGATTTAATGTGGAAAGGGGGGGAGCCAAGGGTGAAGAAATGTGCAGCTTGTTCCAGTATGTGGAGTAACGATGCGCTTGGAGTTAGGAAGAGCTGAGTATGAATCCTGTATTAAATACTTACTAGCCACATGACCCTGGGCAAGTCACTTGACCTTTCTGAGTCTCAGTTCTCTCATCTAGAAAAGAGGTATAGTGATACTTGTAGTATATACCTCACAGAGATTCTGTGAGGACCAAATGAGATAGAGAACATAATGTGCTTTGCAAGTGTTGGCTATTATTATATTTGTTATTATCATTAGTTATTATTTTCAGTTCAGATAGTACCTGGGAAGGAGAAGCAGCACACCCCCTCCCAGTCCTCATACAGAAATCCATGTATCCTCCTAAAAGCCTAGCCTGAAGAGGGAAGTAGAATCAATGAGTCTGTTCTCCTAGTTTTGCCCTCCTCCTGGTCTCTCTTCAGATACCTTATTATCCAGAATGTAAGTAGTTAGACAGAGGGGATAAAAAGAGGAATTTCAAATGTCCATCACTTAAAGGTACAAACAACACACTGGTTCTCTCTTTTTCCTCCAAAATTAGTCCAAGAGAAGAGCATTCCAGAGTAAAATCAATAGATCTAGGGAGCTCACTGGCTTGGTGCCTGAGCTGAAGTCAGAAAGACCTCACTTCAAATCCAGCCTCAGACACTAACTAACTGTGTAACCCTGGGCACATCACTTAATATCCATTTGACTCAGTTTCCTCATCTATTAAATGGAAATATAATAACAGTACCTATCTTATAGAGGTATCATGAGGACAAAGCAAAATAAAATTGGTAAGACACTTTGCAAATCTTAGAAGCTCTATATAAATTTATGTTTAGATTTTGAACAAGCAAATGAATTAAAAAAGCATTTGTTAAATTCAAAGATCAGTAATTCTTATGTGCAAAATACTGTGCTAAGTACTGGGGATACAAATAGAAATATGAGACAGTTCCTTCTCTCTGGGACCTCACATTTAATGAGGGAACTGCATATAGAAGGTTTGAAAGCAAAATGGAGAAAGGTGGTGATCCTTAGGGCACTGTGACAAACTGGATGATAACACATTATACATAACGTCATTTCCCCTGATGAAATCATATGACTTTCTGATGTTGAACCATTTGGCATTGCCAAGGACTTGGGTGAAGAGAACTTTCTAGGTCTTCAATAACTAAAGGTACACATATTCACAGGGCTTGCTTTCTAGGATAATGACTACAGAAGGATCAGTGATCTGGGGGTGCTGCAACCCCCAGAGCTCTTACCTGGGGCATTTAATCCTGAGCAAATCTTCTGAAGTCTTAGCCTATTAACGTACACTGTGCAGGTGGGAAGTTTCATGATATTTAGAGGCAGGGGCTGTCATAAGGGTCCATGTAACTTCTTTTGTCTTTCTTTGGGACAAGCTGAGGGAGATTCACTCTTGTCTCATGCAAGGAATACAGGTAGTTTTCACATCCTGGAGGAGCCCTGGGAAGTGACAAAGGAGAATGTGGGTAGGGCCAAAACTGACAGAATTAGGTATACTTCACTGGTAGTTCTGGCATCAAATTTTCTGGTCAACCATGGGATAAATGGTGGCTTGACTGTAATGGTTTTCTTCTGTTCCCTCACATTACTAGTGTGAAGGCAAGCATCTCTCTTAGTCAAGCAGAGATCTCTCTTAAAGAAAAATTTATCATGGAAAAGGAAGTATCAATTTGCCTATGTGCCTCATAGGGCATATATGTCCATTTCATCATTCCAGGAACCAGATATAGTATTTAGTTTTCATATTAATAAATATCTTCTATTTCATAGATATGTATCAGATATATTTTGATTTCAGTAGTTAAAAATCTTTTAGATTGTAAAATAAAACAATGATAAACATTGTTAATTGCAAAGTCCTATGTAGATTGAGATTATTGTTATTAATATTACCTATAACTATTTTGTAGTTTAAGAAAAAAGAAATCTCTTCTGAATGAATCTCTTCAATCAAGCATAGAGTGGTCAGCACTGGAAAGAGAATAATCAAGGCACAGGTTTAAATCCTGGCTTTGCCATTTATTAACTGTGTGGTCTTGAGGAATTTGCTTGAAGTCTTCAGTTTTCTAATATGTAAAATAACAGTATTAGAATAAATGTTTTCTAAGAATTCTTCCAGTCCTAACATGCTTTGATTCTATAAGAGAGCATTTAAATGATACATTGCGTAGGGCTAAATCTGTAAAAAGGGTATAGGCAATTCTAAGGACAAAGAAGAGAAGAGATTCTTTTAAGACAATAAAATCTTTCTAGAAATGAGCCTCAAATACATTTTCAGCTCCACCATCTCTTTGTGAATAATTATTTTATCCTAAGTCTTCTGGTAGTCTAACCTGAATTCTTCTAGTAAACAGAATGAGAGGACCTGAGTTCAAATCCCAGCTCTTCTCCTATCCTACCTGTGTGACCTGACACAAATCACTTAACCTATAAGATAATCAGTTTTCTCATCTGTAAAATAAGTAGGTTAGACTAAAAGATGTTTAAGGACTCTTCCAGTTCAAAATCTATGATCCTAGGACTCTGGTTGTCCTCAGCTCTCTAGATGAAACAAAGGTGCACCAGTGATCTCAAAGGGAATTCGAATTTAGAGCACTGAAAGATTAGACAGACAGACAAAACAGACAGACAGACAGAGAGAAAGACAGACAAAATGTGTCACATACATACATTGATACATAGTTGTATTCATAAAATTCAATTCATTTGAGCTGTGATTCCAACAACAATCAATTTAGTAGTCACACATTTAAATTTGTGTGAAACTATTTTATTAATTCTATTATGAACTTAATAAAGGACTTTTATTGTGATCTCACTATTTTAAAAATCAGTGAGTGTTCTTTAATATCATTGTTAAATTATAATTTAAATTTTATTCTTGGCTAAATATCTGCCAATTTAAACAAACAGCTATTAAGTCCCTGGTATGAGTGAAGAAAGCACTGTTTAGGTAGGGAGAATATTGATATAACATATCATTGTTTCTGCCCTTTTGGGGCTTATGACAATGTGCAATAAGATGGACAAATAAATTAGCATAATTCATATAAATAAATATGATTCAAAGTAGAACAGTGCTAAGGAAAATAAGAGAGAAGCTTAGTTTCTAGAGACAAAGTGGTGATAATCCTACTTTCTGCCTTCCTCAGACTGTGACTCAAATATTGTGTTCAATTCTGGGAATCACAATTTAACAAATGGGATATGTAAATTGTTAATTAACAAAAATGATTTATCTTGCAATCATGTATTGTCTCCTCCTCCCCACTGCCCTTCCACTGGACAATTTTTTAATTTAAAATTAAACATTTGTAACAAATACAGACTGCAGCAAAACAAATTCTCATATTGGTCATATGTTTCTTATTAAATTTATTTATTTGTTTTTAGTTTTCAACATTTACTTTTATAAGATTCTGAGTTCTAAATTTTCTCCTCCTCCTCTCCTCCTTCTCCAAGACCACATACAATCTGATATAGGCTGTACATATGATGTACAATCATATTAAACATATTTCCACATTAAGGGAAAACCACAAGAAAAAAAGCAAACAAACAAAACAGAAAATACTATACTTTGATCTGTATTTAGGCTCCATAGTTCTTTATCTGGATGTGGATAGCATTTTCCATCATGAGTCTTTTGGAATTATCTTAGATCATTGCACTGCTGAGAAGAGCTAAGTCTATCAAAGTTGGTCATTGCACAATGTTGCTGTTACTGTGTACAATGTTCTCCTGGTTCTGCTCACTTCACTCAGCATCAGTTCATGTAAGTCTTTCCAGGTTTTTCTGAAATCTGCCTGCTCATCATTTCTTATGGAATAGTAGTATTCCATTACATTCATATACCACAACTTGTTCAGCCATTCCCCAATTGATGGGCATCCCCTCAATTTCTAATTCTTTGCCACCACAAAAAAGAGCTGCAATAAATATTTTTTGTACATGTGGGTCATTTTCCTTTTTTTAATGATCTCTTCAAGATGCAGACCTAGTAGTGGTATTGCTGGGTCAGTCATATTGGCCATATTTAAAAATGCATGTCTCACTTTGGATTATAAGTTCATCATCTCTGTGGCAGAAGTATGGTGGCATGTTTTATATTTAATATTCTGGACTTGGGATTATCATTGTTTAGAGTTCTGAGGTGTTTCAAAGTTGTTTTTCTCAATAATGTTGCTGTTGTATAAATTGTTCTCCTACTCTTGCCAACTTCGCCATACATTAATTCATAGTATTTCTCCCAACTTCCTATGAAACTGTCTTGTAATTTCTTGTGGCACAATAATATTCCATCACATTCATATTCCATAATTTCTTTAGCCAGTCCCCAATAGATGGGCATCTCCTCAGTTCCAATTTGAGGCTACTATGAAAAGAGCTGCTATAAATAAATTTGTACACATAGATCCTTTTCCTCTTTCTTCAATCTTTTTGGTTTAATAGTGGTATAACTAGGCCAAGTGGTATGCATAGTTTAACAATTTTTGAATCATAGTTCCAAGTCGCTTTCCAGAATGGCTAAACAAAAAGATGGCTCTGCCAACTGTGCCTGTTTTCCCAGAGCCCCTCCAACATTTATAATTTTCCTTTTCTCACCTTTGCCAAACTGATGGGTGTGAAGTAGAATCTCAGAATTGCTGTAATGTTCATTTCTCTAATATTATTACTTTGTGGTGTTTTTTATCTTGACTTTCTTCCTTTGAAAACTTCCTATTAATATCCTTTGATCATTTATTGATTGAGATAATGGCTCTTACTCCTACAAAATTTAATTGACTCCTTATGTAGCTTGATCCTGAGACCTTTGTCAGAGACACTTCTTATAAAGACTTTTTTTCACCAGCAATCTATTTCCCATTTAATTTTAATTGCATTAGATTTGTTTGTGCAAAAAACTTTTAAATTTTATATGATCAAAATTTACAAAGGACAATTTTATGAATTTAAAAAACATTTTTGTAAGTTGTAGAATGTCCAAAGGATGGCAACCAGAATAATAGTGAATGATATTTTGTCCATATCATATGAGGATCAATTGTAGGAACTGAGCGTGTTCATCCTGGAAAAGGGAAGACTTGGAGAGGGGGTCACATTCCAATAAGAATTGATAAGGCTGTCATGGGAAAACAGCATTAGACTTGTTCTAATTGACCTCAAAAGTAAAAACAGTTGATAGAAGTTGCAAAGAGGAAAATTTGGACTTGTTGTTCCTAACATTTAGAGCTGTACAAAAGTAGAATAGGCTGCCTTGAGGGATCCTGGATTCTTTTCACTGGAGGTCTTCCATGGAGGAAACACCGTGTCAGGTGTTTTCATAGATGAAGGTTGAATTACATGCCTTCTGATGCCTCTTGTGACTCTGAAATGCTGTGAGTTTCTGATTCTGAGAGGTTCAAAGTGCTATGAACATCTTGAAGAGATGACTTTTATCTGGAAGTACTGAGAAGGCTTCATGGAGAGGATAGTACTTGGATTATTGATCTCAGTTTTGAAAAAGGAGAATAATTTCAAGAGTCAGAGATGGGGAGGGACTGGGAAGACATTGAACAAGTGTATAGGGGTAGCAGGTGAAGCTAGGAATCCATTTTGACTGGGACATAGGGTGGCTGAAAAAGCATTGATCCAAATAAAGATAGAAATGTAAGTTGTAGTCACACTGTGAAAGGCTTTATATGGTAGCCTAAGGAATTTATATTTTATCCTGTAAGTACTAGAAGGAACATTGAGGGCATTTTTTAAAGCAGAGAAATAACATTGTCACAGAAATAAATTAGAAAGACCATTTTGGAAATTGTGATGAATAGATTGGAGATGGGAGAAAAGTTTGAAGACATTTCAATAGTCCTGGTTAAAGGAATCATACTTGTGAGAACAGTATAAGTAGAAAGAAGGGAAAGATGCAAGAGATGTGAATCATCAGACTCCACATCAACAGAACTTGACAGTTGATTGACTGTAGGAGTGAAGGGAGACAGAAAAGTCAAAGGTGACTTCTAGGTTTCAAGTCTGAGTGATGTAGAAGACGATGCTGTTACCAAAAAAATGAGTGTTAGAAATGAGAAGACATTTAAGAGAAAAGATGGTGCATTCAATTTGGGATGTATTGAATTTGAGTTGCTGGTGGGACATCCAAGTGAATGGAAATCTCTGTCAGGCATTTGGAAATCGAACGAGTGACAATCGGCAGGAGATCAAAACTCAATATAGAGATATGGTAATCATTCGAATGGACATGATAAGTGAAATCATAAAAACATATCCAATTACTAAAGAAGATATTATAGAAATAGAAAAGGGGAAGGAGAGAACTTTAGGGACATCCACATTTAATAGATGAAAGGAAGAAGATAAATAAACAAAGGAGAGTGTGATGAAGACAGGTAGGAGTAGGTCAGCAAAGATCAGAATCCCTACTGGAGGAAAACATATCCAGAATAAAAGGGTAATCAATAGTACAAAATACCACCAAAAACTCAAAGAGGATGAATACTGAGAATTTAAAAAAAATAAAACTTTTGTTTTGGAATTAAGTCATCATGTATTGATCTTGAAAAGAGATAGCATTTCCTCTAGAAGCTGGGGGATTGAGGAGTGAGTTGGTGGAAGAAAGTAGTATAGACCACTCTTTTTCAAATGATGGAATACCAATGCAAGTTAACACCTTCTCAGCAATGTAGAGTTCTAAAGAGCTGTCTCGGTACTAAGAAGTTAAAAGACATGCTCAGGAGCACACAGCCAACAGCAGTCAGAGGTAGGGATTATTCTTACATCTTCCTGGATCCCAGACAGGTTCTCAATCCATTACACCACAGGTGTGAAACACTCATTGCAGCTGACAACACTTGAATGGAATCCAAACCAGATTAAAATGTAACTGGGAAATATTTAACAAAATAAAGAGAAATGCAATAGAGCAGAGATAAATCTTAATACAGTAGGTGGTCTTCTAAGTCGCTATGTGGTCTCAGGATCCTCATGCATGCTTTGGTGGCTAATATTTCTGTTTGAACTTGACATCGTCATGTTATACCATATTGCTTTTCTTAAGTCATTTCAATTGTGTTCAACTCTTCATGACCCCACTTTGGGCTTTCTTGGCAGAGATACTGGAGTGGTTTGTAATTTCCATCTCCAGCTCATTTTACAGATGGGGAACTGAGGCAAATTGGGCTGAGTGACTTGCCCAGGGTCATGCCACTAACAAGTGTCTGAGGCTGGATTTGAACTCAAGTCCTCCTGATTCCAGGACTGGTGCTCCATTTACTGTGCCACCTAGCCACCCTGCTACAACATACTGCCTTTTCTGAAAGTAGAAAGATAAATTAATAATTTCACATGATATCAAGGTGAAAGGAGGGGTTTTTTTTCCTGCTCCATTTCCACTTTCTGTCTCTCTGACTCTGTTTCTTTGTCTGTCTGTTTCTCTTCCCCCACATACACACATCTCTCTCTGCTTCCCTCTTTCTGTCTTTCAAGTATTATCAAAGAAATAAGCTCCCAGAATAACAGGAGGGAATTGAGATGCAAAGCAGAAATGGAAGGTTCATTTAGCCTAGTCATGATAGAGGGGAAGATCATCCCCTGAGACTGGAGTGAAGGAAGAGAAGTTTGGGTGAAAACATTTTAAGATGTGAGAAAAAGGAAGGATATATAATTGATTGTGGACTACCTCACTTTCAGAGGGTGTCAGGGTAGAGGAAGGGACTTTAACAGAGGGAAGAAACTTTGTTATAGTTCCTATGGGAAGTATAGTTAGAAGTCAATTAAGAATAAATAAGAGGTTTGATATACAGGAGCAAGGTTCTAGCTGGCATTGTATAGTATGAATTTATTGTGAACCTAGTCAGTGGTTTCAAAAATTCATGACAGGAGTGCTTTGATGCTAGAAAAGAGGAGTACAGAAGAGTAAGGCTGTGAGTGAACCAGAACTAGAGATAGGAAAAGCAGAGGAACACAGTGGTAGACAATGAATTGTTGAAAAAGCTAATTAGGACTATGAAGGATGGGAAACAAAACCAGAATAGGGGTGAGGGACTGGAAAACCAGGGAAAGCTCAAGGAACTGGAGACATGGTCACAGAGCCAATTTGCAAAGAAATTGGTTTCCATATAAAAAAATACATTCACACAGTGAGATACTACATGAATACAAAGACATTGTCAATAAGGCATACAGATAGGGTCATTCCTCTAACATTGTAATGCAGTTGAGTGGATCTACCCTCACTTTGTTAACTAGTTCCCTTTACAATGAAATAGCATGCATTTATTTAGGACATTGCCAGCCAGGATTAGTTATCTAGTCTGTGAGCATGAAACTCATAAATACTAACTACACCATTTCCATGGCCTCATTAATATTGTGTTTTAACAGCTGAATAACACATAAATGGATATAGCTCTATTTATGTCCTATTTTTCATTATGTTTAGCTGTATATTTATATGAAAAAACTTGCTATGAATTCATTTAGCTTACAGAATGAAAACACAATTATGGCCACATTTAGAAGAAAACTTTGAAAATGACGATTCCATATTCTATAGTACTTGCAGCAGACAGCATGCCCATGTGACTTTCCTACCTCTTCTGTTCCACACAAACAAGTTCAACCAAGTATGAAAAGAGAAAAAAGGAAAGGAATAAAGAAAATGCCATCTGAGGATGCTCAGTGAGGATAATTTCATGAATCAAAGAGCTGCTCCTGGGTGTTCGTAACATCAGCTCTTGGTCTTTGACTGTCCTCTCAGCTCTCACCTTCACTCCCTTTTTGAAGTGTTCTAGTAATAAAGTCCTTTGGAATAAACAATCAATTAGTCAATGACATTTATTAAGCACCCACTATGTGTAGGTGCTAGGGAGAAAAGATGCACACATGTATCTATGCACATATATATATATGTATATACACACACACATATTTAGAGTAATTTGGGGGCAGGCACTAGTAGCTGGGAATCAGTAAAAGTCTCATGTGGGAGTTGACTGAAAGAAGCAAAGATTTCCAAGAAATGGAGGTAAAAAGGGAATAAATTCCAGGCAGGGAGTATAGTCAGCTGGTGATATAGAGACAGAAAGTAGCATCATATATCAGGAACAACAAGCAGACGAGATTGCGAGAAAGGCTGGAAAGGTAGGCTGGAGTTAAATTATGAAGAGCCTGAAATGCTAAACAGAATTTGTACTTGACTTTGGAGGCAACAAAGAACCAATGGATTTTATCAGGAAGAGAAGTGACATACTCAGGCCTGTGCTTGAAAAGAAATATCTGGCAACTGTGTGTGGGATAGACTGGGGCAGGGAGTAGGGGACACTTGAGATTTGAGGAAAGTAGATCAATCGGGCTGTTGAAATAGTTCAAATGAGAGTTGATGAGCATCAGATTAAAATAGCAGCCATACAAGTAGAAAGGAGTCCATCAGTCAGGACAGGTGTTGTGGAGGTAAAATCAGAGATGTTGTGAGGCTCAAGTAAGATAATAAATGCAAAATACTTTGCAAACCTCCAAGTCCTATATAAATGTCAGTTATTATTGTATTATCCTACAATCATCAGGCCTCCAGTTTGGTGATGACTTCATTCCCTGAACCTCCTACTACACTCCTGCTGAGCTCAAGAAATGTTTATAAATCCATACAAGGGTATTCTGGTAGGTATTTAACAACTGAACTCTCTAAGGGGGAAAAAGGTATACACACTCACTTTTAAGTTTAATCTGAATCATTAATGCTTTCTTAAATCTAAACAATCAATAAAACAACCAATCAACCCCAGATTTGTAGATTAATAAAAATGTAGAAATAAGTTCTTAGCTCCTGCATATTTCTGTCAGAATTCAACAAGATTTAGCAACTGTTTGGATATGAAGAGTGCGGGGAAAGTGAAGAGGCAAGGGTGATTATGAGGTGTGAACCTGAGTGACTGAAAGGAGAGTGGTTCCATCAATATAAATTATCATAAGACCATAGCTATAGAGCTGAAATGGATCTTAAAAGCCATCAAGTCCAACCCACTCATTCAAAGACAGAACAACTGAGACAGAGTTGTTAAATGACTTGACCAAGGTCATAGAACTAGTTAAATATCAGAAGCTGTACTTGCACCTAGGACTTTCTAACTCCAAGTCCTGTGTGTCATGTTCCCTCTCAAAAGAGAAAGAAAGAGAGAGAGAAAGAGAGAGAGAGAGAGAGTGAGGGGGAGAGAGAGAGGGGGGGGGGAGAGAGAGAGAGAGAGAGAGAGAGAGAGAGAGAGAGAAAGAAAGAGAGAAAGAAAGAAAGAAAGAAAGAGAGAAAGAAAGAAAGAGAGAAAGAAAGAAAGAAAGAAAGAAAGAAAGAAAGAAAGAAAGAAAGAAAGAAAGAAAGAAAGAAAGAAAGAAAGAAAGAAAGAAAGAAAGGAAAGAAAGGAAGGAAGGAAGGAAGGAAGGAAGGAAGGAAGGAAGGAAGGAAGGAAGGAAGGAAGGAAGAAAGGAAGGAAGGAAGAAAGGAAGAAAGAAAGAAAGAAAGAAAGAAAGGAAGGAAGGAAGGAAGGAAGGAAGGAAGGAAGGAAGGAAGGAAGGAAGGAAGGAAGGAAGGAAGGAAAGAAGGAAGGAAGAAAGAAAATTGTGGAGGAGTTTTTTGGTATTTTTATTTTTTAATGGAGGCAGTTGAGGTTAAGTGACTTGCCCAGAACCACACAACTAGTAAGTGCCTGAGGTCAAATTCCAGCTCAAGTCTTCCTGATTCTAGGGCTGCTGCAAATAAATCCGTGTAAATAAATTGGTTTTGTTTTTATTATTTTGCATTAGGGTTTCTCATTGGAGGATCGGAGTGGGGAGAGAGGGTTCTGTTTTGGACATGTCTAATTTGAGAGGCCTAATGGGACTCATTCAAAACAGAATAAAAATTTTAAACAATTCAAAATCAGAACATATGAAATATAGATTTGAAGCCATTTTCTAAACAATTCAAGCCAGAACAACATTTATTCTCCTCTTCCTCCCCCTGCTCCCACTATTTGATTTAGATCAGGGGTGAGAAACTTGAGACCTGGAGGCCACACAAATTTAGGATTTGTTCTATGAAGTTTGGATTGAGTCAAACAGCCATATTTGAGGACCTAGAAGTCGACATGTGATCTCGAGGTCGCAGTTTCCCCACCCCTGATTCAGATGATCCAGAAAGAATGTGGATAATAATGACTTTAACCATATTGATTCTCAATTGTCCCTTTCCTTTGTCTCCATGGCAGAGGGGTAACTAGATGCAGGCAAAGAGCTCACAGCACCTATATTTCAGGGGTAAGGGTAGGGAGGGGGCGCAGGATCACATTTCTTATTTTTTAGCTGTGATCTTCATTTCTCAGTAGCATCTCAACACTCTCCAGAATCACAAAGTACAATCATCCACATCTACTATTCATAGAATCTCCTCACCTTAGTCCCTCTCTCCAGTTCCACTCTCTCATTCCCAATTCTGGCAGGGATAGGGACAGGCAATACCCTCCAAGCCTATGCTCATTAAATTCTCTGTATTATGCAGTGGGCAATGATTTTGACAAATCCCTCTGGTCTATATTATTCTTTATGGATTTTTTGTGAGTTGGACAAACTCATACATAATACAGGCTGCAATAGTTTCCGTGCAAAACTGCTGATAAAGTTTGATTTTTCCATCTGCTAGATTAGATTCATTATCTTGAATTCATAATAAGGTACACGTCTAGAATGGAAGTAGATAGATTTGACTAAATGTTGAAAAGTGTGACTGTCATTTAAAGTGATATTGATAGAGTTGATAGATAAAATACGATTTGGAGTTAACTTCGTGTGTAATGAATGGATACAAATATGTAATTGATAATAGGTAGTATGAAGGTCTTATTCTAGAGTGATAGGTAGGAATAATTTCATGTCATAACTGAAATTTGACTACCATTATTCAGAGAACTCTGGTTTTTAAGTGCATAGGTCTATTTATAAAATAGCCCATCAAGTTCACAGCATTGTAGTTCCCTTATACTGTGGTACCTATTTCTTGTGGTACCTCCGTTTGCTGGCAAATCTACTGTTCAATCTCTCCTCTATCTCTGATTCTCTGTCTTTTTCTGTCCATCTTTCTGTCCTTTTGTCTCTTTCTTTTTCTGTCACTCTATCTCTTATACACACATACTATTTGGCATTGTGAGCAATATTTATCATACATTAATCGTATTCAAACACACTGAGACTAAAGCTCAGTAACAATAATTTCTACTGTAAAAATGTTTTAGTTTTGGTTTAGTTTCCAGATTGATGTTGGTAATCTCTGAAAGGGGCAGAAATAGAGGAAAATGGGACTTCAGGGAACAACAGCACGTGAAACTTTTGATCCTCAGTCTTAAATCCCAAACTGGGCAAAAACAGCAGAACACGATTTTTCATGACTTTGAGTTTGCTGCAATATGATGAGATCATAAAGCTAGTCATCACAGAGCAGCATGGTGTAGGAGAAAGATTCTTAGATTGGGGAGCAAGACTGCTCTGTTCCATTCTGAGCTCAGCACTTAATTGGGTGACCCTAGGCAAGTCACTTACCCACTGATTCTCATGGCTTCCTGTTCAAAACAGGAATAATCAACTAATCAGTGAAAAAAAAAATAAAGGACTAATTAAATTCCTTCTGAGTGTCAGGCACTATTATAAGCACTGTGGAGACAAAGAAAGGAAGAAAACAGACCTTGGCCTCAAGGCACTCATACTCTAAAGGAGGAGACAACATATGAATATAAATACGTACAAGACATATGGAGTAGTTGGGAGGCTAATTTCAGAGAGGAAGGCACTAACAGCGGGGGGGAATTAAAGACAGACCTCCTGCAGAGATTCGATCTAAGACTTAAAAGAAGCCAGGAAAACTAAGAGGGGAGGACACTGGCAGCTGG
The DNA here is from genome assembly GCF_028372415.1 of Notamacropus eugenii. Taxonomy (NCBI): domain Eukaryota; kingdom Metazoa; phylum Chordata; class Mammalia; order Diprotodontia; family Macropodidae; genus Notamacropus; species Notamacropus eugenii. The sequence continues at coordinate 394,998,917 of NC_092876.1, forward strand.
AAAAATCAAAGAAAAGCTTCCTGAAGGAGATGGGATCTGAACTGAAATGCCTACTACCTATCTTACCTACTGAGGGTTGATGTAAGCAAAGTGCTTTATAAACTGTAACATGCTAAGTACACGTGAATTTTTTAAATTATCTGTCAGAAGAGGGGATTAGGCTAAATAAATTAAGATAGCTTACATTTATATATGGATCTGAGGCCTGCAGAGTGCTTGACACAATAATCCTATAAAGTAGATGTGATTAGTATTCACATTTTACAGATGACGATACGGAGGTTGAGTGACATGCACAGGGTCACACAGATGATGTATCTGAAACTGGATTCTCATTCCAAATCCACGCTATTACTTCCTTTCCAAATTTATTACTCCAGCATCAGACAGGTGTTCCCATCATATCCATCATTTCTTTTTAATGAACAGGCATCTAATTTCTATTTTTCCCACTCTCCATCCCCATTAAAAACTGTAAAATGAGAAGTATTTTTGGACATGCCTAATGTGAGAATTTGTTTATCTTGACTATATTAATCACATAAAAGTGTTTTATTGATGTTCTTTTCTTTTGTATTCATGTCCCTTCCAAATGATACCCCATCCAATAGCCCTCATAGATCCATCCCTTGTAACAAAGTTTAATTAATCAAAACATAACAACACGATGGCCATATATAACCCTGTAGGTCTTATTCTGCACCCATAGTTTCCTACCATGCGACCAAGAACTGAGAAGAATGCTTCACCATCACTCTTCTCAAATCATGATTAGTAATTTCACTGTTCAGAATTCTTCTTTTAACGTTCTTCTTCTACTACATTATTGTAGTCATGTAAATTGTTCAGGTCTTTTCTACATCAGCTCACCTAAGTCTTCCAGAATTTCAGCTAACTCCTGATACTTCTCAAAGCGCAATACTATTCCATTATATTCCAATCGACGGGCACCCACTTTTGAATTCTTTGCTACCATAAAAAGTGCTGCTAAAAATATTTTTGTATTTGTGGAAACTTTACCTTTGCCTGTGACCTCTATAGAGTATACGACTAGCAGTGGTATTGCTGGGTCAAAAGACGTGCAGTTTATTGCATAACGATGACTTGGAGGGAGAGTAGTGTGACCTCAATAGAAGTCTTGATTTAAATCAATAGATAGAGTTTAAGGTGAACTATGTCTCTGGATATCCATTTCTCCCCTTTCAATTAATGTCGATAGTGCAGGCAGAAGCTAGTCTGTTATTTAATTTCCAAGACAATTGTGATTTTAGATCTGTCCAAAGTCGCAATCACAAAGGTAACCTATTGAAAAAAAAAAAAAATTATTGCTTCTACCCGGGGTTAGCTTTGACACTTTCAGTCTCCATTTCTCTGCACTACTCCCTAAGTTCATAATCCTGTCTTTTCAGCAGAGATCTGGGAAGATCAAAGTTTTTCCATGCAATTTGTACCCTTTTCAGAAGTAATGAAATTTGATAATGAAAAGGAAGAATTGAGTTCATTTTTTCATAGCTGTCAGCTGCTTTGGGGATGTTGTTGGATAGGTAGGAGAATGGATAAATATCTAGCAATACATTGGTGAGAATCTTGTCTCTACCACTTTCTGTGTAAGCATGGTGGTTTTGAAGTTCAAATGAGATAATTAATGCAGATTATTTTGAAAAGCTTTCCTGTGGCAATATGAGATATTTTTAAGGAATGCCAAAGTAGGTTTTTTTTGTTTGTTTGTTTGTTTTACAAAAGCACCTCTGGATGAAGCACCTCTCTACTACTATTGAATAAATAAACCTTAGCTCTGGGCATCTTCATCACAAGATTTATATATAAATTAATGAGTTTGGTTTTTTTTTAAGGTTCAGTGACTATTCAACAAAGGCAAAAATTCTCTTGTATAATTGTAGCTAAATAGATTAATAGGAAGGCATTGTGATGCTGGAGAAAGAACACCAGCTCTGGAATTAGGGAACCTGGGTTCTAATCCTGCCTCTGACACTTATCTGAATTATGCTAAGCAAGTAAATTAAACTCTTTAGGTCTCGGTTTCCCTCTCTGTAAAATGAAGAGGGTTGAGGTTTGATGGCCTCCAATGTTGCTTTAACTCTGCATCTATGATCTTATGTGCATAGAGCTGTCCCTTTAAACTAATTAAATGCTTACCAATGGGGAAAAAAGTACAATTTCCTGGTAGAAACCAGTGACTAATGATAATAAGAGTTCATACATAAAAAATACAGTATGAGAAACACATTTTTTTCTAGGGAACTTATGAGCAAATATTGAATGTTCAACTTATTAACGAACTTTCTTATATAAATAATCTCATTTTTACAAATATTTAAATGATCTATACTACACTTGGAAGGCCTTCCTTTGGTTCTTTTAATAGTTGAAAGCCCCAGTGTGCCAGTAGTCAGGCACAAGCTGTCTCTAGTCAATCCTTCTTTATCTTTCCTTCTCTGTACATGTATAGCTCATCTCTTTTCCAGGCTTAAATTCTTGATGATGTCTTTGCCACCACTTCTTATGAAGGACAATCATTGGTAACATGCTACTACCAATTTGCATCTTTCCCTCGCCATTGGGTAACTTTTTATTTTTATTCTTCCACAGTTGTGGAATTCCATGAATTACATCCTTTTATTGAATCACCAGAAGAATTCTTGTGTTAAGGACAATTTTGTTTGTTTGCTTCCAGTGAGGTATTTGAAAACACTGTGAAATCCCCCAAATTCAATCCAATGCAATCACTTGTCCTACTCAGCTTTGAGTTCAGGTCACCATCCACCTGAGACATTTGTGTAATAGATAGACAAACAGACTAATTCAATGAGCTTCCTATCTAGTTGCATTTCATAGTCTAATATATTTTTTTCCTCCGCTATGGATGGTTAGGTCTTTCCTGTATCACCATGTATTTTAATAAGTAAGTAGTACATAGTACACAAGAGAATAGACTTTTGACTCATATCTAACACAAATATTGGTTCAAATCCTGCCTCTGTTGATACCTTCCTGTGCGACTTTGTCAAATCCCTTAACCTCCCTGGTCCTCACTTTCCTCACTTGTAAGATGAGGAGGTGGACTAGATAGCTTCTGGGATCCTTTCCAGTTCTAGATTTGTGATCCTGTGATCTGACAAATGATATTTGTGCATCAGAAGGTTAGGTTTTTAATTAACATTTAATTAAGTCATGTAGTGCTAATGGGAAATAGTCTTATAATTCCTATTAAATAATGGTCTATGGAATAAATGGCAGGAACCCTCCTTTTATAAGCACAGAGATAATTCTGCAAATAATGCTGCTCATGTTAAGAAAATAGTCAATGCTACTGTACATTAACATTTCTTTTCTATACAAAAGTAGCATTTGGCAGCTGCCACTTTTCTCTTTTTCAGGAATGATAAGTGTTACAGGCATAATTTTAACTTTATTTTCATGCAAGGTAACATGAAACACCATAATTATGAGCCACTCTTTCTAAAGAAACACGCAAATGCAAATTATCCACCGTATTTTAATTTTCTATAATCTTCGTCTTTCTTGAGTTCCAACCCCAAAATAAACATTGCATTTATAGTATACACATAGCTGTACCAAATCTGTACCACTAAATACAATTTTTGATTTGACATAATTTCTTCCTAAATTGGTGTCAGACTCATTTTCAACCAGAAAAGCATATTATCAAATAAAATGTCCATATTTCAGAGGAAAAAATTACAAAATTAATGGTGTAGTATAAACTATTCAGAAAATAATAGGCTACCACACAGCTGTTAATGAAGTATACATGTGATGATAAGAAAAATCTCCCCCATTCCAACTTTACTGGGATAACTGAGGAAAAGGGGGGAAGGTGGGGAGTTAAAGGAAATTTTGAAAAGACCAGATGTATGAGTCAGTTTGCAGAATGCCAGATAAAAAACCTTGGATGAGTTAAACCTTCATAAATGCATATTTGGTACAAAACAAGTATGAAATACAGAGAAAGAGATAGCAACTCTGAATCCTCTCATCTTTCCTTTGATTTCAGGTGTGTTCTTACACCTATGAAAAGTAAGATATTTGAGGCACAAATACATTGAAGAATGACTGGCTATAGAGCATCTATTTGTAATGCTCTGGTATATGAATTTGGCCTTTTATGGGAATTACTGATGCAATTTGCTTAACCATTCTGAGTCATGGAAAATGAGAATTTTTTTTTTTAATTTTCAGTATTATTTCAATTGATATATTTTACTTTGACCTGAACTTCATTTCTGAATATACAAGATGTTCCAAAAATCTTAATGTGGTTTTAAACTATTAGGAACTTAATGTTTAAAGCTGTACTAAGTCTTTTGGAACACTGTATACTCTCCTTCTCTTCCCCCAGCAAGCCATTCTTTGTAATGACAATAAAAAAAAAAAGAAATAGGGAAAAATCAGTTTGGCCAAACTAATTAGCACATCAGTTAAGTCTGACAACATATAAAATGTTCCATGGCCAAAGTACCCCCACTGTTGGAAATAGGGGAGGAAGGTATACTAGGAAATAATTTGTAGCTGATCAAATGGAAGTATATTTGTCCACTTAGAGAAGAGCAACCTTGACAGTAATAGCTATTTAAGGCCTATCTTCAGGCTAATAGGCAATGATGCTTATGGATGGTTTAGATGGATAGGAGTATAGGGAAAGTCACTATCACCACTTTATTTCCTATGAGACTGCTCTCCTTTGCTGTTCTCCAACATTCATGGTCCCTTCTCCCCCTCCCCACTGCTCCCTGCTTTTCCACTTCCTTTTGTTCATTATCTTAGTTTGTAGGTTACTTGAAGGCAGAAGATGTCTTTCTTTTTTTGTACTTAAGTCACCAGGATTTAACATAGTACCTAGTCACTTAGTAGGTGCTTAATAAATGCCCATTAACTGAGTTAATGACGACCATCACCCCCAAAAATAAGAAATATCAATGTAATGGTTGGTTGGGGAGAATCTCAGGCATACGGGTATTGTGAAGTCTCATGTGGAATTGATCATGAGATGGGGGTTTCCCACCTACCCCTGAGGCCATCTTCTGAGGGAAACTGCCTCATGGAAAGAGGACAAAGAAAGCTAGCTTGACTAAGGCAGCAACAAGCTATCTTGAAAGAGAGACAGGAGACAGGTTGGTCAAACCACTGCCTCCCTGTGGAACACCTCATTCCCTCAAACCCAGGTGGAGACAGCCCAAGGCTCCGTGCCCAAGAAGAGTATGTTCTCCTGAGCTGGCATCCCTGCTTCCAGGAAATAGCCCACCCCAACCATCATCGAGGGAAACAACCAACCTCTGTGGAGATAGGGGTTATGTGATATTACTATCCTTAATAACAACTGCTGACCCACAGCCACCCTTAGCCAGGTAAGCTGAATAGTCCTGGGAATAGCAACCATAACACCTCCTCCCTTCTCTGTTCCTCAAAGAAGCTATTTGTGGAGATGCGACCTGGGAACTACTTCTGTATTTGCTTCCAACCCCATCTCTTCAGCCTCTGAAGATCCCAAAAGGGAAGTTCTCACCACAAATATCCTTAGTAAAGTCAAGTGACTCAGCATCAGAAATGGATAGGATTTTGTTAATAAAAATGACATTAAAGAAGACACATTAAACAAGGCATCAGCCCCTTTGCTGGACCTGAAGGACCAATGAGTCTTTCCAATAGCTTTGCAATCCAAACCTCCTCTATGTATTGCCTCCACCTACTAAAATGTAAATTCTTTGAAAGCATACTCTTACTTTTCTATGTAGATCCCTAGCACTTAACTCAGTGCTTTGCATATGGAAAATATTTAATAAGGACTTTTAAAAATATTAGTTCATAATTATACATACATAATATAGTGTTCCAAAAGACTTGGTACAGTTTTAAGCCTTAAGTTTTTAATAGCTTATGAACTAATCAGTAGTTCTAATATATATATGTAATATATATGTATATTTGTGTGTGTATGTATGTGTGTTTTGGGTTGCAGGAGGAGAATTTCAGAGAGAACTAACACCTTTGTCTGGAGGTAAAAAAAAAAGATATTGCTAGAAGTACACCCCTGCACATGAAAAGAAAGCATTTGTTCATACAAAATTTAGACAGCCTTTATCATGCACCAGGGCACTCTTTGTGTGCTCAATGGTTTATCCAAAGGTGATAGGAGAGCTGTGTTATCCTCTCAGTAATTCTTCCCTTGAGCCAGCTGGCTGCCCTGACTTGAGGAGACAATCCCTGGCAAGCATCCAGCCATGGGCCTCTGTTCTGGAGGCACAATAGGAAGTTAGGAGGGTGTGATCACATTTTACTTGGCTTTTCCCTTGCACACAGTGGTCACTGAACACAGGTTATTTCACAGTCTGACGCTAAAGAAGACAGACAAGAAAATCATGGCCCAGATGCTCTGGCTTGCCATATCTCCAACATGAATCAACCATACCCCCTTTAGTGATTTTTGTAAAGGGAGACAGAAAGCCCTGCATTGTTTTCCCAGCTCAAAACACTCTAAGGATGGTTATTACAGTCTTACATAACTTTACAGTAGGCAGCTATCCAATTCTAAAAGAGAGAATCAGATGGAATAAATGCATTCTCAATCCTTTAAAAAAAAAGGAGGGGGGAAATGATCATTCACATGAAAACACACTTATAATCATAGCAAGGTGATAAGTAGCTTATGAAAGTGATGTTGGATAAACCTGATCACTTTTTGCTGGTATGAAATTGGCAGGATATCTTATCTATGGCAGATTCTGCAGGCAAGCACAGCCTTAAGGAAAGATGCAAAAACATTTCAAGCACAAGCATATTGATCCCAAACATTTCTTTTAAAAGCTAAGAATATTTTTCTGAGCAACAATATTGTGTGAAAATGATTTCCAATTTTCCCTATCCCTGAAAAAAGTGAATGGAATTTCTCTGTTTGCAAATCTTCAATCTCATAATGATGCACTACTTTCATCACTTATTTCAACCAAAATCAACCATCTTTGGCTTACCATTTCCATCCGTGTCAAATTAGCTGAACTATTGCCTCAAGTAAAAGTATCTAGCCTCTTGTAGAGTAAATTATGGTCCCATGGAATCTTATCTATCAGTGAAGTTATTCACTTACTGTCTAAAACTCTTATTCTAATATCCACTTAATATCTTTTCATGTGCAATGGTGCATCCAATATACCCTCATCCTTCAGTAGAAGTCTTCACATGCTGTTCAGTCCTAAAGAAAGGTTTTGTGCAATACTCTTTCCTTCATATAACAAGTTCCAACAAGTTTCTGGTCTTTAAGTTTTGTCTAAAGCACTGTAGGGTTAAATATTTCTGCATTATCTTCACAGACATTACTTCTTTGAATAATATTATATAACAATACAAAGAAATTCATTCAGGTGGTTTTGTATTTTCTGATTCATCCTCTATCTTATCATTTTGCCAGAGTTGGTAACAAAGGTGTGTGTGTGTAGTTTCACTAACTCCTTGATCTATGAGCCTAAAAAATGATGCCTTGTATGACTGCTCATTTTGGATCTGCTTTGCTTTAACCAAGGTTTATCTCTAAGGGGATTAGCTTAGAAACCTGCAGCTGCTCTGGCTTTTCTTAGAACACTAGACCACCACTTTCAAATGCGACACAGTCATCTGTGAGAAAAGAATATGTGAAGTGTTTATCATCATTTCTAATTCCACTTTGCTGATAAAGGTGTCAAAAGAAAATAACATAAAATTGAAGGAAATATTTTGAAAGGATCTAGTCATCTTATTAAGTCAAAATAAATTACATATAATGACAGGAATGTTAGATTCCAGTATTTGGGTTGTACTTCAGAGCTTTTAGCCCCAGTGATAATTTAGACTGATTAGGGTAAAAATTTTAAAATTAGAATGAAAATAAAATATGTTCTTCAGAATATTTTTTCTTTTTAACACTGTTCAAATGATATGTTTACATTCAATAAGGCATTTGATTTAAGATGTTATGAGTTCATTTGAAAGTTCAATCCAAAACAGGATGAGTAGAGATGATACCATGACTTGACTAAATACATGACAAAGATGTTTTTTAAAAATTGGTTAGTGTTAGGGCTTATGGTGGTGTTAACAAACTTGGACATTTTTAGTAATGTTCTATGGAAACAACCTCTATGAAACTTTAAAGTCACAGGAAATGAACAATGAGAGCCAATAAAAATTAAATTTTAAAAATCTGATTGGATTATTGAGTCATTTATCAATACAATAAGAATTATAGAACCCTGACTCCTCCTTTCCTCCTCAATTAAAAACTTGTTTAGGATATTCTGAAGGTAAGAAATGTGTGCAAAAGAGGATGAACAGGAAGGTTTCATGTGGAAAAATGCAAGCAAATACCTCTGGGAGAAAATAAACAGAATCACAACACACACTCTTGGGAATAAAGTGGGAAAGCCGCAGAACTGAATTAGACCTGTGAGGGAAATGACCGCAAAGAAATCTCAGATTCACTGTGACAACATGACAGAAACCACTCGGCAGCCAGTGTGGTTTTAGCTGTCATTCTTAAAGGCATCTTTTCAGAAGTTTGGGGGGCAGACTGCGAATTACTGTTCACCTCAAAAAATGAAGTGCCAGCCACTGGGGTATGATTTTCAGTAAATAACAAGAAGAAAAAAATATGTATTTCAAGCATTCAAAAGGCAAATAAGGAGGGAAATCAAAGAAGGAAAATGTAGGTGTGTTAGGCATTTTCCAATAATTAAGTAGGCTAAAATGATAGATAGCTTTTCAAATGAACTTCGAAGCTTTATGTGAATCATTTAAAATTGTGTTGGATATATTCAAGAAAAGGAGTTAAGAGGAACACATTTATTTGCAGGGAGAGGTTCATAAATGCTTTGCCATCTCTTATTTCAGCTCCAAATTCTTTCTTTCCTGCTTCCCCTCCCCCTACCCATTAAAAAAAAAAACCAAGAAAAACAAAAAACTATTCATTTTATTTTGCTATGAGTTCAAGCATAGAAGTCCTTATTGTTAAAATAGGGTACTGGTGAGAGAATCTAAAATTCCTTGAGACTAAAATTAACTCTCAGATATCCGTTCCTAATTGGAGGGGAAAGTAAATAATCTAATGTAATAAATAATATATTATGTAAAAGCATCATTGGTTTAGGAATTAATTATGTATTTTATATACATACACATGTATATGTGTTCATAGATAGAATATATAATTAATATGTTTGTCCGTATATGTAAACCAGCAGGTATTATATATTCATTTTTCCAAATGTATTTTTCTTAGATTATTATTAAAATTATCAGAAGCAGCATGACATAGTAGATAAGAGTAAGCCTCAGACACACTAAGTCTTGGATTCAAATTCTACCTCTAAAACATACTGATTGTATGACCTGGGCTTAATTTCTCAGTGCTATTGGCAATTCTTAAGATTCTAATTTGCAGAAAAGGTGCATTAGTAGAGGGAGTTTCCTATATCAATAAAATCACAAGTTCTCTCTATCTCTATCTCCTATTATTAAAATTATTATTAAAATTAGTAGATTTTGTATTGTAGATTTAGAGATGGTCATGGAATTCAAACCCTTCATTTTATAGAAAAGGTAAAAAAAGGCACAAAGAGATTAATTGATTTAACCATGGTCACATAGTTGATAACTTTCTAAGGCAGGAATTCATTCAGATCTTCCTAACCCCAAGTCTGGTCCATGCTGCCTTCCAAAGTTAGACTATGTACTTCCTTACTATATCCAAATTGTGAGGCTCCCCAGAGAATCTAGAGGAAAGATAGCAGTCATTTCTGATTGCACCTAGCTTCTTAGTAAAGTGTGATTTGAAAGGGTCAATTTTATTGTGGAGAAAGAAGCACTGGAGTCCTAGAATCTTATTCTGCAGTTGTTCCATATCAGAAAAACATACATACCCTCTGATTTATTTGAAACCTAGACCCTAAATTGGTTGCCCAGTCCTTGACTTAGTTTTATGTCCCTAATCCCATTTCTAGGTCTCTGATTTAAGAATTCCTCCCTGACCCTGTTCCCCAGTATTCACCCTTACACTCTCTTCTCTCTCTCTCTCTCTCTCTCTCTCTCTCTCTCTCTCTCTCTCTCTCTCTCTCTCTCTCTCTCTCTCTCTCTCTCTCTCTCCTTCCCTCCCTCCCTCCCCACACTTTTTCCTCTGTCCTCCTCCTAGACCTGCTCCCTAATATCTCTCTCCAGCTGTTAACCAAACCCTGCTCTAAAGGCAGTGGTATGTACATCAGCTCTCACCAATTTGTATGATTTTTTTCTGTATCAAAAGGTAGCTTGATCTGCTGGCAATAATATTAAATCTGGATTTAGGTGAACTGGGATTCTATGTCAGTGCTTTCATTCTATTACTTTGTTCCTGTGGGTATGGCATTTGTTTAATGACTATGGAATTTTTCCACTTACAAAATAGGCTGCCTATTCCCCATGATATTAAAAAAAAAAACAAATAAAATTCTTGTGTTAATAGGATGACAGATTCAGTTCTTCTGTTCATGATCTGAAATGTCTGAGTTATGTTTCTTCTTGGGCAAAAAGGTGAGTCAGTATGTGCTACACTCCCACACCCACAGCCCCATCTTCATAATTCTCCAAACCAACAGGACTATCTCTGCCAGAGGAGTCTGTAATAATCACATTTTATATGATGGCTAGAGGAAAGGATGGCCGAAAGCCAGAAGCAAGCAGAATTTCCTAAGAGACTTTTCTTACAATATCAATACAGTTAACACAAAACTTCATTGTCTTAAATACTTACCCCCTAGAGAATGAATTACTCTCCATTACGTCTTTCGATAACATGAGGTAGGTCAATGTCACCCTCCCACTTAGGGATTGTAAGTGACTTTGCCATAATCAAACAATTAGCACTGGTGATAGTCATCCTGTCATCCTGGAACTCAAAAGCTACAGGCTTCTAGGGAAGGCATTTTTTTCAGCAGAAAACAGGACATTTCCCCAGAAAGGCTCTAGGGGTACCCTTTCTTTAGACATGAGTAATGACAAAAATAAAATCTGAGCCATTTTCAGGAGTTGCATTTGGACTAAAATATTACCTCAATGGGGTGTTTACCTCTGAAAATACAGAATAAGACTTCCTGAGGAGTTTTTCAAAAATCCCTTCCTCCTCTCAGAGCTGTTTGAAAATCTTCTCATCTTGTTGCTTATAATAATCAAATTGGAGCTTGAGTCCAGTGGCTGCAGCAGCTAGCACTTTGTTGTTATTTTTGCTACCTGAAAATGGCTGCGATGGAAAAGTAGACATTTTCAGGGCTTTTTCAAGGGATTTTGTTTGAATGACTCCAGTGTGTGTGATAGCTATCAGGATGAATTTAGCTAAATGCATCTATGATTTCCAGGACTAGTTTCATGCATATATATGTGCATGAAATATATATGTGTGTATGTATATACATATGTGTTTCTATATATACATCACATATGTGTTATATTCACATATAATACACATTATACACATATATGTATATGTAATATATATGTGTGTGTGTATATGTATGTATTTGACCATGACCAATGGGCATGAGAAAGCAGATTATGTATAGAAGGTAGAAGATCAAAATAAAAAATAGAGATCATAGAATGACCAAACAGAATGGCAAGACATTGAATTAATCAAATAAAAATTTTTCTGTCATTTAAAGTTCTTTATAGCCTGACCCTTATCTACCTTTCAAGTCTCCTTATACTTCACTGCCTTCCACATACCCTACAATCCAATTATTTGCTGTTTTGGGAACACTCCATCTCTTGGCTCCATACCTTTGCACTGACTATATTCCATGCCTACAATACAATGCTCTGCACTTTGCCTTTGCTTAATTGTTCTGGCTTTCTCCAAGCCTGAGCTCAAATCTCTCCAGGAGGTGATTCTCTGATTTCTATAGCTGTTAGTGCCTTCTCTTCTAAGATTGCCTTCCACCTACTTTGTACATGTCTTATCCATTCTTCTTTACTTGTTATCTCTCCTATCAGGATGTGAGCTTCTTGAGGGAAGGGACTGATTTTTGCCTTTCTTTGTATCTCCAGCTCTTACTACAATTCCTAGAACATAGTAAGTATTTAATAAATGCTTTTTGACTCACTGCCTCACACTTGGCATCAAGCATAATTCTTATACCCTCACAAAAGCATGAGCAAAAAGAGAATTGACTCTCTGGACATAAAAAAAAGCAGAAGCAACACACTGCATCTTCTAAAAATTTAGGTCAAATAATATCAAGGCAAACTGAGCATCAGATGTCCATCCTGTCTACAATCTTTGATATTGAAAATGAAAAAGCTGACTTTATAGGGAAGATGACAGAAAAAACGTAAAGCACAGAACTGGAAAAAAAGAAGTATTGTGGAAAAAATGTGACTTGAATGGAAGAACAGATTTGAAACACAGTCAGAGGGACATGAGAATAAGAAAAAGGCTGGACTCTATCTTGGGCAACACACAAAAACAATGTGAATTAAGCTGCAGCAGCCACAGCTGGACGTCAATGTGGTTGAAAGAATTGAATAAACTGAGAGATGTGGCAGTTCAGAGGAAATAAAAACAATAAGATGGAAAGATATGAGTTTGAGGATGAATGTAAAACTGGTAAAAGTCAGTGGATGAAGACAAGAATGTAGAAATGGCAGTAAAGTACAAAAATAAAAGAGGTTAAATGGCAGGATGTTTAAGATCACTTAAGAGATAAATATTTAAATGACAATAATTCAATTGTCTATAATTTTATTATTATAGGTATTCCCTCCACCCAGGTAAATATTAACCCTTTCAGCTTAGTTGATGGTCTTTGAAAACTGCTAAGTTCTACAAACTGCTAAGAGAAATTCTCCACCCTGTAGCCAACTTGGCAACAACTCTACAAAACTATAGTATTTTAAAAGGGAAGATTTTTTCTAGGCAGCACCATCGACAGACTGCTGGACTCTGAGTTTGAATCTTGCCTCAGGCACTTACCAGTTGTGTGACTCTGGATAAGTCATTTAACTTCCCTGGGCCCCAGTTTCCTCATTTGTAAAATGCAAGTGTTGGGACCTCTAAAGTCCTTTTCAGCTTTATACCTATGATCATAATTATGAAGGGCTTGCACACAGAAATAAAATAAGAAAAAAAATTAGCAAAGTATTTCAAAAAAAAGTATTTAACTGATCAAGTTTATCTTACTATTGAGCTAATAGGTATATTTATTTATCAAATACTCATGGTAGGAATGCAAATGAAGCATAAAACACAGTTTTTGCCTTTAAGGAACTTAGCATCTACTCAAAGAGACAAAACATAAACTCTTCAAAGGAATCGCCAAGTGGCTAAGTACAAAATGGAGTCTCTAGGTGCTATGGAATTTCAGGCTTTATGGGGAATGTGGGACTTGATTAGATCTTGAAGCAAAGCTAAGGTTTGGATGGAGATGAGTATCAGGTGCAACGGCATGAAGTCAGAATTAGCATGAATCCTGTAGAGGTTCACAAGCAAGTTCTTCCATCATATAAATCCTTAATTCATCATTCTTCCCACACCCACACCCCCCTGCTATCACCAAGACCTTTTATGGTTTCTCAAAAGTCTTACTTCTTTCTCTTCATCTGAGCTCATGAAGTCTTCTAACACTCTTTGGCCTACAATTAGTAAATCAATCTGCCATTTTTATTTCCAGTGTTACAGCTTTTAGTTGGGTTGATTCCAAAGTGAGAAACAGTCTGTGGGGGACAGGAGCTTCCACAGGGCAAAGAAAATGGATCCAAGAGAGTGTGGCAAAGTTGTAGAAAACTTGTTATCTCCTTCGTTGGTTCCCATCCCACTTTGACCACGATTCATTGTCACGGTTAAAAATGGCTACTGGCAGATTGATTTGCAGTTGTGAGGATATCTTGGTGAATCCCAAATCACAGTTACATTAAAACCACAGAATATTAAAGGAGAAAGGGATCTTGGAGACTACCTAGTCCAATTCCCCCATTTTACAAATAAAGAAATTGAGGTCTAAAAAGATGAAATTACTTGACTAAGACCATACGATTGGTGGCAAATGTGGAACTCAAACTTGGGTCTTCTAATTCTAACTCTAATATTTTTCCTGTTACATCACATTTCATAGCTCTGGGTATTTTACATTGTATAGCCTTTCCCTGGCTTGCACGTTCCATTTTTCTTCCCCTTCCTCCCCTAGAAAAACAAACAGAAGAAGTATTAGGAAATTTGAGTGAAATAACTATTGCAAGAATAACCCTGGTTTTGAGCCATCTTGTACATCCACCTCCCTCATGACTGAGAAAAATCTTTGATGAATCTGTTATAAGAAAGCTGTCCTTGCTGTTGCTGCTGTTTTTTTATCCCATCTGCCCCCCTGTCCTCACATGCACACCTCCCTCCCTATCCCCAACACCATATGGGACTGTGATTCTATACCACTGAGTCTCATTTTTTAATTCTGCTCACTAATGATAAAAGAAAAGAACCTGGTATGACTAATAAAGCTACATCTTCTAACATTCAGTGATGAATAATGCTCTGAAATATCTCCTCTTTCTAAATCAAGAGAGGATTTTGAGATACTTTTTTTAATAGAAGATAGAACACTAACACAGGAAGCAGTCTGGAATGTCAAAATATTTTGTTGCTCCTTATTGAATGGCTAATTTGTGGGGTTTTTGTTATTCCACTCTGGATTGGAAGGAAGACTGGCACATAGGCAGAGAAGTCAGGAGGGGATGCCAACCAATGATCCTGTATAATATCTGAAGGGAAGATTCCTGAGACTATTATTATTAATGATGACAATGAGAATAATGACAATGATAGTTGTAGGCATGTAAACTGTAATTTTAATGTTTGCAAAATGCTTCCCTTCAGGAACACTAGGTATATACATATGTACACATACACATGTATATGTGTATGTATATATATGTATATGTGTGTACACATATATGCGTAGTACTTTATAAATGACACTGTACATGAAAGAGAATTTAGTTTCAATAAAATATTATGAACCAAATATATACGTATATATATATGTACATTATACGTATATGCATATGTATATATGTGGGTATTTTCTTTTCTTTAAAAAACCAGTTTTCTGAAGTAGGGAATTAAATACATGAAAACAAAGGCAATAAACCTGGAGCCTATAGAGTTCACAGAAAGTCAGGGACATATAAAGACTGCTAATATAGCACCCAGATCTGTCATGCAAATGAGCTCCCCTAGATCACCATAAAAACCTTCAGAACAGGGAATAAGTAAAGATGAATAATTTATTTGTTTAATTTTTAAAAGTGAGCTCTTCACAAGGCTGCCCTAAGGCTCAAGCACTTATAACAATAATTTTTTAAAAAGAAACAGTAATCATAAGGCGAAGCAGAAAAACCTTTTACATATATTTACAACCCTAATAACAAACTGATCATCTCGACCGGTAAACATCCATTTTCTTGTTCTTAAGATATGACATTTTGTCTCTCTCGGAGATGAATATTATTGATCTCTTTAAATCATATTTGCTTGTATTCAGTTGGTGAAAGTAAATTTCTTATACATGTTGCCACTGGTCAGCAGAAAAGTCTCACGGGTAACAAGGAGTTATATTCTGCTTTAAGAGGCAGATGGCACCTGCCCTTGTCTCAGTGGCATTAGTTCTTTGGTATCTCATGTGGCTCTTTTAAAATGTGTAAAAAGCAAATAACAAACTCATTGCTCCCTACTAAACCCTAGCCAGGAGTCATTCAATAGAACTAGAGTAGGATAAAGTACTAAGGGATATTTATTTTACATTACTATTGCAATAGCCCCAGATACCATCTCCATTCAAACCATTAGTTTTTCTACTAATACATTGACCCACAGAGCTTAAGCAGCATAGAAATGCATAAAATATATTACTACTCTATATTATCTTTTCTACCATGGGTTTTTTTTTTTTGTCTCTATGGTAAGATAATTTTTGGTCTGGGTAGGTAGGGCTTCTTTTTGGTCAATCTAAAAATTATCTATGTGAGAGATGAGTATTTCTTTCTAGTTTTAATAACTAATTATTGTATTAGAACAAAGGATTTTCCCCTTTTCTACTTCCTTATCCAGAAAGCAACTAGTGTGGGAAATTTTAATGGAGGTTTACCCAGACCAAGATCTAATCAAACAATAAAAGAAATTCTAAGTTTGGACTAAAGAAATTTTAAGTATTCCTGCTTATTGTGTTTGCTCAAACAGATCTGAGAAATGTGGATCCTCCCTTTTGTTGGACAGGTGATATAAAAATTGACAAGTCTCTTTGAAAATTTGGGTGATCCAAGTCACATACCTCAAGATCCTCATTGTAATATAGGCCAGTCCCTTACTGCAATATTCATTTTCTCATTAATTGTTGATTGTCACCGCTTGGGAACACCTTACTCTTCGAAGGGCACATGAACTATACCATGAGGGGCCTTTGGTTTAAGACAGACAGCCAAATGATAATCCTTTTATTAATAAATGTACTAGCCTTATTAATAAAATGATTAAATTAACCAGAAATTATGTCTCTTGAACCTTTTAAATGCCACATCTAAATTAAGCTGTATTCTTCACTATGACATCATTCAGTATTTGGTAAAAACATACAAATAACAACTCTCAGCAAATGATTGAACACAACTGCAATTAAAATCATAGTGTTCAGTCTTGGAAGCAGAACTGGGCTGAAACTAGTTCATATGGGCTCCGCAATAGCTGATTGTTAAATTTTTGGTGTAAGTATTTATACCTCAGATATCAGAAAATATTACAAATCATGACTTGATTTGTTGCTTTGTCAATTGTTGACTTCAGAAAATTATGGAAAAAATGTTAATAATGCAGGATGAACTTAAAAATCTGTTGTATTTTCCCCAGAGAGCCAGTTGTTAAATATTTACCCGCACCCTCCTGGTCGGAAGGGGTGCTAGATTGCAACTCCCTTGTTTAATAGTTGAACAACTATAGCTTCAGTGATTTGTCCGACATCTCACTGTTAGCAAACAGCAAAGTAAGAATTCAAACCCAGCTCCAATGACTCCAAATCCACTCTCTTTTGACTGTAACACCAACAACAAGAGAACAGGGAAAGGACAACAACCTTGGGCTGGGATATTAAATTTGTTTACTTATCTACACAATTACTTTGGGTATTTATTTTGGTGTTTTAGGCGTTTGGCTGTCTGCCAATCCAGATGTTATCTACACAAATTTTCCAACCTTTTAAGAAGTATTCTTTTCAAATCAAACCCTTTCTCCTTTATTTTAAGAAGCACATATTAATATTAATTCATTTGAGAGTTAGATATGCCTTGCTGCACAGAAAATTTCATCAGCAGCCATCATCTGCTTTGTACGAACATGTTTCTACTAACTGTATTCCCTCAGATAAGCTTGTTAAGTTGTGAAGACTGGCACTTGCTCCATACAAATATGACATAGTTATCAGATATTAGAATGATTCATCTGTTCCTTTAACACAGCAGCTCAATTTCATTTCAAATCCAAACTAATCTGAGTCACTTTTGGCACCAAGGAGGCAAAGAAAATGTAAATAAGCAGACCACAATAATGAAAATAAAACCAGATCTAATACCACTTATTAAAGAAATAACTGTTGCCTCATCCTACAAAGCAACACTCCATGGGGGAACATTGAAAGACACAGAGGAAGTATGAGTAGTCAAGCATACAAAATTATGATTGTTAGCTTACAATGATTTTTGAAAGCAAAATGCCTCATGGTAGCTTCCTGAAAGAGAAAAAAAACAAGGATAGCTATGGGCATATTTGGCCATGGAATAGTAACTAATGGTTACTATTACATATGTTATAATGTACTGTTTTGCCCAAAATTATAGAAAAGACGTTAAAATAATGTAGATTTCTCATCTATGCTAATTGTCTTCCAGAACACCTGAATTTGAGGCTTATGGTATTGTAAAAACTAATGTTTTTCATTTTTCAAGGATCTAAATTATTTAACAAAAATCTGGAATTCATCGGTAGGATTGTTTTTATTTTTCAAAATAATAAGTATGATTAGATATTAAGGATGGTACTGCTTTAAAAGAAAATCAAAAGATAATTCCCTATTCATTGTCCATTTGTGAATTTAGAAATCTAGATGTTCAGAAGCACTAACTAGAAGCACAGACCCTCTAGGTTTAACTTCTATCTATTTTAACAACTTTGTTAAGCACCTACTATGTGTTAGGCACATTGCTATTAGCAGAGGAGGGGTGGGAGAATACAAAGCTTTATTCCACATATCTGTAACAAATAAAAACTCCAAGAGACAGAGTTTCTTAGTAATTAATAATCAATGTATTTATTAGTCATTAATTAATTTATTAATTAGGCTAGCTGGCAATCAATAATAAATTGATGGCTCTTGGTAACCAAAGACAAGCCACGGAGAATCTGAAAGCTTAAATACTCCCCCAAAGGGAATTCCCTTGACAACTGAAAAATCAATCCTGATTGGTGGACATTTAATGAGAAGATGGGCTAAAAGTCTTCAGCTCCTCCTACTGAGAACATGGTTTGATCAGGAGACTCAGCTGCTTCAAGCAATCTTAACAGGGGAATATATCTCCATCCAACCACTCTGGTTGGTTTTCTCTGTCATAAGCTGGCTCATCCAAAACTCTAATGGAGAGCTACAAGAACAGGGGACTTCTTTCCCTGGGATAAGAACTCCCCCAGACTGGTATCTGTCTATATTCTAAGCAGAAATAAGGTCTCCTAGCTGGCCTTAGGAGGCTAGGGACAATCTCATCCATCAGTCACGTTCTTCAGGGGCTAGTTTTTTTACAGGAGCTTAAAGAGGAAATAAAGGAGAAAAGTCTGGCTCCCAATTTGATGATTAGTTATTAATATAATAAAAATTTCTCTCATAACCCTTGGAAAATATGCACAACAACTGAGAAAAAAATTATGTTTGCTTAGCAAAGGAGACATCCAGTTACATTCTATGGATGATTTGAGGAGGAAGAGTTCAGTCATAGGGTGGGAAAGCTGTGACAAGGAGGAAAAACTCAAGAATCAGATCAATAAGGCAGGGAGGGATATCAAGAGATGAAATGGCTGGGGTTAAGGAGCCAAGGTGGAGAAGAGGAGACTATGCAGACATCTGAGATAACATAAGCAAAAGCTTAGAGGAGGGAGAAGGCAACATAAGAATAGGGGAGATGGGAGGGGAATGGGGAGTTCAATTTTACTGAAATGTAGAGAATATGAAAGGGAATCAAAGGCAGCATGGTACAATAGAGAGGCAACCTTAGAGTCCAGAGAACTGGGGTTCAAGTCCTGCCTTTGACATATTTCCTGGGGGCAAGTTATTTAATCTCTAAATTGCAAATCTCAATTGCAGGAGAAAATTTTCACACTAGGAATTCTTCAAATCAATGAAGTTATGGGTCTGGAAAAGAAAAAAATAGCAGCAAATGAAGGAAGAATATGAAAAGGAGCTGGGAAATAGTAGGAAGGATGATAAGAAGTCAGTCTGGAAATGTAGAACCACAATGCTTTGAATAGCAAGATGAGGAATCGATACTTTATTTTTGAGTAGAGAAGATTTTTTAAAGGGAGAGAAAAATGAGGAGATTGGAGAAGTGCTTTAACCAGACCACTAGGACAGCAGTGGGAAACATGACAGACTGGAGATAGGGAGGCCTTTAGGGAGACTTTGGCAATAATCCAGGCTATAAAAAGTGAGACCTTGAACTACTAGGAAAGGTGTAAGAGGAGTGCTGATAGGAGCGATATTATAGAAATAAAACCGGAACAATTTGGCAACTGATGGAACATGTGTGGGGCGAGGAGTCAGGAATAAAAGGAAGAGGGGCAAGGGAAAATTGATGTTTTGATTTCCAGCCAGGGTTACTATGAGGATGGTGCAGCCTGTAACTGAAAGAGAAATTAAGGGATTGTCAGTTGGGGGGGAGGGGGTAGGGGTGGTTAGAAATGTATTATAGGCTTGTGATGCCTATAGGACATCCATGTGAAGACATCCAGGATGCAGTTGGAAATATGGGAGTAGATCTGGAAACAGGTTGGGAGTAGTGGATTAGGTTTAAGAGTCCTTTGCAGGAGAGTATTTATTTAAGCCATGGGAGTAGGGACAGGGACAGGGAGAGAAGAAGAAGAGGGAGGGAGGGAGGGAAGTAGAGACAGAGAGAGAGAGAGAGAGAGAGAGAGAGAGAGAGAGAGAGAGACAGACAGACAGACAGAGAGACAGAGAGAAAGAGAGAGAGAGAGAGAGAGAAAGAGACAGAGAGAAAGAGAGAGAGACAGAGAGAGAGAAGGATTGAATATTTGAAGGAAAGATACAGAAAAGATACAGAGAGCTTAAGAGGAGAACCATGAAAGTTCAAAGTCCGTGAAATCAAAACTAGAGAGGTAAATCATTTAACTCTCACCCCTATTTTCTTCATCTATAAAATAAGGATAATAAATGCAACTATGCCCACAGGGTCGTTATGAAGATAAAATGAAATAGCATATATAAAGTGTTTTACAAACCTTAAAGAGCTATATAAATATGATGATGATGATGATGAAAGGTGGTAATCAATGCTGTCAATGTTTCCAAAAGGTCAAAATTCATGGGAATAAGAAAAAAACAACAAAGCCACTGGATTTAGTTGATTTTTTTTTTATGATTATTAATGTAATTGGAGAAAGCTATTTCTAACGAGTGGTAAGGAGTAAAACAAGATTGAAAAAGGTTGAAGAGTGGGTGGGGCTATAGAGGAAAACAAAACAGACCACATTTTAAAAATCTGGCAGTGCAGAGGACAACTGAGATAGGACGATGGTTCAGGGGTAGTAGAGTAGGAGGAAGGAATTTTTTCTTTTCCTGGATGAGAGAAGAACATTGTAAGGTTGAGGGAAGGGGACTGTAGAGAAGGCAAGACCGATGACCCATAAGAGAGGGTAATGAATAAAGAAGCCTGAATTTTCTTCAAGTGTTAGTCCTTGAAAAATACAGTTACACTTCATAACCAAGTGCAAGGGACAGAGATTAAATTTCTCATTGAACAAAGGACAAGGAAACCTTTTCAGATACATTAAAAGCTGTGTCATCTGCCAAATCCAGAAAAAAAAGAAAAGAGTTTCTGGTCATTTAAACATTCTGGTTAGCCATGATTTAAATAACTGAAGTTCTTGCTTACCTTGATCAGGAGAGAAGCCAGTGGGGCTACTTTGGGATCTGAGTCCTAAGAACTAAGCAGCATCCACCTGTGGTGCAGACAACGCTAAATTTGTTTTTCCTTTGTAAGTAGGCAGATAGCACAATGAATAGACCCGGAGACAGGAAGACCTGAGTTCAAATTCATTCTAAAACACTTCCTAGTTATTTGACCCTAGGCAAGTTACTCAGCTATAGTTTGCCTCAGTTTCCTCCTCTCTAAAAATGGATGTAATAATACTACCTACTTCCTAGGGTTGTTGAGGGGATACAATGAGATATTTGTAAAGCACTTTACAAACTTTAAAATACTACGTAAACGATAGCTATTTTTATGAAGATTTCTACTAAGTTTGATGAGTCATATCTGAAATTCTGTTTCTTAAAGCTTTCTAGTTGATGGAAGTGTTGAATAACACAGTTGATGCAGGAATGATATGAGTGCTGCCGTATTTGATAGGAAAAGACATGTCATTGATTTGCTATAGGAAATAGCATTGCAACAGTCATTGAAAATCTTCCCTCATTCATTACCCAGGTCAGTCACCTTATTGACACGTCACATGCCTTTCACTGCCTGAATAGAATATGAGTACAAAACATTTACACACTCTTTCTAAAATTAATGGAGGGGTTTAGGGGGAAGAGTAAAGAGGGTTTAGGGATTGTGGGTATGTGGACTCTAACCAGTAGTGTTTGGTGAGTGAAAGGAATGCACTGCTTAATCCAGAAATCTGACATTTCTAACTATGATCCCAATTGTTTTCTCAGACATCTCTGAGTTTATTCAAGCTGAGAGATATTTGCTCACCTTTTTGAAATGTCAGATTTATGGTCTAAGAAAAATGGGCTAAATGTGCTTCTAACCAACTTGGAGCAAAACAGCAGGACTGCAATAAAGTTGATACCAAGAAACCACTTCTTTGCCTTAAGTCACCACTTCATAGAATCATGGAAGTTTTAAGTATTTTTATTGCACCATTTGGCATCCCTTTACCTTTATCTAAAAGTGATTCATACTTGAAAACCAATTACTGATACCTTGGGAGGTCTTGGAATAGGCTTGGCCATTATAACTTGACACTTATAGTTTGTGTATGGAATACAAATTTGAAGGTTTTTAAAGTCAAAAGAGCCAATCTTTAAATATGTGTTTTAAATTTTTTTATTCAAAATTCAGCCAAAGTCATTAGGCTTATTTGCCTTTAGGTGAGATCATAGGTTGTTGTGCTCATCCTTTGTTTTTGAAGAAAACCATGCCATCAGAGAAATGATGACATGACTTGGACTTGATTGTTTTGAGTGAGAGAGGATTATGCATGGTCACCAGTCACACTTCTCCTCCAGAGCCATCTGAATCCAGTGACCAGATATTCATCAGGGTGACTGAAGATGACCCAAGATACACTGGGAGACCTTGGCCCCTTTAGGCCAAGTTCAGGGAAGGGAAGGGAGGTGATATTGTTTAATAATTCAATTATTTGGCTGAAAATATATTTTGAGATATTAGAAATGCTCATTCTATTCCAGTTAGCACATCTTCATGGATTTCTCAAAATAGCTAATTGAGAGATCAACCAACACAATTGTTTGCACCAAGAATTTTGAGAAATTTTTAAGTAGTAACATTCTTGACCCAGATATTTCCACTTGGGAGTTTGTAAACAGGATCGTTTCCTCAGGATATCTCAAGTTCAACACAAAGTTAGATATTTGTGATGAGGGAAGAGTGTTGCAATCAGAACATGGCAGAAGGGGATTTTGGCAATTTGTTTTCTTTATTGTCTCATATATGGCTTTATGAGAAGCCAAGCCATTATAAAATGAAACCAAGAGGATGAAAGAATATGACAATGTGAAATATCTCATTGGAAAAACAACTGACCTGGAAAATAGATCCAGGAGAGATAATTTAAAAATTATTGATCTATCTAAAAATCATGAACAAAAAAGGAGCCTAGACATCATCTTCCAAGAAGTTGTCAAGGAAAACTGCCCTGATATTCTAGAACCAGAGGGTAAAATAGAAATGGAAAGAATTCACCAGTGATCTCCTGAAATTTCCCCAAAGAAAAACACCGAGGAATATTTTAGCCAAATTCCAGAGTTCCCAGATGAAGGAGAAAATATTACAAGAAGCCAGAAAGAAACAATTCAAGTATTGTGGATATACAATCAGGATAACATAGGACTTAGCAGCTTCTTCACTAAGGGATCAAAGGTCTTGGAATATGATATTCCAGAGGTTAAAGGAGATAGAACTAAAATCAAGAATCACCTACCCAGCAAAACTGAGCATAATACTTCAGGGGGAAAAATGGAATTTCAATCAAATAGAGGACTTCCAAGAATTCTTGTTGAAAAGACCAGAGATGAATAGAAAATTTGACTTTCAAACACAAGAATCAAGAGAAACATGAAAAGGTAAACAGAAAAGAGAAGCCTTAAGAAGCTATTAAAGTTGAAATGTTTACATTCCTACATGGAAAGATGTTATTTGTAACTCATGAGACTTTTTTCAGTATTAGGGTAGTTAAAGGGAATATATATATATATATGTATATATATATATATATGTGTGTGTGTGTATACACACATACACATGTGTATGTGTATATATGTGTACATACATGTATATATATATGGGTATATTTATATAGGTGTGAGGGTATGTATGTGTATATTATATATGTGTAGGCATATATATGTATATAGGTGTATGTATATGTGTGTATATGTGTGTATCTCTCTCTCTCTACATATATATATACATAGATAGATAGATAGATAGACAGACAGACAGACAGACAGACAGACAGACAGATAGATAGATAGATAGATAGATAGATAGATAGATAGATGGCTGAGCTGAATATGAAGGGAGAATACCTAAAAAAATAAAATAAAATTTACTGTTGAGTGAAACGTACTAGGAATAAGAGAAAGGGAGTGGTAGAATGTAGCAAATCATCTCACATAAAAGAGAAAAGAAAGAGCTTTAACAATAGAGAGGAAGAGGAGGGAGATGAAAGGAAATAAATGAACTTTACCTTCATGGAATTTGACTTAAGGAGGGAATAATGCACACTTAATTGGAAATGGAAATCTATTTTACCCTGCAGGAAGACAAGGGGGAAGGAGATAGGAAAGGGAAGATAACAGAAGGGACAGCAAATTGGGGAAACTGATAATCAGAGAGACACTCTTGTGAGTAGACAGGTCAAGGGAGAGAATGGAATAAATGGAAGGCAGGATAGGACAGAGGGAAATGTGGTTAGCCTTTTACAGCATCACCATTATGGACATGGTTTGCATTGTTAATGACCTTTATTGAATTTCTTGTTTTCTCAATGAAGGTGGGTGGGGAGGGAGGAAGGGAGAGAATATGGAACTCAAAGCTTTAATAAGGAATGTTAAAAATTGTTTTAGCATGCAAATGTAAATTAAGATATACAGGCAATGGAGTATAGAAATCTATTTTGACCTACAGGAAAATAGAGGGGAAGGAGGATGGAAAAAGGGTGGGCAATAGAAAGGAAGACAGACTGCAGGAAGTGGTGGATGGGGTGCACGGTGTCCTTGGGTGGGGGTGGGAAGAGATGGGGAGAAAATTTTGAATTCAAATTCTTGTGGATGTGAATGTTGAGAACTAAAACATAAATAAATTATATACAATAAAAAGAGGACAAGTTTATAATTCTGGGTGATTTTAATGCTAGAGTAGGCTCAGACTACCAGACTTGGCAGGGAGTCCTAGGGAGGAATGGAGTTGGAATCAGCAACAGCAATGGTCATTTACTGCTGAAGACTTCTCATTACCAACTCTGTTTTCTCTTTACCTAAACACAATAAAACTTCACAGATGCACACTCACAACAAAAATTGGCATCTAATAGACTATGGGACTTTAAGAAGAGACAGACAAGATGTGAGAGTGATGAAGGCAATGTGTGGTGCAGAGTGCTGGACTAATCATAGACTTATCCTTTCCAGACTAAATATTCACATTCATCAAAAGTGCTGCCCCCAAGGCAAAATGACTACCAGAAGAATTAATGTCAACAAATTAGAGCTCCTCTTTGATCATGAACAGTTTGTTGCTAACTTGGAGGAAAGTTGAGCCAACACTCAGTAGGCAACAGCAGAACAGAAAAGAAGTGGGAAGCTTTCAGAGATTTTCTGTACAGCACTGCATTTGGTCATCTGGGTCAGAATACTCACAAACACCAAGATGGGTTTGATGAAAATGATGGGGAAATTCAGAAACTGCTAAATGAAAAATGAGACCTCGACAGGATTTACCAGCAGGATAGCTCATCCATCTCTAAGAAGGCACATTTAATTCCATTAAAAATAAAGCACAAGCAAAGCTTAGAGAGATGCAAGATTCCTGGTTCAGTAAGCAGGCAGATGAAATTCAGTTTTATGCTGATAGTAACAATCCAAAGCACTTTTAAGATTCCCTGAAAGCTATTTATGAACCAAAAACCAGTGGTGCATCACAACTACTCAGTGCTGATGGAGCCACATTGATTAGTGATAAGGACATGATCCTAGAGAGATGGGCTAAAACACTTCCATAGTGTTCTTAACAGACCATCATCAGCCAGTGCTGAGGCTATTGACCGTTTACCTCAGGTTGAAATCAATCCCTCCTTAGCTGAACTTCCAACTGAAGAAGAGGTTTTAAGTGCCATTAGGCTCCTTTCATCTGGTGCAAACATCTGGTGCTGATTTTATTCCAGATGAGATTAACAAGGTAGGGGGAACACTGCTCATACAAAAATTGACTGAACTTTTCCAGTTTATATCGCAAGATCTGGTTACCCCCAGGAGTTCAAGGATGCCTCCATTGTCCATCTCTATAAAGGTAAAGGGAATACATTGTCCCGTGACAATCACAGGGGGGTCTCTCTCTTAGTCATTGCTGGCAAGATTCTTGCTAGAGGCCTCCTTAATAGGCTAATCCTTCACCTGGTAGATGGTCATATACCTGAGAGCCAGTGTGGTTTCAGAAAGGACCAAGGAACAGTCAATATGGTATTTGCTGCCCAACAACTCCGAATGCTAGGAGCAGAGCAGAGGTCTGTACACAACGTTGCATATCAGAGCAAGCATGAGGGCTTATGAAAAATTATGTCAAAATTTGGTTGTCCATAGAAATTTATCAGTATTGTGCGTCAATTTCATGATGTCATGTTTGCCCAGGTTCTGCATAGTGAACAATGCTCTCATGCCTTCCCAGTCACAATGGAGTGAAACAGAACTGTATTTCCCATGGTTTACTCCCATGCTTTTTAGCATGATGTTTTCAGCTATGTTGTCAAATGCTTTCAATGAGAATGAACACAGCCTCAAGGGCAACTACCATACTGATGGTAAGTTCTTCAATTTGAAAAGGCTACAAGCCAAGACAAAAGTGGAGGGAGTATTGGTGCATGATATTCTGTTTACAGATGATTGTGCACTCAGTGAAGATTCTGAAGCTGAGAAGCAACAAAGTATAGATCAATTCCCTGCTGCCTGTGCTAATTTTGGCCTAATAATTAACACCAGGAAAACACAGGTGCTCCATCAGCCACCACCACACCATCCATATGTAGAACCATCAGTTATAACAAATGGAGAAGTTTTGAATGCTGTGGATAAGTTCACTTACCTTGGTAGTGTACTTTCCAGGGATGTACACATTGTCAATGAGTTTGATGCATGCATTGCCAAAGCTAGCTCAGTGTTTGGGAGGCTCCGAAGAAAAGTATGGGAAAGAAGAGGTATTAGACTGATTACCAAACTGAAGGTCTACAGAGCTATTGTGCTGACCTCATTGTTGTATGCCTGAGAAACATGGAAAGTCTACTAGAACCATGCCAGAAAACTGCCTTAGGAAGATTCTCTGAAGGTCACCTGGCATGATAAGGTACCAGACACTGAGCTGCCAAGCATTCAAACTATGCTTCAGAGAGCGAAGTTCCGATGGGCTGGCCATGTTGATCTAACGTAAAATGTAAGCTTGACAAAAAGACTATTTTATGGAGAATTCTCATGGGGCAGGTGATCATATGGTAGTCAGAAGAAATGATACAAGGACACTCTCAAGGTCTCTCCCAAAAACTTTGGATTTGATTGTGTGACATGAGAGACACTGGCACAGGACCACTCAGCATGGCATGCCCACATCAGAAAAGGTGCTGTGCTCTATGAGCAAAGCAGAGTTGAAACAACACAAAGAAAATGTAGGATGCGCAGTTTTGGAGTATTTGCTCCAAATGTTCATATGGACTATCTGCGCCCAATCTGTGGTAGAGCATTCTGAGCTCATATTGGTCTGATCAACCACAGTTATATACATTGAAACTTCACTTTATTGTGGTGATGTCATTTTAGTCCTCCTTGAGAGTGAAGGACAATAATCAGACCAGAATAGTAGTAGTAGTAGTAGTAATAGTAGTAGTAAGTATTTATATATTGCCTACTATATGCCAAGCACCATGCTAAACACTTTACAAATATTACATTATGTAGTCCTCACAATAACCCTGGGAGATAGGTGCTATTAGTATACCATTATTTTTAGTTGGAAGAAACTGAAGAAAACAGAGAAACAGAGGTTAAGTGGCTTGCCCAGAGTCATACCTCTAGTAAGTGTCTGAGACCAGATCTGAACTCAGCTTTTCCTGAATTATTAACTTCCTTTGAATGGAGGTCTTCCTGATTGCAGGCCCAGCACTCTATCCACCGTATCACCAAACTTCCTCACAACTGAAATGAATTTCTTTTGTAGTTAGGCCTTCTAAAATCTTTTCTTTTAAGGCCCTATTCACATAGGTGCTGCCTTATCTTCATCCCTCAATTCCCCAGCCATGTATATGACCTTTCCTCCTGAGAATAACACTGTCTTAACTGTTCTATGAACTTATACTCTGCTTTCATTATTCAGTTCAGTTCAATTCATTTAAATTTGTCAAGCATTTATTAAGTGTGTATTTTGTGGAGTAGCACTGTGTTAGGCATTGGAATATGTAAAAAATTGGGGTATGATATGATCCCTGACTTCTCTACATACCTTATCCTTTCTCACTAGACTAGAAAAATCCTTGAGAGTTGGAGTTCTGTCATCTCATTTTTGCATTCTCAGCATTAGTGAAAGTTAATTTACATAGTAGGGACATATAAACTGGAATTAATTGTGTTAGCAGAGCAGCTAAGAGCTAAGAGGGAGAGAAGAAGAATCTATAAAACAGTTCCCATCTTTGAGGATTTTACAATCTAATAAAAAAGATGTCAACCTATTAAAAAAAGATATACATAATTAAGAGTTAGTTCTAATGATAAGAGGCTAGAAGTGCTCTAGGAGACTGGAGCAAT
Source organism: Notamacropus eugenii (assembly GCF_028372415.1). Taxonomy (NCBI): domain Eukaryota; kingdom Metazoa; phylum Chordata; class Mammalia; order Diprotodontia; family Macropodidae; genus Notamacropus; species Notamacropus eugenii. The sequence goes on from NC_092876.1 coordinate 395,027,521, forward strand.
GCAAACTAATGTTAGTTAGTAATATTGAAAAGGGTTATATGGAAGAGGTTGGATTTCAGCTGGGCCTTATGGAAAACAGATGACTGCTAATTACCTTTGGTGACCCATATGGGCACATGTGATACTGCCAGAAAGAACCTAGGCAGCATTACAAAAGATTTTAAGGCTTTTGTAAGAAAGTAAAAACCTTAAGAATTAAGGTGATGCTTTCATCACTGTTGCCCATTAAAACAAGAGATTCATAGAAGAATTGCAGATTTGGGAAGTGCACAGCTGATTAAGAAACTGTAATCTGACAATGGTATTTGGGTCCCTGATCCAGAGTTTAGAATATCGGAATGACAAATTGCTAGACAGGGATCAAATACATCTAAGAACTGGTAAGAAGGTATTTATCCAGTTTTGCACATCTAATCAAAAGTTCTTTCCACTGAAAAGAAAGAAGAAGGGAGAAGACTGTCCATATATATCTAAGTTAGGACACTATAAACCATAAATGTATTGCAGGAAGACCAGCAACCCAGACATTCAGAAATTCACAAGTGACAAATTCCAAGAAAAAGACCAATTACAAAAACCACTATGTCAGGTGTCTATAAACATATTCCCAAAGTATGACTTAGAAGCAGGTTAAATTAGAGATTCTAATGCAAAAAGACATATTTTACTTCATGGATGCTATGGAGACTTGGAGTGATATGAACCCTGAGTAAAATATGGCTAAGACAAACTTAAAAAAAGAAAAGAAACAAGAGATGTAAATATGTATTGGTAGGGAGGAGTAATGTAGCATCTTATTTGAAGAAAACATACTCATGAGGAAATCAAAGAATTGGAGGGGGGAAGCATGGTGGAGAACATTTGGTTGAAGAGCCATGGATTCAGAAACAGAAGAATATTGCCATCAAAGTATTCTACAAATCACCTGCGTAAATAAAGGAAACAGATGAAGAGCTCAGGAACAGATCACAAGAATGGCAAAGGCATGCTATTGTAGTAATGAAGAACTTTATTTATACAGGGTCCTGAAATAGTTCTCTGTTTTCTAAAATCAGAGCAATTAAAAATTTTTTGACTTACTTTGATGATGTTTAGTCGTTCAAAAATTGGAGAAAACTTTGGATCTTATTCTCATCCAAAGGAGACACTGTTTATGAGGGTAGAAATGATAGAAACTTTGTTGGGAATTGAACACCACATCTCAGAATTTGTAACAGAGGAGAGGAAATTTAGGAATAGTCTCATATTTCCTCTGGATATTGGGGAAGAACACGTCAAAGGACTGAGAGAAAGGAAAGGCAGGCTCCCATGGACTAAAACTCTACAGGAAAAGTCAACCTAGGAACAATGGGAAATTCTCAAGAATAAAATTCTGAAGACAGGAAGAGAAATCTGAAAAGGTATAACAGGTGGAGTTGCCTAAAATGACCAATGCTACTGCATAAGGAAGTTACCAAACAACTCAGGTTTTTTTTTAAAAGATGTACAGAATATGGAACAAACATGTAACATGGGGTGACTATAAAGGCATGACATGGACCTAAAAATCTTTTAAGAGTATACAACTTTATGAAGTGCTGAGTCTGGTGAAGAAAGATAAAGATAGCAATGAGACTTTCCATCATCCCCCCCCCCGCCTTTTTTGTAGTTACGATTGGAGAAAGGAGAGAATCATAAATAGGAGAGGACCACTGCACAGGTGTGGATCTGTCAAAAATAACAGATGACAGAATGCAAAGCTGAAATTGGAAATCAAGGCTGGCAAAGCAAGCAGAAGGTTCAGAATAACAGTGTTAACTACACGCAGTAAAATGATCACCCTGACCACTTGTGTTCTTTTTTTTCTACCAAAAGAATGTTCTTTAGCCTGAGAAAGACAAAACAAAAATGGCAAGTATTGAGTTAGATAACCTCCAACATGGTCGGAGCAACTAAGAGAACACTGAGCTTCCCTTCATGAGCTTACGTTATGGAAATAAGTGGGAGATGACTTTCTTGAGCTAATCTCAGAGATCTTTGAATAGTAATGAAGAATCAGAGAGGTACCACAATTCTAAAGAAAGACAAATGCTGTCCTAATTTTCAAAAAAAAAATAGATAAAAGGAAGAGAATATAGCCCATAAATTATAGACCAGGAAGCTTGACTTCTAGTCACAATTGGGGTAGGGCTAGGGATCAAGAGGAACAGAAGTTGGGCTCTGTTACAGGGCATGAAATTTAAGGTACAACATAAAGTTCTGAGGGTTCAAAGGAAGAAAGCTTGGTCAGTCTGGTGGTAGGACAGGACATAGTTGTGGTTGGGCAGAGGTCATAGGATTGTGTGATTATATTGACAGGATGGTGAGAAGGAAGGTAACCACATCATTCAGCTATTTGGGGGGAGGGAGAGGAGGGAGTATGGTTTTCTACTTAAGAAGTAATTTTGGTCCAGCATCTATAGAGCAATTCAGGAAGAGTAGTTACTCCTTTGCCCTGCCCCTCTATTATAGTCTGGGAAGTCAGATCCAGGCATCTCTCCTCTCAGGCACCTTTATCTACATCACTTTTGTCATCTCGTACCCAAGCCAAGACACCAGAACATTCACAGGGATGGAAATAGCAGTTCCCAAACTCTAAACTTCCCAAATGGAGTGGGTTTGGTTATCAGGATACAGAGGAGGGAGAAGAATATTGGATATCCCCCAAATCATTCAGACCTTAGACTTAGTCAAATCTCCTTCCTTCTCACCCAATCCCATCTCTATCCCAAGTGAGACATTTGGACAAGTCCAAGAAAGCAACACAGAGTCTGAATGAAGCTGGATTTCCTAAAAGGAGTTGGGGGACAAGAGAAGAGATTCCTGGGCTGGTATAGGCAATAAAACCCCATATGACTACAAAAATGTGTTCTCTTCTTTACTGCCATTATCCTCCAAAAATACAATAGAGGATGAGACCGCATATGAACTAAGTTAGGGTGAAGTTGCCCAGTAATTTCCTGCCACCAAAAAGTAGCTCTTGCTCAACTTGAGAAGGAAGGGAGAGAGAAAGGCAGATAGACAGCGAGAGAGAGAGAGAGACAGAGACAGAGAGACAGGGGGAGAGATGGATGTCTGAGGTTGAGCCTATACACAAGAAAAGAACTTGGTGGTTGAGGAGAGGTAGGTAGAAGGATGTTGGACATGCTTCACTCCCACACCCACATGCTGGATTGGTTACACATCACCTCACCAGCACCTAGGTAGCAAGACTAATTATTTAAAATAGGAAGCTTTTGGCCTATGTCTTTCTTCTCTTTCCCAAACAATCCCCCATAAAAGCTTTCTACATTCTTGGATTCTACTTTATGTGCTTCCACTCACTTTCAGTCTTTGTTAATCTGGTTACAAACCTAACCACTCAAATGAAAGTGCTCTCTCCAAGGTTATCAATAATATATTAACAAAACTGCTAAATCCAGTCTCCAGTCTTCCTCAGTCTCCAGTCTTCTTAACTTACCTCTTTTCAGCCTTTGACACTGTCACCCATCTTCTCCTCATCGATACTCTCTATTCCTGCTCCTTTGGGAGCCCTACTCCCTCTTGACACGTATACTTCCTGTCTGATCATACCTTCCCTGTCTCTTTGTGGATCATAATCCTTGTCCTATATGGCCTAACCACGAGTGTCCTCCAAGGGTCTGTCCTAGATGGACCTTTTTCTCTTCTGACTCTTCACTTTCTCTCAGGGTCTCATCAGCTCCCATGGATTCTTAGGATTAGACTTCTGCATCTCTATTTCTAGTTCTGAGCTCCAGTTCTACATCATAAACTGGCTACTGGGCATCTCAAACTGGCTATTCTAAAGGCATCTGAAACCCACTACATCCAAAACATTATTGACCCTATTCCTACCCCACTTGCCAACCTGAAAAATTCCTTAGTGAAAGACACCACATCCTTCTAACCCTGCAAAATTATCAACTTTTCCTTCCTCACCACTTCAATATCCAGTCAGTTGTCAAGTCTTATTTATTCTAATTCAACAGCATTGTTCCATTATGTCTCTCTTCCACTCAATTCAAGACCTCATCACATCTCATCTGGACCATTGCAATAATCTCTTAAATGGACTTCTGGTTTTTAATCTCTCCTGTATTGAACTCATCCTTCATAGAGTTGTTAAAAGAATCTTCATAAAGCACTTCTGACCACAGAACACTCATATTTAAGAACCTTTAGGGTGGACCTGCACAACTTAGTAGTAGGTTTGAGCCAAAATTAAAATAGGTTAAACTTCTTTGAGCCACAGATTGGTTAGAATAGAGATTGATGATGGTTAGCTGCTATGGGTCACATGCCAAACAGAAGAGAGTACACAGTGGCAGTCCTACATTTTTCACAGACAGTCTGAAATGCTTTGGTGGGCTGCTCACAGTTGATGGGCCATATGTTGTGCAGGCCTGCTTTAGGGGCTCCCTCTTGCCTATCAGAGGGGTAAAAAAATCTTTAGCTTGGCATTAGCCCTTTGCAGTCTTTTTTCAGCCTTTTTTTAACTATTTCTCTTCAAACATTCTATGTTCCAGTCAAATTAGCATACTTTCTTTTCCTAGAATAAAAAATTCCATCCCTGTTACTTTGCTCATTCTGATGTACATGCTTGAAATGAACTCCTGTGTTCACCTTACACTTGGGTTCAAAAAATCAACTTCACAAGTACAAAAATGGAAACATTTGGTTAGACTCAAAGTTCATTGAAACATCTGAATGTTTTAGGGCACTAAAAGCTCAATATGAGTCAATATACTGTGTAGTAACTAGAAAGTTAATGAGTTCCTAGGATGCATTAAAAGAATCATAGATTCCAGAAATAAGGAGGCAATGGTTCTATTGTACTCTGTCTTGGTCAGACCACATATGGATTTCAGTTCCAGGTCAGGCCACATCTTGATTTTAGTTCTGAGAGTCATATTTTAGTAAGGAAATTGAGTGTCCTTGAGAGTGTCTAGAGTAAAACAGTCATAATAGTGAAAGTCCTCAAATTTATGTCCTATGGAGATCAAGTGAAGAAACTAAGAATATTTATTCTGGAAAAGAGAAGAGTTGGCAGGAAAGGATGATAGTTATTTTCAAGTACTCTGAAGGATTAACATGTTTGGTGGGATTAGATTTCTATTTGGCCCCATATAGCAAAACTAAAAGTAATGAGTAAAATTTGAAAGGGGGCAAATTTAATGGAAGGAAGAATATTGATTCCTAACAAATAGAACTATCTAAAGGGGGATTTGGCTGCCTTAGGAGCAATCTGTCCCTTCAAGTCCTAAATAAAGAGTAGAATGACCACTTGTTTCATATGTTAGAGAAGGCATGATTCTTTTCAGGTATAAGTTGGACTAGATGGCCTCTGAAGTCCCTATCAACTCTGAGATTCTGTGGTCTTAAATCATGATGGACAACTGAAGGCAAAGTGTGTCCCAATGGTGTGGAAGGATAGTGAGGGAAGGGTAAGGATACCAGAATTAGTATGGTTTGTTTTGGAGACAGTAGAGTGATCAGTCTGCTAAGAATAGATTAACACACACATGCATGTGTATGTATTTATGTATGTATACACATATTTCTATATTATATATATGATGTTTGTAGAAGTGTAACACTGCATTAACATGATCAGAAGAATGGCAAAGCAAAAATTTTACTCTATTTGCCATGAATATAATTGAACCAAGGCCTAGACCCAAGCAATCATCAAATGCTTTCCTTTCCTTATGAAAGCATAAACTATCCTCATGTGTGTTAAATGGATCTATCAGCAGACTTTAAACGTTTTGTACCATTTAGTTTCCATTGCCAGAGTGTTAGGGAAGCTACCATATCTCTTTAGAAGCATACAACCTCACATCAAAAACTCAGATTATTTTGTTCATATGCAATTTAATTTTGTGTTCTTATTTCTTATAGCTACTCTACCCTTTCTCACACCATTTGATAGAGGAGCATTTCTTTGATGACAACAAGTATTACTTTCTCCATTCTAGCAGCTCCCTTGAAAAGGTGACATTATCAACCTTCTACCTCTCACATTTCAGTTTCCAAAGTAAATCATTTTCAATTGAAAAGGTTTTGCCCTATACCCACTGTACCCAATGACCTAGAACCTCTAAATCAAAAATAGACTTGTCTCCTTATACAGAAATTCTAATTTTATGTCCTTACTAGGATTTTAGACCTTTGAGGAATTTCAAGGCTATTATATCCTCCACATATAGAACAAGCTATATAGATATAAATTTTACCAGTCACAAACAGGACATCTGATTATCTTTATTACATGCTTTATGTTAACCTTACTATCAAATCATAGTGTTGGAAATTCATTATTTTTCTGTTTCACATGCCAGTCGACACTCTTTTAAAGTATAGATTACATTTATATTTTATAAATATATTATCCCTCACCCAAATCTTTTTTTAAAAAAAATCTATTTTCCATGATTCACTAAGCTACTCATTATTATTTTAAAATTCCTTTTTTACTGGAATTATTTAATAATTTCCAAATTTGCATCAGCTATAGTCTCCCTTCCACTGACAGGCAAGATAGTTTAGTGGAGAGTGGGCCATCCTTGGAATAAGGAAGACCTGGATTAATCTCTCAGTGTCTGCTACCTGGCAGCTCTCCTAATGCACTGCTGATCTGGATCAAAGGTGGGAATTTCCTCACTGAGGAGGTCCCTAAAGTAAAGGAATCAGAGATCCATCCTACCCTTCTTCTTGGTCTTCAAAAAGTAAAATAAAACAATTTCATTTCTAAATGTTTTATTTTGATGATAATTTATTTTTAAAAGATGAAATTCCATTAATATAAATTTTAAAAAAGGAAGCACCTTGATGGCAAGAGCTGTTTTGGTTTTGTCATTGTATTTTTAGTACTTAGCATAGTGGCTAGCACATAGTAGGTATGCAATAAATGCTTGCTAAATTGACTTGAAAGACCCTGGCATGACTCTACTTTTCTCAGAGTATGTCTGGATGTTTCTCAGCAGATAACTGGATAACTGAAGCTCCCCATCAGTCCAATATCATGCATCTATGGCAACTTTGAGATCTATTTCCCAAACTCATCTATTAGCTCCCTCTATCTGTAGGTGGATGGAAATATAATTACAATATAATAATAATGTTTTTGTTTCTTCTGTAGATTTTCACCCAAAGGCTTCCCACCTTCCTTCCCACTTCCTTCACTTCCTAGATTTCATCACAAGTATGTATTATTAATATACAATGTTAGTCTATCACTCATTTGGTCGATTTGCTTCCATTTGGATAAGGTATATTCTTCCACATCTAATTCCAATTATTAGTACTATCATGCCAAATATAAATCATGACTATGGATAAGTACAGGAGACAAAATTTGCCTCCTGGCATCATGGCATATACTAGGTGCATTTCCGTATAGATATATGAGGCCATGACTTTTCTCCCTGGTTTTCACTTGGATACTGTCTTCTGTGAATTATTATTTTCTCTCTTAATATTCTCGCTGTGTTGTGCTTGCTACTTTCTGCGGTATCTAGCTTAAAAAATGTCTGGAGGCATCTTTCTTCTATATTCTCTGTTCTTAGCTTATGGTTGTACTCCAGATTAGAAAAAACAAAGGCTCTGAGCAAATATATTTTGATCAGCTTTTGTTAGAACAACTTCTCTGTCCAAGTGTCGATCATTCCGTTATTTTGAGTTCCATAAATACAGATCCCATTTTTAGACACCATAATATTAGTCAACTATTCACTTGCCCATCTGCTTTTCTCTTCTGAAAACTTCTAACTTCACATTATAGTAGTGATGAAAACACCATCAGTGCCTCCAAGGTCTTCAATTTCTTTTTCAAGACTACAGAATTTTTAGCAATACTTTTAGGTTCTTTCTGGTGATAAAATTTATATCTACATGAATCATTAGGAGTGGGTAGTAATCATAGATTTGATAAGTTTTGGAAGGCTCTTCATCACATACCAGATATATGTAATGGGAATAAATATAATAATAGCTGGGAGTTGTGCAGCAATTGAAGGAATGCAAAGTACTTTATAAATATTATCCCATTTATTCCTCACAACACTCCTGGAAGGTAGGTGTTATTATTATCCCCATTTTACAGATTATAAAGTTGAGGCAGACAGAGGCTAAATGACTTACCTGAGGTCACACAACTAGCATGTGAAGCTGAATATGAACACAAGTTTTCTTGACTCTAATTCTATCACTCTAACCATTGCACTACCTATCCATTTCTAATTCCAGTTTTTCATGAATGGTCAATAACTGACTGTTTTGTTACACCTCAGCTCCAACCACCACTACTCATCTCTTCTTCTGTTGACCCTTAGTAGATAGACTCTTCCTAACAATACTAACACCATCCCCTCCCTAATCCTCCCACTCCCATCACCACTAACAAGTTGTTCTTCTACAAGGAATCTTCTATTACATAGATCCAAGAGTTCAATGATCCTTTCCTTCCATCTCTCAGGCTCCAAAATTGTACCTTCCATTTTCCTGACACAAAGTAAAATATTTTCTGTGTCTTCATAGCATTTTTCTGTTTTCTTTTTGAAGACTTCTCCATTTTGGTCATGGTGTTAAGATTTTTTGTCCTGTCATGTTCCTCTGGGAGATCTATGATCCTTAAGTTTTCTCTACGTATCCTGATTTCAAGATTCGTATGTTTTGTTTGTATAGTGAACATAATTTCTAATTTAATGTTGTTCTTTTTCTTTTCTTCTAAATTGTCCTTCTTTTCTGTGTATTTACCTTCCTAATCTATTGTTCTCTCTTTTGTTTTTCTGGTGAGGTTTGCCAGTGCAGATTTCAGTTTTTCTATTCTGTTCCTTGTTTTTCTGTGCAGGCCATAATTTGTGATCTCATAATTCTCATTTCTCTTTTAAAACACTCAGGAACAGCATATTATGTTTCCATAGTCACCTCAAATTCTGCAAGATCCTTTGTTTCATCAAGTGTGGGATCATTTTCTTTTGTTTCCAGTATTTATTCACAAATGCCTGAACTCATTTACTAGATTTGGAGGACATATTTCTTTTTGTTTCTGCTGTTTTCCCCATTGATTTATCTGTTTATATTCAAGGTCTTTGAGTTTTTGTCTTCTTCATATTTTTGGTAATTTCAGTCCTTTTTTTTATTCTTCTTATTTCCCCAGTCACTCACTTTCTGATCCCCTCCCCTCCGATTATGGTTTTCCTGGGGACCAGATCTCAAGTCTCAGTCTTTTCTTATGCTGAGAAATTCATAGTTCACTGGCTCATATTTTTGCCCAAATGACTTTTAGGTGAGCAGAAGTGGTCCCAGTTAGATACTATGTTTTTTCTCTCAGTCTTGTGGTGCTGCACATTGCTTCCCATCCCCACCCCACACACAGAATATCTTGTTCCAGTTCCTTTGGATCTTAATTTTTTGGCATGGCACTATCAGTTTGGAGTTTTACAGGGATGGTGCTACAGTGTTATATGTCTCAGTACTGGTTCTGCTAGTATTATGGAGTTTGGAGCTTGTCATTGGTAGTTAAGAGATCTTCAGCACTAGGTCTGCAGGGTTGTGGCTCTTGGCTGCTTTTGTTCCTGCATGGTTTTGTCAGCCTGGTTATCTATATATCCAGGGAAAATTTTCATACCCTGGAGCCATAGCAGCTCTATAGCACTGGAAAGAAGGAGGGGGAACTGAAATATGGGAGTGGATTTTTGTGTGAGAAAAGTACTAAGTGAGCTCAAGGTCAATAATTCATGGTTCATGGTTTTTTGTTTGTTTTTAACCTTCTTTGGTGTCCTGAGTATTCCTGACCATGGAGATAGCTGGAGTTATTTTATCTTTGATGAAAAATTTCTATTTTGGAATGGCTTTAGAAGTTGTGAGAATCACAGAAAAAGTCTACTCTTCCATCTTGTTGCTCTCCATTTTTTTTAAAATAAGGAAAACCACTCTCCTTGACTATCTGGAGAGTATAAATATATTGCATCAGCCCTTTTAGCTTTGCTAGCAAGAAAACCACTGTACTTAAGTAATAGTATCACCTCATTCTGTAGTAATTTATAGTTTATAAAACACTCAAAACAACTCTATGAAATTAATAGTGGACTATTTTTGTCTTCTTTGAATAACCAAAGAAACAAGGTTCAGAGAGGTTACAAAAGTTATGTGACCTACCAAAAGCCATACAACTTTAAGTGGATTTTTCTGAGATTGAGATATTTCCAACCTTTCCAGTTACAATGTATTACATGAATTTTTAAAAATAATAAGTATTTAGGTTATAAAAGTTTAATGCAAGTTTTCTGATTTCTGAAACTTCCAAATTTTTGAAAAGTCAGGAGTATCTGATATTGTCATACTTAAAGGCATACTTAAAAAACACTTGTCACTTGTATTTCATAGGATCTCTTATATACAAGTATTAATTATAATAGATTCTTTCCCATACCTTTGCAACATGGAAAACAAAGTTAATTGATTTTTACCTTTCCTTTATCAGGTATCTTCTTCCTTAGGCAGAACCATGACATTTAATATAGAAATGCAAACCAGTCGTAAATAGGTAGACTTTATGCTCCTCTGCCTTTCTGATCCTGTCATGAAGTAATGATAACTTATATTTACATAAGATTTCAAAGTTTACAAAATGCTTTTTTTGCAACAACTCTTTGAGTTAGACAGATCTTATTATCCCTACTTTGTAGATAAATAAACTTGTTCAGCAAGGTTATATAACTTATTAGTTATATAATATTACATATTACATATAATATATATTACATATATATTATATTACATATAATATATACATATTACAGCCTAGATTTGAACCTCTATCCCCTTCTTTCAAATGCAGAAGTCTTCACTACACTGCATTATTATGCGATTATTTACTGTTTTATGCAGCTACCATTTTGCTAATGAAAATTATTTCATATTTATTTCAGTATTAAAAGCAGAGACATGGTAGTGAAGCATATTGTCTATGGTGCTATGGAGAAAAATTATACTGAATTCTTCCCTGACGATGTCAAAGAGCAACAAACATAATCTTTTGCTTGGAATGATTTAGATCCATTAAAAGGTAGAGGATTAAATAAAATGGTTGTCGAAGTCCCTCTAGTCTTCTAATCTGATTTATAAAATGCAGGGAGAAAGAGCCAATAATTAAAGCAAGGCCATTGAGCCTTACAAAATTTAATGGATCCAAAATGAAATACATACTCTCTTTTGATAGGTGTACACTATGAGCTTAGCACATAACAAGAAAGATGAGTGAAATTAGGAAGCTACTTTACAAAAATAACACTGGTCTGTAGGGCAAAATAATAATCAATTCCCCCTCCCACTCAAATGAATTTATTCTAATTATACCCTTTGTTATTTCATGTTCTGAGTTATAAAGTTAATTTGAGGACATAGTTTGTGTTGCTTTCTCTGGGTACCAATATTACTATGTCTTGAGGTTCTGAAAGTGGGCATTGTATAGTTGGGGAGGGGGATGGGTATGGTTTCCTAGAAACCTGCAGTATGGTTTAGCTCTATATAGTCTTGTCCTGATTTCAAATTGAGCCATCTACATATTAAACTTACTGTGAATTATTATGGCCAGGAAATATGACACTTTGGATAATCAAAATTTTGGGTTAAGTAGAGAATTGTCATACCAACTATACATCAGTTGTAAATTTTCAAAGAATTATAATACTTTATAATATATGTAGCACAAAACCAATACTGAATTTATAACCCTTCTTTTTCAAATGGTATTTTATGGTCTTAAAATACCTTATGTGATCATCACTTCAAAGATCAATGTTGAGTTTAATATTCATGTGACAGTTATCCATAAACTCAGGATAACTGAACATTACTGGAATTTTGTAATACTTATAGCATCAGGTCATGGAAAGAAAATATTCATTCCCCTTAGGTCAGAAGTTTGACCAAGGACAACTAGTTCAATGATTCTCACAGTATTAGGACAAGTCCAGAGGTACAGAATATTGCATCTATATGGGAGAGGACATTTGTCTATTTATATTAAAATCAAATGTTGATAACACATAGTTCCTTTGCACCAAATATTTCAAAATGATTTTCACCATCATAGCACTCTTTTGAGATATCTTGTCATGTTCTATACATACAAGAATCGTAGAAAAATATTTTATATTGCTACTCTTCTCAATAAAACAAAGGAGAAATCTGAAGAGCACTTAACTACTTCACAGTGAATAATTAGGCATTATTGTTGGGGGACAAGGAGGAGGAATTGACTGTGTTTTCTTCATTTCTCCTGGTTCTACTTAAGGAATGCTATCTCCCTTTGATATCCTCTAGTCATCACAATTAACAATTCTCTCTAAAGATACATTTTACTTCCTGAAATTAAGAAAAATTTTAAAAACTTCACCCAGAAGACTGCTGAGGAGAGATGTTAAATAGGAAAAATCATTGGCCTGAAAACAAATAAATAGGGAATATGCTTGTATATGATATAATGTATGAAAAAGATTGAACATTGCTTAGAAAATATTAACTCAAAGCAGTCATAAATGTAGAGAAAACAGAGTCTTCAAAATCCTGGGTTGGCTATATTAAAAGCTTAAGAGTACTAAGTAAATGGTTCCAACCTGATTTGCCACTATCAATTGCTGTGAACATTTTGGAAGGAAGTAGGACACAAGCTATATATAAACATTGCAACAAATGTACAATGCCTTTTAACACTTAAATGTTTCCTCAAAAATCATGTTGCTCCTGGCTTCTTGTTTGATGACTAACAGCAGACTGAATTTGTAGCTGAGCAGCAGGAGAGGTGGGTTCTTTCCCCCTTTAATTTGACTCTGGCAATGGGATTATATGACTGAATGAAAAGATGAGAAATAATATAAAGTGCATATTATTAAGTGCATTATACTGAGGAAACATGAAATAACATGTAAAATAGACATAGCAACATTTATAGAAGGAAATGAAATGCATATTTAAAAGATGGCAATTCCAGGGGGGAGTCAATTATATGTGCTCTAAAAATATGTGGGAAAGTGTGTTTGTTGGAAGCATTTTCTGATGATCTTTTTTTAAAAAAGGATTAATGTAGGCTAGAGCAATAGAATTTCCATGGATCAAGAGTAATTGCTCGTGTGCTCAGAAAGCATTGATGGAATATTAAAAAATCTCAAAAGAATAAGGATTGTATATTCCTTGTAGCTTCAAGACCTTTATAATCAATGCATTTCTTAATCAGGAGTCTATTGTGAAATAAATTTTTTAAATGACAACAATACAACCAAAACTAAAGATACATTTTTCCATATTGAGTCATAATGACAAGCAAATGAATATCTCTCAGAGCTAAAATTTGTTCCCCCTGCCCCTCCTCCCACCAGAAGCATAAACTAAAATACCATAGATGGAGTAGTGCACCGATAGAAAACTGTCAGAATGGATTTTGAAGACTGAATTTAATCGAAGAACTTTCTCAAAACTCTTAAAAATTAAAAAGACAATGTTATAATTATATTTCATTCTTTTCTTTATTATTAAGTGAAATTAGGTCTTTTAAGACTCATTTTCCTGTTGAATTTAAAACTAACAACACCAGCAGTGTGGCCAATGTGTTTATATTTTGCTTGTCTTCCTTTCTCTTTTGGAGCACAGAAGGATTTCTAACCTACATTTTTTATTTTTAAAAAAGTTATTCACAAAACAGAGAATAAATATATTTACCCTCTTGATGTGCTGTTACTCTTCTGTATCTCATACTGCTTGTTTGCTAGCTGAGCCCACCTTTTATACTGTATATGTATATTTTATATTGTATATGGGCTCAGATTTCAGAGTCAGAGGAGCCTGTAAACCTCCATCTGTGAAAAGATCAGAAAGCTGTATACATGGCTATCAGTGAAAACATAGGATCAAGCACTTCTATATAAAATATATAAAGTAGAAGAATTCTGCTAATTCTGAAGTAAAATTTTTTCCATTTGAAAAATGGGGAAAAGTATTCTTTAAAAACATCTTTGTCTTATGCCTTGAAATATTTTATTTTTCATTATTGTTGAATTTATTTTGCAAAAGGATATTTTAATAAAGTTACACTGTAAACATTAAATGCTTATTGTTCTGAAAACAAAATTAAATTTTTATTAATTTGAGATGGATCTGTGATTTCATTGGCATGGTGAATTCCTGGTGAAGAAACCCTTTCAACTAATGCAAATAGGACAACCTGTGTGACTCAGGGTCTTAAAGAGTTGACTGAAAACTTGAAAGATTAAATGAAGTTGCCGAGGTTCACCAGCTGGTATATGTCTAAGACCAGACTTGAATACAGGCCTTCCTGATCCTGAGGCTGCTTCTTTCTCCAACATGACTTGAAAGTGTTGTTTGTGTTTGTCTGCTTTTAAAGCATGTTTCTGGATTTCTTTCTTTCATAAGCATGCTACCTAGTTTACATAATTATGACAGGTATAACTAAAGGGGGCATTCTAAAGGGTAAGTTTATTTTTAGAACTTGGAGTCATTTTAAAAATTGTTTATTTCCTTGTGATGCCATGTGCAGGACTCTTCTTATACCACTGTGGTCATTTTGGCGGTGAGCTAGAAAGTTAGGGAAATGTATTCATGCTCTCTGGCATGAATGGTACAATACCTTTTATTGCATCATACAAGTTACCAATGCACAGTAGAGTGAAGACTTGGGTTTGAGTTTTACTTCTGAAGGTCTAAATACTTCTGATGACCCTAGATAAGTTATAGAAGGTCAAAGTTGGCAGGGGCCTTAAATATTTAATCCAAATATCTTCTTTTTAAGGCTATAGGATTTTTTTTTCTTACAATGAAGAGAGAATTGGTCAACATGGTCTATTCATTTTAATTGCTATATTGGAGAGAAAAATGCCTATGCAAACAAGTGATTTGATACTAGCAATCATAATAAGAAAGGTAAAAGAAGTAGACACTATCCCCCATTGCATCAAAATGAAATTTAAAAAAAATATTATTAGAGGCTATTTTTCAACTTCCTCAATTAAATATTATTCTTTACTGGCCTCAGCAGGACTAGAGGAAATGGATACTGGAAATATTTAATCAATTTATTGTTAACAGAGGAAGAAGAAAAACAAAATATCAACAATCCTCCTCATCCCACTAAAAATAAAATTGCTCTTAGGATCATAAAATGATTTAGAACTGAAAGGAACCTTATAGTCATCTAGTCCAATCCCCTCATTTTATAAGTGAGGAAACAGAGGCATAGAGAGGTTAAGTGAGTAGCTTAAGGTCATATAACTTGAAAATAGACAAGCCAAGCTTAAATAATTCAGGTCATATGTGAATATATATATATACATACATGGGTTGCATTTTTAATAAATTTCTACAATGGTGTCACCCATTTTCCTTCCTTGTCAGGGGCTCTGGGACAGTGATTGGTAGAGAAATAAGACATTACTTATTGCCTCTGCTCTCAGACCTGCATTTTGGAATCTATGGAGATTATAATTATTTGAGGGGAAAAGACATAGAAGAGTCTATCATAAGTAATTTTGGAATATCAGATCTTCTAGAAATAGGGATCGGCTGTACTCTAAGAAACTTCCCCAGTGTCCTGGGCCCATTCTTCTGTAAAGGTGGTGGTCAGTTCGATTATAATAAAAAAATCAATAATTAAATGCCAATTATTAAGGATAAGATGGGGCAGCTGGGTGGTAAAAGGGATAGGGTGCCAGATCTGGAGTTGGGAAGACTTATTTCTGAGTTCAAATCTGGCCAAAGACACATGCCAACTATGTGACCCTAGACAAGTCACTCAACTCTCCTTCAGTTTCCTCATCTATAAAATAAGCTAGAGAAGGAAGAAGCAAAACCACCCCATTATCTCTCCAAGAAGAAACCAAATGGGGTCATGAAGAGTTGGACAAGACTGAAATGACTAAACAACAAAGGGGAAGAATAGGAACTGGATCTGTGATTTCATTAGTATAGGGAATTGCCAAGTGAAAATATTCCCTCTACTAATGCATCTTCCCTGAAGGACAACATTTGTAATCTTAGAGAAATGTCAAGAACACTAAGAAATTATGACTTGCCTAGGGTCACAAAGCCAGTGTGCGGAAAGGCAGCTCCTTTTACACTATGACATGCTGCTTTTCTGGAGAGAGAGAGACAAAAAATGAAAATCTCTGCTCTCAGAGAACTTACATTCTATGAGGATGAAAACCATGTGCATATATAGTAAACACCACAAAATTACAAAGTTCATACCAGGAAATTTGGGATAAGTAGGCACAAGTAACTGGGAGAATCAGAAAATGACTAATATAGCTTTAAAAGAAGCTAGGGCTTTTAAGAGGTACAAATGAAGAAAAAAATCCATTGCAAGAATGGGAAAAGCCTTGTAAAAGCCTGAAAATGGGAAATGCAATAGCATTTATGAGGAATAGTAAGATGGATGGCTTGACTACAACATAGGGCAGTTATTTACAATAAAACTGGAAAGGAAGACTGGAGTCAGATTGTGAAGGACTATCTCATCTTTGGTGGAACTGAAATCAGGATAAGCAACAGATAAAGAGTGGATTGGACAAAAAAATTCAATTTCTGTCCTCTATAAAGGAAAACACTGGAGAAATCCAGCCCTCCAATCACAAAGAAGAGGCTGTGGAAAGTAGTGTCCATCAAAGTGTGAGTATGCATGGTGAACCTAGGAGGAACATGGTCCAGGGAGTTGAAGCCAGGCAGAACAGTAGATCTAGAGTGGAGTAAGTACCAATAATGGTATCTTGCAAAATTGTTGAACTTTGTTCATGGTCTGACCTTCTGATTTAACTCAAAGTCTCCTGAGCCAGTCTCTAAACATTAAAACATACTATGGGTGCCACAATGTTTTTACTGTACAGTCATTTCCAGTCATGTTCAACTCTTTGTGACCCCCCATTTGGGATTTTCTTGGTAGCGGTACTGGAGTGGCTTACCATTTCCTTCTCCATCTCTTTTTACAGATGAGGAAACAGGCAAACAGGGTTAAGTGACTTGCCCAGGGTCACACAGCTGGGACATGTCTTAGGTTAGATTTGAACTCAGAAAAATGAGTCTTCCTGACTCCAGGCCCTGTACCACCTAGAAGCTCTATAGGTGTTATAAACACATTAGCATTTACTCATGGCCTTTAGTTTAATACTTCATACATCAGAATGTTCTGAATCTATGAGATGGGCCAACAGACAATTACCAATAAGGAAGAGAGCAAGCATTTATTCATCACCTGCTATGTGCTAGGCACTTTATAAATAGTATCTCATAACAATCCTGGGATATAACTGATATCATTATCCTCAATTTACAGTTCAGGGAACTAAGGCAAATAGGAACTAGGTGACTTGCCGAGGATCACATAGATAGTGTCAGAGGTGGAATTTGAACTCAGATTTTCTTGACTTCTGGTCCAGCACTCTATCTACTCTGTCACCTAGCTGCTTCTATCACTTGTATATGATAACTTGTTCATCCAGTCCAAAATTTATGGTCACCCCTTCAGATTCCCATTCTTTGCCACCCTAAAAAGAGCTATAAATCCATAGTTAAAAACATGTTTACTTTAGGACTAATTCCTCTCTTAATCTACTCTCCCTCTAATTCCTCCTTCTTCTTTTTCCCTACTATATGCTTGGTGAGAGAAATATATTTCTGTAAGCAATGTGTGTGTATGTGTGTGTGTGCATTCTTCCTTTCTTTGTCCAGTTCAGATGAGTGAAGTTCAATGTTAGTTGATTCTTGCACCACCGCTTCCTTCTTTGTAGAAATATCTACTTGTATACTCTGATCATGTAAGAAAATTTCCCTTAACCTTCCTTCCCCTCTCCCTACCAATCCAGTATACTTCTCTTCCCTTCTCTTTCCTATCTTTTTTTATCATCATAATAATATAACAGAACCACTCTCAGGTCTTATCTAATTGGACTCTATTTAAGAACCCTGATGATGATAGGTAGGAGAGGACACATACATTATCTCTCCATATTTGAATGAAATTAAATTACTCTTGTTTTCCTTTATCATTGTTTATTCATGCTTGCCTCTTCATTGTTGTGTTTGAACTTCAAAGCTTCTCCACAGGTCTAGTCTTCTTATGAGGAATGCATGGATGTCCTCTATCTCTAAATGTCCACATTCTCCCCTCCCCCCATACCATTATACTTAGAGTGCTGGGAAACTGTTTGTCTTCTGAAACATCAAATTCCAAGCTCTTTATAGTGATGGCCACTAGAGTGTTTGTAAACCTGACTGTGCCTCCCTGGTACTTGAATTCTTTCTTTCTGGTAACTTGAAACATTTTTCTTTGACCTGGAGATTTTATTTTGGACGTTTCAGGAAGTAACTGGTGGATGGTTTGTATTTCCACTTTTCCTTCTGGTTCTTAGAAATATAAGCAGTATTCTTTTAAGATTTATTGAAATAGGATGTCTGGGCTTTTTTTTTAGTCAATGTGTTCAGATAATTCAATGATTTTTATATTTTTTTCCCTAAAGCTGTTTCTCAGGTATTTTTTTTTTTTTTTGCTGTGTAATATCTTATATTTTCTTCTTTTTTTTTTCAACCTTTTGGCTTTGTTTTAATGTTTCTTGTTGTCTCATGGAGTCATTGGTTTCTATTTGGTCCATTTGGATTTTCAGGGAATTTGTTGGTTGGGCAAGTTTTTATACCTATTATACTAAGCTATTAATTCCTTTTCTAATTCTTTCTTCCATATTTCTCATTTCTTTTCCATGATCTTATTAATTTACATTGTTGTGATCATTGCATATGTTACTCTTTTGGTTGTGTGTCATCAGTTCACACAAATTTTCCTGTATTTCTTTGATTTCTTCTGTCTTCATTTGCTATTGTTTAACATTTCATTATATTCCATTTTTTCCAGTCATTTCCCAATCAATAGGCACCCATTTTGCTTCTAGTTCTTTGCTAGTGCAGAGAGCTTCTCTCGATATTTTGATATATATTAAACATTTGTTTTCCTCTTTCATATCCTTGGGGTATACATGTGTTAAAGTTTCTGCATCAAAGAATGTGAATAGTTAAATGACTTTTCTTGTATACTTCCAAATTGACCTACAACATTGTTGGAGCTTGTCTTTCCACAATCCCTCCAAAATTAGCCATTCCTCCTTTTTGCCATCTTTGGCAATCTTCAGGATATGGGGTAAAACCTCACAGTTCTTTTCATGTGCTTTTCTCTTGCCATTGATATGCATATTTTCAAATGGCCAAATATAACTTTCAATTCTTCTTTTGAAAATTATTAACATACTTTGACCACTTATGTATTTGATGAATGGCTCCATCCCCTTCAACGGTTTTGTTTCATCATTGATGGCATGTGTTATATATACTTCAGTACTTCAAATATCTATAATTTTATCCAATGAATAAATTCTCTATCAACACAGATTATAATGTCTGTATAAGTTAGTAGATGATCTTGGAGACTTGTTATGACTGAAAAATTCAATACTCTCTTGTCACCTTGATTCTATTACATATAGTATAATAATTTTGACCCTATATTAGCTTCACTACTGATTAATATTTCTAGTTGCTTATCTGGGATTTTTCCAAAGTGAAGAATCAGGCATGCAGTGAAGCTGATTAAGATTTATATTGTCTTTTTTCTTCAGATACCTTTTCATCTTGGGAATATTCCACCATGCTTCTCTGCTATCAAAGCCCATCTCATCTTTGGATCAATCATTCCCATTTACATCATCTTCCTTCTTAGAATTTGTTATAGAGAGACAACCCTGCCATTAAATAAGGAGGTATCTAGAAAGTATTTATGAATAATTTTAACATCTATCTTCTTGAAGAATTTTGAAGTTTTAATAAAATAAACACAACACTCTAGAACTGGATTTACACGAATAGCTTTTTGGACAGTTACCAGGAAATTCTCTCAAATCATCTTTCTTAAAATTAAATCATCTACACATTGGTATCAAATTTAGAGATAGAGCTTTTATGGAACTAAATGCAATTGTGCTATTCTGTGTGTACAGTGACTTCCAAAATATTTTTGCTTTATGGGCTTTTTATATGGCCTTCAACAAAGCTAAAACCCTGTCTTCCACAGATATTCATGAAAAATTCTGTTTTTTTTTTAAAATCTATGATCATAGATAGGTTCTATTTCTCAGGCTGCATATTGCATATAGGTGGGATTTAGGTCAGAAAGAGAGAAAAAATAGTCTTTCATGATACTGTGACCATGAAGATATTACTGATCAGAAATCCTTTGACATAATTTAAGTTTCCTGGATTCACAAGGACAAAGATGTTTTCCTGGTCTTTTTCAGGAAAAGAGGTATTGTTTTTGTTCAGTCACATCGAACTCTTCTTTTTTGAGATTTTTTTGGTAAAGGGACATTTTCTTCTCCAGTTCATTTTACACATGAAGAACTGAGGCAAACAGGGTGAAATGACAGGGTCACACAGCTAGTAAGTATTAGAAGCTGGATTTGAACTTAGTTCTGTCCTGACTTGAGGTCCAGCACAGACCTGCACAACTTGGCAGTAAGTAGGGGTCAAAATTAAAATGGACTAAACTTCTTCAGGCCGCAGATAAGTTTTTAGTGGCTCACTTTCCAAGTAAAGGTGCAATTAATAATTAAGCTAATTTGCAAATGAATCATATTTAAAAAGGGAAATTTTAATTAATATTAATTAATTATACTTATTACTTAAGATTTTTATTTATCATGAAATCACATTAATTTTAAAAAATTACTTTGCTAAGCAGTACAAGTTTTAATACAATTTTCAGATTTTCTTACTGTTTATATTTATTTAATAGGATATATTACACTTCTTGTCAGAAATCAGTTTATCATATTCTGGAATCATGTTTGAAATTGATTTCTTTAGAAATCTGAAAACTACCCTTAGTAGCCGCCTCATTTTCTGAGTTTACTTTCTTGAAAAACCATTGTTCCCTTTTGATATTTTTCAACATTTTGGATGCTTTAATTTGTTTTTTTACTGGTGTCCGATTTGCTCACATCAGGATCTTTTGATTCAAAATGGTGATGAAGATTGTATTCCTTTGGAATAGCTATTAATTTTTGGCAAACAAGGCACAATATTTTGTCTCATATAAGTAAACAGTCCACTCCAGATTAAATACTCTATGTTCTGACTCCATCTTCCATTTCTTTTTATCACCCATTTTACAAAGTCACCCCAAAACCTTTAACGTTAGAACCAAAAAGCCCCCACAGCAACTGCTCACAAACAAAGAAATATTGAACTGTGTCTGACCTTGGAGAGTTCTCCAGGCACTCATGTAACTTAGAGGACTGCCCCTCAGTGAGGGAAGGAAAGAAGTAAGTCACTTTAGGCAAGTCACTGGATCCCTGTACCTCACTTAATTTAATTATTGGATGAGAGGATTGGATGGAATGACCTTTGGGGTCCCTTCCATCTCTGTCTATGATTACATTTTACCTTTGCAAGTCTTTTGAAATTTGCAGAGAGAACAATTTTACCTTGCCTTTGCTCACTGTCCCTTGTTTTTCATATACATTCTTTACAATAGTCCTCTGAAGTGGATAAAATAAGTGAAATTTCTACTTTATTCATGAAAAATCAGGAACAGAAAAATAAGTGGTTTAAGATGGAACTAGAACCTACTTTTAACTTTTAGTTCAAAGCTTGTGATATTATCCTGTCCCCAATTGCATAGTTCTTAATAAAAAGCCCACCTTCATTTTGTTAATAATAAAGTTGAAGGTTTATTTTAATCAGACATAGATTTCAATGTGTGTGAATGCTTCTACTTTGCTCCTTATTTTATTAAAATGATGAATTGTTGGTATAATATCTCTTATGATTTTGTTTGCTTACAAAGAACGCTTGGAGGAAACAAGATCATGAGAGAAATGGGATAATGAATTTTAGAGAACTCACTCATAGGGTAATTGCACAGTTGAAAAATGACCAAATTTAATATCTGTCCTTACTTGAACTCCAGAGGTTTACAGGGACAGTTAGGACAAGACCCCCTTTCATTATTGGAAGATTCTCTCTCCATGACATAGCAATAAATAGCAAATAAAGAGCTTAGGTGGCATTATTGCTCTTGGATAAAAATGTCAATGAGAAATAGGGGTTGGATTACAGGGAAAAGGTTCAAGGTGAAAGAATTTTGGGACTTAAATTAAGTCCCATGAGATAACTCTGCTTTTTCCAAAGGTTAACAGTATGGTAGATTTGAAGCTTTTCTCAGTCCTAAGGAACCCAAAGAGAAAAGATATCTGAGAAAAAGATATTTTGCCTTTTGTATGGATCATATATTTATAATGGATTTTTAAAAATCCCTTGAAAATTTTAAAATATATTTACATGTAGGTAGTTTTAAATGTTATTTGACAAACTTCATACCTGGGTATTAAAGTATAGTGAAAATAAAAACCTGACTCTATAGAAATAAATTTAATGCACTTATTGGTTTTAAAAATTCTTACTGATTATGGATGATCTATAGGGTAAGCTATATAAATAGATTTTATTTGAGGGTGAATTTCACAAGTGTCCTGTGTCTGATTATTGAAGACCATATTAAAGAAAGGAAAAAGGACTGAAGGAAAAGGCAGATATGCATTATATGGTGCCAAATGATCTGCACCTGGCTTCTTTGTCATTGTGTTCATAACAATGGCAAAGAATATATTTGGTTAACAGATTTAGTAACCAATTTCAAAGGCCCCTTCCACCCCTCTTAGTCAGATACTTCAGATATAAACATTATTCCATGATCACCCACACAATCAGTAGCTAGTAAGGTCACAGCTGCTCCCAAAATGAAACAGTGCAAAGGAGCCCAAAGACCAAAATGTCAGTGGTTTGGATTTTTCTGTGCAAAATTATCCAAAATTATTAACAAAGACAACACAATGACAGCATAGTTGCCTCCTGCAGTACAAACACCACAAAGGACCTAGAGAAAAGCTTCCATGGATGTTAGTTACAGGAGAGTTTTTGACTGCATTTTTCTCACCACCAAATACGGTATGTAACATTTGGAATATGATTCCGAATCTATATATCAAGAAATCTATGTTTACAGGATACTATACCATCATGAATATATCATTATCTTTTTCAGATGGAAGGCACAGATATTTAAATATAAAAAGTATATATTGACTTATATACTGAAGCAATGCTGATTAGAATTTTGAACTTGATCCCTTAGTCAGTTCCCAAAAAGTAGAGAGAAGCAGTATGGCATAGTCAATAGAGTGTTGGATTTAGAGTCAGGATCTGGGTTCAGATCCTAGCTCTGATGCTTACTGGCTATGGAAATCAGTCAGTCAACAAGCATTTATTAAGGACCAACTATGGACCAGTCACTGCTAAGCACTGAGCAAGTCATATAACTTCTCAGTATCAGTTTTCTCATCTGTAAAATGGGGATTTTAGACATCATGATTTCAAACACCCTTCCCTATTCCACATGCAGAGCTTAGAAAATGGAAATAGAATCCAGACAAAAACAGGAAAACATAACAAAACAAAAAATGGTGAACAAGAGCTCAAAGGGTTCGTCCTTGATTTTTAGCATCATATGAAGCACACTATTTTGAGTTACTGCACATCTGAGAGTTTGGTTTTGACTTAACTCTCTAAACAACAATCCTATAAGTACCCTGATCTGTTAGTTATAGCCTGAATTCTATTGTTTTAGACTTCAGAGTCAGACACTGTTGCCCCATTCTCCCTCCAAATGTGAAAGGATCCTCAGTGAGGCAAGGAAGGAAGGCAGTACAGTACTCTGCCCCAATCCCTGCCTTTCTATTTTGAGAATTCTGAATTAGAGTGAGGGCCCCCTTTATCAAGTTCCCATATCCAGTAATTACAAAGCTCCAGGGAAATTAAAAATTTGAGGTACCCTAAATAAATCAGGCTAAGTTTCTAAAAATCATGGGGATTTTGTACCAAGTAATGTAGAAATACTAAGTATCATGGTAAAAAAAAAAATTGCATGTGCAATCTTCAAAATGACTTTGGAAAATCTGATCTTCTGATATCAATCATTAGGACCAGAAAGTCTAAAATGAGATATTTGAACAGAATAATTTCCTTCGTTATACTTAGAAATAAAATACTCAAGATTTGGTGGTATCTTATAAGTCCTATGTTTGAAGAACTTATTTCAACAGGTAGGCATAATAGTGTGATCCAAGGATATAGTGATATTTCAGAGACTTTTGTCTCAGCTCTTGTATTAATTGTAAATTAATTAACTCATCTTCCTAAATTAGAATCGGGCCTCATTTACTAGCTGTATCACCATGGACAAGTCACTTAATCCTGTTTGCCTCAGTTTCCTCATCTGTAAAATGAGCTGGAGAAGGAAATGACAAACCACTCTGGAATCTTTGCCAAGAAAATCCAAACGGGGTCACAAGGAGTTGGACATGAATGAACAACAACAATATTATAGTGAAAATTTAAGGAAATAAAAGCCCTTCCCACCCCATATTAAATCATCAAGGTGGTTGGGGGGCAGGGAGGAAACAGGGAGAACCTATTCCACAGGCAGAGCCTAGAAAATGGAAGTAGAATCCAGACAAAAATAGGAAAACAAAACAAAAAATTGTGAACAGGAGCTCAAAGGGTTCATCCTTGATTTTTAGCATCATATGAAGCACACTATTTTGAGTCACTGCACACTTGGGAGTTTAGTTTTGACTTAATTCTCTAAGCATAGTCAGGCATATATCTGGCTGCTTTAGGGGGTTCAGTTTAGGCATGAGGGATTGGGGGAGAGGATTCTTTCATGTATGAGAAGGGCATGCAGTTGCTTCTTGCCAGAACAAAGGGAAGGATCATTCAGTATTAGAACCAGTCATATAAACCATGTAATGCAATCATTTCATTGAATGAGATCTTAGATTTAAAGCTAGAGGGGACCTTTAAGGTAATGTAGTCCAACTCCCTTGTTTTACAGATAAGAAAACTGAGGTCCAGAAAGGGAAAGTAAGTTGGCCAAGGTCACCGAGATAGGAAGTGGCAGAGTTTAGATCTGAACCTAGGTCTTCTGTATCTAGATTCATGTTTTCCACCATATCACAATGGCATTATGTTATGATTCAAAGACTCAAACATACTTTGATGCATCAAAAAACTCTTATTTCCTTTTCTGAAGGATTCTGTCAACTAACACAAGTTACATCCTGTCTATGCCTCCTTATTAGATGACTGAATTTCAGTATCTGAAAAATTTGCAACTCTATGGACAGTCTAGCAGTGAGGCTCTCAGCTAGTCTAGTTCTCAGGTGGAAGACATGACTGAGATAAAAAAGTCTTTACTAACTTGCTTATTACTGGCCAAAGGCACCACTATCCTCTCAATCACCCAGACTCCCAACCTAGCAGTCATTTTCTATTCCTCACCCTCCTTCACTTCCCATGTCCAATCAGTCGTATTGGCTCTACTTTCATCATATTTCTTATATGTACCCCTCACCCCTTTCTCTCCTCTGAAATTGTCACTATACTGGTGACCTGGACTATTGCAATAGCCTGCTAATTGGTCTCCCTCCCCCCAGTCTGTCCCTGTTCTAGTCTATCCTCCACTCAGCTGTCAAATTATCTACCTAAAGCATAGGTTCCCAGTCCTTCCTCCCTCACTCCCACTCAACAAACTATAGTGACTTCTATCACCTGCAGGATCAAATATAAAATCTTCTGTCTGGTATTTTAAGCCCTTCACAACATGGACCCCTCTTAGCTTTCCTTCTCTTTTTCTTACACCTTATTCTTCTCCATATACTCCATGATCCAATAAAACTGGTCTCCTTGCTGTTCCTCAAATGCTGACTCTCCTTCATCTGCCTGCCTCCCATGCCTGGAATTCCCTCCCTCCTCATCTCTGTCTCTTGAATTCACTGGTTTCTCTCAAGTCTCTTGCGTTCCACCTTCTGCAGGAAGCCTTTCCTAGTCCTCCTTACTCACTGTGCTTTTCCTCTGAGCTTAGTCCCCCAACATTTATCCTGCACATATTTTGTCTGTACATAGTTGTTTACATGATGTCTCCCATTACACTGTAAACCTCCTGAGATCAAAGAATGCGTTGGGTGTTTTATACCCTTTTTGTTTCTCCCCATTGCCTGGTAACGTGCCTAGAGATAGTAGGTAATCAATGTTAGTTGACTGACTGATGACCCTCATGAGGTTCAGGAAAGGTTTCTCAGGGGAATGTTCTTCTAAAACAGCAGAGCCTTAGACCTTAAGTAAGGCCTCTTAACTGAAAATATAGTAACTTTCCTGAGTTAAGTGATTTCATCAGATAAATACAAGACTGAGGATAGCCACTGGGGAAAGCTATGTACTCTACAGGCTATATGTTAATTTGTGCATTGTTTCCTTCATGGTATACCTAGGAAGAATCCTATTTTGACCTCTGATCTTGCATTACTATTCTCTTCCTATCCCCACATATTGGAGGTGGGAGAGGAGGGTGGGAATAGATAATAAATAATTGTCAAGTTCCCAACCTGGAATTGAATGGGAAGGGACATTGAGGTTCATCCTAGAAGTACTGGCTTCATGATGAGGTCACTTGGAGCAAAGTGGGAAGGAAGTATTTGAGTTTACTAGGAAGGAACTAAATTTAGTAACTTAGTTTAGTTTTTGGAATTAAAAATTATAATGATGCTAATGATGAAAGTTAATAGTTCTATATTGTTAGGGTTTTCAAATAGTTCTACAGTGTTAGGTCTTTCTCATAGCAGCACAATGAGGTAAATAGGTCATATATTATAAACTACCTATTGCAGAAGAGGCAAGTAGGCACATCTGAGTCCTTTGGCTATTGTCTATGGTTAAGTATAATCTTAAAGGCCTTTTCAAGATAACTGAAGTAGCTAATGCAGCTTGGACCAAGTATAGGCCTCGTACATTCAAAACCAAGAACTTTTTTTTTAATCATGATAATATAGTAGAAAATGGTTATACTACTATTAGAAGGCTGTGACTCCGTGATCATGACTGCTAGGAAGAAAATCTATACAGTGGTACACAGGTCCAGACTACACTTTGAGTATACCAACTAAAAATGTTTTTATTTTCCATTCAGTCTCTTGGTACATATGATAACTGCGCTTTAGGATGACAATATTAGGAAATTTGCAAAGGCATCACCAAGTAGATCAATAATATGAAGAGAATGCATATGCTGAGTGAACAGTTAATTTCTCTTTTTATTGCCATCACAAAGAAAATAATAAGCTTCATGCATGTACTATGCAGTTCTTAATAGTATATAAAGTGAATGTAGACACAGTTCTAGCTCTTATACTTCAATATTAAAGTGGATCTGTGATCTCATTGATGTGAGCAGTCCCTCCAAAAACGCAGACCACAACTCAGTCATGTCCATCCAGCCTGTTCAGCTTTCTACCATGTTTCTTCCATCAGGGGTCCACCAAACACGCTCAATTGCTCTTCGTATATATGAGGATACCAATGGGACATATGAGTTGTCCTTTGAACTTGCTGAATGACATCAGATGTTTTTTCTACACAGTAGAACTGATTTTTTAAATACATTTAATACATTTTTTTTCTGATGATGTCCTTTACATCACTGAGTAAAGTTTTCCATCTTAAGGAATTATACTGCATAACAGGAAACAAACATACAAATATAATGCGTAAAATCTTAGTTTCACTGAAGTCACTGTGAAGAAAAAAATAATGAATATATATTATTTATAGAAATTGATATGTGAACCTGGCATTTTTATGAAATATTGAAGGTAGATAATATTTTTGTCCATAGTGCTCTTTGAAGTCTCCCCTCTGTCTCTCTGCCCCTCCCCTGCCTCCACATCAGATAGCTGTTGTATAGCATTTGGTCAGTATAATCTAAGATGAACTATAAATATTACAATATAGTATAGCGGGTTAGTTAAATAAGACCCTTAGTAATTAATAATAATCATAGCTAGCATTTATATAGCACCTTAAAGTTTGCAAAACACTTTACAAATATTAGCTCATTTTATCCTCACAACATCGTCTTAGGAGACATGTGCTATTATAATTCCCATTTTGCGGATGAGGTGACTGAGGCAAGAAAAGGTTAGGTGACTTGCCCAGGGCCATGTAATGTTTGAGACTACTTGAATTCAACATCCTGAGTCCACATCCAATGTTCCACCGCTCTGCCCGCCCTCATTCAAGATCTACCCACTTGGAACTAACAAAGCATAAGAATGTCTTAAGATAAGGTAACTCTGTTTTTAAGAAGCTCCCCGATAGTACAAACACTTATAAACAGTTGTTCTCCCCAAGTTTCCTTACTCTGCGAGGAGGGCCACCAGAGGGCCTCAGACTACCTAACCTTCTCTCTCTCTCTAGCATTCATTCCCTAACGTCTATTCCTTCTGTCTTGGTTTCTCTCCATTCCCAGTTACCGAATCGCAGCATTTTAGAGCTAGATGGGGAACTGAAATGACTTAGTCTTTTTACAGATAAAGAAAGAGAGACTTGTAAGAGGCTGTGATCTCACCAAGGCTACACAGAGGACTATGATCCTAGATTTCTTGAGTTTCAGGTCATTGAGCTTTCTAAAAAAACAAAACATGTTGCTACTTCCCTTTTCTGTTGTTTTTTTTTTTCTTTATTGCACTAATTGGGTTTAAGTGATTGGCAATAAGTCACACAGCTAATTAGTATCGGAGGCCAAATTTGAAACCAGGTCCTCCTGACTTCAAGGGTGGTGCTTTATGCACTCACCCAGCTGTCCTTATTTCTCTTTTCTAGAAGGGGACTGGTAGATCCTGTGTTTTCTCACATACTAAATTCCATTTTTTTTCCAACAGTAAGAAAAAAATGGCAGCTAGGTAGTGCAATGAATATAATATCACACTTGGAGTAAGGAAGATCTGAGTTCAAATGTGATTGCAGACACTAGCTCTGTGACCCTGGACAAGTCACTTAACCCTGCTTGACTCAGTTTTTTCATCTGTAAAATGAGCTTCTCATCTCTAAAATGATACACTTCAGTATCTTTGCCAAGAAAACCCCAAATGGGGTCCACAATGTTCAGTGTACAGTGGGTGTCAGCAATGACTAAACAACAAGGAACAAAAATGCTGGGCTAAAGGAAATGCTATCCATAAAGTAAGAGCTACAGAGTTTCTACTTATTCTTTTAAATCCTAGACTCTCCCTGGGTGAGCTGTATGACCTCTACTTCAAATACTTTTGAACATGAGACTTCATATTAAAAGTCCAAGTAAATATATTATACACCATTCCCCTAATCATTTTCTCTTCCTCTGGGAAAAACAAACCCAAACTAAAACCAAAACCAAACAAATAAAAAATTCTATCTTATTACGTGGAAGACAGTTATTATTACTTTCCTCCAGAGAAATAAAATGCAAATCAATCCTAAAAAGAAATTAAGTAGCTTGTTAATGACAATTGATATAAATTGATAATCTGCGGTGTGACCAGCAATGTGGCACACCCTGTGCCCTAAAGAATTAAAAACAAAAGGAAATGGCAGTATGTTAATACATACGCAGTATTGGTTTTGGCATATCTAGGGGGAGATGTGACAGGGAGGAGGTGAGGTAGGTGGTAGGAAAGGGAAATTTAAGGACTCAGATTCACTGAGAACAAGATGCCTGTGAGTGAATGTCTTCCTCTTCAGGTAGATGAAGTTCGGAGTTGGGTTGTCTGTAAAGAATTCAGGGCCAGAGGTTCTCCTACTCAAGAGGTTTTCATTGATGCAAAAGCAACCAACTGGCTAGTCCTTACAAGTACTGGCAGTTTGAGATGACAGAGGTTTGCTTTTATACCCAAGTTTTAGGCACTCAGCTAGGCATGCTCCTGTGTGGGGAGTTAACCACAGGGAAGGATGGCAGGAAGGGGGAAGCAGGTATATAAGAGAAGGCAAGAAAGGTGAGACAGTTGTATTGGGTACAGTTCAGGGATGTGGTCACAAAACATGTAACTTAACTTGCAACATTCAAGTATTTGGGCACAAACCATAGGGCTTAGACACACACACAGAAAATAATATGGTTTTCTTGTCAACAGAAAGAACTCCGTTACTGGGCAGATTTAGACTTAGGCAAAGCTCTCACTGTTGCTGGGCAGAAGACATCCTCATCAAATGATCCCTTTTTTAGTTTTGTCTCAGTTTAGGAACCATATACTTTGCAAGAGGAGTCAACATTTTTTTTTCTTCTTTGAAAGCTTTCAGTGTCTCTCCTCACCTATCCTAAAAAAAAGGGAATGTGTCTTGCCCTGGAGGAAAACAAGCCAAAAGATCACTGGATTTGAAGTCATAGGACCTGGGTTCAGATCCTTGCTCCGCTGCTTAGTCTATGTGTGACCTTGGGCAAGTCAATGAAACTTTTTTGAGTACCAGTTTCCTTATCAGGTCTTCCCTCTCACTCACAATACTCCCTCTTCCAACTCTTTGCTTTTGCACTGAATGTACCCTATGGAATGTGCTCTCTCTTTATCTCAGTTTCATAAAATCCCCATTTTCCTTCAAGAAACAGCTCAGATATAATATTCTGTACAAAGCCTTTCTTGATCCCCAGGCTGCTAGTGCCTTTCCTCCCATAGTGTCTTATATTTAAGCTCTCTCTGTGTGTATAGATACATACATTTTTGTGTACATATATATATACACACACATGTGCATGAGTGAACACATGTATGCACACATCTATATAAAAATTTTATTTTTATGTTGTACATATTTGTATATGAACTTATTTCCCCAGTTAGAATAATAAACTCATAATGAGTAGGGATTATTTCATTCTTTGTATACTTCTATTCCTAGTACCTAGAACAGTGATAAGAGTTTAATAAAGGCTTGTTGAATTATCTCTAAGATGATCTGTAACTGTAAACTCTATTCTCAGTCCAGTGTTCCCAAACTCACAGTATTGTTGACAAACTCACAGTACTGGACTGAGAGTAAGAAGATCAGTTTTCAAATCCTAATTAGCCAATAACTCTGCAGCTTTAACACTCAAATAAACTTTGTCCTTTTGTGAGATTACTTTGGAACTTTTTAAAAAGATAGGAGGATTTGCTACTCTTAAACAATATACAAGGGGAATAATTTGGTAATACATGAATATCTTCTCTGCCCCAGATGTTGCTGGCTGGTTCACCAAGAAAGCATTGGTATATTAGCTTCTACTATCTTCCACCTTGTAGTTTTGAGCGCATAAGGCCGTCCTACGAACAGGTGTGCATACCATAGATGACTGATGAATATTTGCCTGTGATGACCAAAGGCTAGTCTACTTTTGTGTAACCCAGGGCAATTCATTCTATTTCTTTGGGCTTCAGTTTCTTGATTATAAAATAAAGGTGTTACATGAGATAATCTCTAAGCTTCCTGCTAATTATGAAATTATGCTCCTATATGAATAAAGCATCCTTTTATGATGCCATCATCGTCAGATGTTAAAAGGCTTCAGATTCCAAGCAGGCCAAGTATCAGGTCATCCGTAAACATATATTTAGGAAGAAGTTAGCAATGAGACTTAACTAGGGCATGAGGTTAGAAGACTGGGTATGATATACGTAATCTTTCCCCCATTTCGTTGATTAACTTTTCCTCTTATTTATCCGTGGATTGACCAACGTCATGAAAGAAATCTTGACAAAGTTCTGAGATCCATTTATTAGCAAGGTTAGCAATTGCAAATAAATAGGGTCAATGCCTCTCAATGACCAAAGACCCAGAATGAGGGCTGACAGGGTCTTTTATAGTGATTAACAAAATTACAGAGCAAAACCCTGAGTAGCATAGGTTTATCTTCTTCTGATTGGCTATAAAAAGACTGACTGGAAGGTCAGGTCACAAAACAAAGGTGAAGATACCAGTCTCAAGAATATAATTTTGACCCAATCTGAGGTCACCTGAATCATGAGAATGTGACCCAAGTAACCTAAGATTACCTGAGTAAACTCGCAAGGGTAAGGAACAGCAAAAGAGAATGTTAAATCTAACTTAAGTCTTAACAAAACAGAATTAAAGATCAAATATCAGCTTCAACCAACCCCTAAAGCAACACCAAATGAGACACAACTTTATAGTTTGTATTTCTTTCGATAGAAGGCAGTGTTGTATGAAGACCTGGGGTTTAGGTTGTATTATATCTGCTGACTGCAGGATCTACCTTCATATAGTTGTGGCATTAGACTCGAGTTGCTAGATGAGAAAGCCATTGAGCAATAATGAGACATCCGTATTTTGTTGAGAATCTGTCTTTTTAAATATATTATTATATTTATATGTTAATATATGTATATATTTATGTATATAATTTATATATGAATATATAATTATGTATATATTTATATATGTATATATTATATACACACACGTATTTTTACTATTTTTAGTTGATTTGCATAACTTGTATTGCTTACCAAAACCACTAACTTGTACCAGGAGCCTGTGTTGCACACTCTTTAACCTTTATTTCTTTGTGTGTTTCAGGCTGCCTTCCAAAGGCAAAAGGAATTTATTTCTTATACACAAGTGATTTCCATGCTCTTCACTATCATTTCTATTTTAATAGTTCTTGAGAGAAGAAATAAGTGAATACAGAATTAGTTAGACTGAATGCTTGACAAGATTCCAAGAATATGTAATTTCCTTTTTATAGGTACTCATTCTACCTTTAAAGATCTTAAATGCTCAATGACCTAGTAGATCATCTTTGAGAGTTCCTGTTTGCAAAACATTTCATTATCCTGAAGCTAGCCTGGTGATGAGCCTTTGGAAAGTTAGCTAGATTAGCCTTCCAGCAAGAGAAAAGTACATTTCATCTTGGGGTCCATGCTTGAAGCTCTTTCAGCGGAGTGTAGGATCTGCCAAGTTTGTATTCCACTGGCACATCTTTCTGGAGCTCAGTCACATCTACTTCTCTAGAAGTTTGGAGGCAGTTGACTAAATTCAGATACTGAAATGCTCTCTTCTTCCTCATTTCTGCCTCTGGGCTTCCCTGGCCTCCTTCATGACTCAGATCAAATTCCACCTTCTGCAAGAGGCCTTTCCTGGTCACCCCTACTGCTAGTGCTGCCCTTCTGAGACCACCTTAGATAAATCCTGTATGTCTTGTAGGTACACAGTTATTGTTATGTGGTTTCCCTCATTAGAATGAGAGGTCCCACAGCGCAAAGTCATCTTTTTACCTGTTTTTTTTTTTTGGTAAACATGCCCAGCACCCAGTAAATATTTAATAAACGTTTCTTGACTAAGTGACTAACGTGGCTTTTGTAAAAGAAATGATACTGTGAGAGAGCCACTGGGGAAAACAGGACCGGTGGTTTTAGTTTAAAGCGTATTACTAATTAGTCAATCAGCACTTATTAAAGTACTAGGATTAGGCACTGAAGACAGTCCCTGCCCTCAGGTCGGTCCAGTGCTGAAGGGATGTTTTCACTGGGCCCTCTCTAAGGAGAGGGCTGAGGTTTGATCTCAATGTGCCAGGTACTGTGCTAAGCACTGGGGACACCAAAAGGGGCACAGAGACAGTCCCTGCCCTCAGGTCAGTCCAGTGCTGAAGGGACGTGTCCAATGGACCCTCTCTAAGGAGAGGGCTGAGGTTTGATCTCAATCAATCAATCAGTCACTAACCTTTTATGTGCCAGGTACTGTGCTAAGCACTGGGGACACCAAAAGGGGCACAGAGACAGTCCCTGCCCTCAGGTCGGTCCAGTGCTGAAGGGACGTGTCCAATGGACCCTCTCTAAGGAGAGGGCTGAGGTTTGATCTCAATCAATCAATCAGTCACTAACCTTTTATGTGCCAGGTACTGTGCTAAGCACTGGGGACACCAAAAGGGGCACAGAGACAGTCCCTGCCCTCAGGTCGGTCCAGTGCTGAAGGGATGTCTTCACTGGGCCCTCTCTAAGGAGAGGGCTGAGGTTTGATCTCAATGTGCCAGGTACTGTGCTAAGCACTGGGGACACCAAAAGGGGCACAGAGACAGTCCCTGCCCTCAGGTTGGTCCAGTGCTGAAGGGACGTGTCCAATGGACCCTCTCTAAGGAGAGGGCTGAGGTTTGATCTCAATGTGCCAGGTACTGTGCTAAGCACTGGGGACACCAAAAGGGGCACAGAGACAGTCCCTGCCCTCAGGTCGGTCCAGTGCTGAAGGGACGTGTCCAATGGACCCTCTCTCAGGAGAGGGCCTTCTCGTCTTAGCGACCACCTTTCCAAGGCAGCCCTTCACACGGCACCCCATTCCCCTACCTTTCTCCTCAGCTTCAGCCCCTGGCTTCTCTTTACGGCTGCCTACCTCCCCCAAACTCCACTTCCAACACCTCTTTGGTCTCCTGGAACGACACCCAAAGAGAAGAAGGCTGGCTGGTCCCCACTGTTGGGGTGGTCCCCACTGTTTGGTGGCCAATGCCCAGAATCACCCTATCGGGCTCCGGGGGTGGAGGAGGGGAGGGGGCAGGTTCGCGAGCGCGGACTTGGGGTGACCTGGAGGAAGCCAGGGCGGCCCGAGCCAGCCCCGGGGGGCGGAGGCGGGGCCGGGGTGGGGAGCGCCCGGGCCCCGGCCCTCCTCCGGCCTCGCCCCCGGGCTGAAGGTGAAGGTCTGGGTCCCGCGTCCAGGCTCTGGAACCGCCGCCGCCAGCGGAACTGTGCAAGAGCGGGGCGCTCGTTTCCGCTGGGTGTGGGCTCCGCCGAGCGGGCCGTCCCTGCCCGGAGAGAGGCCGACTTCGCCGCCGCCGCCCCTCCCGTCTGCGCGGCGGAGAGGAGGAGGAAGAGGAGGAGGAGGAGGAAGGGAGCAGCCATGTCGCTATTGTCTCCGCTGCTCCCGGCCTTCAAGGTCTATTACATGGGCGTTCTCGTGGTCCTCTCGCAGCTCTACCGGCGCTGGCGCTACGGCTTCTCTCTGCCAGGTTAGCGACCCAGCCCGGGGCGGCTTCCTCGGGGCTCTCCGGGAGGTGTCAGGTGCGGCCCGGGAGGGTGTGTGTGTGAGTGTGTGTGTGAGTGTGTGCGTGCGTATGTGTGAGAGTGTGTAAGCTGGGGGGAGGCGGAGGAAGGAGAGAAGGTGTTCTTTCTTGTTCCTCCTTTATCACGGAGGCGGGGGGAGAGGCAGGAGCCTGAATCTGGGCCTCGCTTCCTTCTTCTGGCAGCCTCCGAACTTTCCTCGGGTGGGGGTGTGTGCGTGTGCGTGCGTGTGTCTATGTGAGTGAGTGTGTATGTGTGTTCCCCCCCGCCGCGCTTTTGCTTCTCCCCGAACGCTCCGCAGTCTTCCTACCGGACCACCCGGCCAGGATGGAGTGGTCTGTTTTGTTTTCAGAAACGGCAGCCCGGACCTGGGGAGGGGGCAAAGGTGGGAGACAGAAAACTTCCCTTTTCTGCTCCTCTCTCCAGTCTAGGACCCTGGGGAGCGGAGGAAAGGGAGGGGAGGAGGGCTGGGTTTGCAGCCGCTGCGCCCCAAACCTTGACCTTGGCCTGGCCGAAAACAATGAGTTTTCCGTCCCCCTCCCCCTTCCCCTTCCCCACTAGCCCTGCGGACCCCTGTGGGGCTGGTGCGTAGTTTGGCTTTGGAGCACGTTAGGCGGGGCCTGTAACCTCCCTCTTCCCCCTCCCCCCGCCGCCGGACTGGAGCTGGAGGGGTTTGCCAGGGGGAGGGGGAGGTTGGGCGGAAGCGCGAACCACCGGCCCCCGGACAGAGTTCGGAAGCCGGTCTCGTGCGCAAGCGCCCCAGTTCCTGGGCGGGCGGGCTGGCTGGCTTCTCCCGGCCGCACCATCACCGTTCCTCGCTGCCTGGCCCTGCGCAGGGGCCCCGGCTCGGCTCCTCTGACCCCGTGGGCCCATCTCCGGCCTATCCCTGGCAGCTGCCGGGCCCCTCCTCCTCCCGTCTCCACCCCTCTTCGCACCCCCACCCCCCCTCGCCTTGCACACTTGGCCGACCTGGCCCTTCTGCTCGCAGAACCCCCTCCCTTCCCTCCCCAAGCTTTGTCTCGGCCACTTTCAGGGTCTCTTCTTGTTTTGTTCTTGAGGGCTGGCAGAGTTGGGCTCTTTACGGTTTGGCTTTTCTTTTTTTTAAAACAGTGCTAAATCCTTTCTAAGAAATAGCAACCTCTTGTTTATCTGTTTTGGGTTACAAATCTCAGGTCGTTTTCCAACTCCAGATTATTTTTGGATGTGACAACCCAGGGCATGCCTGCAGTATGTAACTTAGACCAATTTTACCTGGCTCTCTTGCCCTCCTCCTCCACTCTTTTGAGTTTGCTGCCGAACTGCACAGTCAGCATTACCACCTTGCTCTCCCCACTTGCCCATGTGAAGGAAATGTGGGTTTCCAGAGAACTTTAATATTGCCGCAGCTGAGTTGTAGGTAAGGACTGGATTCTTAATGCATGACTACAACAGAAATGAAATTGACAGTTTGCTACTTTTTGAAATTGACAAGGGATGAAGGCTGGGAATGGGTAAAGAGAGGTCATAACCTTTGTAAGTTTCTTTATGTGAAATGAATGAAATGTGAAATGAATGAATGTTCACTTTGGAAAGTCCACATGCCATCGCACCGAGTTAATTGGATAAGTTTGTTTTTTTCACTTTATTTTCTTATCCTTAAAAGAATATGTAAAAATGTTTAAAATGAGGTCGAATTCCCCACTCTTCTAAACAGATTGTAGAGCCTAATTTAGTTTAAAAGTAAGCTAAACATTTTTCTAGCCTTAGTTTTTCTGACTAGAGGAATTGGGGCATTCACAACCCCATTAAATAATACTTATAAAATCAGTTGTAATTAGAACATAATAATAGAAAACGTATGCCATCCCCCCTCCCCACTTTAAAGTATTATAAATTACTAGGTCCAGCTGGTACTTTGGGAAATATTGGTGGTGTTATGAAAATGAGACTAGAAACAGAAATTGTTTAGTATAAAATAGGACAGAGAATCTAGTACTGGAAGACTTGTTAAAACTTTTTGAGAAGGAATTCATTCCTTGGTAAAGGATATCATTAAATTTAGAGGAGGTAAGTAGTAGACATAATATCTCTTAAGTAATATAGTTGAAATAGCCATGTTAGACTTGATTATCATGCATCTTAAAAGAAAAATATTAAAAAACCAATTGTTTGTGAACTTTTCTACTTAAAGATAATATAATTGTCAAGAGACAGTTTGCAATACAGCACATACTTCAGAAAATTACATAGGTTTCAGAAGTTTCTTAACTGCTACTAACATCTCAGAGGAGCACAATCTAAATAAAATATATATGTATATAATATATATTTACATATATATAGGTTAAACAATTAAAAGGGGTGCTTTTTTTAAAGTTGATCATCCCCTATTGATTAGAATAGTCTTATGATGGGGTATGAAAAATTACTATTGTTTAGTTTATTCTTCAAGATCCATACTATATACAGTTGTTTCTTCAGTAGCATTTAACTTGGCTTTTAAAAAGTTCTTTTATCCAGATATCTCTATATGGTAAAAATTCATTGCTTAGAATGCTGAATGGAACTTCAGGTGGCTTAAACTGTTCACAGATCATAAGACTGCCAAACTGTTAATAAAGTTACAAGTTTCGTATTTCAGAATGGAAGTCTTCAGGAGAACAGTGAAAATGAATGAAGTCTAGGGATTTTAAAAAGGTAATTTAAATAAGATATGAGTGTGGGGGCTTAACTGAGCTTAGACCAGAGGTTCCAAAACTTATTTGGCCCACTTGCTCCTTTACAAAAAAAAAAAAATTACTCAGTGCCCCCCTGGAAATCTACTTTTCATTAACCCTTTAAGTGTTTTTATGAAATTTGCATCATTTAAAAATATAATTTTTAAAAAAGACATCTTAAATTTAATAATTTATTGTAAATTTGTGGGCTTTTTCCTGAATTGAATTTTTGATGATGCAATATTGTGTCATGTAACCATATAGTATAGTAAACCATGTAGACAGTAAACAAGTGATAACATGTACACATTCCTGCCAATGCATGCTGGATTTCCTGACAATTCAACAGGCTAGCCTGCCAACACTTGCTTGTTAAGACCTGTCAGCAGCTTCCATTGCCACCTATTTTTATACAATATCCACCCCTCACCCTGACTATTGCACCTGAGGCTACCACTGCTTCCCCCTTGATCGTTCTAGCACCAGAGGGCAGTATCACCCATTTTGGGAACCTCTTTAGACTGATTTGTAAACCTAGATTAAGTAGAAAATGTAGGGAAAAAATCTGTAAGTGGATTAAAGCTTCAGTAAAATATTTATATTGTTATTAATTTGAATTCTCCAAAGACACATTAATTATGGATCATCAGTTTTTATTTGACAGTTGTGTTTTTACAGTGATCATTTATTGCATTAGTAATTACTATATCCCTTTTCCCATCCACATGTTTAGTTTATTTAAAAATATGTGCATGTAGAAATGTCTCCCTGAAGGTGTGATATTACCTCATAATCAAGTTTTAAAAAAAGGAAATCTGGTCAGTATATTTAGAAGGATGAGCTAATGCTAATTTTGACATGAGCATCTCAATGTTGTAATGATTTTTAACCCATTAAAAGTGAGGGAATTTTAGAGCAGGAAACAACCTCAAAACTTATCTAGTCCACCCTCTTCATTTTACAGATGGGGAAGGACCATAGAGGTAAATAAATTGCCTAATATCCACAAATAGTTTGTGGGGAAACTGGAACTAGACCAAGTCTTTAGATACCCAGATCAGAAAAGTTTCCACTACATCAGGTGATAATATTATGTTTCATGTCTTTGAAATCATGTTGTCTGTGCCACTGAGTAACTGTCTCAGAGACAGATTTTCTCCATTTCTTAACCGTGGGGAGTTATGATAGAGAAAATTGCTAGGACATGAGTTTTGCCTTCCATTGTTAGTAAGCTTGTAAAATGTTGAGTAAGTATTGTCTAATATGGAAGAAGTTTGTTAATACAAAACTTGAGAAATCAATATCCAGAAAAATGTGACCATAGATTAAAAGATCTGAACTACTTATGTAGCATTTTTTTTTGATGGGGAGGTAACACCTTTAGCTTTAAAAATGAATGACTAAGTTCATTATTTATGTAGGAATTTATGTAGGAATCCATTTTCTTTTTTATCTAGCCATTTTCCTCATGTAATAAAAATATTAAACATGTTTACAAAACATCACAGAATATTGATTATTTTAATATTAAGAATTTGAGCGTTTCAGGCATCAATCTGACCAGGATATCTGAGGTGATGATAATGTGTGTTTATGTATGTGTATGTAAATATGTATACTAAATATATTTTATAAAGATGAAGCATTATAATTTACACTTAGTTCTTTTTAACCATATGTTTGTGAAGAGTCAATGCTTGTGGGGTATTTTTTATGGCAAATAAGAAAGTGCTTTAAAGGTAAGGTATGCTATGATATGTGGGGGAAAAAAACATCTGTTGGCAATATTTCTAGTCACTTGAGTTCAGGGTCGTAATCCTACTAGGGCATTTGGGACACAAGAATTGTGCCTTAGAGACCAGATGAGGAGTTTTGACCCCTAGAGAAAATTGTCAGAGAGTGGCATATGACTCTACTTGATTATGGAGGTGGTAGGCTAAGCCACTACTCCTTTGGTTGTCCTATATCTAATCTATATATCTATATCTATATCTATATATAGATATCTATATCTATATCTATATCTATATATAGATATCTATATCTATATCTATATATAGATATAGATATCTATATCTATATCTATATGTCTTACTTTGCAAAAGCTTTAAACACTTTTCTAGTAGAAAGTCATGTTTCTTAAGTGAAAATGTTGGAATTTGAGGAAAATTACCCATATCCCCCTATAATCAATTACAAGCAAGGTACAGACATGTTCACTTTCATACAAGCAAGTAATGATAATAGATTATGAGTGTCTCATGGTGTTGTCATTTTCTATACCGTGCACTTTGGAAATGAGATTTTTGTCTAGGCTCAAGGGTGCTTTCTCGTCCTACGATAAAGTAACATATTTGAAAACTCCTTATTGTTGTTCGGTCATTTTTCAGTCATATTGGACTCTTTGTGAGCCCATTTGGGGTTTTCTTGGCAAAGATGCCGTAATAGTTTGCTGTTTTCTTCTCCAGTTCATTTTTACAGATGAGGAAACTGAGGCAAATCAGGGTTTAAGTGACTTGACCACGGTTACATAGCTAGTAAGTATCTGAGGTCAGATTTGAACTCAGGTCTTCTGACTCCAGGCCTGGTGCTCTATCAACTGTATAGCTGCCTTAGGAGGGCTTTTTACTGCATTGACTATCAAGCTCATGCAAAAGTAGCATTAAAGTTCTAAATTAAAAGGTATTGAAGGAAGGACAAAACCAGCCTTTTTTTCCTTTTTCTTTTTCTATTGGACGTAATTCTTTGCAATAAGCCTGATTTGTGGGCTATCTTTTTCCAGGAATTAGCATCTTCCAATTCAATAAACATTTATTAGGTGCCTACTCTGTACCAGGTACTGTGCTAAGCATTTGGGATATAATTAAAAGAAAGGCAGTCTTTAAGGAGTTTACAATCTAAAGGGGGGAGATAAAACACATTAAAAGATATTTGTACAGACTTATTTTGAAGTATATTATAGGATCATAAGCTCGTAGATTTGGAACTGGAAAGGACCTTAGATTACATTGAAGTACAGCCATCTCATTTTACAGATGAGAAAACTAAGGCCCAAAGAGGATAAGTAAATTGCCCACGGTCACTCAGCTAGTAAGTAGCAAAGCTGGGACTTGAACCCAGGTCCTTTGAGTCGAAATCCAGCATGCTTTCTGCTAAACCATGGTGCCTCTCTCACGTTGAATATTGTAATGCATGAGACATTATACTTAAATACACAGGCTTCCATTTGTATTACGGCTTACTTAAGTCATTCTAAATGATACAAATGGGGGCTCATGTGAACAGTGATGATAATAAAATGCACAAATGATATGCTTGCCAACATAAATCCTAGAATAATGAAGATCCACAATTAAACTATTATTTGTCATAGCATTTTTCTCCTCCTAAGCCATATTAAAC
This sequence comes from Notamacropus eugenii, assembly GCF_028372415.1. Lineage (NCBI taxonomy): Eukaryota > Metazoa > Chordata > Mammalia > Diprotodontia > Macropodidae > Notamacropus > Notamacropus eugenii. Next base: position 395,068,652 of record NC_092876.1, read on the forward strand.
TAATGTAATGTGTCTTGAAGCCATGATTATAGGATGTGATCTTTGCAATATTTATATTGTCATTGAAATTACTTAGTTACAGGAATTAAAAAAATACTAAAATTTAAATAACTTTTGTTATTTCACTGAAATGAATGAGGTTTACTGCTTATACTCACCAAGATTTATTAAGCACCTACTATGTGCCAGGCTCCTATATTGAGCACCAAAAAACTCTTCAAAGTTTTATACTATAGTATAAAAAATGGCACCCTGAATGGGAACATGAAGGAAATACCAACATTTGGGCATTTGGCTGCTTTCTTAACTCCAGGGGATGCTTTTTTAGTTTTTGTTAACCTTACCTCTAGAAATAAATTTATTTTCATTTGATTTTTTAACAATGGCAACTATGAAATAGAACATGCTAGTCAAAAAATTCCAAGGATTAAGACATTCAGCATTACTCAAAGCTTATTATTGTTACTATTTTTATAAACAGAACACTCTATATTTTAAATAAAGCTTATTTCTTTAGATGGGGGAAAAAAAAGTTTGTTGCTTGTTCAGAGCTTTCTTTTGTATCATTAAAGGGTCTCATAAGTTGGTATTTCTGTTTTTTTGACACACTTGGTTTCAGGGTGATTCTTGCCTTATGTGCTTATACTATATTTCAAGTAGCATCAGCTTCTTTAGCAAGGTATTAGCAGTAAAAATGCTAACTCTTCCCAAACTACAGTTTTGTACATGCATGTGCCTGCATGTAGTAAGTGTATATGTGTGTGTGGTGTGTGTGCTTGTACTTCCATAAATAGAGTTTAAATTTCCCTTGCTAATTAACTGCAGAACTTTCCTATCCAATGCTTGGTAAGACTACCAAAACCAGTGAATAGTAAACAGTTAAAATCAGAAATAATCATAATAATAAATGTAAGATAATTAAACATTTGTCTGCTCTTAATGTTAACTTTATTTTGAGATGTTCTTGTGAGGACAAAACCAAATTTTTATATGCTAAAGTAATAGCATTGAATTTATTTAGAAAACATTTTTAAAAAAACATTCCTGATTCTTCTTTTAATGGGAGCCTTCCTCCTTTACCTTTGAAAGTTGTCAAGTTGGACATCTTGTATGGGCCACAATTCCTGGAGACAGCATCCTAACTTTTCCCAATCTAGTTAGAAGAGTGGGTTTATCATTGAATTTGCAAATGTGCTGATTTCAAGCTGTGATCACACCAGGAGTACTTTCTCATTTTTTGTTTATGTTACTGCTTTTTAGCAGGTACTCATTAATGAGTGAAGGATCAAAAAGCAGGACGGTGGTGGAGAAGCAATGGAGAATAAAAGCTTAGAAAGTTCACCCTCAGACCTAAAGTTAGTGGCTCACCCGAGAGCAAAAAGCAAAGTTTGGAAATACTTCGGTTTTGATACTAATGCAGAAGGATGCATATTGCAGTGGAAGAAGATCTACTGTCGGATTTGCATGGCACAGATTGCCTATTCAGGAAACACTTCCAACCTTTCATACCACCTGGAAAAAAATCATCCAGATGAGTTTTGCGAATTTGTAAAGAGTAACACAGAACAGATGAGGGAGGCCTTTGCTACTGCTTTTTCGAAGCTGAAGCCAGAATCCTCACAGCAGGTTGTTCAGGACACTTTAATCATGAAGACCAGCCACAGCTATGAAAACAAAAAGCACCAGGAGCTGACCTCTGCTGTGATTAGCCTAATTTGTGAGGGTATGTATCCTTCCTCCATAGTGGATGAGCCTACATTTAAGATGCTTTTGAAAACAGCGGATCCAAGATACGAACTTCCTAGCAGAAAATATTTCTGCACAAAAGCAATTCCTGAAAAGTATAACGCGGTTAGAGAAATTGTCTTGAAAGAACTGACAGACATTTTGTGGTGTGGAATATCCACTGATATTTGGAGAAGCCAAAACCAGAATAGGTCCTATGTAACCCTTGCAGTTCATTTCCTCAATAGTAGCTCTTCTCATTGTTTGGCTGTTAACTCACGATGCTTAAAGACATTTGAGGTCCCTGAAGAAAACACTGCAGAGACAATTACCAGAGTCCTTTATGAGATCTTCATTGAGTGGGGGATCAACACAAAAGTCTTTGGTGCTACAACAGATTATGGGAAAGATATTGTCAAAGCTTGCTCACTTCTAGATATTCCAGTTCAGATGCCTTGTTTGGGGCAGACCTTCAATGCAGGAATACAACAAGCTTTCCAGCTCCCCAAACTGGGCAGTCTCTTGACAAGGTGCCGGAAGCTGGTAGAGTATTTTCAGCAGTCGACAGTAGCCATGTACATGTTAAGCGAGAAGCAGAAGCAGCAGAACATCATGCACTGCATGCTTGTGAGTGATCGTGTTTCCTGGTGGGGAAGCACGCTTGCCATGTTGCAACGATTGAAAGAGCAGCAGTTTATCATTGCAGCTGTTTTAGTGGAAGACAGCAATAATCACCACCTTATGTTGGAGACTAGCGAATGGAACACCATTGAGGGGCTGGTGGATCTGCTGCATCCCTTTAAGCAAGTAGCCGAGATGATGTCTGCATCTAAGTATCCCACAATAAGCATGGTAAAACCCCTCCTTCATATGCTTCTCAACACAACCCTGAACATCAAAGAAAATGATTCAAAAGAAATCAGTATGGCAAAGGAAGTGATAGCCAAAGAATTATCAACAACATACCAGGAGACCCCTGAGATAGACATGTTCCTCAATGTGGCAACATTTCTGGACCCCAGGTACAAGAAGCTGCCTTTCCTTTCTGCGTTTGAACGGCAGCAGGTTGAAAATAGAGTTGTAGAGGAAGCAAAAAGCCTTTTGGAGAAAGTAAAAGAAAATAGTTTCAGGCCTGAGGAAAAGCTCTTTTCATTATCTGAAGAGCCACCTGTGAAAAAAATGATCATTTCTTCCACCCCACCTCCGACTAGTGCAATTAACAACATGCTGGCAGAAATCTTCTGCCAAACAGGGGGTGTGGAAGATCAAGAGGAATGGCATGCCCAGATTGTGGAGGAATTGAGTAACTTTAAGTCTCAAAAAGTACTTGGCCTAAATGAAGATCCACTTAAATGGTGGTCTGACCGATTGGCATTGTTTCCTGTATTACCAAAGGTACTTCAAAAGTATTGGTGTATTTTAGCCACGAGGGTCTTCCCTGAACGACTTTTTGGTTCGTCTGCCAATGTTGTAAGTGCTAAGAGGAACAGATTAGCTCCAGCTCATGTGGATGAGCAAGTCTTTTTATATGAAAACACTCGTAATGGGTCTGAAGCTGAACCTGAAGATGAGGATGAGGGAGAATGGGGCTTGGAACAGGAACAGATTTATACATTAAGTGACACAGTTAATGTAAGCAGCAATTTCTTTAATATAAGGGACAGTGGATTCATCTGACAGTGATGCTAACAGTGCATTAAAGAAAAGGTGTTTTTGTCTTAAAAGTTACCAAAAATAACCTGTTTGATGCTTTCTTGTAAATATAGAACAGATGTAACAGTGGCTTGGTTTTTCATTTTCATGTATTTGTGCCTGCCATCCATAATCTCAAAATACAAAAGAAAGCTGGTCTTTGATGTTAACTGAAATGAGAAAGATGGAGTGTTCTCTTTAGATTTTGACTGTGATTCCTTGCCCCTACATAAATAATAATTTTTTAAAAAGCAGTGAAATTAAAGATTTAGAAACCCACTTAGGAAAGTCCTTCTGAGGAGTCTGACAGATTAAATTTATTGATAAAAGTAGAGTTGGAGGGGAGAGTTTTGGTTTTAAAATGTTTATATCTCATTTAATTCAGTCATATTTTTAATAGTATATTGGAGAGATCAGGCAGCAAGTAGAAAAATGTATCTTTCATAGAGCCCTAAGTATAAGGTTATAGTTTTTTTAAAATTTAAATATGTAAAATACTTACTTTTTAATTTAAACAGGAGCATCCTTCAGAGACTTCCGAAAGCCCTTTAGTGGAAATATTCTTTAAAGAGAAGGCAGGCTTTAAGTTTAGTTTCAATGTGCAAATGAGCATGTAGAAGCACTTACACTCGCTATCCCTCTTCCAAATAAGAGGCGTTAAATTTTTGTTTCTTGTCATACTGCCAACTCTGAAACATCTCTCTCCTTTTTGCCAAAATTCATCTTGTAGAGGTGGTTAGTTTAAGCTGTTTCTAAAGTTATTGGATCCTTTTTTTGGTTCATGTATTCTTAGTATATGATAGTTTGCTTTGTGTCAGAATGCTTATGTGTTCTGCATTTCCTAAAAAACAGTAATTTTTTGCAGGCAGAAATAAGATATCTCTTTTAAAGAGTTGCTTTTAAAACAACAAAAATCCCTAGCTTGCTTTCTGGTTTGTTACATGAAGTTAGGCAGATGCCCATGAGGAGTTTTAGATCCTTTTTTTTAGGAGAAAAATAATTTAATCTTTTTATCTTTAACTCTCCTTAAAAGCAGGGACATGTTTTTGTATTCGAATCCCCAGTACCCAGCCCAGTGCCTTGCACAAAGTAGGCGCTTAATAATTATTTGTTTAGTCGAAATGAATTTAGCTCTATGTTACTTGTTCAAGTAAATTTTTCCAGTTTTGGTTTACCTCCTGAGTCAGTTTGAGGTGTTTACATTTGGTATTCAGGGAAGTATGGAGAAATATTCTAAATCTTGGTTTATTATTTGATCTTGAAAACTTTTTGATAGGGAATTCAAAGAGGCACACCATCTTTCTGCGTTAGATTCACCTCACTGGCTATTCTGTGCATCTGTTTAAGCAACCCATATTGGGGAAGACTGCATATAAATGGTTTAGGAATGACCATTTTAGCTAGTTACTCAGTTCTGCCCAGGGGTTGGAGTTGTAGATATGTGAGTGTTTAAAAAAAAGGTCAACCCTGGAGTTGGTGAGAATTTCACGTGCCTTTTGGAGGATAGCATCTGGTCTCTGTCATCAGTGATGCATGGTTTTAGGAGATAAATTTGCAGGCTAAAAGCAACCAGAAGAAATATTTCCTTTTAAAGGAAAACATGATGTTAACTTTGACAACCTGCTGTATAATTTTAGGCTTTTTGTAATTCATTTGTTATTGTACTGGAACACTGTCATGTTGGAGGTGAGAAGGTGATGTCCGGGATAACCGTAGTAGAATATGGCTGATAGGATACGCCTCTTCTCTCCACTCTAAGACTCGAAATCATGTACAGTGCAACTTGTATTTGCCCTTAGTTGTGTGTGGTTTTTTTAACAGCAGTACAGTGCACTGCTCTGTTCCTTGATAGCTCTGAGTAATGAAACTGTAAACTGTGCCAGTGACACTAGTCTCATTGCGTTTTGTTTTTGTTTTTTGTTTGTTTTTGTTTTTGCTTTTGTTTTTATTTTTAAGACCCTTGTTGTCAGTCTTGCCCATTGGCTATGTTTTCTTATTTAATGTTTTAGGCTTTGACTATTGTTAAATAAACCAGAGAAATAAATTAGCTTCTAATTTATTTGTCTGATGTGTGTTCATATTGGTAGCACTTTGATTAAATTCTGGCAGTGAAAGGTTGTTTTTTTTAAGACCCTTTTTCAAGGCATTCACAGAAGCTTGATATTTTATTTTCTGACTTTTTAAAATAGAGAAACATTGCGCTGCACAACGACCCTTTTGGATTAAAATGTCTAGATCTGTAAAAAATCACTGGGTTGAAAATTTTCCCAATGTGGGGATTGCTTGCAACTTCCCTACGTTGTCCTGGAAATAGAGTGGATGTTGATGGTGAGAAATTTTGAGGGCTTTATCAAGGTATAGGTAATAAATTTGGTTGGAAACCAAATCTAACTTATTTCTACTATAGTAAACTGTAGTTATTTTATTCTTTTAAAAACTGAAATAAAGGAAAAAAAAGGCAAGCCGGTATGTCACACCTTACACTAACAATATGTTGCTTGACAATGCCTCATTCGAGAATGCAGTCAAAAAAATGTATTATTAAACCTTAGGTCGAAATAGGCCAATATTCATTTATCAGATTTCCTCCAGGGTATTTTTTCTAATTTTTGAACGAAGAAAGCCTTAATATTATTTGTTGTTGCATTGTTATTTGGGATTGTGCATCCTATTAGAATTTAAGGATCATTATATTTCCTGGGAATGTATCTTTGTATATAATTTTTTTCTGAGCTACTATATATTAAGTATATGAGCATATGTATACATATATATGTATTTGTACATATATACAGATATAGATAAACACAGATATATAATCTGTTTTATTATCAGTTATTGCATGGGACAAATTCCCTTAAAATTATTTTCTTAACCATGATTTTAATGTAAAGTCATAATTCTAGACAAAGATTCTTGCCACCCCCAAGAAACGTTTTTTTGATTTGGGTGGAGGAGCTGGTTAAGCTTTTTAGATATTTGTGTTTATCAAGTAAAAAAATTCTGTGATACTACAAAGTCAATATGCTTTAATTTCATTGTGTTTTTAAAATTTTCTTAAAGTTCTCGGAAACTTTGAAAATGAAGTGGTTGAATTTAGGCTCCATGAAAAAAAAATCCACTTTGCTTTGAATGCTGCATCTGTTTTAATTCTTGCACCCTGTCTCTTAGGTTGTTTTTTACTTGAATGTCATTTCATATATTGGAAATTCCAGATATTGCACACCTAAATCAATGTACTGTATTTATATTGTTAACTCAGGGATATTGACTTTCTTAATTTAAATGACTTGGGTTGTGTCTGTTTCTGAAGTCTAAAAGTGAAACACATTGATGATGTAAAAACTCGTAACCTGTATGTCTATTGACAGAGAATGTGAAATCAAACTTGGCCTTTAAAAGAATATGATTTCATTAATTTCTTTTCAAGTTTCCTCTTCAGCACGCTTCCGGAGCCCCTTCTTGTCTGCTTTCAAGTGGCTCATGCTTAGGTCTCCAGCTTTTATAACCTTTTCTACTGGACCAAGAGTAGGACTGCCAACAGCATTTTTATACGATGCTTTTTCTTCCTTTTTTGATGTTACTTCCAAGAAAATTCCTCAGCTGTTTCCACAAGCCTGTTCTGTCTCCACGGAGCCTAGCACAGGGTTATCGTCATCATCATCGGTCAGGACTGTGGCTTAATGTTTGCACAGCATTGTCAGCAAAGGGACCTGGGTGTTGTTCTAGTTGCTTGAAAATTAAACTGAGCTTTTCAAAGATTTTAAAATGATATCCTTGGAATGAAGTAACTCTGAAAAACTATTACTTTCCTTTTCCTGTAATTCCTTTTAGCACATAAATTGCACAATATCCAAAAACATTTATGTGGAGGAAAAAACCCAGACATTTTTATTGCATTTTGGTGTGATATACTTTAGATAACTAATTATACTCTGTATAAATCTTTGGTGTATATGATTGTGTAAGTGTGACTTTTCTTTTGAACTTTGTCTATGACTTGATGAAGAGCTGTGTCGTATTCACCTACCACATTATCTCTGTTGCTGTTCTGAACAGTTTATTCTTTTTTTAATTGAAATCCTTAGAAACTTAGCTATGAGAATGTACCTAAACGTAAGTTACAATAGGATTGCAGGGTTCTAAATCTTTTGTTTTTTAATGTCTGATATTTAAATTCCTTATATTTATTTTTTATAATAATAACTGTATGAGTAATATTTTATCCAACTTAGTCCTTTGAACTCCTTTCAGAATTTTAGGTGCTACTTCTGCCTTGTTTTTGAAGGGTAGTATCTAATAAGGTTATATGTTTGCTGTAGATTGTTCTCACAGTACAACTCCTGTGCCTTTTCTATTTAGTTTTGTAGCCACTGGTGAGGGTGAACTTTAAATTTAATATATTTAAAACATGTTAATATACTTAAAATAGTAATAAATAGTATAAAGACTATTTCCACAAGTCTACTAATTAATTATAGGCTTTTTTCTCCTGTTGGATGATATGATTTGAATAAGTGTTGATGTACCTAAAGGAATTATTTTTTTGAAATATGTAATATTGTGACACACAAAAATGTATTAAATTTAAGAGAGGAAAAGGTTGGATTAAGTTAACTTTTTCTAATAAATGTACTTATATAATTATAACTTGTTTCAACTATATACTGAGTGTCTTGAAACTGAAGTATAGTTGTTTTATTTTTTATTTTTTTTTACAGTTATGGAAAACAAAATCTTGGAGTTAGAAGAAAACTTAGAAGGATATATAAAGTGTTCATAGGGTTCAGAATTGAAAGGCACCTCAGAGGTTATTTGGTCCAAAATCCTATCCAGTGCATGAATCCTTTCTGATAGATCTCTGATGGTCACCCAGCTTTTGCTTCAGTTGTTCTAATACCAACCTTTTGAGGCAATCTCCTCCCCGCCTCCAACCTATCCCCCACCTCACCCCAAGTCCCTTACCCCTTCTGTCCCTTTGATTTGTTCATTAGCTCTTAATATTAGAGAGCTACTTTTTATTTTGAAATGAGACTTATGTAACAGAAATTATCCATTGGCTCTAACCTCTACGCTATGGAATAATACCTCTCCAAGTATATTGTGACAGTTCCCTAAAGGTTCTTCCCTTCTTGTGGTTTCCAGACATTTTACCATATTAATTAGTTTCCTCTAGATGTCCTCTAGTCGGTTAGTATTTCTGTGCCGCTCAGATCAAATGCATCATGCCAGAATCTGGTCTGATCAGCACCTAGTAATATTAGGATTTTTACTTCTCTTGTCTTGGATCACTATACTTTTATTAATGAAGCCCTATTATTTTTGTTGTTTTTAATAGCTTTGCCCTGTTGATTTGTAGTCGTTGAAAAGTCCTAGGGTTCCTTTCACATGAACTTGTATCAAAACTCTTCTCTACCCGTACAACTTCATTATTTTGAGCATTAGTGGAAGACCCTTGTGTTACTCATTTATTCAAGATAGATGTATTGAATATATGAAACACTTTTCTAGGTGCTTCATTTCTTTATACCTGTTGAGATACGCTAATTTGTAATACAGCTTTAGTCAACACATAGCATCGTCACTTGATAAGCCTCCTGTAGATTCACCCAGTGTTTTTACCCACTAAAAACTTCCATCCAGGTTGATGATTAATCTCTTTGGCTACACCTCAGCCAACTCTGAATCTCTGTACTGGATTATATCTGCCCATGCACGTTACTGCATCAGGTACAAGAAGATACTGTGAAAAAATATCAAATATTTTATCAGACATGGACATCTTATATTCATTGGATTCTGATTCTCTCATAATCAACACTAAACTAAAAATCAACACTTACAATTTCTTATAATCCTAAAATTTATAGGAAATTTTTAGTGTTGACTTTTATTTTAAACCTGGAAGCTGTGGCAGTATGAGAGTTGATCTGTTTCACTTCTAATATTCCTTGATAAATGTTTTTTATGCAGAAGCATTAGAAATATTTTTCTTTGTATCTTCTAATATCTCTTCAATGTATTATTATCTATCACTTGAAAGAATACATTTTTTTCATAAGATTATTTTGATACGAGGGAAACAGGTGATTCAAATTTCCCAAAACTTTCAGTATTGCCTTTCAATGTCAAAAATTTTTTCTTAGCATCTTGGCTTTAGTAGCAAAATAGAATTACTTCTGAAGGTATTTAAAAGATGCAATTTTACCCATTGTTGAAATAACATCAGAATATGAGTTTTCATTTAACTTAGGAATTAAATATATTTTTAATTATGTATGTTAAGTAGCGTCGTTTGCCTTCCTCTCATTAAAAGAGGCTTGGGATATAGCTCAAAGAGCTGGAGCTAGGCTTAGAAAAAGGTAATATGTAGCACTTTGAAGTTTTATAAATGCTTTTCTTGAGCTACTCCAGGCAGGCTATTTTATTATTTTCCCCATTTTATAGATCAGGAGGATGAAATTTAGAGAGATCTTATCAAGGTCATGCAGCTAGTTAGGGGACAGTCCTGTTACTCAAACCTGTATTTTCTGACTCCAAGATTACTTGTACCGTTTCACTGTGTCTCTTGAGCCTGTTTCCTAGCAATCTGTTGCTTATCATTTCTAACATGCCTACTATGTGGCAGGCATCGTACTAGGTGGTGGGGATACCAAAACAAAAATGAAACAATGCCTTTCCCTAAGGAGCTTATATTCTGTTGTGGTGGACAACATGGAAGTGAATACAAAATGTTTCTTTTTCTTGTAAGAAGGCTGAGAATATCAGGAAGGGCATTGTGAAAATTTCCACAGCCAAAAATAAGGGATTTTGGCTTAGTCATCATTTTGTGTCTTGTCTTTGTTCCCTGTTTATTATATTATACAGAGACAGGGGGTTGCTTTTTTTTTTTTTTTAAGAAATGGAAAGTGAAACTGTTCACTTTAATAGCACAGAGAGAAAAGGCAAAATAGAAAAAGTTAAGAACAGATATGAAACAGCTTTGGGGATTGGTGAATGAGGGTTCAGTTCTGGAAATACACGTATACATATGTATATATGTATATATATATATATACATATACACACACATATACACACACACATGCACACACATATGTACACATACATACATGCACACACATATAATAGTCATATGTGTAGATACATATATGGTGAACCTGTTTTTGGAAATGTTGACACAATACAGAACAGTTTGGCTTTCCATTTCCATTTTACATTTCAGAGCACGTGTTGGCATTTTATGGCTACTTTCTGTTTTCTGTATGGTGAAAAAGTGTGTTGATTGGCTGTTGAGCCAGAAGTGAGTGTATGCAGTAGACACCAATGGGCCAAATATCTCTTGGTGATAATTGAGGCAATGACTTCTAGGGAGAAGGGGAGGGAGGGGGAGACACAGAGAGAGAGAGAGAGAGAGAGAAAACCAACTAATAGGCTACTCTATCCAATCTAGACCTATTTACAGCCATGAGCATGCTTATTGTCCTTCGCTGTGTCAGTTGCTTCTTGGGTAAAGGAATATTGAAAATGATCTCAGACTTTCAAAGCTCAGAAAGTTGCAGCTCTTTAAACTGCGTTGTAATATGTGTGATAACGAATTGTTTTTTTTTTTTTAAATATTTTTGTCTGGGCTGATGGATGGTTGCTTTCAAGTGAGCATTCAGAAAGCCAGAGGAGGAATAGCTATATATGACTTGAAACTCATTTTTCCATAAGCTCGATAGGCCGTCCTTGAAAAGGAATGAAGTTGTTGTGTTTAATAATCGAATCCATATTTACAAGTAGGATAGGCTCTAGTTTTATGGTTTGGATGTTTAAAAATTGGAATGCTCTCTTTAGGGGTATATAAGATGAAATTTTGATGAGTTGGGCCATGGAGAATTTAACTTGTTTTCTAAGGTTTAATCTTGCTTTTTATTTAGTGAAAATACTTGATTTTAAGTTTTATCTCTGATAAATGTAAAGATATTAAAGATAAAATTAAAGAATGGCTAAAAAAAGAAAAGGTGTTCATTTATTGATAATTATGTTCTCTGAGACTGATTCCCAACCACCTTGTTGCTCTCTGTGTGGCAGCAATTTTTAGCACTAGGGATATATGTATATGCATACATAGATAACATGCATACATGCACACACACATATAGATGTGTGTATATATACACATATAGATGAATGTAGAAAAAAGCACTACAGCATACGGGAGGGATAAAAATTGCATTTTAAGTTTAAAAAAGGCTTAAGTCATACTAAAAGAAATGAACATGAATTGAAAGAGGGATATAATTTTTAAATAGCCAAAGAGTCTTTGCCATACGGAAACAGTCATTGATGTATCTTCGTTCATTGAGATAAACAGTTTTTGTTCAGGAAAATTCTTTTTTGGAAAATGAAAGTGCCAAAAGTATGTACTTTTTAAAAAAAGCAACTTTTTTTTAGTTTAGTTTGATTTAAAAAATTCATATTTTTAGGACCTTCTGTCAGAGGTGGAAAACCTGTGGCCTTGAGACCACTTGTGACCTAGGTCCTTGGGTGCAGCCTTTTGACTGAGTTGAGTTTTATAGAACAAATTCTTTTATTAAGGGAATTTGTTCTGTGAAGTTTGGATTCAGTTAAAGGTCCACACTTGAGGAACTAGAAGGCCACGTGTGACCTTGATGCTGCAGGTGCCCTGCCCCTTAGACTTTCCCATAAGACTTTCCCTTGTGGTTTTATTGTTACTGTAGTTGTAGCTGTTTAATTCACTTCCCCATTTTTATGCACATCACTGGCTAGAATTCTCAGGTTCCAGAACTGCTTGTAATGAGAACTTTTGCTTCTGGATGAGGTAATTGGTAATCCGTAGCTTGACTTTATGAGGCAAAAGAGACTAGGTCTTCTCCCCTGCTTGCTCTCTTCTCACCGGGGGCACCTTTATTGGATACATTCTTCCCAAAGCTTTGCCTCTTTTGGGATGTCCCTAAACTAATTTCCAAGTAATTTGTACTAAAATGGTCCTTGTCTGATGTGACAAAACAGCAACCCTTCAAATTATGATCTCCCCTTAAATTAGGAATTGGGCCTCATGTGAACATTTTTAGGCTTTGGCTCCCCCTTTTTATGGGAGAGTGAATTCTTGATGCCATAATAAATACATTTCTATGTTCTAGTCCAGTAAGATGACAGAGAATTGCATTGTTAAGTGGTAATCAGCTTGATGGAGATTCTACAGGGCACAAGGTTAGGTTTACAAAAGCTTCAGGTTTTAAATTTGTGTACAGAAACTCTTTACCATATTTGTAGGATTTTATCAGTTAAATACATGTCTGAAGCCAGAGGCACATTGCATATCTTTCAAGGAGATGTTTCAGCTGGGACATTGTCAAAAGATTTTTCCTCACTGATGGCTGAGCTGATAATAGTACAATCTCATATAATATGGTTTCTTACTGATAGTGTTGAAAAGTCCTTTTTCTCCTAAGTGTAAAGTTTTGAAAGACAATTCCTGATTAATGTGCCAATAGTTTATTTTTTAGAAGAACATAGTTTATTTTTCCTAGAAATAAAATTACTTATTTGAGAAAAGATTTCCAAATGTACTATAAGATACTGAAAGTACCATTGAACTACTGTAGTACTGTAAAAGTATTTATTTGTAATGATTAAGCTTTTATGATGAGTTAGCAAGATTTTAAAAACAATTTTTTTTTAGCAATTCCATGTAGGGCAGTATGGTACAGTGTAATGGATGCTATATTGGCAGGCAGAGGACTTAGGGTCAAATTCTGCATCCCTGTGACCTTTGGCAAGCCATTTAATTCTCTCTGAGCCTCAGTTTCCTTACTTGTAAAATGGAAAGGATTGGACTAGATGACCTCTAATGTCTTTTTTGACTCTAAACCTATGATTCTGTTACCACTGAGATCTTTCTAATCCTGTCTGATTCTAATTATGTGATCTGAATATGTATGTGTATATATATATATCTTAGAGAAAGATGGAAACTCATTTTATTTGAAGTTTAAATGAATGAATGAATAGTTCATGTTTTGTTGCATTTATATAATGAAGATAATTCTTTATTTCTTTTTATTCAGATATATGATTCTGTAATGAAATCCATTTTGAGGTTGACAAACAGGTTGGTATAGTTGAAAGAACATTAGATTTGGAATCAAGAAATCAGGTTTTGAATCCTGGTTCTGAAGCATATTAGCTCTGTTATTTAACCTCATTTATGCAATGGAATAATAATATTAGGTATCTTTAAAGGTCAACATGAGTCAAGTACTTTGTAAACCTTAAAGCACTGTGTAAATGTTGATTGTTGTCTCTTCAGTGCCTAGCATACAGGAAGTGCTTATTAATGGGTCATTTCCTTATTTGACCTTTGTAAAAAACAAAACAAAACAGTTACCAGACCTGGAGTCAGAAAGACACTCAAATTCATGAGTTCAAACCCAGGCTCAGACATTACTAGCTGTGTGACTCTGGGCAAGACTCTGTTTACCTCTGTTTCCTCCTCTGTAAAATGAGCTGGAGAAGGAAATCTTTGCCAGGAAAACCCTAAATGGGAGCACAAAGAGTTGGACATGATTGAAAACGGCTGAACAACAGCAACACGTGGAATGGATGAAGTAAATCTCCTCTTTTGGGAATGCAGTGCACATACACACACTCACATGTGAATTAGAAACAGAATGAAGCCACAAGGCATTTGTTAGCCTGACGCAAGGTTTAAAACTTACAGTTCGTCTTAGCTTTCCTTCTGCTCTGTTTCATACATTTTGCCCATAATGTATTGCTTCTCACTTGAGGCTTTGAGCCTTAATTATAGCATGAGCGGCTTGTGTTATCTGTCACCAAAAGATTTTTCTTGTGGCACAGAGAATGATCTTTGAAAAAGTAACGTTAATATTTATGCTGCTGACCACACTTTCCTTCCCCATCCAATGCCTCGCACTAGCTGGATGGCTACATGCTTTTCCCGTGCCTTTGTCTTGGCTCTGGCGAGGACTGTATTGAGCTTTTCATTTATTTTTGTTTTGTGTGTCAGGTGACCTAATTGTTTCTGTATAGCTGTTAAAAAAATGATGTAGCGGCAAAGTTCTGGGGAACTTTGACTTGCCCTGTGTATATAAATAAATTTCGGTTTTATTATATAGACATTAATTTACTCTGGTGTGTGTGTGTGTCTATTAAAGTGATATCCTAACAATAGATTCAGAAACTCTCTATTTGATTCACACAGATATACTCATTAAAGAAAGCTAATGAATTTAAAACTGAAGCATTTGAATTTAATTTAAATTTGAAAGCTTTGAATTTAAGCTGAAGGAATTACTGATACTATAAGATAAAACATATGCTTGTACTGTTTTAATAGTTAGAAACTAGCATTTTGCTAAGTGGAAAAAAAAAAGACATAATGTAAAACCAGAATAAGGGCAAGTACCATACTAGGAGTAGTACTGGGACTTGAAGATTTCCATATTTTATATAGGAAATTTCTGATGGACTTTCTGAATTGTGGGATATTTAATTTTCTAAGTGTATATTATGTGGATGTGCGCATATTTTGAATGAAAATATAATGAATTTTACCGTAACAGTTTTACATTCTGCTAATTTACCTTGAGGTTGTTGAGCCAGTCTTTTGGCTAAAGTATTTAATTGTGGGAAGTAGTACACTGTGGTGGAAATAACACTTTGTCTAGTGTGGGAGGACCCGATACTGTCTCTGACATGACCAGTGTGCCTGAACAAGTCACTTAACCTCCATAGGCCTCGGTTACCTGATCTGTAAATTCGAGAGGTTGTATTAGATGATGCTTGAGGTCTTTCCAGGCCTACATCTGTGATTTCATGTATAAAGATAGAACCCCTGATTCCTCAATTGTTTCTCTGGCAGTAGTTAGTGAGGTGCATGTCCACGTGACCTCAGGCAAGTCCCCTACCCTGTCTGGGCCTCAGTTTCCCAATCTGTAAAATGAGAGAGTTGGATTATATGATTTCTCTGACATTTTTCAACTGAAAGCATTATGGTGTATGAAGTTTAAAATGGATTTTATGCTTGCTAAGTGAGCTGTCTATATTTATGACTTAGGACATATAGCCTCTTTATCTCCAGGAAGATAGAGACTCTGATTGTGAGTCTTCTATTGATAGTAGTAATAATAGCTAACACAGCAGTGATGATAATAACTAGCGTTTACATAGCGCGTAGTACGTACCAGGCACTTTACAATCACATAATCTGTACAACAGCCTTAGGAGATAAGTGCTGTCATCAGGAGGAAACTGAGGCAAACAGAGGTTAAGTGACTTGCCCAGGGTCACACAACTAGGATGTCTGAGGCCCAGTGCACTATTCACTGTTCACTTAGCTGCCTCTGTATCAAGAAGAATTTATGTAGTATCAGAGTTATTCAGTTCTGCAAATATTTTTTGGCAATACCATCTTGCATTCCAGTTTGCTCGTAGCTAGGAAACAAATACAGATGATTCACTAGTTAACATTAGATTATTCAGTATGTAATCCTTGAATGTGTGGATTGGCTGGGCACCTTGCCCTTCTTTTTCGCTATGGCTTACTTTTGACCAAAAGTTCTTTGATACCCCTACAGTAGGGAGAAGGGAGCATGGTGAGTGCTGGGTTTAGATTCAGCAGAACTGGAGTCTCAGCTCCCTGCCTTTGTCAACTTGAGCAAGCAGATCTGAGCCTTAGTTTCCTGATCTGCAAAATAGAATAAATAATAAATGTACTACCTACCTCACAGGATTGTTGTGAGGAAGGTGCTTTGTGAACCTCAGAACCTTCTGAAAAGGTTCTTTTTTTAAAGGTTTTTAAGGTTTAAAGGTTTTTAAAAAACCTTTTTTTAAATGTTTGTTTATTTTAAGCTTAAATACAAAAACTTAAATATGCAACAAGAAAAAAAAAGAAATATATTGTAAAGTTAAATATTGAAACTTAAATACAAAAGAAGAAAAAAAAGGCATTGTCATGTGCACAACAGAACGTAAGAGATCCAAAATTTACAGCAGTACGTTTCAATTTCAAGAAAACCTATATAACAATTTCATCTTTGCTTTCTTGTAAATGCTGCACGCTTTTTTACTTTGTTCTTTTTCCCTTCTTCCTCTCTCCTGCACCACCGGAAGCTACAGTTAAGGTTTCGCATATATGTGTGTGCTTATAAATGTGTATGTGTATATGTATATACACAAGGCACATATGTGCACATAGACACAATGTGTGTACACATATGTGTATATGTACACACACATATGTGCACACATACCTGAAACAGTATATACATATACACAGATATATACACACATGTACATATATTTACATAGATATACTTAGATATCTATAGTCATAATCATATCTAGACATTTATATTCATATGAATCTATGTAAGAGCATGAGAGGAAATGAATTCATTTCTAAAAATCATGAGCTTTGAAGTTTGCCTTTTTTACATAACCTTTAATTTGGGGAGATTTTGGATGGTTGAAATCGCTAGCTGTGATAGTATAATTTTGACAAACCTGTAAGAGTAGCTTGATGTAGTAAAAAGAATCTTCAGAATTTAGTCAGAAGGTCTGAATCTGAATCCAAGTTTTGTTACTTACTAGCAGTGACTTTGAGCAAATCCCTCAGTCTTTATGAGCTGTGTTTTCCTAATCTGTAAAATGATGGAAAGGAGTAGTTGATCTTAGTCTAAATCCTGTAGTCAATCTAAAAGCAGTTGTTCAGTTCATCAAGTACTTACTAAGTGGAACAATAAGGTCTTTGATTTATTCACCTTAGGGAAATCCATTTATTACTTAGTAGGTGGTCTTAGATGGTCTCCCGAATCTGAGAATTTATGTGATTTTGGAGTTATCAGAGATCTAGAACTGGAAGGGACATAACAGGACCCTGTTGGTTTTATAGATGTAGAAACTTAGGCCCTGGAGGTGATGTGCCCCACAACACGCTGATAATAAAGTGTCACAGGCTTGGAACTCTATTGTGTGACGCTCCTTTTGTTTATTAAATCTCATTAACATCACAGTATATACTATATTAAAATTTTTTGTGTTGAAATTCACTTTTTGGCAGGTTTCTAATGAAAATAACATCATAATTCTTTAAAGTATGGAAGTTTTTTTTAATACAGATGAAGTATGTGTCCTTTTTTGTAGAAGGAATCTTAGTTGAGAACATGTAGAAAATAGATTACTAATATGTCTTTTATCATCTTTTGTTTTTGGAAATGTTTTGCAAGAGAAGAGTCAAGTTGTCCTTTGACACTTGTCAAGACGTTGCTGCAGTCTACTCCCATGAAAGTGAAACAAACCAGAAGGAGGTCTTACTCTGTATTATTTTAAAAATAAATCATCATGAAGGAAAATCCTAGGTCTATAGTCTTTTCTTCTTTGTATGTTTATTAATTTTACCTACAACACATACTCTAAAAGAGAACTCCAAGTGTCAGAATTTAGCATATGTCTATTCCCTTTGTTTTGAAAAAATGCAGTTTTATTTCTTGAAATAAAGAAACTGCCATGTTCTTTAGAGAGTGTTCAATGCTGTGAGAGATCACAAAGTAAAATAAATCATAATCCCTGGCCTCAAAGATTTTTAATATAGTACCAAGAATAAACAAAATCCTTGAAAAAATTTGTTTTTATACTAATTATTTTAAATAACGTTTGATGATAATTCAGTTTTGCATAGTGCTTTAGAGAATACACAACTCTGCAAGGCAGGCAATAGAAATATTATTTGCTCTATTTGATAGCTGAGGAAACTGCCTTGAAGAAGTAAAATGATTTGTCCATGGTAACCCAGCCAATGCATATAGGAGAGGCAGGATTAGATTCTAGCTCTCCTAAATCCAAATCTAAGGATGATTCCTTTATTCCTATATGAGATGCCATGTAGATTTTGGGGAAGGATAAGATATTGTCAGTAATATGGAGATGGAAAAGTACTCGGATTCAAACTTGAGCAACTTGTGAGACTAGAGGTAATTGCCTAAATTTTGAATGTACATGTATTGAATCATTCTGGCTACTTAAGTCTTATTACCTTTCCTTCCTCTGAACTGAAGGGTGTTTTATTGGGGAGCAGCCATGGCAGAGTGATGGAAAAACCAAAATTCTTGTGTAGAGATGGACTATGACCTGGCAATAGGAAATAAGGGCAGGGACAGAGAACAAACCTGTAAACCTCCTTTCCTGGCTCTGAACTTCCCCTCCCTCACCCCTAGCCTTATTCCCTACCCCCTTGCTGATTCTATATTTTTTTTTCTAGTGTTTGAATGTATTTCCTAGGTATTCTGTATTTCTTTTTCTTTTTTTTAAATTTCTGTTCCTTGGGGATATTCCTTTTGGTAGAAATGCATGCAGCTCTACTACTGTATTGTTGTCCTCCATTCAGCCTGAGTGGCTTGTATGCCTATTTGATGCTTAACATAACTAGAACCTTGTATGTGCCTTCACATCATACTATCTCAAGTGCCATTATAATCACTAGATCTAGATGCAGGGTGGGAATCCATTTCATTAAGTCATGTCCAATTAGAACTGAAAGGGATGTTGGAGATCATGTCTTTTACACATGAGCAAACAGACCTATAGAGTATTTAACTGAGATGTCCAAAATTCTTTAGCTTATGAATGGTAGAGCCAATGTTAGAACCCAAATCTCTTGTCTCTCAGTCCAGCTTGCTTTCCATAGCTCTGGTTCTTAATTTTGTTAGTTTTTTTCCTTTCCCTTGTCTAAATAAGAACTATGGCTTTCCTTTCAAACGTAGGCTTGTTTTAGCCTATCTGCATTCATGCAGCATAATACTTGGTTTAGGAGTTCTAATACTGTAATCTTCCAAGAGCATTGGTTGCCTAGCTTTTTCTCTGTATCTCATAATGATGCTTAACTATAATTCTTCCATCTTTTTTTATCATCAGCATTCAAAATAGTAATTGCCTCTTTAAAACATATGTCTTTTTGTTTAAATTCTCATTTCAAGGCTAAGTGTGTATTGACATACGGAGGTCTTAGTGCAGCTTTGTTAGCTTAACATTGTACTAATACTTTTGGGACACCTTGTAATTATTCTCTCAGTTATTAACTGGGAAATGACATGTCAGTTCTGTGAATTAAAAAAATTACAATGAGTTGTGTCTACACACACGGGCAAATTATGTATGTCTTATATAGTATACAAGATAAATAGCTAATGGAATGAATAAATTATTTTCATCAGTTCCAAACAGTTCATCAATATGGTCACTGAATATCAAAAGCAGACAAATTAGCTATTGCTTGTCAAAAAGCCCAAACCAGTTTTACTTGAAAATGAAATATTAGTGATTTTCAATTTTGTTTTTATGTACTTATTTTAATTCAATATCACCATTTTTCAGTTTTTCTTAAAGTATGGCAGAATTTCTTAGCTCTTATTTCTCAGGAAAAATATCTTCATGCTCTTTTACCCATTTTGGTATTATTTGGTCCTCACTTGAACTGAGATTAGGAGCTTCTCAAATATATTGGTTTATAGATCTCTGGATCAGGGAAGGTAACTTTCAGATCACCTGCAGCATCTGCTCCTGCTTGATTCTACAAAATATTCACTTCCTTTCCTGCTATCCCATCAGCATTCCCACTCATGACCCTGGTCCTTGGACTAGTCAGCTTTGCTGTCAGGTTTCTGACCATTTCCAACTGAAGATGGAGAGGTATAGGAGAAGGCTTAGCAGAGCATGGATGGTAAGTGAAGAAAACAAGGCCAAATTTCACACTGTCAGCTGTGGTCCCTTTCAGAGGATTTCCATGGGTCGTCTCCTCCCCCTTGTTTCCTAGTCTTCACCATTATACGTTAAGTTTCTGTTTCCCTCTCCTTACTCATTTAGAGATAAATGATTGTTCTCTATTCAAATTTTCCTTTCTGTACTTACTGGGGACATTATGCAGATATCAATATATTTTAATATTTTGATCCAACCCCTAGGACCACCAGTGATCCTGGGATCACATTTTGAAAATCATTGAGATGATCCTTTCTTTTCTCAATGAAACACTGGCAAATTTCTGAATTTGTAGCAGTATGCCTGGGGACAGTATGAGAATGCAAATTCTCATACCACCGATGAGTATTGGTATTGGGGAATAGCAAATATCCTTTGAAAATAATAAATGAATGGAAAAGATATAAGAAAAGTGAGGGAGACCTTGGTTGTGAAACACTGTATATAGTTTCAGATGGTTTTTATATTGTTTAGTAGTACCTAAGTTTAGTATCCCTCACCCCTTTTTTTATTCTTTGTTATAAGGATGTTTCTTGGGGAAGGGGAAGGATACATGAAGAAATATAGGTGACCATGTCAAAAGATAACAATAAACAGTAAAATAAAAACTTAAGAGAAAAAGCAATGCATGAAATCCAGCAACAGATTTTGCTAGATGAGGTTCATTGATGAAAGGTAAACTTAGTTACAAGTGTATCTGGATTCACAAGGGTTCCTTGACCAAGAGACCACAAGTGTTTTCTAAACCTGTGTGGGAGAGCACCCAGAACTTTGAGGAATGACTTTTTTTTTAATAATATTTCAGTGACGTGTTTTTTTTTCTTTTCTTGTCTTGTCTTTTCTTTTCTGTTGTTTTCCAAGCAATATTTCAAAATAAACTAGTGAAAATCACTAATACACCTAGGGCTGAGAAGAGGTGATATTAGAGGGGAAAAAGTAGTTAATAAGGATGTTAATGGTAGGACAGGTTGGAGAGGTAGGTGGTGAATAGATACAGGGTTAGATAGCTTTGACTGTGATGACATGGTTCTGAGGGAAAAGGTTGTACAAATAAGCCACATCCAGCTTCATAGTTCTTGCCTTTGTCACTTACATAGCTCCTATAGGCAGTTCTCAGGAGCCCTACTATTATAGATACTAGTCAGATACTTTTTTGTCTTATTTGTTTTGGAACTGTCATTGTTACAGGGAGCTCCCAGTGAGGAAACTCCATCTACCAATGTAAATCATTGACTATTTTGCAAATTATAATCTCAGAGCAAGGGCCTGTGAATTTTAAAGAAACATATGACTATATAACCCAGCATAACAGGGTTTCTTTGTAATCCTGTGTATTGTATTTTATGTATTTAGAACATCAGTCTTACCCTGTTTCTTTTTCTGTAAGATGAGACCCAGAAATTGAACTAGATGAACTTTGAGGTTCCATCTAGTACTTCCAGGTCTGGTAATTTTGTTGATGTGGCTCCTCTCCCAGCCTCCATACACTACATCTTCTCTATGACTTAGTAGTTGACATTGGAGAGTTGCTGGATCCAAAACAGTTTCCATTGCCGTGAAATAAATGCTGAGTTTCTCTGAGCTGAGCTAGGATGGTCTTCGGACAGTAGCCATACGGTACATCCCTGAATCCATAGTTGAAACCATTTTGCTTAGTAGGACCTACTAGAGTTTACTTTCAGCTGACATAGCCTTTGAGAACTCATGGTCACCAGGAAACAGTTATGAAGCATCTGGGTAGGACTTTAGTGGAAGAATAAGAAGAATAAAACATATCTAAGAAAAATGTATGTCATGTAAGGTCTCACCTCTTAATTCACTACTCCATGACCACATGGAACCCCTTAGAATTTTTCTTTGCTGGAAATGATTTCTTGGGGGTTCCTGAAAAAGGTCATCTTTTTTTGCCCTTGAAGTATTTCTAGGATAATTTACTATTCCTTAAAGTGTCCCTATAGGGTTTTGAGGCTCTAGAGACTGTAAGATTACCATGGTGGTATGGTCATTTATTGCCAAGCAAGTTTAAGGAATGGCCTGTAAAAAAAACAAAATTCCCACTGGAGGTAGAGAATTGGAAAGGCTTTTAGGTATTATTCAGTTCAGCCTGAATCTGAATAAGGTATTCTTTTCAATTGATTCTTGTCTGCCTACATGCCATTGCTAGGAGAGAAAATAAAAAAGATTATTGAAAGTGCTGGGGTAGGATCCTCATTTAAAGTTTTGTTTAAAAGAATCTTCCTGGAATTGAGCAACCTTATTTCAAAATCAGATAGTGAAGGAGTAGGTCCAGACCTCCTTGGCAGGTAAGTAATGGAATACGTTAGTATCTAGGCTAAATTAACATTTCTAGGCTGATGCAATATTCAGTTAATATCACTTTAATCTCAAGTTGGAATCTTAGAAACAGGGAGGGTGTAGGTGCATATCATAAGGAACCATGAAAAAGTATTACACTTTATTTCTTTTGAGCCAAAATCAGGAATTAGAGCAGGGACCATCCTCTAACTCAGTTATCATCATTTGTCTTTAAGACTTTTTCCCTGGTGATGTTTTCACAAATGGTGTGCCCCCCACTTTTTTTTTTTTTTAACATCAGTGACATGTAACTTTACTCATTTGTGAATTCCCTTCATCAATGTAATCCATCGGTAACTTACATTTTTAAAGAGTTACTTTAGGCTTAGAAAGGTTAGATGCCTTACTTGTGTGCACATTGTTAGACTGTATGAGAGGCAACATCTGAATGCAGGTCTTCCTAGCTTCAGGCCCCGCAGTCTGTGCCACTCAGCTGCATTGGAGAGAGGAGCTGGGAAGTTGTTGAGAGGAACGGTAAGAAGACCATTGTACTGGAACATATAGTGAGTGACAAGATGGTGATATATATGTATGCACATATATGCATATGTATAGCTACATATGTATATATAATCTTTTGAGTATGATTAGAAATAATATATATACACACATTTCTGTATGTATATATACATGCATACATTATATATACACACATAACATGCATACAATGAGTAGAAAAATACACACATTTATGTACTCCATATCCCTTTCTGCCTTTTTTTCCTCCTGTGCATTTATTTTCAAATGTTATTATAGACGTTTCTCTTAAAATTAGCCCTTCTAACTACCTTCCCATAGTCTTTTGGGGAGATCCTTGGCTATCTATCCCTGCTTCAAGGACCTGTTTATTTTAATTTAGAGGAAAGAATATACAGGGTTTTTAGTTAAATGGCCTCTGTGGGTTTCAATCCTGATTATGCCTCTTCCTAATTGTGTGACCTTGACAAGTAACTTAATCTCTCTTTAGTTTCTTCTTCTGTATGATTGGGGGGTTGAAGTATATGACTTCTTAGACTCCTTTCAGCATAATCATCTGTTCCCATGATTTTGCATTGTGGGGGAGAGGCCTAAAGTAGGGAAATGCTGGCTATCTGTGTAAAATTTGGCAAATCACTCAAGTTCCCTAGGCCTCTGAACCCTCATTTCTAAAATGGTGGGACTAGATTGTCTTTTTTGGTGGGAAATATGAGTCTGATGCCTGCCACATAATAATGAGTAGTACATGTTTAGAGATTTTATTGTCTTCTACTCAAGTAATAAAAAGATTAAATGAGCATGATCAATGTCGCAGTTCCTGGATTAGACTCTTCTCCATTCCTTCTCGCTCTCTCTAAATCTCATGTTCTTACACACTACTTTTCGTGGATGTTTGCTCGGAGAAGTATTTGTTTCTCTCTTTACTTTGTACACATCAAGTCAATTCCATTCTCCCCCTCCCATGGTACCTCCCATTTTATTACTAGATTATTAGTGTGGAACTTTGTGCAAATGTATTGAAAGCTGAAATAAATTGTATCTTTCTTTTTCTTTTCTTCACAACATACTTTTGCCACCTCAAAGAACTCTAGTAGGTGAATTAGGCATGATAAACAAATAATAGGTTTACTGGCTACGCTTAAACATAGTCTTAGGTGTTCAGTGATCCCAGTATTTGTAGCTTATGTAGTTTCCTTAGGTATAGCTATGGAACTCACTGGTCTATAAAGCTTAGTTTCCTTGCTGAGGACTTTATGTGGACAGGAGACCTACCTGACATTCATGTTGCATGGAAGTCATTTTTACTATCAGGTTATGAATATGGGTCCATTTCTCCCATAAGCAATTAGGATTCTTTCTGAATTCTTGGCCAGATGTCTCCTTTTGGTGTGACATTAATACTCATCGAGTATCTAGTTTGTCATTTAGTTCTAGGATATCCTATGGATGGGCTTTTGACTGTGGGTTTCTTGGCTAATCCTTCTTCCTCATTCTGCCATTTTTTGAGCTTGCCTGTTCTTGGGCTGGTTTTCCTGACAAGGCCTTTCTATCCACCTCCAGAACTTCTAGACGGATTTTTATTTAGTTTTATTATTTAGCTATTTAGTTTATTTAGATTTTATTTTAGTTCTGGTCCAGGTGGAGGAACTTGGTTTTGGTTCATTATGGTCTTATTTATGTGTTTTTTTCCTGTCTTATTTTTAGACATCTGATCAGCTTTATGTGGGAGAGTGATAAAGTTCTCAGTTGGAATCTCTTTTCATCTTTTGAAGTCCTTCTGAAATTCCGCTTTTTTTTTTGCTGATTCTTTCAGTAGGTGAATGAACTTTGCTCTCATAGCATACATTGCCCTTAGTTTTGCAAAAAATTAATTAAACAGGATTACATTGTGGTGTGCTTTCAACAGGACTAGGTTCTTGACCTTCCTAACCCTGTCTTTTCCCATGCTTCCCTCTTCCTTTTGAGATTTTCTGGGATGCAGATGCTGAGAGGAACTGTAACCACAACAGCAAGAACAAAATTTGTTGATCCTATTGCAGCGTGCAAGGCATTTTGCTAGGTAGTAGAATACAAAGGCAAAATGAAAAATAGTTCCTGTCTGTAAAGAGCTTAACATTTAAAATCTGGGTAGTTCCAAATCTTGGAGCAGCCGTGGTCATGCACCTGTAAGGGGAATTGTGCCTTTTCTTTTTTTCTATTTACTTTAATTGATTGTTGGAGTTCTTGTTAATGGGGGTAGGGAAATATCTTGAGGACTGTGATTAATTAAAAAATGGCCAAAATGCTGTTCTTAATCAGAGTTCAGTGATTATTAGACTGGCAACAGTGATGTTTTACTGGTTTTTATGGGGCACTAAGTAGTAGAGAGGACATGGACCAGGGGAGTATAGTGCTTCAGTAGAATGTAAGTCCCTTCAGAGCAGAGACTAATTTGCTTCGGACTTTCATTTCTAGCAGAATGCTGACACTGGCCCTACTGAAATGTCATCTTGTTACCTTCATATTGTGTTTGAATCTGGTGTCTTGGATGTGCCCACATGTGGTCCTTCTGGTCTATCACTTCCTTAATTTAGTGAGATATTATAGTTTACTTCTGACTCAAAAAAGCAAATAAAGCTCTAGTCTTTCATGTAAAACATAAAAAAGCAACGAGTCAAGGTGCCAACTTGTTAAATTCTTCTCAGGGAAAGAGAGCTCTGATCCCTATTCAGCTCTGACACAATGATTTGTCAGCAACTCCACCGGCTCATTCAATATGCTCTACTTAGCTGGTTTAAAATTTGCCAATGTAGCTATTTGCAATCAGCAAATTAGTTACAGCTCTTTGCACTGTGGAATGTGATACCTTATATGCACCTGTATTTCACTTGAGTGTTTGAATATAGTAATAATAAGAAGATGGAAGGGAAATAGATGCCAAGCTGTTGAGTTGCTGGTTTAAGAATATGTTAAAGTAACGTGTCTGTGACCTGAGAAACCAGTTAGCATATTATTTTGTTGTTTTCATTCTTTTTTTTAAAACTTTGGTTGAACTGATATTCAGAATAGTGCTCTGCTGAGATTTTCTCCTAGTAATCTGTGTTGAAGATTTGATTGTACTGTGTACATACACATCAGAATACTCAGAGCACTTTGCAATTAATGGAAAGGAAATGTAGAAGTTGAGAAGACAGCAAAACTTTGTTTTTTAGTTTGGTTCAAATCTTTATCCTCTGAAGAAGAAAGGAGTTTGACAAACTGACATTCAGAATTTGGGACTTGTTGACCTGAAAGTTTAGTTAAAGGAGAGGCAAAAGGCTGAATGCATACATTGGTATTCTTATTTTTAATTACTCCCTTTAAATTTAATGATGCATGATCATGGAATCCTAAATGGAAATTTCTGATTGCTTAGTACAAGAACGGTCAGGCTTAAATACGTTTTACGGGAGAAGGGAGCTCTCTTAGTTGAACAAATTGTAAATTTAGTGAGAATGGACAATTAACAAAGTGGTGTCAGTTGGAATTTATGATTCCAGGCTGTGTGAATTTCCTCTCTGTAGCATATGTCTCTATAACTTGTGATAAGGAGAAAATCCCACGACTGTGGTGGCAAGCATCCTGTCATAAACAGGTCTTGGTTGTTGCTGACACAGGAAAGGGTATATTTAACAAAGTTGATGAAGTTTCAATTGAAATTACAACCCAGGATATGTGTTTTCTTCAACAAAGCCTATCTGGCTTTGTTGACATAGGAAGAGGCATTCTCTTGAGTTTGCTTCAGAGAACAGTGAGACCATCAGATTCAAACTCTGGCCCTTATTAGAGTCCAAAATTTATATTCAATGATTATCAGACTGAACTAACAGAACTTGGTGTTTTATCAGTCTGGCATTGTGGAACAATTGTTGTTTATCCTTTCTTTTTGAGGTGGACCAGTGACGTCACTAGGGTGATGTCTTTCGAGTGAATTGGGTTTAAGTGAGTCAGAACTGCACAAAGCTATCAGCCTCCCTCTCTCTTCCAGAGTCATGCTAGTCCTGTGACAAGACAAGAGACAAGACAATCAGTGATGGCCCAGGATGCAGTAGGTGATCTTGACTTTTTAAAATTAAGGTCTATCCCAGGTTTCAGTTTGTGGGAAGCAATTCACATTCATTGACTAAGTTAAGAATTGAGACAAAAGATGGCAAGTCAACTAGGCAGTTCTCCGTCCCCAAAATTATCCATCTGGGAGGGGAAAAACAAGTATTATTTGCACTCCTTCTAAGCCATCAAAACCCAAACAACAAACCAGAAAGGCTTGGAGTGGGGCCTATTATGGGCCATTCAGTCAAAGGCAGAGTAATTTGTATTTAAAAGGCATAGTCAAGTACGTCTATTGGAATCACAATGGGTTTTTTTAAAGCCTGTTTTTTCAGAGCTGTACTTCAAGAAATTATAAATGAAAACTGCTCAAGACAAAGAGTAAATTGTCCCAGATTTTTGAGAAAAAAATAATAAATAGAAAATTAAAAAGAAAATCTAGCCTCCAAACTCCAAGATGTCTTACAAAATATAAGTGACCAAAAGTTATGGAACAATTAAGGTATTAACTAAGGAGTTTTAGGGTATAGTCATAAAGAGTTTCCTAGCTTTGATTCCATTGTATAATTCCTAGAAGTTATGTTGAATATCTTACTTTTTGTGCTTAATCACTTATGGCCCAATAGAGCAGTATTCTTGCTGATATCTGGAATGAATTAAATTTACTAAAATTTATGGGTATTTCTCACTTTTACTTTTGCTTTATTGGCCCTTGTATTCCTAGAGATGTTATAAATTCTGTTGTACTTTATGTATAGGTCTGACTCTGCCATTTTTATGTTCAAGAAGCACCCTACCTCCCATCCTACTCCACACACACACAGATACAGATACAGACAGAGACATAGACGCAGACACAGACACAGACACAGACACACACACACACACACACACACATAAGGTGCATTTAGGTTAAAATATAAATTCTTTTTTTAGGCTTTTAAAACCCTTCATGCCTATTTTTACTGATCGATAACACATTACTTCCTGTCACATCCTCTTTACTCTAGCCAACATGGCCTAGTTGCTGTTCCCCGTACGTGGTATTCTGTTTCTTGCCTCCATCAATGCCTTTGCATTCTGGACATGTCTAGAACAATCTCTGTCTTCGTCTTTGTGTCTTAAACCCTGCTTCTTTCAAGGTTCAGCTCCAGTGCCACCTCCTTCAAGAGACTTTCTTAATTCTCCCAATTGTTAATACTTTCCCAACCCTTTCCATCACTATTTATTTTATTTATCACTATTTATTTATTATCCTTTCTTTACTTGCATTGTCTTGCCTGATGGAACGGGAAGCCTTTTTAGGGAAGGTATTAACTCATCTTTGTATTTGTTTACCCAGCACCTGACACATAGTAGGAACTGAATCAATTCCTTTTAAAGAGGTAGCTAGGTGGTAAAATAGTTAGAATGCTGGACCTCTAGTCAGGAAGACCTGAGTTCAAATTCTGCTTCAGATACTTACTAGCAGTGTAACCCTGGACAAGCCACTTGACCTCTGCTTGCCTCAATCTTCTCATCTATCATACTGAGGCTATATTACCACCCCCCTCCCAGAGTTGTTGTGAAGATAAAATGAGATTTTTGTAAATGCTTTTCACACTTTAAAGTGCTATTTAAATCCTAGCTATCATCATCATCATCATCATTGATTGACTGATTGATGTATTTAAGTGTGGCTCAAAACTTGATGCAGCTCTTAGCAGTGTCATTTACTTTGGGTAGTACCTACTGGAGTTACGTTACAAGGAGATGCTTAGCACCGTTTACACATTTTCAGTTATTTGTTTCTCATTCACTATGCAATTCACCACTATAGTCTTTCTCTGATTCTTTGTTCTGCCATGTAGGTGACCAGGGTTCTCAAAAACTATTCCAGTATAGTGTGAGCACTGGTAGATCCTACCAAATGGCTGGCAGATTTCAAGTATGTGCGAGCCTAGTGATGGAGACTATGCATGTCATTGGGAGTCCCTGTTTAGAAAAGGTCAGAAAGTCTTATCATCAGGCTGGATACAGAAGAACTAAATGTTCAGCCACAGAAGCTCTCAAAGATTGTCCACAGAGGGATGGTGAACCAGGTCATTGGAGGAGGCGCCCCCAGTTATGTGTAATGTAGATATCTTTAGCATCTTTCCTTCTTGAATTGAGAACCCTCTAGACCAGTTTATTCTCTTTCCTCTGATACTGTTATTTCAAGACACTATGGCCTCACTGTTGCCTCTTCCAGCCCTGACTTATTCATTCTAGAGGACTGAGTCAGATTGAAAGTGAGTTGTCCTCTCAAAAGCCTATATAAATGGTGGT
The DNA here is from genome assembly GCF_028372415.1 of Notamacropus eugenii. Classification (NCBI taxonomy): domain Eukaryota; kingdom Metazoa; phylum Chordata; class Mammalia; order Diprotodontia; family Macropodidae; genus Notamacropus; species Notamacropus eugenii. Next base: position 395,098,055 of record NC_092876.1, read on the forward strand.
CATTGTGTGATTTTTCTCTTAGGAACTTTTGGTTGGCAGTGCATCACTGAATCAACGAACTCATGCTCATGTTGGATTTTGAAATCTGGGAGTTCTACATTGTTATTAACTGCCTCCTAGAGTTCCAGATATGAGTTTTCCACTGCCTGTTGTCTGTCTTCTTGGATGTCTTGATGTTTTCTTACATTCTACATGCTTAAAATTCACTTTATCATCTATAATATATTCTCCCTGAAACCCACTCCTTTCTCTAGTTTCTTTACCATTCTCCTAGTTGTGTTTTTTTGTTAGCTCCTCTTTATTTTCATATCCCATATCCAGTTGGTAATCTCATCTAGTTAACTGTCTTTTTAGCATCTCTGGCATTCACTTTCTCCTTACTATCCCCATTTGTTAGCTTGCCATTCAGGACCTTGCAGAATTTGGCCCCAAACTACATTCACCATTTTATATCACACTGCTCCAGCCCATTTACTTTTATAGCCAGACTGGATGGATTATTCACCCCTGTACATTCCTGCCTCTGACTCTTTTGCTTATGTTGCTTTTTACATCTGGACTGCTTGATCTGCCCCAATCCCCTCCCCAGAATGTCTGCAGCCTAAAATCATGAGGCTCAGATACTCTTTCTACCATGAAATCTTGGCAGATCTCATAACCAGAATTCTTTCTGGTTATTTGAATTTACAGTACTATGTGTCTGTTTTCTACATATTTATATATACTCAGATTTGTATCACTGATGCAGTAGAGTGGAAAAATACTAACTCTAGCATCTGAGGAACCACGTGTGACCTTGTTGAATTAGATGACCTCTCTGGGTTCTTCCCATTTGATATCTGTGATTCTAGCAGTGTATGTCACTCATCAGGCAACAAGCATTTATTAACATACCAAGCACGGAGTTAGGTGCTGAGAGTACACAAAGGAGCAAGAGTCAGCCCCCGCCTTCAAGGAGGTCACATGGGAAGACAACGTCCAGTAGCTATGTAAAGCAAACTATATGTAGATAAACAGGAACTAACAATGGAAAGGGCAGTTAGGTGGTGCAGTGGGTAGAGTGTCCAGCAAGAAGTCGGGAAGGCTCATCTTCCTGAGTTCAAACCTGGCCTCTGACATTTATTAGCAGTGTGACCCTGGTTAAACATTGCTTAAACCTTTTTGCTTTGGTTTCCTCATCTGCAAAATGAGCTGGAAAAGGGAGTGTCAAACTACTCTATTATCTTTGCCAAGAAAACCCCAGATGGGGTCACAAGAGAGTCAGATATGATTGAATCAAGTGAACAACAACAGCGACCAATGGGAAGACACTAGAATTAAGAGAGTTTGGCAAAAGCTTTCTGTGGAAGGTGGAATTTTGGTTGGGACTTGAAGGAAGCCAGGGGATCCAGGAGGCAGAAATGAGGATGGAGACATGGAAAATGGCCAGAGAAAAATGCCTAGAGCTGAGAGATGGAGTGTCTTATTTGAGGAACAGCAAGGAGGCTAGTGTCACTATATTGAAGAGTATGATGGGGAAGTGTAAGAAGACTGGATAAGTGGGAGTGGGGAGATAGGGTAGGTTATGAAGCACTTTGAATGCCAAATAGAGGATGTAATTGAATGGGCTGTAAGCTCTTTCAGGACAGGGATGAATACTGTCTTATTTACTTTGATCTCCAAAAGCCATACCTTGGGTATAATAGGATTTAAAAAATCCCACCATGTTTTTGTTGATTTCATTAACTCCTTGGTTTCTTTCAGAGGCTGAACTTGTTTTTTTCCTTTCCTCATCTTCTTGCTGCCCCACCCCTACCTCCCGTTCCTTGTTGCAACTACCTTGTGCTGAACTACTTTTCATGTATTTGTGTTTGTGTCTTTTATTTCATTTACACATGTCCTTCTCTCCCCCTTTGGAGTGAAATTCTTTTGTGAATTGAGATTTTCAAACCTTATGCTTGTATCCCCAGAGCACAGTACCTAGCATATACTAATAATGCTTAATTAAATGATTGATTAAAAATAAAACCAGTAGCAGCAAAGCTGGAAAATAGCCCTGCGAATTCATGCTTTTGTACTTGTAAAGAAAACGTTTTCTTTAATATGTGTATTTTGTATATTTCCCTTCCTGCTTGTTTTGAGACCTAGAAAATGGAAATGGTTATTTTGGAGAATCCTAAAAATCACCAATACCATGTAGTATGATTTTATCAAAAGGAAAGAAGGTGGGGACATTCATAAAATTTAAATTAGGGGTCTGAGTGGCTTATTTTTTAATATGTTTTGCTATTAAAGATGTTTTACTATGCCCAAAGGGCTACAAAAATGTGCATACCCTTTGACTCAGCAATACTGCTTCCAGGAGTATATCCCCAAGAGATCCTAAAAATGGGAAAGGGTCCCACATGTACTAAAATATTTATAACAACACTCTTTGTGATGGCCAAAAACTGGAAATCAAGGGGATGCCCATCAATTGGGAATGGATGAATAAATTGTGGTGTATGAATGTAATGGAATACTCTTGTGCTATAAGAAATGATGAACAGGAAGACTTCAGAGAGGTCTGGAAAGACTTATATGAACTGATGCTGAGTGAAAGGAGTAGAACCAGGAGAACTTAGTACACAGCAACAACCACAGTGTTTGAGGAATTTTTTCTGGTAGACTTAGTACTTCATTGCAATGCAAAGACTTAAATAATTCCCAATGGTCTCTTAAGGCAAAATGCCTTCCATATTCAGGAACTATGGAATTCAATTGCAGAATGAAGCAGATCATTCTTTTGTATTATGTTTAGGTTTGTTTTATGATTTCTCCCATTCATTTTAATTCTTCTATGCAACATGACTAATGTGAAAATGTATTTAATAGGAATGTATGTGTAGAACCTCTATAAAACTGTATGCCATATCGGGGAGGGAGTGAGGAGATAGAGGGGAAGGAGGGAAGGGAGGGGAAAAATCTAAGATATATGGAAGTGATTGGAGAACACTGAAAACAAATAAAATAATAATAAAAAAAGATTTTAAATTTGATTTAATGTTTTGCTCCCTGTGTACTTTACTTAGGTGACACATCTGAATCATGAAAGGAAGCTTAGCTTGAGTAATGCTTTTCATTTTTTGTTTAGTTTAGTCTTTGAATGTTTTCTTTTTTTGTCCTTTAAGGTATCTCTTCTGTATTTATATTGATCTTCTTATACCCCCTTCTCACTTCTATAAAGGTGCTATAGAAATCCAAGGTAAGGCAGATCTGCTACACATTTGTCCTGCTACAAGAGCAGACTGAAGCTGATGTATCTCTTGAGCTCCAGAGTTCTGAGCTGCAGTAGGCTAAGGCAGCAGTGTCGACGAGCAACAAACTAGCCCAGGTCAGAATTGAACAAGTCAGAACTCTTGTGATCAGTAGTGAAATTGGATCCTTGAGTAGTTCCTGCACTTCAGGGTGAGAGAGAGATGATTTCTTAAAAAAATAAAAATCCACATTAGAAAGCCCCTATTACATTGTGTTCCTCTTGGATTTGCCACAGAAGTTTGAGAAGCAGGCTCTGAAGTGAATGATTACCCTGTGTATCTTTTAGAGATATTTTTTTGTCCACGACAAACACATTGCAGCAAATTCTTTGGAATGTGTAAATTGTTACTGGATTGTATGGAATTGTGTTCTTTGGGAAGTGGAATATCACTGGCATACCTGGAAGGTCTGGCCTGTTTCATTCCCTTAATCTATTTTCATTAGTCAGACTTACGAGACTCTTAATCATTTTGGCTTTTCATGGCTTGAATTCATTCTTCATCAAATTCCTAAATTGTTCTGCCCATAAGAAAAATTACATCCATGGAGCCATTTGTATTGAGTGCTTGGTGCATGATGTTTTAAGTCTATTTTGAACATCTGAAACCACTGTGGAAGATTTTTTTTAATATGCTTTTACAAAGAAGACTTTTTATGTTTTTGCAAATTGGAGTCAGGAAACCTAGATTCAAGTCTTATCTTTGATACCCAAGTAAATTCCTCGTTCTCAATGAGTCCTGATTACTAATCTGAAAAGGGGATAATAATCCTTCTGTAAAGTGTTTTGCAAACTTTAAAGCACTATATTCATGTTATTTGCCTTTATTAGCACCCAAATAAAGAATCCATTTATCCAATTGGAAGAGGTAGTCTGCGTTTGAAGGCTTGCTGGTCTTGAGCTTCTCCTTTGTTTCTCCGCTAATTGCTTTGGCATTACGGCAGTGCTTCAGGGACCTGGTCCCTGAGAAGGGGTCATGATTACTTGTTTCTGTAGGGTCTGAATATTTATAATACTCACAGTAGCTTAGCCATTCACAGTTACTCTTTGAACACTGTTGCTGTTGCTGTATCCAACATTCTCTTGGTTTTGTTCATTTCACTCTTCATTATTTCATGCAAGTCTTTCTATGTTTTTCTAAAATCAGCCTGCTCATCATTTCTTACAGCACAATAGTGTTCCATCACAGTTTGTTTAGCTCTTCCCCAACTGATGGGCATCTCCTCAATGTCCAGTACTTTACCACTACAAAGAGAGCTGTTCTAAGTATTTTAGGATATATATAGGTTCTTTTTCTTTCTCCTTTATTACTCTGGGAAACTGACTTAATAGTGGTATTGCTGAATCAAAGGGTATTTACAGTTTTATAACTCTTTGGGCATTATTCCAGATTTCATTCCAAAATTCTTGGATCAGTTCACAGTTCCACCAATAGTGTATTAGTGTCCAGTTTTTTTCCACATCTCTTCCATCATTTGTCATTTTCCCCTTGTATCATTTTAGCCAATCTGATAGATGTGAGATGATACTTCAAAGCTGTTTCAATTTGCATTTCTCTAATCAATGATTTTAGAGGATTTTTTCCTATGATTCTATACAGCTCTGATTTCTTCATCCAGAAACTACATGTTCATATCCTTTCATCATTTATCAGTTAGGAAGTGACTCATATTCTTATAAATATGAAAAATCTTTTATTTGAGATATGAGACCTCTATCTGAGAAATCATCTATAAAATTGGTTCCCCAGTTTTCTGCTTTCCTTCAAGCTGTGCTATGAATCTCAGACTAAAATAAAGTCTGTTCTTGGAGGCTTTATCTTTTTGACATTACAATGCCATTTGACATTACAGTCAGTTGTTTTAACCCTAATAAATGCATTGGCCTGGACATCTTTGCAAAACTTACCCATCTAGTTTTCCTTATTGTGCTGTGTAACCAATTTGCCCAATCTCTTTCAAGTCCACATCGCCTAGATTGATTGCATGTATGGAGCACAGAAAGCCCTCCTTAAAAAAAATCTTTTTCAAGGTCCAAAGTTGAACTAAGGGCCAGGAAACATCACCTACATATGACTTCCTACTGAGGTATTTCTGTGTCAGCATCTCAGAAAGGTGGCCATAAAACATAAATTGAACTTAAAAGCATGTAGAATTAGAGAATTAAAAAGCACAAGAACTGAAAGGTACCTCAAAGATTGTCATGGCCCTTCTGATTTTCCAGATGAGGAAAGTGAATCCCAAAAAGGAGATGCAACTTATTAATGACAGGTCTTCAGGCTCTCATCCATCAGTGTTTTTTATAGAATGCTAGATTGAAAATCTAGTTCAGGTATGACATATAAATTGATTTTAATAATATTTACCAACCTGGACTTTGAAAACAAAAAAAATTAATAATTACTGTACTTGTATATTTTCAACCTAAAATAATTACATTCACATAATCTGAATGAATTCATGATGTTTTTACCCACATCTCTATTTCCTCTCTATGTGAAGGATCTGTGACCTTGGTATGCATAGCTCCCTGTATGAAACTACACCAATGCAGTTCTCAAGCCATCTGTTATATTACTTAGTACAAAAGTCTAGACAGTTGTATGAGGCACAAAGAGACTTGCTCAAGGTCATATAATAAAGAAGGTTTCAACCGAGATGTTCTTGACTCTGAGTCCAGAACTTTAGCTATTATTAGATCCAACCTCTTATTTCCTTCATATCACATTATTGTTGTTACATATTTACAACTGAAGGCTTAAATATGTGGATGTTTCAGTCATCCAAAAGTCAGAGCTTCTGTCTATCTAACTGAAGAGCCTTATGAAAAATCAAATCAAAGTGGAAAAGGTAGACAACGCAGAAATTCTCTTTTACTCCCTCCCTCCCTCCCTCCTTCCCCACTTCCCTCCCTCCCTCCCTTCCTCCCTTCCTTCCTTCCTTCCTTCCTTCCTTCCTTCCTTCCTTCCTTCCTTCCTTCCTTCCTTCCTTCCTGCCTGCCTGCCTGCCTGCCTGCCTGCCTGCCTGCCTGCCTGCCTGCCTTCCTCCCTTCCTCCCTTCCTCCCTTCCTCCCTTCCTCCCCTCTTTAGGCAAATGAGCCATGACTATTTTAATGGTTGTTGTTGTGTTCATCCTTTGTTGCCAAAGAAGACCATGCCGTCAGAGAAATGATAATATGACTTCACTTGACTTTGTTTTGAGTGAGGGAGGGCTGTGCACGTCACCAGCCTCACTTCTCCTCCGGTGTCATCTGAATCCAGTGACCATATATTCATCAAGATGACTGGAGATGACCCAGGATCCACTGGGAGACCTTGGCCCCTTTAGGCCAAGGTCTTTGCAGGTACTCAGTTAGGGTGAGGCAATGCCCATTCAGTGAATAGACTTGTTTAAGAAGTAGTCAAGGGGTGTTCCCTTTAATGAGGCAAAGTAGTGTAAGCATTCACTACCTTCTTTATTCAGTGGCATATCATGGTGAGTAAAAAACAGTATAAATACCAAATGTTAGTCACTGATATATTGCCGGGAAGTTGTTGATGTTGTGTGGCTTCCAGAATAAATTTATGTACTTACTCATAAATCACATGAGAATAGATCAGAATTTTGTTTTTAGTGGCTAGGTTGAGGCTGGGAAATAAAATGCTGGGATTTTCTATCATGGTGGTGGAAGGCTATATGAATTTATTGAAGGTTTGCCTCTCACCTTTTTCATCTCCTCTCCAAATCCCCATTACTCCTGGACATCTCATGACGTACAGGACATTTATGGATACCAAATCATAGTAGCTTGAATTAGTACACCACACATTGAACCTACTCCCTAAACTCCAAATCCTCATTTCTGTAGCAATTTCAAGTTAGGCATGATCTCTGAGTGGTTTCTTATAATGGATTTTTATCTTAGTTCTATAGAATTGAGACATCACCTTGCCTCTTAGAAGCAGCTAATTGCTACAGTGGATAGAGTGCTGGGCCTACATTTAGGAAGACCTGAGTTGCAGCATGACTTCAGACACTAGCGGTATCACCCTGGGCAAATCACTTAACCCCTGTCTACCTCAGTTTCCTCAGCTGTAAAATAAAGTTCATAATAGCATCTCCCAGGGTTGTGGTAAGGCTTAAATGAGAACATATTTATAAAGTGCTTATCACAGTGCCCAGCACAGAGTAGATCCTTAATAAATGCTTGTTTCCTTCCTCAATCATGAGTTGTAGGTACTGGTCCTTTATTCTTCACCTTTAAAATCCAGCAGTTGTATTAGATGAACTCTAAGTTCCTTTCCATGATATTCTGTTTCCAGGTTAAAGGCCCTGGAAAGGGATTCATCCTGTGATTTCATTGGCAGGGTAAGACCTCTGCAGTTTCTAGAGAGTTGCCTGCAGGGTAGAGAACAAAACATCATCCTTGTTATATCATTGGCCCTCTTAAAGAACAAAGGATGAACATCACTGAGGTGACAAACATGTGACTGCCACAGCCTGACCAAAGTGTCATTGGGAAGTATTTGTCCAGATAAGTGAAAATAAAATACACAGATAATATTATAATTTAAAATTTAGTTGATGTATGGCCTGTAGGGATCCTTATGTACAGATTAGTGACCCTAATTAGAAATTTGTTTTCTTTCAGTTTTATGCCACTGGCCTAGAGCCCTAAGAGGTTAAGTGACTTTAATAAGGTATATGTGAAAGGCAGTACTCGAACTCACATTTTCCTAAGTAGAAAGTAGCTCTCTGTCTACTTTAACATGCTTCCTCTCAAATGATTCTAAGCTATTGTGTGTGTGTGTGTGTGTGTGTGTGTGTGTGTGTGTGTGTATGTCATGCTTTTATATGCTCTCCTAAAACATTGTGATCATTGGGTGATCATTGAGGAATGATGTCAAGACATCAGTTTAAATCTGCAGGAAGGGAATATAATTAAGTTTGCCTGAAGTAATAGATTCTGAAAGATAAAAAGAGATTATTAATTTATGTTTATGATCACGTTAGACTTTGGTGGTTTTTTTGGTGAGGTAACTGTACTTCAGTTTAATCTTGAAATTTTAAAGAAGATATAACTCAAAGTAAAGTATAATTTATAAAACTGTATGTTTCCTTAAGTTTATGAATAGATTGAATTGAAGACCTTGCAAATCCCAGGAAGAGGAAAGCAAATAATAAAGAGGGGGAAAGCATCCTACCTGTTTATATTGTTAAAAAACAAAACAAAACAAAACCTACTGATATGGCAGTTCTGCCACTGAAAGTCATAACTGCCAGGATTGAGTTGCAAACGGAACAGGCGATCACTATCCCCATTCCTAATGGTTGGTGGATTTAATACCACCGTGGTTAGTGTCTGGAGTGGACAGCATGAAGCTTAAAGTTTGTGATACAGGAAGTGAGAGCAGGGTGGGGAATTTCTTATCATGTTGAAATGATCTTTATTAGTCTAAGTTTGCAGAGGTGTTGTTGGGGGTAGGAAAGTGTCAACACAGAGAGTCAGTGTTGGAAATGTACCAAGTACAGGTTTCAGGCAGAGAGAAAGAGAATTTGTGTATGTGGAGGGTGGAGGAGTTGTATCCCTTGCTCCTTGCTTAGGCTGATCCTTCCACCTGTGCCTTTGATTGATTCCCTCCCACTCCCCCAACAGGTTGTCCTGGCAAGCCCTTACTTATCTTCCATGTCTCCTTCACTGGCTCCTTCTCACCTGTCTATACGCATTTCCTTGTCTCTACAATTCTAAGAAAAAAAAAGTCTTCTCTTGACCCTCTTACCCCATTTAGTTACTATTCTGTCTCTTTTCTCCACTTTACCATGAAAAAGTATTCTACCCACACCTTCATTCGGTACTTTCTCCTCAGGCCCTTGCAATTTGATGTCTAGCCTCCTTGCTTTCCTGAAGTTTTCTCAAAAGCTCTAAGATCATAGACTTAGATCTGGGAAAGACAGAAAAGGCCATTTAGTTGATCACCCTCATTTTATGGATGAGGAAACTAAGGGAGGTTAAGTGACTTGTCCAGTGTCACACAGGTATTACATGATAGAGGCAGGATCTGAACCCAGGTCTATTGAGTCTGGGGCCAATACAACCTCTATCCATTTTACCACATCTCTTCTAATGACATCCTAATCATCAAAGCTTGTGGATTGTTTTTTAGCTTTCAACCTCCTTGACTCCTCTGCCTTTTACTCTGTTGACTATGGCCTCATATATAATCTCTTTCCTCTCTTGTCATTTACATTTCTTCTGCCCCTTTTGTTGGCTTTCCATTTTCTTCCTAAACTCTTTAAGGTTGTTGATGTTCACTCATTCAGTCATATCCAACTCTTTGTGACCCCATAGACCATGGTGGCTTAAGAGTGATTGTCAGTAACTGTTGCTGTTTCCCTCAGAACCTGATGTCTTTCTTTTTTTTTGCCCCATTAAAGGGGCCATGCCCTGGCTGCTTCTTAAACAGGCCTATTCAATGAATGGGCGCTACCTCACCCTAGGTGAGGGCCAAGGTCTTCCAGTGCATCCTGGGTCATCTCCAGTCATCCTGATGAATATCTGTTCACTGGATTCAGATGGCTCTGGAGGAGAAGTGAGGCTGGTGACCTTGCACAGCCCTCCATCACTCAAAACAGTCTCCAGTAGATTAAGGCAATCAGGTTAAAAAATGCCCGAAGACACATAGTTAGAAAGTATTTTAGGCTGGATTTGAGCTAAGGTCCTTCTGACACCAGGTCTAGCCGGTCTATCCATTGAGCCACCTAATTGCCTCCAAGATAGTTTTACCCTTGCTTCTCTCTCTTTTATTTTTCTTTCTACATCTTCCTTGGCAATTCACTCCTAAGACTTTTATTATTACTTCTGTGGAGAGGAATCTCAAATTGCTATTTCAGTCTCTGATCACTATATTATAGACTAGGATTTCTGTCTATAAGATATTTTTAATTATATGTATAATTGGTGTCACAATTGAAATTAAGGCATACTGAGGCACAAAGTTCAAAGCATGCTCAATTTATTGGTAAGGCTAGCAATTCTAATAAAATGGTTCTTTCAACTCCTCACTAAGCTAAAAAAACATATAGTAGAGCTTACTAGCCTCCATACAGTTGTGGGAAGAAAAGGAGAACAAAGGACAGGAAGCATCACAGCTGGAAACCAGTATGATTGTTCACAAAGTCTGAAGTGTCATGGATGATGGAAAACGGTCTGATTGGATGAAAGTCTGGGATGCAGGGCTAGCCACAGCCCTTCCTTCATTCTTGTTGCTAGGGAAAACTCATTGTTGGTGTCCACCTGCGCGTCTAGTTAGTGTCAAGCAATAACAGATCGAATTTTTTTGCAAGACAGTCAGTGTTATGGGGATAACAGACCAGACTCCCTGGCATCCACCTGCACCCTTCAAGAATAGCAGGTATCTTCTAATTGTTTATGAGCATTAGTGGTACAGAGAGAGCAATTTTCTTTAAATTAAAGTCAATTATAGGAAAACTTAACTTTAAAACTTAACTCAGAAGGAAAACTGAACTTCGGACTCATGGACTTTTGAACTTAACTCACAAAGAAATATGGCTCAGGCAGTTTTTGAATGAATTACAGAATGAAATCAAATATCAAATATAAAATCAGTATTTAATTTTCTCATTGGCATCTCTAACTCTTGATGAGTCAAACTAGGCTTCTTAGGCAGCTAGGTGATGCAGTAGATAGAGCACTGGATCTAGAGGCAGGAAGACCTGAGTCCAGATTTGACCTCAGACTTTTATTGGCTGTTTGATGCTGCAAAAGTCCCTTAACTGTTATCTGCCTCAGTTTCTTCTTATGTAAAATGGCACTAATAATACCACTTATTTCCCAGGGTTGTTGTGAGGATATAGTTATTTGTAAATCATTTTGAACACCTTAAAATGCCATATAAATCCTACTATTCTTTCATCATCATGATCGTCATCATTATCATCACACCTCCGTCACCAAATGAATCCCTAGAATAGTTTTCTTGCCTCTAGTCTGGAAAAGTAGACTAGCCTTACCTCTTTCTATTGAACCCTCTCTTAATCTTTCTGCTTGCGGAATTTCTGTTTCTCTTTTAAAAGTCCAATTCAAAATATCTTTTCACAAAGGAAGCATTTTTGAATTAGTAATGACCTTTCCTCCCCTTGAATCTTACCTAATCATTGGCTTTTCCAGCATTGAAACATAATGAATTCTTTTGCACTGCCATAATTTTTGCATGTATTATAACCCCTTTCAGAACCAGGGGTGGGGAACCTGAGGCCTCAAGGCCACATGTGGCCCTCTAGGTCCTCAAGGGTGACTCTTTGATTGAATCCAAGCTATGAAGAGGCCTCAGGTTCCCCACCCCTGTACTAGACTGTGATGTCCATAAGGATGGAGTGTCTGAATTTTCCATGGAACCCAGAATAGTGTTTTGTACATAGTAATTGCTTAATAATGATTTTTAATTGTATTGAAACTAATGCAATTTTATCAGATTATATCAGATTATATAATATATTATTGATTTTATCAGATACCTTACTGTTCTACACTCCCTATTCTGTAGATTGACTGGTATTCCAACCCATCTGGACAGACTCCTTGTCCCTTATCTAAAATATGATCCTGAGATGTTTCTAAATTTGACTTCGACTTCTCCTATCTTGACAGTTGTTACCTTTGAGATTCGTTATATTCTAGCCTGTCCTCTAAAATCCTGCCACCTAATTTATAGCTTTAAACTTCTCCACCATCCTAGTTAACCAATAGTAAAACCAGTCAGGCATTTTTATCAAGTGTGTTATTTTATAAGTTGACAAGTATTAGCATCAGTTAAGTGCTTAGCATTGTGTTCAGAATAATTACTTTGCCAACCTTAAAATGCTATGTAAATGCTAGCTATTATGTATAAAGCTTGCTTTGTGTGTGTGTGTGTGTGTGTGTGTGTGTGTGTGTGTGTGTGTTTACATGTTGTCTCCCCTATTAGATTCTAAGATCCTTGAGGGAAGGACTTTTGCCTCTTTTTCTTTCTCTAACAATTAGCACAGTGCTTAATAAATGCTTATTGGTTGATTATCAATAATGATTGAATTTGAGAATGAAGTAGAATACTATAGTAGTACAGGCACTACCATTCAAGTTGAGGAAAGTCTATAAAACTGAATGTTCAAGCATTCTGGTTTAGAAGACAATTCATTTTATTTAGTCCATAAGTCTGTAAAAGACATACGAGACTGGTGGACAATAAGCTGGGCCTACAGTTGGATAGGATGGAGAGAATGAATTTGAACTAGTTTGGGAAATTGCATTTTCAATGACCTCATGCTACTGCTTGATACAAAGGCACATCTTTTTGACATAGATATCCCTTAGTGATACTTCTTGTTTTGAGCAATGGAATGCTACGGTGTCTGAAGAATCATATTTGCCAGTGATTCAAAAGGTAATGAGAAATATATGTAAGATATATGTAAGAAGGCAGACATGAAAACATGTTGCCAGTGTTTTCAAGGGGAAGGAGAAGAGAGGTCTTCCACAGAATACGTGATTACAAAAGGAGATTGGACTGGTCATGTAATGAGAATGAGGGATGAATATCCCCAAGACCAGTGCCAGCTGTCTTAGAGAGATTTAAAAGTCTGCCTGAATTTCTCTTACCTGTGTCATGACTCTACATACACACACATACCTACATGTACACATACATGCATATACACACTCATACTCTTTCTCACACTGTATATTTATATATCTACGCATACATGTCTATACACATATGTATATGTGTTATATATAATAAAATACAAACATTAAAATGAACCATATGCTTATTTATAATAATGCTATATGTTCATATTATATTTATATACATATTTAGCATTGTGTTTATAAATATATCAAGCATATTTATATAATAGTAAACACGTGAAATGATGTAATGTGTATCATACAATATATGAACATGCATGTATATTTACTTACATGTGCACGTGTATGTATATTTAGCCATGTGTGCGCATGTAAAACTGTGTATCTGTATATAATAGGTAATATGCACATATACACATGTGTGGTTAGTCAATTTGTGCGCTCTTCTAGTTCTTCTGATTTCACTTTTCATCACTTCATATATAAGTAGATACAGTCCTGACCTTAGATTCAGGAAGACCTGTGGTCAAGTCCTGTCCTCTGTCACGTACTAGATATGAGAGTTTGGGGCAAGACATTTAACCTCATAGTGCTCTAGCCAGAGATGTCAGAGTTGAGACCCACATGCAGCAAGACTTCCAAATGCTGTTGGAACCAGATTAAAATGTTATTGGGAAATATTTAACAAAATAAATAAAAATACAATACAAGTGTTAATTTGTCTTTTTCTAAGTCAAAATGTGTCCTTCAGGGATCCTTTTTTATTTGAGGTTATACCATTTTTCTAGGTCTGTAGTCTCTAAGATTATCAGTTTCAGAGAAGGTGCTGACTTGCCTTAGTAGAGGGAGTTTCCTCATCAGGGAATTATAGGTCTTGTCCCTGTCCCTATATTTAAACGTATTTTATCACCACCCTCCCTTTTGCTTGTCTGTGTTAACATTACTGAGCATCAGCATATCTATGTACTTGATCTAGAACAGCTTGTCAGATTTTATGTGAAACTGTTGTATCTCTCATGCTTTGCAACAGATGTTGGAACATGAGAAGCACTAATTGTCATGGTGATCTTTTGCTTATGCCTATTGTGAATATTGCAAAGGGAGATGATCAAGTGAACCATTAAATTAAGTTTTTATTGCCTCTTGGCACATGATGAAACTGTTTCCACCATACACCATTACCTGTCCAAGAAAACTCTGTATATTTTCCTTTTATTTAGCTGCAACTTCCTTTGATCTTTTGGTTTCATTTATAGATCAAACGCCATACAGTTCAGTTCCTTCAGTTGTATCTCTATTGGTCATTGAGCAAGGATCTGACACAGAGAGTACTAATGGTTAAGTTGATGTTTACCACATGTAGTAATACTTAAATTAGCTAATAATAATATACAACCCAAGATAACCATAAAATACTACTTTCTAGCACCTTAGAATAGCCAAAAATAGTAAAAAAAAGTTATATAATTCAATATTACTGTGACTGTGAGGAAATAGGAACCCTAAGGCATTATTGAGGGGAATTTCAAACTGACAACAGACATTTTTGAAGAACAGTAAGATAACGTGCACTGTCATGAAACTGATCGTATATTTTAGACCTGGTAGTGCCATTACTATGACTCAGTATCTTAAAATATCACAAAAAGTAAGAGGATCTATTTATTTTTAAATAAACTCTAATATGATGTCTTTTGTTTCTTACATCATTATAGTCACCTTTAGTATCCTTCTTTCTTTTCCTCACAGAAAGCCATTGCATGTAACAAATATAATTTTTTAAAAGAGGAAAAGAATCAACACAATTATTGATACATTGAAAAAATTTGAAAACATGTGCAGTGTGTAACACATGTGACCTGTCACCTCCACAAAGGGATGAGATGAGGCTGTCTTTTCATATTATTTCATTTAAGTCATACTGGATCTTTTTTTTGTAAACTATTTATTTTGAACTTAAGGACTAAAACTTAAATACACAATAAAAAAGAAAAAAAGAAAATTAAATGCTAAAACTTAAATGCAAAATAAGCAAAGAAAAACATCATTGCCATGTGAACAGCAGAACAAGATTGAAAATATACAGCAATAAATATCCATTTCAAGAAAGCGTGTATAATAAATACTACACATTGTATTCCGATCGGTCCGTCTTTTCATTGCTTTTTTGTAAGTTTTCTTTTGTTCTTTGCTGTACACACACATGCATATACAAACACATATTTACATACATATACACATACGTATCTAGATTAACAGGAATGGGATAACGAGAGAATAACATATTTGGAAAGCTATAAAAATCTTCTAAATTTATATAACAAGAGGGTAAGGGGAAAGGGTGGGGGGAGAGGATAAGGGAGGGGTCTTTGGAGGGTTGGTAGGTTAAGTAACAGGAGGACAAAATAGCAGGTACAAGTAAAGTAGAGGACCGGGAGTAGAATTTATGAGGGAAAAAAAGAAGGGGTAACCATGATCTCAGATAAAGTTAAAGCTAAAACAGATTTAAACAAAAGAGATAAATAGGGAAACTACACTATATGTCAGCATATTAATCAGCATTGTTTTAGACTACTTAAAATAATTAGATGGAATAAGGTGGAACATTGCTGTGGTGCAGGAAATGATGAGTTGGTAGACTTAGAAAATATGAAAAGACTTGGACTTACAAAGGAAGATGCTATCCACCCTCAGAGAAACAGAGGAAAAACAAGTATAGTACAATCTCACATAGATGCATATGAATGTCTATGTCTATGTAGGAGTATGATTATACATATTTAAGTATATAGATATACAAACATATATGTGCATATACGTATGTGTATATGTATGTAAATATGTGTTTGTATATGTATGTGTGTGTATGTATGTGTGTGTGTGTGTGTGTGTGTGTACACACATCCATGCTTAATTGTAGCATGGGGAAGAGAGTGGGGAGGGGGAGAAAAGGGAGGAAAGAACAAAGTAAGAAATCAACACAGGAGAAAGAATTCCGATGACATAACCCCCTCCCCAGAAAACAAACAAACAAACAGTTTTGATGAAGAAGAGGAGAAGTTATCTAAAGAAGCTTATGTGAGTGCATAGGAAACTCATAAACCAACTTAGTTTTGAAAAAGACATGTATTTAAGACAGAAGCAAGGACAAGTAACTGAGGATAAATATGATGTAATAGTGCAAGATTAAAGATGAGTGTTAAAAATTGGAACCATGCCAAGGTTATTATTATTTTTTTATTTTTATTATTATTTTTATTATTTTATTATTATTTTTTAGAGTTATGTGGGGAACAAGAGACAAATCAAAGAAGAGATAGGTCTGCTAGCATTGTGAAGAGAAAGCAGAATTATTTATCTGACAGTCATTTTGATTGTCTGACTGGGAGGACAAAACAAAAAATATTAACAGTTGAACAGAGTTGAAACCCAACATAACCTGAGGGGAAGGTGAGAGTATATCTCATTGCCATCACTGAGTTTTGTCACCAGGCTTGAATGACCTATAAGGTGTAGAAAGAATGGGCAAATGTGATTGCTGAGTTGCCATTGGTAATCTTTAAAATCATGGAGAATATGAGAAGTGTTGTAGGACTGGAGAAAGGTAAAATGTCTTTATTAAAAAAAATGTAGAGGGTGAATTTGACTTATTCTAGAATATATGATTAAAAGATGATTTGTAAGCATTTAGGAAGGGAATCAAGAATCATTTAAAATCTTTGAGCCTTGTTTTTTTTCTAAAAGTGAAGAGGGATTTGACTAGATGACTTTTAAAGGTCCCTTTGGCTCTAAAACAATGATCTTTAAGAGCCAGGATGTCTGGATGGCATTGTTTCCTTTTTTTTTTGATAGAGTAATAGACTGGTGGTGGATCAGGATGTCATAGTTAGTGTTCCAGGAGTTTGTAAAAACATTTGACAGCTGGTTTAGTACCCTTGGAGACAAGTAGGCTGGATGTTCATACAATTATAGACCACGTATACAATTGATAAATCAGATTTAATTTAGAATAGTCAAAAATGGGTTAATATCTTTTAAAAAAGTATTTTTAAAGTTAATAATTTTTTATTATAATAAATAATATATATTATGATAAATAATATTTTATTATAAATTAATAAGTATTTATTTCTTTAACTCTTATCTTTGCTCCTCACATTGGGGTCCTGGTAACAAATATGCATAGTCATATAAAACGTTCCCATATTGTCCATGTCCAAAGGGATATATCTCATTCTATATAGTCGATTACCTCTCTGTTAAGAGATGATGTCATCCTTGATTATTAGTCTTTTGGAATCATGGTTGAATATTGTATTGTTTTTCTTAAGTGTGCCAAAATTGTCCTTTTTTTTTTTTTAAAACAATGTTGTTATATAAATTGTTTTCCTGATTCTGCATGACTTCACTCTGTGTTAGTTCCTAAGTCTTCTCAGGTTTTTCTGAAACCATCTCTTTTATCATTTCTTATAGCGTGATAGTATTCTATGACTTTTAAATACCTTCGGTTGTTTCACAATTCCCCAATTTATTTTTACCACCTTAGTTTCTAGGTCTTTGCTACTACAAAAGGGAAATATAAATATTTTTTGCATAGATGACACATTTTCTTCTTTCTTTGGTATATAGACATAGTAATCATATTCATAATCAAAGAGTAGGCACAGTTCAACAATTTTGGGGGCATAGTTCCAGACAGCTTTCCAGGAGGATTTTCCATGCCAATCCATACCTCCAACAACACTGCTCTGAAGTGTGCTTTTCCCTATAGCCTCTCCAGCATTTGCCATTTTCCTTTTTTGTCAACTTTGCCAAATTGATGCGTGTGAAGTAGAGCTTTAGAGTTGCTATAATGTGTATTTCCCTAGTTAGTACTATTTATGTGACTATAGAGAGTTTGGATTTTTTTCACTTAACTTCCCATTCATGTCCTTTGACCATTACTCAGTTGGAGATTGGTGGGTTAATTTCAGCCTTGGTCCTGGGTATCTCACTTTGACTTTCTCATCTTGGAACTTGTTCCTCCTTCCCTCCTCCTACCCCCTTTTGCTTTCTTTTTCTTCTCTTTAATTTGTTTTTAAGAGCTCCTGAACTACGTGCTAGATTCCTTCTGTATTTTAGAGAAAGCCTGAAGTGGGATGAAGGTTTTTTAACACTCTTTCTGATGCACTGAAGTCCAGAGAATGTTTCTCATTCTGGGGGCTACTCTTATTTTTCCTCAAATCTACCATTCTATTAATTAATATTAGAGTGAGGATAATAGGAAATTGTAGCAGTACTAACTTTGAGAAAGGGCAAAAAAAAAAAAAAAATCCTTCATTCAAACTGTATAACAGTGTTTCATCATGCTGGAGGGACCCTGTGTTCTTGCAGGCAATGCCAGGGGAGCACAAGCTCTGGCAGGTCCTACCAAGCTGGAAAAGCTTGGGCTGCATAGCAACCGATGTGTATCTGTTTTCTGAAGATATCTCTGCTAAGTGCAGAGAGGCTGGTCACAGAAAACAGACTGCCTAGGATGAATTCTTCTGATCATTCTGTTTTTTAAAGGCAGTCTAAGATATGGAGTACTTAATGTTTGAAGTTGTGAAGGGAGTTCCTACCGGAGTCTTGCAAAGTAAGGGGAAAAAAGGAGATAGCGAAATGTTAAACTTCCAATCTCACTCTACAGGTTTTAGTTTTATTGAGACTACTTTTGTCCTTCTTAAATATTTTATGTACAGTGTAGTCATAGGTAACTGATTTCAGAGTCAGATAGACCTCAGTTCAAATATCATCACATACATGCTATGTGAGCCTAGGCATATCACTTAACTTTTCAGTCCCCTTGGCAACTCTCTTAAGAAAATAAATTTCAGAAGTGTTGTTGGTTTGCACTGGACTGCATTTCTAACCTGAGAGCTCTTTACACAAATGAAAACACATATTTTTTAGGAAAAATACATGCTAGTTGGATTCTATGTGAATGGATTTAATACTGTATCTCTCAAACTTTGTAATTCTGTAGGGCATCTCTTCATTCAAAATGTTATTGCTCCATGCTTATTAATAGACTCTTGAGTTAAGAAGCAATTGTCTAATTTTTCCACAGAAATATCATAACAGCATTAAATTATTTTTCATTAAATATCTACAGATCATAGGCTTTATTTGGACCTGTACTTAACATAGATAGTTGACAATTAGAATGCCTAAATGAGAGAAAATTCATGAGCCTTTGTCTCAAGACTTGTGTTTCATGATGCACTTTTAGTCAAAAGTATCTATTGAGAATTTTCTGTGTATTATTTTCCTAAGCAGCATCTGAGATAAAAAAGAAATAGAAAAGAATAATTCCTGCCCTTCAGATCTGCTTGTACAAAGAGACTGCATACAATACATGTGCATAAGTTTGAGTGCATTTATTTTTTTTTTTAACTGGACTAAAGGAATAATCATAGTCCAGTGGGATTCATCAACATATTAATGGAATGGAGTTCCGTGTCTGAATGCTCTCTCCCTCTCATCTGCTCCTTAAATCCCTAGCTGTCTCCAAAGCTCAGCTCAAGTGTTTCCTTTTTCAAGAGACTATATTTCTGTCTTCACCCCCTAAATGATCATTTGGTATTTATTTTTATATGAATCCTATACTTATTTATGAACATGTTGAATACTTCTACTGGAATGTAAGCTCTTTGAGGGCAGGGACTATCTCATCTAAAAATTTTTATTCTTAGTTTTATTCATTTTATTCTTACCCCCTTAGCAAATAGGAGATGTTTAATAAATGCTTTCTTTCTTGTATGTCCTTCCAGTACTCTGTGCCCTCCCCAAAATGGACTGCTACTTATTTTCCCATTAATTTCCCACCTCTTTGTATTCACACCAGCTTGGAATATCCTTCCTTCCTACCTTAGCCTCTCAAAACCCTTGAGATTCTCCAAACTTCATCTTGGGTATTACCTTTTGGATCCTTTCTGGATCCTGTCACCATCCCCTAGAGTTAGTGCTATCCTCCAGTGTACCTCATACTTACTTAGCTGTGTGAATGTTAGCTATCCACTTCCCCTCTCCATCATATTCACGTTGAGGATGAGGACTATTTCTTGTTTGTTTTTGTATCCCCAGTGCCTCACACAGTGTCTTGTATATAGTAAGTGTTTAAGGAATGTTTGTTGAATAGTCAAACCACCGCTTTATAGCATGTGTTTTGCCCTTGAGTGGAGAAGACCAATTAAAGTAATTACAGTTTCACCACTTAGGAAAACTGATCATGCTCAACTCGTGTCAGTAAAAGCTCGAAAGAACCTTTGCTTCTTCCTCTATTTTCTAGTGCTACAACATGTTGTCAGGTGTGACGCAGTATTGTTTACAAAAGATTTGCAGGATAATTGCAGCAAGTCATTTCTCTTATTAATTCCATGAATCACTTGCGTCACTAAAGTATTGCTTCTGCAACTTGAGCTGCATTTGTAATTGGCTTCCTAACGTCTTATTTACATTCATTATTAACATTATTAAGTATGCTTGATGATGTTGTTGGCATCTGAAAATAATGACTACATGGCTTGGTGATACTGTTGTGACTACAGATTGCTTTCCTGACAAGCTCATTTGAAGATATTGTGATTCCCAGCTGCCCAAGGAAGATGCAAAGAATGCATAAGCATTTGTATATTCTCCTGTTATGTTTGTTCCTAGGTCTAATTCCTCTGAAATTTTGCAGATGTGAATGCTGTTGTCACATTTCAGACTTCTTGTTAATTCTACAGTCGACCGTAGGGCTAAAGAAAGAATCAAAGGGCAAAACAGATCTGCTGTCTGGAAATTGTACATTTTGTTGTTAAAAAGAAAAGATAAGTTATTTAGAGTGATTTTATGGGAAAAGTCCTCAGGCAATTAAAGAGAATTTCAAGTGGATGAAAAGATCGTAAGATAAGAGCAGGCAGAAATATTACAGATCATTCAGCCTGACATTCTCATTTAACAGTGAAGAAAACTAGGCTAATTGATTTGTGGTCATGTAAGTAACAAGTAAACAAGTTAGAATTTGAACTCGGGTCTCTGAATACAGTTCCAGGCTGTTTTTCTCAGTAACATGCTACTTCCTTGCAGTTTAATTCTTGTAATATTTGAAATGTTAATTTTGTTTTTCATTCTCAGATCCTAACTCTTCCATTGATACACTTTCTCTGAAGCCCTTATCCTAAATATCTCCTCTCTTCATGTCCCCACCCCCATCTTGTCCTTTCCCTCGCAGAACGTCACTTTGCTCACTAACATTCTGGGGAGACTGAGACTATCTGATAAGGATTTGCTGTACTCCTCCCCTTATCACCTCAAAAACACTATGTCTTCAGTCGTCAGATTCTCATTTCTTCCTGTTCCTGTGAAAGAATATATTCTTCTTTCAGTTAAGTTTGTGTACTCATCACCCTTCCCATTTCTTCCTGAGTGCTACTTGAGCTATCACTTCCTTCCTTTCTTCTTGTCTCCCCTTTCCATTGGCACAGAGTATACCCCAGTTTCTCTTATCCTTGAATAAAGAAAACCAATACTCCAACATTTCCCTTGATCCTATTGTTTTCTCAAGCTATCCCCTGAGTTCCTTCCTTCTTACCACTGAATATCTGATCCATTAATCTCCATTCATTGTTTCTACATCCCCCTCACCCCCTCACCCTTCTGGGCTTTGCCCCCACCATTATATTGTAGATGCTTCCTTAAAGCTCACTAGTGACCTCCTAATTTATTTTCTTCCCCTCTTATCTCTCTGCAGCATTTGAGATATCTGACCTTTTACTCATTTATTCATTCAACAAGATATTATCAAATGCTTACTCTGTGGCAGGCACCCAACTAGGTTTCAGACATATGAAGGCAAAAATGAAACTGTTCTTGCTATCAAGGAATTTACATTCTTTTGGGAGAGGAAAATACTATGTATGTAGCATATTAAATGCAAAATATATAAAATAATTTCTGGAACAAAGGCACTCGCAACTGAAACGGGAAGCAGAGATCAGTATAAGCTTCCTGTAAGAGGTAGCACTGGAATTTTAGGAAGCTTGAATTCTGTGAAGAACAATACATACCAAGGATGGGAGAAGAGTGTTTTGTTGTGTGGTTTCAGTTGTGTCTGACTCTTTTTGACACCATATAGGGTTTTCTTGGCAAAGATACCAGAGTGGCTTGCCATTACCTTCTCCAGCTAATTTTACAGATGAGGAACTGAGGGAAACATGGTTAAGTGACTTACCCATGGTCATATAGCTAGTAAGTGTCTGAGGCCAGATTTGAATTCATGAAGATGAATTTTTCTGATTCCAAGTTCAGTGCTCTACCTACTGTTTCACCTAGCTGCCATGGGAGAGGAGTACAGATTGTGCAAAGGTATAGAAATTAGGGGACATTATGTTGTACGCGTGGAACAGACTTTTTCTTTTCCTGCTTTATTCTGGACCCTCTTCTGTCTCTATACTCTCCCTCTTGGTGATCTCATCTTCTCTCATGACTTAAACTGTCACTTTCATGGGCACAATTCCCAACTCAATCTCCAGCTCTCACCTCTCTGCTGAATTCCAGACCCACATTTTTAACTGCCTATTGGCAATCTCCAGCAGGCTATTCCACTGTTGCGAGTTATGGAATTCTAAAACTGAACTTAGCACCTTTCCCCTACAACTAGCTCTTTGTGACTTCTCTGTTCCTTTTGATGTCACACTCAGGCTTCTAGTTACCTATGCCTATCATGTCATAATAATTTTTGTCTCCTCTTTCTCTTTTATCTCACAAATTCAATCATTTGTCAAGTCTTGTTCTCTCCATCTTCCCAGTAACAATATCTTTGGCCCTTAATTCTCAGCTACTACGTAGCTACTATGGTAGTTTGTTCCTCATTACTTCATACTTAAGACTGTAGACTCCCAACAGGCAGGCAGCAAGCATCTATTAAATGCTAACTATGTTCCAGGAACTGTTCTAAGCTCTGGGGATACAAACACAAAGAGAAAGATGGACCTTGTCCTCAGAGAGCTTAACTTCTAATGGGAGAAGGTACATAAAAGGAAGCAGAAAGAGTGGGGAGCTGTCTGGAAGGGGTTATGATGACAGTCTGCAGAGTCAGAAGTGCAGTAGGTCTCTTAAAGGCTCTCCCTGCCCCTAGTTTCTTACTTTTCCAACCCATCTAATGCCAGATTGATCTTTCTGTTGCCCAGGCATGGTTGTGTATGTCATATCTCTGCTCAAAAGCCTTTGATGCTTTTCCATTGCCTGCTGAATAAAGATCATATTCCTTAGAATGACAATAAGGACCCTTCCTCAGCTGACTCCTACCTTTCTACCTAGTACTTTCTAACACTGACCTTTTAAACCTTGTATATTCTGTGCTTTAGCTAAATTGAATTATTCATTTTCCTGCACTTTCCTTCTCTCTCTGTTTTCTCACTACATCCCCCAAGCCTGAAAATCCTATGGCTTCCAGTTTCCGATAACCTACTTAACTTTAACTTCATGGCCAAATTTAAAGGCATTAAACTTTCTCTGTTGCTTAAAGCTGTCAGTGATTTATCTCTTCCTCATCTACTCTCATAGAACTTTATATTTCTCTTCTATACATACCACATTCTACTTACTTGTCTACGTATCTATAAATTTCTTTAGCTCATGGTTTTATCTTATTTCTCTCTTCCTTTTTCAGTGCCTGGCATGATAGTTATTTAATAAATATATGATGGGTGAATCTTTACTCTGCTGCATGCTTTTTTAGTTCAATAGACATTTAATATATGTCTGCTGTACATAAAGAGATAGGTACTGGTGATAAAAAGATGAAGACTGGCATAGTCCTTGCCCTTAAGGAATTTAAATCTAATAATAGCAAATAACAATTAATAATAGCATTTACATAGTGCTTCAAAATGCTTTGTGAATATGATCTCATTTTATCCTGGCCACAAACTTGGGAGGAAGGTACTGTCATCTCCCTCTTATGGATGAAGAAACTGAGGCAGATAAAGGACTTAGCTGGTAGGTGTCTGAGACTGGAATTGAACTCAGATCTTTTTGACTCCTGGTCCAATATTCTGTCCACTGAACTACCTAATTGCCTTGTTAGATCTGAACAAATTACTTGAGAAAAATTTGAGGAGACTGATCATTTTCACTTGCTAGCTGCAGGGTACTAAAGTACTAAACGTGAAGTCAGGAGAGTATCAGGTTCAAATCGTCTTACCTTCCTTTAAGTTACTTAGTCTTTCTGAGTCTCAGTTTTCTCGTCTGTAAAATGAGGAATATAATGCCTGTAGTCCTTGTATCCTAAGGTTGTTGTGAAAATACAAAGTGCATTGTGAATCTCAGAGTGCTTAGTAGATATCAGCTGTCAATATTGTTATTGTTTGACACGTGAGTTTTCAGAGTATTTGAAGCATAATAGGACTGTAATGTTTTCTTAGGAGAAACGTCAGAAACAGGGAGATGGATGGTTAGGAAACAAAAGTAAAATAATCTATGGCCCTAGAAACAACACTTGAGCCCTATTAAGAGAAGGAAAACTACTTTCTTTCCACAGTTTTGCCTACCCATAACAGCAAAGACGAAAGAGATGGGAATATGGGAAAGTCTTTGACAAGAAGTGTTCATGATATCATAGATTAACAACTGAAAGGGACCTTGGAGGCCACTCGTTTTACAAGTGAGGAAACTGAGGTGCTGAGAAGGATATACACAAATAATAAGTGTCTGAGGAGGAGGAGGAAGAGTAAACAATAAAATTTACCATGGATTAATGAATTAAAATTTTAGGATGCAAAGGCAATAATCATCTGATGCAAGAAATGGAGGATTGGGCTTTGCAATTTGGGGGTAAAGCTCTTTGTGGGTTCCCACTAAGATGAGAGATTTTGTTTTTCTGCCTTTCTCAAGAAGCATACAGTGGATTGTTCTCCTCTAGCTTGCTTCAGAATAAAGGGTTGTTTTGCAGTGTGGAGTGCAGACTGGAGGAGAGACTTTTATGAAAAACTAATTTATTTATTTTTTGAATAGAACTTCAGAGCAAAACCATCTAATTATCTAGTAAATTCTTATGTTTTATAGATGGGGGAAGCTGAGACCCAGAGCTATAAAATAACTTCCTTGGTCATAATGCTAGTATTGGATCTTCCAGGAGTGGACCCGAGTCCTCGTTCTATTCTAGTGTTTTTCCTGCCATGCTATACCCATGTCCTCAAAGAATCCCAGTAAGCCTTCTCTTCCTCTTTAGTGTAAATGACCAGAGTTGAGGATTTGATTGTTTTCATAATCATCATCACCATCATCACCATCATCACCATCATGAATAGCAATGAGAATGGTTGTAATTTAATAAGATATTTAAATAGTCAGTTGAAGACCATTTGTTAAGTTCTTACTGTGTGCCAGGTATGACCTCATTCAAATAAAATTTCTCTCTCCAAAGTGACCTATGATGTTTTTCTCAGTCCCTTTCTTTCTTGACCTCTCTGCAGTCTTTGACAATTCATCCTCTTCTGGATAACTCTCTTCTCTAGAATTTTGAGACCAGTCTCTTTCCTTATTTCTCTCCTTACTTATGTGACCACTCCTCAGTCTCTTTGCTGGAGACATTTTCATTGACCATCCGCCTCGTCTAGAATGCTTTCCCTTCTCATCTGTGCCTCCTACCTTCCCTGGCTTCCTTCAGATCC
The DNA here is from genome assembly GCF_028372415.1 of Notamacropus eugenii. NCBI lineage: Eukaryota > Metazoa > Chordata > Mammalia > Diprotodontia > Macropodidae > Notamacropus > Notamacropus eugenii. Next base: position 395,123,630 of record NC_092876.1, read on the forward strand.
AAGCTAAAATCCCATTTTCTACAAGGAGCCTTTCTGGATTCCCCTTAATCTTAGTACCTTCCCTTTGAGCTTATCCCCAATCTACTGTGTGTAAGTATATGTATCTATAAATATATACCTGTAGTTTATACATAGTTTGTATTAGTCTTGTTTATTAAACTGTGACCTCCTTGAAAGCAGGGATTTTCTTTTATTCTTTGTATCCCTGGCACATGGTAGGCACTTAATGAATATATATTGACTCACTGACTAGCTTACTGTGTGCCAGGTACTTAACATCTGGTTTTTGTTGTTGGTCTTTCAGATTGTAAAGGACAGAGCTGGAACTCAAAAGCAGATCTTCTAACTCCCAATTCTGCATCCTTTCCATTTCACTCTGCTGCTTCTCCATATTTTTGCTGCCTCTCTTTAAGAAATCCTTTCATCTTGGCTTGTATGTAGTATATAGGCCATGAGATGTAAAAACATGATGCTTGATGTGGCTCCCACCGTGGCCTCACCCCACCCCTTCTTCCTCCATCCCCATTCATATTCTTTTTTCTGAGTAGATCCTCCTGTAGAAAGCACTTTGTAAAATGTAAAACACTAGATAAATCTGAGTTTGTTGCCACCATGTCTCTGGATTCACTTCTCTTGGGTACACCAATTGTACCCTAACTTGAGCTCCATTGTTATCTCTTCCCTTAGGCTTAGTGTCATCCCAGCTGTGTGGCCTACTTGGCAGCGAGAACTGCCTGTTCATAACTCAGTGTTGCAGCCCTTTGTGACCCTCTGCCAAAGGGAACAAATGTTGCCCACCCCCTATTTGGAAATGTTATTAGTGTAAGAAAACTCCTTAAAATTTTAGGTCTATTGTTTTTATATTAGAACAAATTGCCTCTCCATCCAGTTCCTACTCAGAGAATCTGTGACTCTATAAAAGGGGCAATATGAACTTGGAAAGGTGCAAGACAAAATAAATTCTCTTCCTTTAAAATGTAAGTAATCTATAGACAGATTAGTCATATACAAAGGAGTGAAGAGTAAGGATGGTGAAAGAAAGGCATCCTAAAAAATTCCACTTTTAATGAATGTCTTGAAATAACACTAAGTAATATAAACTTACTCCAGAGCCTTCCATTCTTAGTGGCTATTGTTTGTGGTAAATCTGCTGAACAATTTTTAAGTATGCATTTGAAATATAGAAATAGAGTTTTCTTCTTAGTGTGAGTATCAAGGTTTTGTTCTTAGATTTAAACATTTCTTTGAGCTTTTATCATCCAGGTCATTGGGCTCTGCCATTTAGTTTGTACTTAGTAGGATTATATTATCACACCTTTCTCACCACCCCCTTACTATTATTATCTTGTCCTTATTTTATAGTTTTTGTGAAACATCCCTCCTTTACCAAACTCTGATTGTAAATGCCTCTAGGAAATAATTTAATGCCATGAGCTTTAGTGGTTTTTACTTTGTATGAGCATGTTAGAGTGAGTTGACACAATGTGGGGCACTGCCATTTATGTCTCGGGTACTAATCTTTTTACTGTCTATTAATAGGGGTGCTGGAATAAATCTAAGGGATTTTAGTTTAGGACTATGGACAGTATTTTAAAAAGTCAAGAAGGGACCTTTTTTTAATATATATTTGTATTGTATTTGCTTAGGAAAGTACCTGGCCAACAGTGGGTATTTAATTTTTTTTTAATGGCTTTATTTATTTGTTTTTAGATTTCAACATTCATTTCCACAAAATTTTGAGTTTCAGATTTTCTCCCCATCTCTTCCCTCCCCCCTGTGCCATAACACCTTGCATTCTGATTACCCTTTCCCTCAATGTGCCCTCCCTTCTATCACATCCCACCCTTCACTTATCCCCATCTTCTCTCTTTTCTTGTAGGGCAAGATAGATTTCTATATCCCATTACCTGTATTCCTTATTTCCCAGTTATATGCAATAACAATTCTCAACATTCGTTTCTAATCTTTGAATTCCAACTTCTCTCCCTCCCTCCCTCCCCACTCTTCCCCACTGAGAAGGCAAGCAATTCAATACAGGCTGTGTATGTGTCATTTTGCAAAACACTTCCATAATAGTTATGTTATGTAAGACTAACTATATTGCCCTCCATCCTACCCTGTCTCTCCCTTTTTTTCTGTTCTTTCATTTGACCTTGTCCCTTCTAGTTACTCCCTTCTGCCATTTGCCCTCCCTTCTATCATACCCCTCACCCCACTTGTACCCTTCTCTCCTACTTTCCTGTAGTATAACATAGATTTTCATACCAAACTTAGTGAGCATGTTATTCCCTCCTTAAGCCTTATGTGAAGAGAGTAAGCTTCACTTTTTCCCTCTCACTTTCTCCCTTCTCTCCTCCATTGAAAAAAGATTTTTCTTATCTCTTTTATGAGTGATAGTCTGCCCCATTCCATTTCTCCCTTTTTCCTCCCAATATTTTCTTCTCTTACCTCTTAATTTAATTTTAATTAATTTTAATTTTAAATTAATTTTAATTTAATTTTTTTTATTGATGTCATCTCTTCTGATTCAACTCAACCTGTACTCTCTGTATGTGTGTGTGTGTGTGTGTGTGTGTGTGTGTGTGTGTATAATCCCTCCACCTACCCAAATACTGAAAAAAGTCTTAAGAGTTGCAAATATTATCTTTCCATGTAGGAATGTAAGCAGTTCAGTTTTAGAAAGTCCTTTATGATTTTTCTTTCCTGTTTACCTTTTCATGCTTCTCTTGATACTTGTGTTTGAAAGTCAAATTTTCTATTCAGTTCTGGTCTTTTCAAGAATGTTTGAAAGTCCTCTATATCATTGAATAACCATTTTTTCCCTTGAAATATTATACTCACTTTTGCTGGTTAGATGATTCTTGGTTTTAATCCCAGTTCCTTTGACTTCTGGAATATCCCATTCCAAGCCCTTCGATCCCTTAATGTAGAAGCTGCCAGATCCTGTGTTATCTTGATTGTATTTCCATAACACTCAAATTGTTTCTTTCTAGCTGCTTACAATATTTTCTTCTTGACCTGGGAACTCTGAAATTTAGTCACAATATTCCTAGGAGTTTCTCTTTTCAGGTGTCTTTCAGGAGGTGATCGGTGGATTCTTTCAATATTTATTTTGCCCTCTGGTTTTATAATATCAGGGCAGTTTTCCTTGATAATTTCATGAAAGAAAATGTCTAGGCTCCTTTTTTGATTATGGCTTTCAGGTAGTCCCATAATTTTTAAATTTTCTCTCTTGGATATATTGACCAGGTCACTTGTTTTTCCAATGAGATGTTTCACATTATCTTCAATTTTTTCAGTCTTTTGGTTTTGTTTTGTAACTTCTTGGTTTATCGTATAGTCATTAGCTTCCCTGAACTCCACTCTCATTTTGAAAGAACTGTTTTCTTCAGTGAGCTTTTGAACCTCCTTTTCCATTTGACTAATTTTGCTTTTTAAAGCCTTCTTCTCCTCCATGGCTTTTTGGACCTCTTTTTCCAATTGAGTTAGCCTATTTTTAAAGGTGTTACTTTCCTCAGAATTTTTTTGGTTCTCCTTTAGCAAGCTGCTGACTCACTTTGCAAGCCCTTCTATGACCTGAGTCCATTTCATATTTATTTTGGAGGTACTGGAGGCAGAAGCCTTGACTTCCTCTGACAGTATGCATTGTTCTTCCTCATCTGAAAGGATGGAAGGAGATACCTGTTCACTAAGAAAGTAACCTTCTATGGTCTTATTTTTTTTTCTCCTTTTCTTAGGCATTTTCCCAGCCAGATACTTGACTTCTGAATCCTTTGTAAAGAGGAGAGTCCTAGTGCTCTTCCTTCCTCCAGGACTGTGCTCAGGGCTGAGATTCAGATCAGGTGCTCAATTCCCCCAGGGACTTTGGTTGGAGGCAGAATCACCACTCAGGGCTGAGGTTCACATCCCCTGCTCACTTGCCCCAGAGGCTTTAAGTTGAGCCTCTAGGACAATGGACCCAGGCTGCTTCCTTGGCCACTGTAGCACCCCCGCTGCTGCCCACTGCTGCTTCTGCTACCTCTGCCGCTGCCTTGGGCCAGTGCTGGGGGGACCCTGCTCCCCTCTAGCCCAGCTGGGAAACCCCTCCCACACTGACCTTTGAAGCTTTCTTTGGTGCTTGTGAGTTGAGGGATCTGGGACCCTCCCTGCTGGGGATTCTGCCCCGAAGGCCTGTTCTGGTCCTGTTCCTCCCGTGCTGCACCACCAAGGCTGGGCTCCGCTCCACTCGGTGCCCTGTGGGATAGACCTTTCCTATCAGCCTTCCAGGTTACCTTTGGCTAGAAATCTCTTTCAGTCTGTTGTTCTGTGACTTCTGCTGCTCTAGAATTTGTTGAGAGTCATTTTTTACTGGTATTTTGTGGGCTGTGGGGAAAGTGCTAGAGTATATGTGTCTTTCTACTCTGCCATCTTGGCTACGCCCCCTGCCCCCAAATAGTGTCTAGGTACTTAATTAATCAACACATATTAACTACCTACTATGTGCCCTAGTCATTGTGCCAAAACCTGGGGGTACAAAAAGAGGCAAAAGACAGTCCTTACCCTGAAGGGTCATGAAATTTAATGGGAGAGATAACTTGCAAATATATAAGAAGCAAGTTATATGCAGGACAAATAGCAAATACTTAAAAGAGGAAAAGCACTGAAAGTAAAAGGGATTAGAGAAGGTTTCCTGTGGAATGTGGGATTTTAGTTGGGACTTAAAGGAAGCCAGGTAGGCCAGTAGTTGGAGCTGAGGATGGAAAGCATTCTAGGCATGGACATGCAGAGAGAATGCCCATGCCCAGTGATGGAGCCTCCTTTTATTTATGGAACAACCAGGAGGCCTGTGTCATGGGTTGGGGAGTAAGGTATAGGAAGATGGGAAAGGTAGGAGGGGGCTGAGTTAGCTAGTGCTTTGAATGTCAAACAGAGCACTTTACATTTGATCCTGGAGGCAATAAGAAGTCACTGGAGTTTGACTGAATGGAGAATGGATTGAAGTGGGGAGAAATTTGAGGCAGTCAGACCCACCAGCAGGCTATTCCAATAATCCATTTGTGAGATGATGAGGGCCTGCACTAATGGAGTAGCAGTGTCAGAGGAGAGAAGGGGGTTTTGAGAAAGCAGTAAGCTTAGGAATTAGCTTAGATAAAATAGGGGTATGGGAGGGTGAGATAGATTAGGTTATAAATCTGAGGGATTAGAAGGATGCTTATGGCTTGTAAAATATTAGGGAAGATAGATGAGGGGAACAGTTTAGGGATAAAGATAATGAGTTCTGTTTTGGATATATTAAGTTTAAGATATCTACTGGGCATCCAGTTCAAGATGTCTGACAGTTGAAAATGTGATTTTGGAGGTCAGCAGAGAGATTGGAGCAGGATAGGTAGATTTGAGAATCATGGGCATAGAGATGGTAATTAAATCCATGGGAGCTGATGAGATCACCAAGTGAGATAGTATAGAGGAAGAAGAGAAGAGGGTCTGGGACAGAACCTTGAGAGACACCTACAGTTAGATGGCATGATCTAGAGGAAGATCTAACAACAGAGCCGGGGGAGGAATAGTCAGATAGGAGGAGAGCCCAAGAAAGAGAGTGGTGACCTGAAAACCAGGAGAAGAAAGGATCAAGGAGGAGAGAGTGATCAACAGTGACAAAGCCTGAAGAGAGGTCAAGGAAAATGAGGATTGAGAAAAAGTCATTGGATGAATAAGATCAGTTGAACAAGTAGAGATTAGTATTGGTAAGGAGTAAGGCCTCCTTAAGTGAAACAGGAGTGAGGGAGGATAGAGAGGTGAAAGGCATTTAAGTGACAGGAGATGAGGAAGAGGGGAGAAGAGGGAGTTCACAGCAAATTGCCTCAATTATATTTGTAAAATATGAGGCAAGGGTCTCATCTGAGAAAATGGGAGGGGGAGGAGTCATAGGAAGTTTGAGGAAAGATGAAGAGGATTTGGAAAAACTTCCCATCTCTTCCACCTGGGAAACTTCTGGCATTAAAAACTATTCACTTATACAGATTGATAATTTGTTATTAAAGTATTAATTTTAATAATTTTAAATATTTAATAATAATAAAATTATTTAATATTAATATTAATTATTTAATAATAAAATTATTAAAATTAAAATTATTATTGTGAAAAAATTTTGTTAAGATGCCCTAGAGACTTGTCTAGGGCATTGAGAAGTTGAAACTTAACCTATGGCTAATATGTGTCAAAAGACAGAACTTGAACTTATATCTTCCCCACTCTAAGACCACCTTTAGTCTACTTTACCACACTCCTCTTCCATTGTTAATTATTATTATAGTTTTTTACGATTACTACACTACTCAGATATTCTCAGCTCTTTCTTTTAAGGGTATTTTCTAGAAAGCTTAATTTCTCTTTCATTGGGTTTGCCTACTGTCATTTTATTAGTTGAGGACTCCATTTTAATAAGTTACATTTATAATTCTACCATTCTTGTCTAATGAACCAAAGAGTTCTCTGGTGCACTGTGCCCCAGAATAAAAAACAAACAAACAGACAAAACTTGGGAATTCAGTGACTGATATTCTCTCAGTTCACTATAATCATCTGACACTTCATTTCTAGCAAGCCTGAGAACTCCTTTAATTTCTTATCCTGCTAATCCTCTTATCATTAGGATCGGGAGCCTGACCTTGGCTTCTTTAATTGAGTAAAGTAGTGTCCTCTTTTTCTGGATTTTGTAAGCTTAATGACAACACCTCATTCTTCCTGTGCTTACTGTGTAATTTATAGCTTGGGAAGGACAGCAACCTACTTGGAAACCTTTTATCTTCTTAGAAAAACTCCTTTTTGCCCAGTAGGATGGTTTTAGATCTTTTATTTCTTGAGATGTGGACATTGTTCTTTGGCTCCAGCAAAATATTGGAATACTTCAAAATATTTTGGCAGGAGTGAATTCTTTAAATTAGATTCTCGGCCCTAAAAACAGACTTTTCATGATTGACTGAGACTTTTAATAATTCTTTTTTATGTTTTCTTGGACTCAAGTAACATTTCTTTTTGGTAGAAGTGAGGACTTAAGTGTTTTGTCAGGCACAAAAGATCTTGAGGATAATTCTTTCCTGAGTACTTAAAGTAAGAATTTCATCATCAGTAGCTCTATATCTTTGGTTACAATTGCATATTACTACACAGAATTAATTAGCATTAGTAAATACATGTCATTAAATATTACCTAGACACAAAGACATAGAGTGCCTTTCAGGGAATCAGGGTTCTATTTTGAGGCTACTATGGAAAAAATTCTTCCATTTAGCGTCAGACCATGTCATTGTATGACCTGAGTCAAGTCATTTAAACTTCTGAACCTCAGTTTTCTCATGTGTAAAATGGTACATTTATACCAAATGACCCATAAGGACCTTTCTTTCTCTAAATTTATGATATTATGATATTGTGATTATGTGAGAACTCTTTGACTTGTAATCAATTATGTAATGCATTTTCAGTCTGTGAGCAAGCATTTATTAAGAATCTTCTATATGCCAGGTGCTGTGTTAAAGACTGAGGACACAAGAAGAGGGAAAAAAAAAGCATCTGTGCCCTTCAAGTAGCTCAAAATCTAGTTTTCTGTAACACAATTGCTTTAGTAGAATCAAAGGTAACGTAGGTCACTTAGCCCACCTGCTCCTACTTGGTACCCAAGGTAAATCTCATCAGAATTATGATGAGAAAGACCCTATATTTACTAAGATGACAATGGTAGTCATTTTATTAACTATGATTAGAAAATTACTAATTTTTGGCAGAAATGATATTACAGACATTATCCTTCCATAAACATCAATATACAAGAAACTTACCTGTGGACCATCAGTCTAGAGAACTGTCATTAACCATGTTTTGTGATCCACTGCCTGGAACATTTAGTTTAAAGCTCTTACTCCTTAGAAACAAAGATGACATTATTGGTCATCTGGCTCAGAAAGATTTTTGAGTTAATGTATGTTAAAAAAAAGTTTGAAAGTTATTAATCAAAGTTTTTCATAAGTACTAAGCTTTTAAATGACATCCTGAAAGCATGAAAGGCTTGGCTTATTTTTTTTCCAATCATAATCGGTCATTTTAGAGGGAGAATTTTACTGTATTCCTTCAGTAACCAAGGGAAATGGTGTCACCGAATAATGAGTCAACTGATTTACATTTGTGAAGGCATTAATTTGTTGAGTTATATATCCATAAGTTAGAAGGAAGTATTCTCAGATTTCTGTTCCTATTTTACTCATCAATAAATTTAAGTTACTGAAAATACTAGAAAGAGAATCTGATTATTGAATATCAGGAAGACTCTGAGCTTGTCACAGTCATAGCATCAGAAAAGTAAAAAAAATGTGTCTGATATGCTCGGTATATGAAACTTACTCTGGAACCTGCTGTTATACTACGTATTTTTTTCCTGTATGCTTCTCTACTGCAATAGATCTGAACTTGATATAATCTGTCATCAAACTAAATATTTTTATTACACCAGTCTTTTGTAGCTCTGCCAATCTGTAGTACATAGGCATAATATTTACATGCAAATGAATTTCTATTAAGAAAAAGGATTTCAAAGCTAAGCTTGATCATTTACAGCATCATGACAAGCATAAAGACACTGAACTAAGATCCAGGAAATGGGAGTGCTAGTTTGACTTCTTTCACTAACTAGCTATTTGACTTTGGGCAAGTCATTTGACCTTACTGAGTCTCAGTTTCCTCACCTGTGAAATGAGAAGGCTGGAGTACTTCTATTAAGATTCTTTCTTAGGACAGAATCAAATAGTGCTGAGCATTATTTAAGCTTCTCATGGCTAGAAATGAAACTGACATTATAATAATTTTTGTTATTCAGTTGTTTCCAACCCTTGGTGACCCCATTTGGGGTTTTCTTGGCAAAGAGACTGGAGTAGTTTGCCATTCCTTTTCCAGCTCATTTTAGATGAGAAAACTGAAGCAAAAGGGGTTAAATAAATTGCCCAGTGTCACATAGCTAGCAAGTATCTAGGGCTGGAGTCAGGAACACTCATTCGTCTTCCTGAGTTAAAATCTAGCCTTATCCTGTCCTCTCTTTATGTCTTTCCTAGTCTTGATCCCAAGTGATTCAACAAAGAACTGTTCTTCACCCTTGAACCTGTTCCAGTGTTCATGCCTCAATTTTGCCACCCCATTATCTGCCTTCTTTGATTCTGTTCCTAAGCTACTGAACTCTGTGAAGAAATTCGCAATTGTGTCCATTCTGAATTAATGTTACCTAATTTCCATTGGACCTTCATTGCTATATAAAAACTATTTTTTATTAATTTATGATGGATTTATTGTTCCCATCTAACTTTCCCCAAATCCCCAACTTCATACCTCCCCCGCTTCACCCCTTTAAATAAACTTTGCTTCCTACTTTACTGAGAATAATGCCATCCCTCATTTCCTTTTTTTCCACTACAGTAAACTCCCTTATATCAATTCTTCCGCATCTCAGAGTTTCTTTGCATCTTTAACTAGCTTATCTTCAGTTTCTCCTTATCTACTGTGGAGTACTGTGTACTTCCCATTATCTATAGACATGCATATCTCCTGAGCCTCAAAACAAAATGAAAGCCTTCCTCTGATTCTGCCACCACCCCAATTCCTATTATCACCCCCTCCTCCTTTCCCTGTTAAACTCCTAGACTCTTTTGTCATTACTGTCTCTCTACCACACATTCAGTTCTCATCTTCTTGGGATCTCACTTCTGACCCTACCACTCTCCTGAAGCTCTTCTGCTCTCTCAAAGATTACTAACAAGTGCTTAACTGCTAAAGTAGAAACACTTTTTCTCAGTCATCTTACCTCATTTTTCTGCAGAGTTCATCAGTGTTGACCTTTTATTCTTGGCTTCTGTAGCGGTGCCTACCAGAATCACAAGATAATATGTGATATATTGGGATTCAGGGTGGAATTTTGCCTGTCAGTGGGGTGGTCTCATTGAGTTTGATTCAGACCCCCAGGATCATAGCAAGGGGTGTAATAACATTCATTTTTCCACCCTCCAATTGGTGAGCATGTGTGCTTTGGCATTATATCATGGCTCTCCCACTTTTGAAAAGACTAGCCTATAAGGCAAAATACATTCTTTTTAACCATGCATTTAAGGCACTCCAAATTTAGTACAAATCTACATTTCAAGCCTTTTTATCATATTATTCCACTTTACTTACTCTGTTTCAGCCAAACTTGTTTATTCTCCTTTCTCTACATATCTGCGATACTAGCCTCTTTAACCTCAGCTTCCTCATCTAAAGAGATAGGGACAGGGATTTCATTGGTATTTCTCAGATAAGAAAATTTCTAGTGATGCATGTTGGCACCTTCTCTACAACTTAGACTCTTTTAGAATGTTGCCTCATTGAGAGTTTAAGAGAGTTAATTTGCCCAGGATCACACAAGCAGTTTATGTCAGAATCAGTCCTCATCTGTAAAATAGGGAAAATAGTACTTGTCCTACCTGCCTCATAGGGTTGTTCTGAAGAAAGTACTTTGCAAACCTTAAACTGCCATAGAAATGTGATTGGTTATTATTGGTATCATAGAATTTCTATTTTTCCCACTTAATAGTATTTTATTTTTCCATTGACGTGTAAAGATAGTTTTCAACATTCAGTTTTATAAGATTTTGAGTTTCAGATTTTTCCCCCTCCCTCCCTCTTCCTTTCCCCTTTCCTCCCTCTCTCCTCCTCAGTGTAGCAAGCAATCTTTGTACAATCATATTAATCATATTTCCACATTAATCATGTTGTGACAAGAATCATAACAAAAGGGAAAACCCATGATAAAGAAAAAACAACAAAAAAAAGTGAAAACACTGTGCTTCAATCTGCATTTGGACTCCATAGCTCTTTCTCTGGATATGGATAGCTTTTTTTATTATGAGCCTTTTGCGATCGTCTTGGATCATTATATTGCTGAGAGCTAAGTCAGTCATAGCATCAAACAATGTTGCTGTTACTGTGAATAATCTTTTCCTGCTTCTGCTCACCTCACTCAGCATTAATTCATGCAGATCATTCCAGGTTTTTCTGAAATCTGCTGGCTCATCATTTCTCATAGCAGACTAGTATTCCATTACATTCATATACCACAACTTGTTCAACCATTCCCCAGTTGATGGGCATCTCCTCAATTTTCGATTCTTGGCCACCACAGAAAAAGCTACTGTAAATAATTTTGTACACGTGGTACCCTTTCCCATTTTTATGATCTCTTTGGGATATACACCTAGTGCTGGTATTGCTGGATCAAAGAATATGCGCAACTTTATAGCCCTTTGGGTGTAGTTCCAACTCACTCTCTGGAATGGTTGAATTACTTTACAATGCTACCAACCAACAATGCATTAGTGTTCTAGTTTTCCCACCTCTTCTCCAACATTTATAATTTTCCTTTTTTTGTCATATTAGCCAATCTGGTTGTATGAGGTGGTATCTCAGAGTTGTTTTAATTTGCATTTCTCTAGTTAATAGTGATTTAGAGTATTTTTTCATATTACTATTGAGAGCTTTAATTTTTTCATCTGAAAACTTACTGCTCATATTCTTTGACCATTTATCAATTGGGCAATGACTTGCATTCTTATGAATTTGACTCAGTTCTCAATATATTTTAGAAATGAGGCCTTTATCAGAGACACTGGCAGTAAAAATTGTTTGCCAGCCTTCTGCTTCCCTTCTAATCTTGATTGCATTGGCTTTGTTTGTGCAAAATCTTTTAGTGTAATGTAATCAGAATTATCCATTTTGTATTTTGTAATGTTCTCTATCTCTTGTTTGGTCATAAATAGAATTTATATTTTGAAGAGATTCTTTAGATCATCTAGTCCCACCCTTGAATTGTGCAGTGGTTGAAGCTGTTATCCTGTTGTAGCTCCCCTTTTCATAGCCAAGCTCCTAGTAAGACTCTTGCTTTTACTGTCTCTTCTACTTAAGGGCGGAAGGGGAGGATGATAATAGGGTGACAATAAGGATAAAAAAGAGGGACTAATCTGAGAGAATTAGCAGGAGTTGATGGCTTTAATTCATTTGCTGGCTTTAGTTGGAACTTTACCAGATCAGCTGATTTTAATTGGAATATTAGATTGGTATTTTCCCATATGCCTCATTGGAGAATTGCCATTGAAAGCAAGTCAGATAAAAGTGATAGCTCATTTGTGATGTTTTAGTGTATTGTTCCTTGCTTTAGCTTTAGAATTTGGATCAGAGACTAGGGAGGATTTTGATGAGAATTACTGTCTCCACTTCACAATTAGATCTTTAATACATGCTATCTTGTTGTATAATTGTTTCAAGTGTGCATGTCTTGGCTCTAAGCTAAGCTGTAAGTTCTATGTGTCAAGGACTGTGTTTCTTCTCTGTCAGTAGCCAGGGATGTAATTACTCTAAAGTAATAAGACCAATTACTCAAACCACAGAGTTAGAAAAAAAAAAGAATGCCATAGTATTTAATTAAAGTCATCAGAAAAGAAATTCATTGAACAGAATCTGGAAAGCAAAAGTGGATACAAAATTCTAGATTCCTTTATTCAGCAGCTAAAAGTTAAAAGGTTAAAGTGATACTAGATGTCAAAGTAATCTCAGGAAGAAAATGAACAATTCATAATTTTACTACAGAATCTCAAGAAGCCAAACTTTAGAGAAGATAAAGAATCAGTGTTTTGGTTTTCCCTATTATGACTTTGTTGGTCAATCAGTAAACATTTATTACGAACCTGCTATACGTTTAGGTAGAATCCTTTATTGGCCTTCCTACTCCAGGGGTGGAGGCCAGCTAAAGGAAAACAGTAGTGTGGCTAAAGTAAGAATGATTTACCTTTGTTCAACTTTGAGGTTTGTTTTTGATTTCACTTTTGAAAAATGTCTCTTCGAGGACATTATTCAACTTCACTATCTCGAAAATGTCTCATAATTAAGCCATCTAGTGAGTGATTTTTATTTTTTCCCAACTTCTAAGATATCTATGACACACTATTAAAATGTATAATTAATTTGTCTTGGATATTCTTTTCTTTTTACATCTTGAGTTCCAAATTCTCTCCCATTTCTCCCTCATCCACTGATAAGGCAAGCAAAATGGATCAAGTAATTATTCAGATGAAATCATGCAAAACATATTTTGATATTAGTGGTATCAGAAAAGAAACAAAAGCAAAAAAGAGAAAAGAGATCAAGAAAATTATATTCCAGTTTGCACTTAGAGTTCATCAGTTCCCTCTCTGGAGTTGGATAGCATTTTTTAATCAGGAGTCATTTGGAATTGTCTTGGATCATTGTATTCATCAGTGTAGCCACGTCTTTCAGAGTTGATAATCATTACATCATTGTTGTTATTCTGCACAGTGATATCCTGGTTCTTCTCGCTTCACTTTGCATCCGTTCACATTGGTTGTGTCATGCTTTTTCTCAAACCACCACCTCATAATTTCTTATAGCACAATATTACTTCATTACAGTCATATGCCACAACTTCTTAAGTTATTCTGCAGTTGGTGAATATCCTTTCAATGTCCAATTCTTTGCTTCCACAAAAAGAGCTGCTGTAAATATTTTGGAACACACACATCTATTTCCTTTTTCTTTGATCTCTTTGAGGGTACAGACCTAGTTGTGGTATTACTGAGTCAGAGGATAGGTAGGCACAATTTTAGGACCTTTTTGATGTAGTTCCAAGTTGTTCTCCACAGTGGCTGAACTGGTTCACAACTCTGCTAGTTTATTAGTATCCTATTTTTCTTCATCTTCTCTAGCATTTGTGATTTCTTTTAGATATGAGGTGGTACCTTAGAGTTGTTTTAATTTGAATTTCTCTAATGAACAGTGATTTAGAGAATTTTGTCATGTAACTAAAAATAGCTTTGACTTCTTCTGAAAGCTATCTGTTCTTGTCCTTTGACCATTTATCATTTGGGGAATGGCTCGTATTTTTATAAATTTGACTCACGTCCCTAAATATTTAAGTAATAAGGTCTTTGTCAGAGAAACTTACTATAAAATATTTGGTATTATTTCCTTGTCTATGGTACCTTTTAGCAAAATGGAATTTCCCTGATTATCTCCTTTAATTATACCTGTTTTGACTTTTGCTTTGTCTGAGATCATGATTGCTACCATGCCTCTTTTACTGCTTCAGTCTTGTATTTTAACTCTGTATGGGTCTTTTTATTCCAGGTTCATCTCTGGTAAACAACATATTGTTGAATTCTGTTTTTTAGTCCATTCTGATTTTTGCTTCCATTTTATGGGGGAGCTCTTTGCATTCACATTCACAATTGTGATTACTGTATACTTCCCTCCATTCTATTTTCTTCTGTTTATCCCCCCACCTCCTGTCTCTCCTCAAAAGTCTGTATTCTTTCTGACCACTATTTCCCTTTATCTGCCCTTCCTTTTATCATCCTCTCTCCTGTATATTTTTTATTCCCTTCCCCTTTTATTTTCCTGTTGAGTAAGGTCGATTTCTATATCCAAGTGAATGTGTATATATATATTTTTCTTCCCTCACTGAACCAATTTCAATGAGAGTGAGGTTCAAATATTGCCTCCTCATTTCCCTCTCCATCATAAAAACTCTTTCTTGCAAGCTTCTTTTATGGGAGAACATTTCCCCCATTCTACCTCTCCCTTCCCCCTTTTCCCAGTAAATCCCTCTTTGTTACCTCTTCATTTTTTTTGAGATCATCCTAATCTAATTAATTTATACTCATGCTCTTTGTTTATGTAGACATCTTTGCCCTAATAATAATGGAGTTCTTAGGAGTTACATGTATCATCTTCCCATATTAAGGAGGACCAATACCTTTGGTGTGAGGGCTTGCCAAGCATTTTTCAGGGCTGTTCATCTACATTTGGTGTCCATCTGGCACTCAGTTCTCACCTATGATTCCAAGAAGCTACACCTTGCATAGCAGCCACACCCTGGTTAAACTGTCTTGGCAGATGGACTAAATCAGGTTGAGGGTAACCATCTGCGAGTTAGGGAGATGTCTACCCTAAGTATGTGAACAATTCCCCTGGTGGAATGGGTGCTTGAAAACAATTTGCTCCAATGGCCATGAAGGTGGCTGAAGCAGGTGCTACGGAGCTCTTAGAGCTTGGTCAGAAATCAAAGATGCCAAGGGCTTCTTGGGTCATCTCCAGTTATCCTGACTTTTGTCTGGCCGCTGGACTCTGCAGCTTTGCCTCACTTAAATCCAATTCACCCATGAGTCAAGACATTATCCTGTGATGTCACTGGTTCTCTTTGAAAGTGAAGGACAAATGACCATCATCTTCCCATATAGGAATGTAAACTTTACTGAGTCTCTTTCGATTATTCTGTCATGTTTTCCTTTTCATGCTTCTCTTGGATCTTGTGTTTTGATGTCAAATTTTCTATTCAGCTTTTTTTTTTTAAATCAGGAATTCTCGAAAGTTCTCCCTTTCATTAAATGTCCACATTTCCCCCAAAAGATTACATCCTATTTTGCTGGGTAGATGATTCTTAGTTGTAATCTAGTTGTAGTCCTAGCTCCTTTCCCCTCCAGAACATCATATTCCAAGCTCTCCAGTTCTTTAGTGTAGAAACTGCTAAATCTTGTGCTATCCTGACTTTGACTCCATGATATTTGAATTATTTTTTTCAGGCTGCTTGCAGTATTTTTCCCTTGGCCTGGAATTTGACTGTAATATTCCTGCGAGTTTTCATTTTGGGATCTCTTCCCAAAGGTGATGGGTGGATTCTTTCAATTTCTATTTTACCCTCTGGTTCTAGGATATTAGGACAATTTTGTTTGATAATTTCTTGAAAGATGATATCTAGGTTCTTTTTTTTATCATGGTTTTCAAGTAGTCCAGTAATTCTTAAATTATCTTTCTTCAGTCTATTTTATAGGTAAGTTGTTTTTCCAGTGAAATATTTTACATTTTTTTCTTACATTTTTTCATTGTTTGAGTTTGTTTTATTGTTTCTTGATGTCTTTTGGAGTCATTAGCTTCCACTTGGCCAATTCTAATTTTTAAGCAATTATTTTCAATGAGTTATTGTGCCTATTTTTCCACTTGGCTAATTCTGCTTTTTTAAGGAGTTCTTTTCTTCAGCATATTATTGTGCCTGTTTTACCCTTAGGCCAATTTTATCTTTTAAAATATTATTTTCTTCAGTATTTTTTGTGTCTCTTTTAATTCTCTTTTCATAATTTTCTTTCATCACTTTCATTTCTTTTCCCAATTTTTCCTCTAGCACTCATCTTTTTCTTTACCTCTTCTACAAATTTTTGTTATGCTTCAGTCCAATTAACTTTCTTCCTTTAAGATTTTGTCTTAAAAACAGTGTTGTTTTTTTCTGAGTTTATGTCTTGGTCTTCCCGGCCACTGTAGTAGCTTTTTATTTTCAAGTTATTTTTTTTTTTCCTTGTTGGCTCATCCAGCTTCATTCTTGACTTTGAACTTTATGTTAAAGTTAGGCTTCAGCTCACCTCGGGGTGGGATGGCACTGTCCCAGGCATCAGGCTTTTTCATGTTTCTGTTTTCAGAGTTAGTTCTCTGGGTCTGCAGGTTTTTTGGTGTTCCCAAGGTGATGTTATCTGGAGAGAGGTGTGGTGGCTGCTCTCTTGGTCTGTGCTCCATTGTTCTGCTCCCCTGCAGCTACAAGCACTAGCATTCCTCTGTGCCCTGGAACTGTGTCCTGGTCCTTTGCTCTTCTGCAATCACAATTGTATGTTCTGTTCTCCACCTTGAAACCAACCAGGGATCCTACTCTCTTGTAGGAGAGAGACCACCAACACTCTTCTCTGCGTTGGAACTAGGGCCAAAACATATGGGCAATAAAGGTGACAGTCAGTGCTACACCCAGCAACAGCATCAGGTCCCCTGTAATCTCTTTCTGACCACTTGTCCAGCCACCTTATTATCTCTGGGCTGAGAACTCGTGAAGCTGCTGCTGTCGCTGCTGTCGCAGCTACTTCCAAGGCCTACCACGGTGCATCTGTCACCCTTTGGGTCATCTTCTGTCCTGTCAAATTTTACCTGCCAATCTCCTAAGTTGTCATAGGCTGGAAAAATGTCTCACTCTGACCTTTTGTTGGTTCTGCTGCTCCAAAATTTGATTTGAGGAGTTCTTTTAAAGTTATTTGGAAGGAAATGCTGGGAGAGTTCAGCTAGATTGCCTCCTGTGTTCTACCATATTGGCTCACTCAGATATGTTTTTGTAAAGGAAAATAAAACTAACATACATTTATTATTTGTCTAACTCTGAAATCACAAATCAGATTTAAGCATCCCCTATTACATTTAAATAAACACTCAGATGGACCTGTAATGTCATCTTTGTGAGTATTTTTGACCACAGATTACAAACATTCCATACTTTTCCATCCTGTGCCCTTCCCCATTTTCATAAATCTTCCATAGGTCATCCACCCAATACACAGTTATCTTTCCTTTGGTTCTTTGAATGTCTCAGAGGTATATTTATTTCTCCTTTTCTTGATACATAACTGACCTTTTCTGGTCTTTCATGGATAATTTATATATGGCTATATGTATTATGACTTTGCTTTGGCAGTCCCTCATGCCTGAAATGTGCCCTTTCTTTACCTCTGCCTCTACTGGAGAATCTTTTGTTTCCTTCCAAACTCAGTTCAAGCACCACCTTCCACATGAAGCCTTTCCTCATTCCCTTAGCTGCTCCACTCCATTACCTTGTATTCATTATTTTACATCCTGAAACATAGTACATGCTATTTTTTCTAGCAGGGTATGAGCTTGTTGAAGATAGGTAATTTCATTTTTTTTATTGTGTTCCCAGTGCCTGTCATGCTTCCTGGCACATAGTAGGTACTTAACAATTGCTTGTCCATTATTTATACTCACTATATGTTTTTGTAATGCTGTATGAATAATCTGAAGTTTTGATTCTTCTGAGATAGTGGTATATGATGAGTTGTAGCTGTAATATGGACCTAGCTCAAGTGCTAACTCCCCCCCCCCCCCCAAAGACAGTAGGTTTATAGCATTCTTTGGGGCATCATCTACTCAAAACCACAGCTCATAAATCCCCAGAGATATTTTCTTTACTAGAGTAATCAGGGGACACAAAAAGTAATTTACTTGAAGGAAAAGTCAAATTATACTATAAAAGATTAAATCAAGGACAGTTAATCACTGCACCCAACAAAAAATGACTGAGTCCTCCCTGCAAATATGTATGACGGAAAAGAGGAGGAAAGAACACAGTTCTTGGCTACTGCTTTCACATAACAGCATGAAAAATGTTCGGTCAATGTCCTCAGCACTCACATTATGTACACTGGACCTTGGCTTACACACACACACACACACACACACACACACACTCACTCACACACATTAGCTTCATGAGTGAGTATTTTTACTTAGAGCCTTTGGGTATCTTCACGTACCTCAGAAGGGTTGTCTTGGCATAAAACCCTATAGGCTAGGGAAAAATAACCCTCTTTCCCTGTTGCCATTACGTTTCTGTTTTTCTCTTACTGCTGGTTTTCTAAGGACCTCCAACCTTTGGAAAAGTTCAAATATTTCCTCTCCATACAGTCTTGGGAAAGAGAGCCTCACTGTCTCTAGCTGTAAAGACTTATGGGAATAGGACATATTTCTATAGATTATTCAACTGTACAGCCTCTCTGGGAGAATATTGGTGTTACAGAGAGAAGCTTTTCTAGTAATTGCCAGTTTAAGGTTATATTTTGTTTATATTCCCCAAAATATTTGATGGCACTCTAATGAGGATTTACCTGTATTTTTTTTCCCATACAGCTTTTTCTTCACAACATGGAAATGTTGCCATAGTGACTGGAGGGCTTTCTGGAATTGGCTTTTCTACTGCAAAGCATTTGGCGAAACTTGGCATGCATGTCATAATAGGTAATAATTTTGATAATGAATGTGCATTTTGTATGCTGGGGGAAAATCAGTTCTTTAGTTTCTAAGATATACTAGATTGGTTCTTTGAAATATGATTCATAATCAAAAAACCCCACAAAATGTGCTTATGTAAAGTCAGCAAAGTAGAATGGGGAATTGGTCTCCAAAGGGGGAAAACAAAGTTAGAGCTCAAAAGGAATTCATTAACTGGGAAAATAAAACTATTCTGTTTTTCTATGCAATTTACAAAAATCACTGTGTAAAAACAAGTGTTTATGAGGCTTGGATGTGGGCCACACTCCCATCATTTCTCACATTCTTGTTTTCTGAAACAAGAGTATTTTCATACTCTTAAGTCTCATTTTTTTAAAGTTGGATTTTCTAGTAAACTTCTTTTTCCTTCCTTTTTGGCTGTCTACTTGTTGTCAACTTCATATCTCAGTAACTTATCCCAAGTTAGTTGCTTCTCTTTGACCAGGAAAGGTCATCAACAATTAAATGACACCACAGCTGAAATTAAAGCTTTTCAAATTGATCATTGTGGTACAGGGATTCTTAATTTAAGGTCTATGAATTTTATGTGTGTATATTTGCATGTAAGTATATATACACCTATATATGCATATGCATATATGCATATAGATATATAGTGTATATGTATGTATATACAATTACACACATATGTTATTGTATTTCAGTATAATTAGTTTCCTGTGTAGTCCTCTATGTCTTAGTTTATGCACTTAAAAACAATATTCTGAGAAGGATCCGTAGGCTTTACTGACTTCCAAAAGGGTCACAACAATATTAAAGAAACTCTACAGTGAAAGCGTCTTGTTATCATATCACTAAGAGACAAAATGTTTTGAGTCAGGCTCAATTCATCATCATGCATTCAAGTATGGCCAAATGGCAACTTTGCTGAAGTTGGGAGTGGACAAAACACTTTCCAATAATGAACTCAGTTACCTTACTAAGTGGTAAGATCCTTATGCTTGGAAGGCATCATGTATGACCTCCCACATCCCTGTAAGGCATGCTATAGTGGATATTTCTACATGAGATGATCTCTAAAGTTCTTTCCAATTCTAATATTCTATACTTCTTATTTTCAGAAGCCTGGAGTTCCATCATAGTCAGGAAAAATTTAAATCTCCAAATGAAGATGAGATTTTGGGAGTGGTTCTGAATTTATATTCTTTCTGGCAGCCCTACTCCCTACTAATGTTATCTTATTAATTTTTATCTGTACTTGATGAGTAGTTTTTTTATTTGTAAAAGAAAATCTTATTAAGGAGTTTCTTCTCTTTTCTTCAGTAATTTTCTCAAGACACTGACAAAATGTCCCTTTGCCCTTTCTTAAACCAGCTCCTGTCTCCTTAAGAACAGTTCTAGCACTTTCCATTAGGGAGCTGAACTCCAGCTCATGAGTTTTAACATTTTTGTATTTCCTTTAACCTTCCTTTCTGAAAAATGATTGCAATATTTTTCATTTCCCTATTCCATGGTCTTTCTATATTTTTACCTGCCTTTCAAATACAGCCATTTCTTCACATGATTTCCTGCCTCCTGTGACCCATCGTTCACTTGTGTGTAATAGAGCCAGTCTAATGAAGCATATTCATCAGGCTTCACAAACTTTAGCTCTTTACTTTCTCTGCTTCGATGTTTTTCCTTTCTCTTCAAAGAATACTTTTATTTTAAAGTATTTTTGCTTTTATTACCACTTATGTTTTCTTTTCCTCCTTGGTGTTTGGAGGTGAGGTGAACTGCATTAGAGTTTCTCCTAGCCCTTTGCCGTTCAGTTATATTAGTCTTTACAACTTTGTAATAGTTTGATCTTTGTTTGTTTGTTATTCCTATGAGCTTTGGTATTTCTACAATCATTGGAGACAATTTTCTGACGGAGCTGGAGGGCCAGGACTTCTTTTGTTAGGATTGTTTTTTTCTCTCTTTGCCCTACTTATCTCTGTCATCTTCCTTCTCACACTTACTGAAAGAGAACGAAGACCATGGCTTCTCCCTCACCCACCCCTTTACTTTCACCCCTATTGGAATAGATATGTAATACTGTAAGCAAAATTCTGTTTAGATGGGAATAGTGTTGAGGAAAAAAGAATTATTGAGGAATATTATAAGATACATTCACCCTTCTTTCTCCTCTAGATTTGAAGGTGAGTTTAGTAGATGAGATTTGACTTCCCACCAGGAACAGGCATGTCCCTGTGATAGATTAGCCTTCCCTTCCTCCCCCCCCCTTTACTCCTTTTTAAGGGAATCTGAGGTTATCAACCCAACTTCTACTTCCTAACTCTTTTTCTGTCCCTTGGCTACTTCCCTTATATCTATGACTGTTGAATGGCCAGGAAGGGCAATGGAATGGGAATTAGATTATGGAAATTCCTGGATATTTTCTTCAGATTTATAACTGACCCATTTAAAGTTTGCTGACACATGAAGATATGTAGGAATGCAGAGGGGGATTGGAGGGGGATTGGAGAAAGATATATACATTCCTCCTTATCTTCATGGGGATCGGTCAGTCCTTCTTCCTTAAGTGTTCCTTATGTCTCTTCCACTTCACCATCTCCCCTGATGGGACTTAACTTCTCCATGATCCAGGAGGGCAGGAGGTTGAGTGAATGGCAAGAGAATTAGAGAAGGGGAGCTGAGGCAAGGAAGATTGGGGAAGGAGAGAACAGGATTCCTAATCCTGTCTCAGCTCCTTTTGGAGCCAGAAAGAAACCTGAACCAAGAATCAGGAACCAAACTTCCTGGTATTTCACTTCATTCATTGATTCACTCATTCAGTAGAAATTTCTTGTACACTTAATATGGACAGTTTTCAATTCATATATATTTACATTGTGCAAATTTGAATTTCTATAAAGAATTATAGAAGGCATAGCAAGATATCATAGAAATATGTATGAAGAGAGTTTGGAAAAAACTTTCAAAGAAGTTACAAGATTGTAAAATTAGTATAGAAATTAGAACTAAAATTGGATGAGAATGCTGTGGAGGAGGAGAGTCTTATGGAGAAGAACTGATGAATGAGGATGTGATGGAGCTGCTAGCTGTAGAGATAGCAGAAGAAGAAAGAGAAGCCTTAGAACCTGAGGTTGAACCCAAAAAGTTCGCAGTGAAACACTGGGCAGAAGCATTTCATCATTTGAATAAATTTATTTTCTTGAACTGAAAAGATGGAAACAAATACATCAAGATTTTTTAAAGTTCTAAAAGTAGTTGAGGATGATATTGTTTGCTATTGATAATGTTTAATATAAAATTTTGGATTAATCTCTTTGTTCTCTCTGAAGTAAACTCAGAGAGTGCCTCTTCCTATGTCAGCAAAAGCCAGCCAAGGCCGACTCTACACTCCTTAAGGAGACCTTTAACCTAAGACACTATATCTTGAATAATGAGACTTCCCTTTGTATCTTATTATCTATAGACACATACTATGTTATGAATAATGGGACTTTCCTTTATATCTTATTATCTATAGATACATACTATGTTATGGCATATTAATAGTAAAGAAAAAATAGGCATCCTGGGTTTTTATTGAACATTGTTTGCCCTTTCCTGTGTCAGTTATCTGTTTAGGGCGGGAAGCCTGCCACTTACTAGTGGTGGGATTTCTTTCCTTATCACCAAGACATATGCTTACCCAGCCTGGAATCCCAAGGCCTGACTGACATTGCTTTGTTAATTGTCCTGTCTTGCTGAATTTATGATTTGCTTAATTGGGAGAGTTTCTTTCTCATGGCAAAATGTACTTAAGACAGATGATTTCTGTACTAGGTAGTCAGAGTCACCTCTGACTCCATAGCTATGACTGTTATCTTTAAGAGGGAATCAATTAATTAATAAATAACGCATGCCTTTAGTCTGATGTCTTTCTTTTAACCAAGTTTTCAGGTTAACACTATTATCAGATATAAAACAAAAAAAAAAAAAGAGCCAATGTCCAAACATCTCTCAGTAGCTTTACTGAAAAAGTTGTGCAGGCAACCAACTGCCAGTGATAAAGGCTCAATGCCAGGGTGGGGAAGGAGCAGCGTACTGCACACTTATATTAACTTTTCTGTACAGTACTGTGCATAGTTTGTTATTAACTTTACCTTTCATTCTATAATTCTCTTATCATTGTATAGCACTTAATATGTCTACATAATAGTATATTTTATGACTTGTGTAAAAGTATTATTACTTGTATATTTGGCTAATATGGTAGGGGCAGATTCTTAATTTGTAAAAATTGCTTTAGGTCTGCTGAACAGTCTGCTTTTGTAAAGTGAGAACCATCTATGTATGTGTACAGGTATTATAATATTACCAAGATGAATAATATGTCATCCTTGGCTTCAAAAAGAATAGACTTTATATTTATTCCATTTTAGGAAAGTCACAGCCTCTTTGGGATTCAGCTTCTTCAGCTGTGAAAGGATCCAGTTAGACTAGATTTTCTTCAGTCATTTCCTCTGAGCTTTTGTAAGAGGCAATCAGTCAATAAGCAAACAATAATGTTAATAATAAATAGCTATGTAAGCTTTAGGATTTGCAAGCCACTTTATAACCATCATCTCCTTTTGTCCTCACAACTAGTCTGGGCAGTAGGTACTATTATCTCCAATTTACAAATGAGGAAACTGAGATTGAGAGAGGTTAGTAAATGACCCAGGGTCACACAGCTGGATTTGAATTCATGTCTTCCTAATTCCACAGCCCACACTCTGTTATGCTGCTTAGCTGTCTCTAGTGTAGTATTTGTAATCAACCAACTCAATTCAATAAACATTGGTTAAGCACCCACTGTGTGCCAGGCACTATGTTAAACACAGGAGATATAAAAAGAGGCAAAAGACAGTCCCTGACCTCAAGGAGCTTAATCAATCAATAAGTGTGATGTAATAGAGATCTTGCTCTTTTACTGATATTTTGAAAAACCTCAGACTTATTATGAAGTCCAAGATTGAAAAGAAAAAATATTATTTAGAAGAAATTAGGTTAGTGTAGGGGGAGGGGAAAGTGTCATCCCTTTGTAAGAGAACAGCAGCCAAAATGCTTTTGGGTTGAGAAGACTGCTAAATTCTTTTTTTAAATATTTTATTGATTTTTTTGTTTTTTACACTTATTTCCTAAAGACCTTCCTCAAACAATCTGTAATGCTAATCAGAGAGTTAAAGATCTTCCCTACTCATTAATTGGTCTGCCCATTAAGGAAAGCTTAATCAAGGCCCAGACCTTTTGTTAATTTCTAATGTGCTGGTTCTCAAGGGTTGTGATGCCCTTGGGCTCTGAAAAATGTATAAATACTCTGAGCTGAGGTTTTACTTTGGGGCTTACTCGTTGGAAGTCTTTGTTTGTCCAGAGGAGACTCTGGGCAGCCTCCAAGGAGCCCCTCTCTCCCTTGGAAAACCCAGATGATGGTGCTTTTCTCTCTGGTAACTACGTACGTATGGTCAGACAGTTATCTGTCTGTTGACCTGTGACGTATGTATTGCTTACGGTCAGACAGTTGGAAGCCCTGTCTGTTGGTTGGTCTTTGTTTTTCTGAAGTTCAGGGTGTTGACTTTTTCCCTTGAACCAAGCAAGTGATATATGTGCTTGATTGAACTGTTTGTTGACCCCTCCAAAGTTACCTTTCCGTTTAGAAAAGCAGGTCTAAGAACATGTAATAGCAGACCCTCCTGGGGATGTTGGGGTGCTTGTTTTTATACCACTCTCGAAAGAAAGTATAATTAAATAAAGCACACTAAAATCTTCTCCATGCCTGACAACTAATTCCTTATTCTATACCTATTGTTTGCCCTCTTTCTGCTGAGAAGATAGATATGTATTTCACCATTAGTTTTCTGAATTCAAGATTGGTCATCATAGGAACTAATAAACTCTTACTAAGTATTAGTAGATAGACCTGTTGCAGACTTTCTGATAGTAGATTAGTAGATCCATTAAAAATCACTTGTATTATGAAGAATACCTTTTCCTTCAGATAGTGATTTTCTCACTAGTGGGAGGTCTGCTTTTCCCGAATTTTTTTTCTTCTCTTCTTGAGGGTAAAGAGAAAGCCAGAATCATGAAGCCATTTCCATTGTTTGAAAGAGTTTCCAATTTTCATATTTAAGGTCTCCTTTGGGTTTGAAGCTTTATACACTCAATCAATCCAGTTAATTATAAAACATTTACAGCATAAGGGTGGTTTTGAGAGGCCAATTAAACATTTTCTGAAGGGTTCACTTTTTCATTCTCTGTGACAATTTGATTTAATTTCACTTCTTGAAAAATTATATAAGATGAAATTTTGATTTAAGAAATATATTAATTCAGATATAACTGAATCTTGCTATTTCAATAGTATCTTTATTCAATATGTTATGAATTACTTGTTAAATAATTAAAACATTTTCATGGAATTTAAAAAAATTATTATTTTTAAAAATTTTATTGTTAATTTATGCAGTAAAATAAGCATTTCCATAACCGAAAAATAAAAAAAGATGACTGTACATGAAATTGCAGATCTACTCATTACAATTTGCTATTACTTCCAAATATACAACAAAATCATGTCAATTTCTTTTTTTCTTCCCCCGTTCCCCAAAGGGAATGAAGACTATAACCTATTTCTAATTCAGTTGACATCATGTTCTGAGAAATTCAACCTTTCTGACTCTAAAATATAAATTCTAAGTAGAATTCCTTTAAAATATGTTGACATTTTTATTTGATTAGTGAAAATTTTTTGTGACTTCATGCTTTACAATTTACTAAATTCTTTAGTTGTGAAAGCTAATATTGCATTTCTGGCAGGCTAGGTTTTTGTACAAACCTGTGATTTCATTAGTGTGAGAATTTCTAGTGTGGAAACTCCTCTATAGACTGTTTCAAAAGTCTTAGGTCCATTTAGTAATTTACAATGCCACTACGACTTTTGGCACACCCTGTATTTTGTAGCCTTAGAGGCTTTCCTTTGAGAGTTGGAGTGACTTACCAATGATCACCCAGATAGTAAGAGTCACAGGCAGAACTTAAATCTAGTGCTTCTTGACTTTAAGGCCCATCCATTATCCAGAGCTTCCTTTTAAAGCTAGTAAGCTATGCCCTGCCAGAAATTGTATTCTTTCATTCAAGTCCTAAGATGGTGCTCTTAGAGATGGTCAGCCCTTCCATCCAGTGTGGGATAGAATTGAGTGAAGTGAGAACACATTAGCAGCTGGGAAAATGTAATGTAGTTCTCACTTTATGCTGTATCAGGTGGCATGTATCCACCTCAAAAATAATAAAGAAAGGAAGGAAGAGGAAAAGAAAGAACAAGAGTAAGAAAGAGAAGAAGAAGAAAGAAAAGCAAATTAATTCTACTCTTGCAGAGTAGCTTCAGTCTAGATTTGT
Organism: Notamacropus eugenii; assembly: GCF_028372415.1. Taxonomy (NCBI): domain Eukaryota; kingdom Metazoa; phylum Chordata; class Mammalia; order Diprotodontia; family Macropodidae; genus Notamacropus; species Notamacropus eugenii. The sequence goes on from NC_092876.1 coordinate 395,149,931, forward strand.
GGTTATAGTCTTGCCTCTGGAAAGTTACTATACAAAAGCATGTTAACTAAGGAGCATGGCATCTTCATTGGCCCTTTCCTGCAGGGCACAACCTGACTCACTGTCCATGTACTTCTGTGTGAGTGCCTGCTGTGTACAAGGCACTATTATGTATGTATGTAAAAAGAAACATTCCATGTTTTATTTTACTTGGTGCACAGCATAGTGTCTTATACATAGTAAATGCTCACATAGTTGTGCATAGATCATGGGCCAGGTGTGCCCCTCAGGTCAATGGGAATACTTCTCTTAGGTGTGAAGGCCCACTTGTCCTATGCTTAATGCATGCATCTAGGTGCTCACTGACTATGTGCTGTCAATAGTCAATCAGACCTTTGCAAAATTTATGTGAAAATTAGGTTTATTACAAGAGAAGGGAGAACATGTATGTGGAACCCAAAGCCAGAGCAAGGAGTTCACAGTCCTTGTAGATGTTTGCATATTTATAACAGCAGGACAAAGGAAGAAGGAGAAACCAGAATCTCCACCTAAGCAGATGTGGCATGGGAGGGGAAAGGTGCAGGAAAGATGGGAAAAGGACAAAAACCCCTCCAGAAGGGGAGGAGCAAGGCGATGGCAAAAGCTGCATTTTTTTTTTCCTTGGGAACTGCTAGACTATGAAATATACACTTATCTGTAAGGGACCCAGCTGCACAAGCAATTTCTCAGTCTGTCAGAGACTGGCTGGCACCTGTATTGGCTTCCAAGGACACACACAGAATGTAGCTTGGGGTGCAAACAACAAAATTTATATCAGCTCCTGGGTGGTGGTGGTGGTGTGGGTGGGCTTCATCCTTGGCACATTGCTGTCTGGGTCCAGTGTTTCTGGAAAATATGGCAACTTCAAGAAGATAGGTTCAGGGGAACCCTTAACAGTCCTTAACGGTGCCTAAACACTCATTTTCCTAGAGAGAATAAAAGACTTAGCTGTTATGTGACCACATTTTGATTTAAATAAATACTTTAATCAATGAGAAAATAAGCAAATTTATACAGCTAGGTGGCACAGTGGATAGAATAGTGGTCCTGCAGTCAAGAAGCCTTGAGTTCATATCCAGCCTCAGATGCCTGTGTGACCCAGGACAAGTGAATTAACTGTTTGCCTCTGTTTCCTTATGTTTAAATGGAAGTGATAATAGCACCTACCTCCAAGGGTGGCTGTAAAGATCAAATGAAATAATTATGATAAAGTACTTAGAATAGTTCCTGACACATAATAGGTGTTAGATAGATGTTAGCTGTATTATTATTTTTATTATTATTATATTAATGTCACAACTTTTGAAAAAGTTGTGAATTTACCTTTCTTAATTTGCTTTTAATTTTAGCACTTAGAGATTGAAAGGTTCTCTTAGATTATTCCTTTCGTCTCTTGCCAATCCAGATATCCCTGAAAGTAAAAATCAAATAAGTTATAATATATCTCTTTAAGAAAGCTTGAAGTGCAAACTACTTTTACTGACTTGTCTTCTTGATGTATGCTACTTTGAACTTCACAGAAGGTGGTTTGCTTATTTATTTATTCTCTTTAGTTTTCACCCAAAGGAGATTTGCTTTGCAGTATCAATTTCAGATATCTCCAATGTGGGAGGAAAAAAACAAACTTAAGCTGAAGACATTTTCAGTTTTATGATGGCTACTCTTATTTGTTTGAAGTCATTCCTGCAAAATCATGGGAGTATTTCAAAAGAAGTTCTCATAATAACTGATAGGTAGTTAGAGTGGGTTTGTGGCAGTGGATTAAATATGTTAATGAAGTCATGATTTTGTCAATGCAGATATTCCCTCCTGTGTTATAGCAGCGTCATTGAGTTAAAATATACAGGTGAATGTAACTGGGGACTGCACCAGGCTCACCTTTGTTTTTTTTCAGCTGACCAGGTATGTTGGCTTAGTACTTGGGTGCTTTGGAAAAGAAAAACACAGGATGCTCCCCTCTGTCTTATGGCAGGCATAATGCTGAGAAGTCTTAGTGATTCAGGATGATGCTGTAAGCTCAGAGTTGTCTTTTGCACCATCACTGCATTGAATACTGAAGCAGGAGACTGCCTCATAGTATTGATCATAAAGGAGGAAGGGGTGGTACCTCAGTGAGCTTTTTAAAAGGTAATGACTCCACCCTTAGCATACTTTTCCTTACTTCCTCCAGGTGGCATCAAGTAACCCTGAGACTTCTAGCGAGGGGTGGAGGAAACCTGGCCCTCTTCCACTCTGGCAGAATGGTAATCACTCCCAGCTAGAGCAAGGGGACTCAATTAGGTGAATGCCACTGAGTCCTCCTGGTTGTCTTTTCCAGATCTGTGTTTCCATTCCTGATTAGGGGACTAAACTTCAACCTGGAGATTGACATTCCCAGGCTTGAAAGTTAGCTTGTGATTCTGGCTTGTCTGGAGGGCCTTAGTTCATTGGGTGTTGCTAACTAGAGGCCAGAGGAGTTTCTTCTTGTAAAAATTAAGCACCGGCAGAAGAATGAGCCCAATCCCTGGCCAGCTTTATCTCTGCTGTACGGGAGGCAGTGCAGAAGCAAGGTGAAATCTGGAATGCCTTATGAATGATATTAATTAATTAATGAATGCCTTAATAATACCTTATGGTAGTCTTATGAATCCACTTCATGTTCATGACACAGCCTCCCAGCCAGTTGTAAAGGTTTTGTAACAAATTACTTAAGTTTTATCATTTAAGTTTTATTTTCTTTTTGTGTGTATAGGAAATATATCTATTCCATATATGATTCATACTGTTCATTTCATAACTTCCTATGCAACCTCTTGGGAAGAGCCTAGAAATGAGCTATAGCCTAAAATATAAGTAATGCCAGCATGAAGGAACATAGCAAGCAAAGAACAATTGTTTTTCTACAAGGTTAGGCTCTCTCAGGATGGGACCTGATCTGAAGCAAGTGAATGGCCCTCTTAGTGGGCCAAGGGTGTGCGCAGTGCCCTAGACTCTTGAGCCTTGTAAGCAGGTTCTTTATTAGAGAATAAAATTTGCTAATACTGATGTATTTACTATTAACAGTACCAAACTCTTTTAAAAGAATATCTGGCAATATCTTGATATTCAATAGAGGGTTTTAAAAGTGGCTAATTCAGTTCTGATTAGAGGAAAATTCTTGAATAGATTTCCAGAACCAGTATGTAATGGATTTGAATCTCCCCAGTATCAATCTTAGATGACAATAGTGTATCCTAAAATTCTTTGTAACTGGAAAGCTTTATAAAATAATATCTAATTATTACTTTTACAGTTATTTCGTACCTCAAACCTTCAAAAGATTCCCAGTTTCAAAGATCTGTTAGTGAAGAATCATTTATTAAACACAATTGTGCAAGGTACTGTGTTAAGTGCTGGGAATACAATTTTTTAAAAAAAATAGCTAACACTTACGTAGTACTTTAGAGTTTTCAAAGCAAAATTTAACCCTTTGAAACAGATGCTTTTATTATCCTCACTTTACAGGCGAGGGAAATGAGACTGAAAGAGATTAAGTCACTTGCTCAAAGTCCGAGGTATCATTTGACCTCAGGTCTTCCTGACTGCAGTTCAGCACATTATACACTAAAGCAAAAGTAGTCCAGGCCCTCAGGAGCTTACAGGATGATGGAAGAGACAATATGTAGATAACAAGATACATACAGAATAAGGGGAAGGTAATCTGTGGTGAAAGCACTAGGAAGGGGGGAGACAGGGAAGGGTCTCCGGGAATAGGTGGGACTTAGGTTGAGACTCGTTTCTGGTGAGGCAGTCCCAATTTTTCCATGTCTTAATCAGCAAATTTATGGGTTATTGTGCTTCTCTCATCCACCAAACAAAAACCCACACAGAAAAAGCTTTTTGTCTATTTTATGTTTAACCTTCAGGTGATAAACCTCTTGGCACTTAGCTCAGACCTATCCTCGCAGTCTGTCCATTTTGGTAGGACCTTCCTCAGCCTGCATTTAACTGCTGTAATTTTTGAGGTCATTTTCAGGCCATCATGAGTCATTGGAGCAAGCCCAAGTGGAGAACTGCTACCATCACTATTGTTACTATTATCATTATAATAAAGAAAGATTAACTAGGAATGAATTAGAAAATTAGGAGGGTACATTAAATCTTCACTTCTGCAGAACACTAAATATACCATAGTGTTTTGAAGAAAGCTAATGAGTTCTCCTAATGCTGAACTTACTGCGAACCTATGAGTAACTGGGCCTTGGGGAAAACTGAGCTTGGAAGCTTGGGCAGCGTCGTGTAGTGTTGTAGATGGTACCTCCTGACCTTACCTTACAGACTCATGCCCACTTGTACTTTCCATGTACCTGATTGCTCCCTGTTCTGTTTCCCAACTCTCCACTCCTTCTGTTATCTTCTAACTGCTTAATAGGGGTACTGGGAGGGCATACTCATGGTGCCTTGCAGAGTTTTCTCTCCCTATCATCCTTCTATTGAAAACTTATTTCACAAGGTATCATTCCTGCTGGGATTTTGAATGGTTTTCCTGCCATTGCCATCTAGGGTGTTAGTGCATAATGATAATTCCTCAAGGGGGTCACCCATTCCAGGTCCTTTTCATTTTAACAGGAAACAACATCTCTTAACCCAGAAGAATGTCAGCAGTGGCAGAGTGGCTAGTACGCTTGAATCTGATAAAGAAACACACTGCTCTTGTGTGCATAAGGTGGGGGGAGGAGGGGAAGGATGGAGACAGACCGAGAGAAGAAAGGGAGAGATTTAGGGGGGATAATGAAGGACATCGACCATCCAAGCGTAATTCCTAGCTCAGTACAAATGTCTAAATCTATAAAAATGATTACCATAGAAACTAGAACCCTTAAAATAATCTTGAAAATATGAGATATGTAATTATTTCCGAAAAAAAGGATAGAAGTGGATACCTACCCTGGGTTTAGCTGGGCCTGCCCTAGACTCAAAGTCACTCAGACCTCCTAACTCCTACCAAGGAGAGACAGACAAATTAGACAATGAGTCAGCTGGTTTCCCTGTTACCCACTAGATGAGAAGTTTTCTCTGTATTTGCACAGAAAAAGTTAAGGAGCCAGGATGTTCCCTGTTGCTCCATCATCCAGGAGTGAAATGAAATAGCAGGAATATTGACTTCCCTGTCTGTTAAATACAGAAGGAAAAGAATTGGAAAACTGACCTGTTGACCTCAACAGGAAAGAGTGGAAGGTCAAGAGCCTAGGACCTTAGGAATTCTGTGTACTTTTCTTGTTTCCCCTGTAGCATCTGATAAGCCTTGATTACTTTCTCTTTTTAAGGTTTTCATGACTCTACTTTTTCCTTCTAGTTGTTTTCAGTCTTCTTTGCTGGATCGTCATTCATTTACCACCCATATCCTTGAGCATGTCCAAAGGATTTATTTTTGTCTTTCATCCCTCTGTGTACTGTCTCACTTGATGACCTCCTTAGGTTCCATGGGTTTAATTTTCATATCTGTACAGATAGCTTGGGGTTCTGTAAACAGTCCCAGTTTCTTTCCTTATCTCCAGTTCTATATCACCAACTCCTTATTGGACATTTCAAACTTCAAGTTTGAATTTGGTGAAACTTATCTCGAGTTCTATATCACCAACTCTCTACTGGACATTTCAAAGTACAATTCCCATCAACATTATCAATTACACACATCCAGAAAATAAATAATCTTTTACCCCAAATCCCCCTTTTAGCAAGACAATTAGGTAAAACGTTAAGTGCTTACTATGTTCTGAGTATTGTAGAAATAATCTAATGGGGCAAGACAGCATGCAAAAGTAAGTAAGCTGAAAAAGGAAGGTACCCAACATGAGAATATGGAGGAAAAGACAGAGAAGTCCCCCCAAAGTGCAGCCAGCTGAGAAATAAGATGTTCTGACCTGAGCTCTCTCCTTAAATGTAGGTTTTGGAGTTCATGGTCTATTAACCAATCAGGACTGAGAGTGGTGATGAGGTGGTGTCCCAATGAGGTCTTGGTGATGGGGTGATTGTAGGATGATAAGACTTTTTTTTCCCAGTAATGAACTTCCTGGGGGCATGGTGGAAAATTTGGAGATGTCCCAAAGTAGTGTTGCCAGGTTAGAAATGAGAGAAATGATTAAAATATGGATCAGAACAGGGCGAAGGACTGGGTACTGGGGTAGTTTCTTAGAGGGCACCACCCAAGTAGATACCATTTCATTAATTACTTTTTTGGGATCTGCTTGTTTATTTATCAAGCTTATGTTTTTAAAAGCTTTTAACATTAGACATCAGGTCATTTAAAAGGAAATAGAAGAGGAAATATTCTACATATCTGAATTTTCCAGATAAATTAAGTACCATTTTTTTAACTTAAACCATTTTTTGGGCTAGAGATCTCCCTAAACTGTATTATATGCTTTCCTACCTTCTTAAAAGGAATATATAGAAAGAATATAATTTTCCTTTTTTTCAATACCCAATGAGAATATTCATCATGAATAATGACTGTTGGAGCCTGCTGTATGAAGGTGTGTATGTGTGGGGAGAAGGAGGAGTTGTTTGGGTTTGTAGATCTATTTGTTTTGTTCTTGGAGGTCTTTAACGCCTCACTCAATATGTTAGGTGTTTTCTGTCTTTTATTATCTAGCAGCCAATCCCACCCCTTCCACTTCAGAACTCTTTTTCCATCTTAATTTCAGATAATTCAGTCCAGAGAGTGTCTCCAGGTCAGTTCAGCAAAATAGAATGCACGATCCAGCTTACTTCAGAGTTCCGAGCTATTTTCTAGATAATTCTGTTTCCAGGCCAGATAAGTGAGTTATTTTTATGCTGCACATAATTAGGTTAGAGATATTCTATATATTATGCTTAAAAGGAAGAAACTGAACTGCTCAGTCAGTGCCTCTCTCTCTCTCTCATACACACACACAAACCTACCCACTCACACACACACATATACACACACACACGCACACACACACACCATTCAGTTACATATACACACTTTCTTGTCTTTTGGTCTCTTTCTCTTTCTCTCCTCATTTTAAGGTCATGTTTTAAAAATTGATTATTTCACTTCTTTCAGATATTTTCTTCTTCCTACCTCCTTTAACACAGAAAAAAAAAAACCCAACAACTCTTCTAACAAAATGTGAATATTCACACACAAAAAATTCCTATTCAGTTAATATCCAAAAATGTATGTACCATTCTGCAAATATATACTAAATATAGTCCATTACTTCTTTGTGAAGAAGTGGGTATCATCCTTATCATCAGTCCTCTAGAATCACAATTAATAGTTTTATTGATCAGAGTTCTTAATTCTTTCAAAATTGTTCATCTTTTTGCAGTGTGGTGGTTATAGTACACGTTGTTGTGATTGCTTGTTTCTTCATCAGTTCATAAATGTCTTCCCATGTTTCTTTGAAGCTATCTCTTTCATAATTTCTTATATAATGGTATTGCATCATTTCTATACCAAGTTTATTCAGCCGTTCTCAGACTGATAGGCCCCTCCTTATTTTATAGTTCTTTGCTTTTGCAAAAAGGCTGCCATAAATACTTTTGTACATATAGGACCTTTTCCACTTTCTTTAATCTCTCTCTTCCAACTTTTCAGGAATGCGTCATTTCCAGTAAGTGAGCTACATCTAAAATTTCATCAACAACTTTAGGTGTACAAAGAGATTTTCATATATTATCTCATTTGATCCTCACAAGATTTGAGCTAAACTTATACCTAAAATGAGAGCTGGAACCGATCTTGGGATTTTGTTTATCCATGTTACCACATGAAAATAATGTTTTGGTTTTTTTTTGGTATAAAACTTATGTTTTTTTCTTGGAGATTATTATATAAACATTTGTATTTTTATTATTTATTTATTATATTTTACTGTGATATAAGATTTTATAAGATTATTGTTACTGGAGTTACAAATTCTGAGATTTTTTTTTTTTTTTTTACTATCCAGCAAATATATTTGAACTTTGAGCATTTAGATCAAATAATGTGAAAAAAATTTTGTTCTAAATTTTCTTACTATACTTTTTTCTACACAGAGTCAGACAGAATTGAAAAATAGCTGAAGAAAATAAATTTAATTTGTGTGTATGTGAAAATATCTGATTTTCACTTAGCATGGTATTAATCGTTTTGTGCATGAACAAATGAACACATACACATATTCTTGAGTAATAAAAGAGCTCTTTAAAATATTCTTGTTTAATATTTGTAACTTAAATTGACAACTTTATTGGATGCAGAGGCCTCATGTATTAAACAGCAAAAAGACAAAACAAGGATTGTGTTCCAGGATGTTATTTTGCTTATTGTTATATTTGCTTTACTTAATTGTAGTACTGTTGTAACAGATAGAGCTGGCTCCAAAGTCAGGAAGACTTGAATTCAGTTGTTTCTGCTAAATACTAATTGTCTGTTCTAGGCAGGTTCTAGGCAACTCCCCCACAACTCTTTAAGACTGAGTTATGGAGCACTCCTCTGCATTGATAGAGGAAAGAAACTTCCTCTAGTTCCACTATGAACTTGTAAAATACTGCCTCTTTCTTATGTGACTATTTTGTTTCATTCAAAGGGAGTACCAAAGATTAACACTTGCTATATGCCAGACATCAGGCTAAACGGACATTTGTATGAGAATCTCAGAGAAAAGCTACTTAAGGTGAAAGATATTCTGAGGACCTGAGAGAAAACAACCTATGTAATAAAAGTACTACTAAAAATAGAATTTTTTTTAAAGAGAGATAAGGAACTCAGAGGCAAAATTAGTCACTAATATTAGAGATGTCTGTCGTCTGTGATTTCCTAGTAGCTAATTTGAATGTGACTGTTTTTTGGTACTTTGGAGTTTATTTTTGGGAAACTGTGAATCAAAGAATGATCTAGGGACTAGGGGACTTAAGTCTTATATGTCAAGAGTATGGATTTTTAGTTTCCAGTTGAAGTTAGAAATGGCTCGCTACACATCAGGGGACTCTGATTTGAGACACAGAAGCCAGGTACAGAAGACAGATCAGAGAAACCACTAAAACAGAAGCAGAGACATCAGAAATCAGAACATTAAAAAATGAAGCCAATAGGACTGAAAAACCAAGTGCCTGAAAGGCTAATAGAAACTGAAACCAGCTGAGAACTTGTGCTGTTAATGTGGGGAGCTGATCTGCTTGGAGGAAACCTCTGATGTTTGATAGAACTGATTGGAGGAAAACAGATCCTTTGCTCTGGGTGAAGAGCTGACTGCGGGAAAAACTTCCTTGCTCTCTAAGTGTCATCTACAGCCTGATATAGAGAAACCCCTCAAAGACAAACCTATCTTGCTTTTTACTGCCTGTTATGACCAGAGAAGGGGAAAATCCTTTAAAAGCTATAAAGAACAGTGCTTGGATAGCTCTACATATTGTAGGATTATAAAAAGAGTGTAATGCCAACAGTAGTAGAAAATGCCAAGAATCATAGAAGACATTTTTATCTGATAGGAGATGGTAGAGATTCAAGAGAGGAACAGGGATCATTTGTTTCAGACTCTTCTTTAAAAATGAGGCATCCAGGCTTATTACAAGTTCCCTTGGATGTGTGCTTTTACCTGTTCATGTGTCATACTGCTTGGTGTCACTTAGGTTTTTTCATGTTTGTTCCCTCATGTATACTGTGTGTATTACTGTTATAATTTCTTTTGCCTTCTTGTTTAGAAAATATTTGATATTTAAGAGTTAATGGTGTCATTGTAATTGATTTCTGTAAATGGATAATACATTGATGGGGGCTTATGTGCTACCATTGGGTATAAGGATATAATTTCCCCCCTACCAAAGTTATAGTTGGAACTGTCAGAGTGGTTTTTTTAGCAGAGTGTCCACCCATAGCTAGGCTCCCTTCTTGGAATGCTTTTCACTATCCCCATTTACTTTTTTGAGTATAGATTTGGGTGAATGAGCTAGACCGGAGAGTGGTGTTTGGTGTCATCTGATGGAACCATATACTTTATGTACAGTTTGCATTTTTGTTATGAAATTAGTTTGAGGTAATTAACATAGTTTGGTGATGGGTTCCCTACTAATTTGGATCTTTTTTTTTTTTTAGCTGGAAATAATGAGAAAGATGCTCAAGAGGCTGTAAAACGGATAAAGGAAGAAACTTTGACATCCAAAGGTACACATATATAGTATAGTAGTTGTTCTTTTTAGTGAAATGAAATGACTTCACGTTTTTCTTCAGCCATTGAGAGGAGGGCACAAGAGAAGTAGATGAATATGGACATACTTTTTATGTACATGTATGGGTTGAGATGGATGTTCACTTACAATAAAATCCTTGATTAGAATGTGGGGGGACAAAAAGGGGGGTACCATTATTAACTGAACTGGTCTCCACCCTGGGAAACCTAGTGAATCTTGGAGAGTAGAGAGCATGGTGCCATCAACCAACTTTGAAATCTACTTTAAGTCTATGAAACCTACCATTAGATCCTTATGTCATAGTTAGGGACTAATAGTTTGAGAAAAAAATAACATTCCAAGGAAAATTTATCATATGATCTTTAAATATTTTGTGTATAGTAACTTGCTTAGTGGCTTTCCATTCTGTTGAAACAGAGTTCATCTATATATCCCTCCTGATGCTTTTACCCTACACCCCCTACTGTGGAAGCACAGAATCTCAGAGTTGGAAGGAATCTTGGAGGTCACTTCTGTTTGCACAAACCATATTCCAATGTACAAATGTCATCATCTACGGTCTCTTCTTAATGTGGTAGTATCTTTTTAGCTATATCCTTCTTCTCTCCTCCACGCTCAGGTGCTTAATACTGTTGGGGTTGGGGGAGAGGAAGGCTTGACCATTTATGTAGTACCTTCTATATTACAGGCATTGTGCTAATAGCTTTACAAACATTTTGTTTGATTTTCACAACAACTCCTTGACGTAGGTGATGTTATTATCCTCATTTTATAGTTGAGGAAACTGAGACAGAGATTTAAGTGATTTGCCCATGGTTACATGGTTTATAAATGTCTGACGCAGAATTTGAACTCAGGTCTTCCTGATTTCAGGCCCATTGCATCATCTCACCACCTCATTGGGTTATTGTCAGTTTGAGGGATAACTAGCCAATGACCCTACAGTTTATGAAGGATTCCTGCTTTACCAAAAAGGCTTCCCTGAAGCTGAAAACATTTTCATGGAACTTGGGGACAAAGTGAGGTAAACAGACCATGAAAAAGACTGAAACCTGGAAAACTTTGAGGCCTGGGTCTCATGCCTCCATCAGTCCATGGTATGAAATCTCAGGATTTCTAGTAGTCTTATTATAAGATTCATAAGATAGGACTGTCAAAAGACTTAATATGTCAGTTTTATCGTCTCAAGTATCTATCAAAAGATGTAAAATATCCAAGGTGAGGTATATGGTTATTCTTGAATTTGAAATATGTAATTAAGGTTCCTTTTATTGAATGATATTTGATAGTTGGACCTGATAATAATTTTGAGTATGAAATCCCATCTTTAAGAAAGTTAACCACTTTATTATAGGACTATTTTTTTTTTTGCTTGTTTTGTTTTTTAGGAAAATCATGTTGGAATATCAGTGGCTAATGCTTTTTTTAATTCACATTTTTTTCATTTGAGAGGTGGTTTGGTATAGTGGATTAGAACGTAAATTCTGTCGGAGTAAGAATTGTTTCATTCTTTGTATTTGTAACCTCCCCCACCCCCACCCCCATGCCTTGTACAGTGTCTGGTCCATAATAATCCTTGTTGATTGATTGGTAGACTTGGAGTTAGGTAGGCCTGGATTCAAGTCCTGTGTCTAGCACGTACAGATTGGCTTTGCGCTCCCAGGCAAATAATTTAACCTTCCAACTACCTCTCTAAGACTTAACAGTTGCAGATCAGTCAATTAATTAATCAGTAAACGTTTATTAAACTCTTCCTGTGTGCCAAGCACTGTGATAAACGCTGGGGATACAAAAAGAGACAAAAGCTCTCAAGGAGCTTTCAGTCAAATACAAATAGAGACAAAGCATGCTATAAATAAAATAAATAGGAGATAATTAATGGAGGGATGGCACTGGAATGAAGAGAGGTTGGGGAAGATTTCCTGTAGGGTTAGGGTTAGTTGGAATTTTAGTTGGAATTTAAAGGAAGCCAGAGAGGTCAGTAGTCAAAGCAGAGAGAGAACATTCCAGGGATAGGGCCTGAGAGGTTTGCATCAGCAGAGGGTTTCCTCAGTGGGGAGTTCTTTTCTCCAGTGAAATGGCAGGTCTGTACCAAAACAGCAATCACAAAAATATTTGACAGTCTAAAATCTAGTTTTACTGAAAGCAAGTTTCTTATTTTAAAAATGTAACTTATATGAAAGCAAAGTGTGCTTGCAGACAACCTTTAGCTCTCTGAAAAGCCAAAATCCTGAACATATTGAAATAACTACCTAGATTTGTTTCAGAAAAATATGCTACATACTGAAACAGCCAAGTAACTGAAGAACTTGTCGAAGCATCTCAGCTTTTGTGTTTGGCCGCTGAAAACTTGTGTGAACTCTAGTTCACTGCAAAATACAAGACAAGTCCATCCTGGCAGGAAGCAGAGAATCAGCTTCAGGGCAAGATTCTCTTGGTGTGTAAATAATTCATAATTTATAAGGATTACTCTCACTTAAGACAGCAGGGAAGTTGCTATTTTAATATTTGATCATATATCAGGTACTCTAGTAGCTTTTACTTTTCATCAGATCACATCAAGTATAATCACTAAACTTGACATCTCACAGAGTCCGCCAGCAACGGACTGATTGTCTCAACACCTAGCCATGTGCATCCAGCTGGAGGAGAGGACACAGAGTTCAGAAAGCAGCACAGAGGAGGAAGTACCAGTTTTGTCCTTTGCTTTTAGCTCCACCGATTCTCTGACTCAGATGATTTATTATATGGAGAAAGTGGCTTTTTTCACCTAAAAAAACATCTACGAATGTTTGGCGCCTCTAGTTCATGTCTGTAGTGGAGGTTTTAAAACTGTATAACATGTTACTAGGTATAGGGACTGGACCATTACACATTGAGCATCAGTAGATAGACAGACAGTCTTGAAACTAGAAAGACCTTGATTCAAGTTTCTCCCCTAATATATACTAGCTGTGACCTCAAGCAAGTTATTTAACCTCCCCAGGATTGTCAGTTGCAGAGAAGATGCCAGCTTATATTGGTAGAGGGAGTTCTCTTACTCAGGAGTTCCTTGTATCAACAAAATCATTCAAGTCCATATAGAATGAAATTTGTAAGGTACTGGGTAAGGCTGAAAATAAACTCTCCAAATAGGATGGAAGGGGTCGTTGGGACCTACTCCCTGGAAATTTTGGCAAACTTCAATAAAAGTATGTGCCATAATCAGTTGGTTTGGACACTTAGCAGATAAGACTACTAGACCTATTCACATATCCTGCAATCTTGGTCTAAAGCATTGCTTTTCAAAGGAAAATACCCCTAGGCATAGTAAGATTGCACCCTTATGAGTCACTAATTGTGAATTAATTTGACACATCCCTTTCCCTTATGATAGCTAGCTAGGAGAATGACCTTGAGAGAACAGGTGTTGTAATGGAGTGTGGGATGGGAAGGAAAGGGAGAAATCAATAAATGCAGTGGGACTGCTCAGAGGAGTCAGGAAGAATGGGTAGTATGAAGGCCCTGGGCTCCAGGGAGGGAATGTTTTGTTAAGTCACACTTCCATCTAGGAAAGGAGTCCTGTGTGTTAGTGTGAAGGTAGACAACTATTGACTTCTAGATTAGAGGGAAAGAATAAAGCTTGAGGCAAATTTAGCTTTTGATAAATATCTGTATTCAATCAATTCAGTAAATTTTAATTTGTCTCTTTTTCTTTAATCTCTTCCCTCAGCAACTCCTTCTACAGGCAAATGCTAGATTAATCTCCCTAAAGCACAGCTAGCATTAACACCCTACCTCCCACACACTTTGTTGCCCAGTATTCCTTTATCTGCCTGATACAGATTATTGATGTTCTTTGTTAGTGGTGGTGGTGGTCCTTTTTTCTGGAAGAGGACCGTGACATTAGGGTGGTGATGCCATGATGGGCAAGTGAATTGGATTTAAGTGAGGGAAGGCTGACCTGATATAGAACCTGATCTTTTGAACTACACCATCTGAATTCAGTCTACTTTTCCAATCTGTGTTTTGGTATTCTCCTTTATGAACCCTATTTTCTAGCCAAATTGAACCATATAATGGGAAGTTAGGTGACATGGTCTATAAAGAGCTGAATCTGGATCCAAGACTAATACCTGAGTTCAAGTCCAACCTCAGACACTTACTTCTTGTCTAACCCTTGGTAAGTTGCTTTAACCTTTGTCAGCCTCAGTTTCCTCAGTGTTAGAAGTGCCTGTTTAACAAGCCCCCCAACAGTAAGAAACATGCTCACCTTAAATAAAGAACACTACCTGTTGTGAGATCAGGAAAGCCTTTATTAATCTTTACATCCAATCCCCCCTGAATGGACGGGGGAGCCTCCTCAGTAAGGTTACAGGAAGACTACAACACCTGTGGGAAGATGGGGCTTCTTATACTGTTTTCTGAACTTTGAATCTCCTGTGACATCCTCTTTGAATCCCTTGGCCATGTGACTCCACATTCTTCTCTCCGATAGGCCCTTCCTCACACAGCTCCTTGGGCCTGTGCATTAGTAACCTGTCCATGCTAGGTCACAACCCTTATCACCTAGTAATGTGGACAACAGAACTTCCTTAGGTCCCACACTCAGTTATAAAATAGGTCTAATAATAGCACTTTCCTCCCAGGGTGGTGGTGAGAATCCAATGAGATAATGCTTGTGAAGTACTTTGCAGACTTGAAAATGCTGCATCTGTAGCTTGTTCATCTTGTTCTTTCTGTAAGGAAAACTTGCAGCTCCTCCTTTTTCCCATTCTTAACTAATGTAACAATAGTCCTTTATCTGTTGCATTTTTATGTTACATTTGTAATCTGTTTATTTCTACACGTCTGATTTCCCCTACTGGAACTGGAGAACAGGGGCCACATCTTCTTCTTCTTGGCATCCCCTGAAATATCAGGCCAGTGCTTTTCACAGATCAGGAACTCAAAATGAATGTGTGTTGGCTCATTAGAAATGAATGCAGTAAATTATATTTAGCCCTACGATTGCATTGATATGCATTGTTTGTACTTTTTCTTTTTGTGTGCTCCTAAAGCATCAAACTCTTTATGGGACTTAGGGCTCTTTTATCATAGCAACCCCCCCCACACGCCCCTCCCCTTCAAAAACCCAGCAAAAACCAGAATGAAAAACAGCACATCCATTAAATAGAAATGCTCTGTCTCATCAGCTCTGATTGAATTGCCGAGAAAGCAATTGGATACCATCAGTACAGGTCCAAGAGGACCTAGGTCCACTTTTTACACTTTTAAGAACTCCAGGAGAAGTGAAAGAAGTAATAGTAGTAGTGCCTGATCCTCCTGGAAATTCTGATTACTTATTTAGAATCAGGAGAATCTGCTTAGCATGGCCGGGGTAGTTATTTCATCCTTGGATGCTTGCAGATTGAATATGGGAATGTATCCTTTTTTTGGACAGAAGGAGGAAGGAGCTTTTTTTTTTTTTTTCAAGAAGAGGTTGTGAAAACTTAAGTAATACAATAAAGGAGTCTTGCTATACCTAATTTATTTTTTTAATTTTTTTAATTTTTTAATTAATTTTATTTATTTTCAGTGTTCTACAATCACTGCCATATAACTTAGATTTTTTCCCCTTCCTCTCCCCTATCTTCCCCATCCCTCCCTGAGACGGCATACAGTTTTATATAGGTTCTACACAAACATTCCTATTAAATACATTTTCACTATAGTCATGCTGTGTGGAAGAATTAAAATGAATGGGAGAAATCATATAGTAAACCAAAACATAATACAAAAGAAAATGATCTGCTACAATCTGCGATTGAATTCCATAGTTCTTTCTCTGGACGTGGAAGGCATTTTGCCTTAAAAGACCACTGGGAATTTTTTTAAGTGCTTGCATGGCTATGAAGTTCCAAGTCTACCAGAAAAATCTCTCGCATACTATGGTTGTTGCTGTGTATAAAGTTCTCCTGGTTCTGCTCCTTTCACTCAGCGTCAGATCATATAAGTCTTTCCAGGCCTCCCTGTAGTCTTCCTGTTCATCATTTCTTACAGCACAATAGAGTTCCATTACAATCATATACCACAATTTATTCAGCCATTCCCCAGTTGATGGGCATCCCCTTGATTTCCAGTTCTTGGCCACCACAAAGAGAGCTGCTATAAATATTTTTGTACACGTGGGACCCTTTCCCATTTTTGTGATCTCTTGGGGATACAGTCCTAGAAGCAGTACTGCTGGGTCAAAGGGTATGTGTATTTTTGTAGCCCTTTGGGCGCTATACCCAATTTAAAGCAAACTTTTGGTGATCGTTTTCTGAGCAGCAGAATGGTAATATCTTTGATGCTGTTTTTGCCTCCATCTTTCTTATTATATCCTAGATCAGTGGTTGGTGAAAGTCTTAGATTGCACGGCACTGCCACATCCACTTCCTTGATAATATTAACAATCGTTGTGGTTCAGTCCTATCTGATTCCTCATGACTCCATCTTGAGGTTTTTATTGTCAAAGAGACTGGAGTTGTTTGCCATTTCTTTAGTTCACTTTACAGATGAGGAACTGAGGCAAACAGGGTTAAGTGACTTGTCTGGGGTCACACAGTAAGTGTCTGAAGCCAGATTTGAACTGAGGAAGATGAGTCTTCTTGATTCAAGTCCATACTCTGTCAATTGCACCACCTAGGTGCCCACTAATAATAATAGGTACCATTTGTTTAGTGCTTTTAGGTTTGTAGAGCATTTCATTATCTCAACTGATCCTGACAATAGCCAGATGCCAACTTTATCTCCATTTTACCAGTGAGGAAAATGATGATAGGTCACTAAATTTTGCGTATTTCACCATTCATAGAATTAGAGCTGGGAGAGACCTAGAAATTATCTAGTTCAATCTCTCATTTAACAGATGAGAGAACTGAAGTTAAAGAGGGTAAGTGACATACCCAAGGTCACACAGTATGTTATTGACACATTCCAAGTCCCTTAGCTCTAAGACGTGGCAGCTGACACACAACTGGAGAACACTACTTGGGAGAGGGGTATCCTTCCTTAGATCCCCAAAATGTACTCAGGAGCCAGCATATTTAGCACCACAACCCCTCTTTTTGGTGCATCAATTCCAAGACATTTCTGACTTGTGCTATAGCCCAGGCCATGGTTCTGGGTAGCATTCTTACAACTAGACATGAATACAACTTGAGAAGGACATTATCTCTCTATTATGAGAGTGTGTACTAGGCAGTCTGAAGTGTCTTTGTGTGGTGTGCTCTTCCTTAGTAAGAATTTGATGCAACCAAGCGAAATTGTACCAGAGACAGCTCTGTACCTGACTAGTCATATGATCTAGGGCTTTGCCTCAGTTCTTTGGGAAATAAAGTTGTTGGACTACTAAGGATTCCTTCCCGGGCTATATTTCTAGGACCTATCAGTTGTAGATCAGATACAGCTTTACATTTTATTTCCATTTCATAGTGCCTAAATTGGCTAGTGGTAATTATGCTCATATATTTCTTTTTAAATAGAAATACTTAAAACATTATTTAAGCTTTAAAGTTATTTCCATATTTTAAGAACATCTGTACTTTTTTCCCTACTTATCTCTTCCAGTATTCTTTTTCCTTTGTTCTTGATTTAATAACTTATTCTTTTTTACAGTTTAATAATTTGTGCTTTGTGAAATCATAGTCAATTAAAATTGATATATAACATATAATTAATTGAGTTTTCATAGTAATAGATGTATAATAATTGTTGTCAGGAGCAAAAGCAGCCTGACTCATTTTTCTTTCTCAGACATTTTAATGTGGAAGATTTAGAAACTCTTATTATCACTTACCCATAATGCCAATACTTTGACTGTTTTCTTGTTAAAAGGTCATGTATTTTGGAATATGATCTTATTCAGAAAACAAAACAATAAGCAATTAATCCAAATTAGAATAGTTAAATTCCATACCCTCCCTTTCATATTCTATGCACATTCCAGAAAAAGAAGTTTTTTTTAAAAAAAAGTAAGCTTCATTTTACTGGAATAATCATCACAGACTCATTAGACACAAAAGGACATAAAGAGGATATAAATTTGACCCATCCCCATGATTCTGATATGTAGGACCAACCTAAAAATATTATAGTCACTTGTGTCCTTTAAAATATTCAGAGAAGGAGATCTTTTCACTTCCTCTGCTAACCTGTTTATTATCTCAGTGCCTTCAAAATCAGAGAGGTCTATTTTATGCCTGATTGCTTTCTTTCATATTGCACGTTTGGTCCCTTTTATCTCATTGTACTGTTAGGAAAATGGAGAAGAGAGCTAGTTGGTACTGCTTCATACATTAGACATTTATACAGGTCTCTTTTCTTTTGTTTTCTCTTCATCAGTTTGATTCATTTCTATTCATTAAGCATTTAGTAAATGCCTATTGCTTGTATATATGACCTTTATTGCATAGTTGAGTGGAAGGAGAAATCCGTGGAAGGTGAGTGGAAATAATAGTAAGATGGTTATTGAAGTGGTCTAGTTTAATGAAGGTCAGAATTGGGGGGTGGGTGTCAGTAGAAACAGAGAGGAAGGGAAATATTTTCTTTTAAATGTTTTATTGGTGCCTTTTGTCTTTGCCTTATAGTTATTTCTCATTCATCTCCTTCCAGATCAAATTGTGTCTTGAGACAAAAAAAAGAAAAGTAATAAGCAAAAACTTTCCATAAAAACAGCCTTGCCTGCCAATCTATATGATAGTCTGGCCTAGAAGTGCCCCACCTTTCTGTCATGAGGATGGAGGTGTGTGGCTGTATCTTCTCTAGTACCTTCATTGATTTAGGTAGGGATAGATTTAAGAAGTTGTAGAAGTATTATTGAAAGGACCTGGCTCAATGAACTCAGTGATCTTAGAAAGGCATGGAAAGACTTGCATGAAATAATGAAGAGAAAAGTGAGCAGAACTGAGGGAATCTTCTGTATAGTAACAACAATATTGTTTTAAGAATAGCTTTGAGAGACTAAGTCATTTTGACTATTTTAAATACACAAATTAAAAATAAAGGATATATGAAGAAAGACACTCTCTGCATCCAGAAAAAGAACTGATGAATAGAAGTATGTATAGAATACATGCACCTATTTGTATTTAATGATAGCCATCTCTATGGCAGGAGACAAGGGGAGGGAAGAAAAAAAGGGAAAAAAAGAAATTTACAAGATCAGTTTATTGTGTATTTTAGAGGGAATGTGCTTTGCAGTAGATTTGCAGTTTCATGCATAATTATCTTTTATATTTTGCTGTTATAGAAATGCCCATTTTTTCCCCTGAATTGAAAATAAAATAAATTTAATTTAAAAAGGTTAAAAAAGAAGAAGAAAGGACTTGGCAATGAACTGCATGTAGGAGGGCAAAGTCCAAAGAAGGGTCCAACATGATACTAAGTCTGAGAGCCTTGCTGATTATGAGAATGCTGGTTCTATTACCAGAAAGAAGGAAGTCAGGGAGAAGAGCTTATACTGGGCAAATGTGATGTTTGGTTTTGGATGTCACATTGAAGGTGCTGGTTTTTGGTAGAACATTGTATGATTAAGAAAATTTATGGTTCAGATTCGTACCTACAGTAAGACACACTTGAGAAGAAGCAGCTGGATATTTTATTGATTTACAGAAAAGGCAAATGCACAGACAGTTTAGAGCTATAGCAGCAATAATTAATATATCCTAATACTAATATAATTGTAGGAGGAAATAGACAAACATCACCAATCCAGGGAGGCACCAACTCCTGAATTTTCTTAGCCGGGGAGTCCCAGGATACAGCTTTCAAGGTCTGAATTGGGAGCAAGGGGTCCCAGGCAGAATGTCCTCTCCATGGGTGAGATTCCAAAGTTCTCCTCAGAACAGAGACCTAATAAACCCTTCCAAATAAAGAAGGCCATCAAAGAAGCTAATTGCCAGCTGTCCTATATGTTGTCCATTGAGAGCGTAGCCAAACCTTGCGATGGAGTTCCTTGGAGAACTGGCTAGGTTCCATGTTTGTGTGGGATTTATCATGTCTTCACGATTCGAGTTCACTTGGGGGACACAACAGCCTATGTGCAGGGCCTGCACTGAAATATGGAAGAACTTCTAAGTCTATTTACCATTCAAACATTCAAGAGAAGATAGGTACCCTGCTAGACTATTGAAGGTGTGGGACTGGAGCTCTAGAGAGAGGCTGTATTGGGCATACATATTTGGGGTCATTTGTATAAAGGTAGTAGTAGAAACATGACATTTTATTCCTCTGAAATAATAAGAAGGTGTGGGGTTTTAAGTTATGGTGGCCGGTGGTTGAGGGAGATCAAGGAATTATCCTTTAACATCAGTCTAAAAACAAGTTTCCAGAAGTGCAGGGAGAAGAGCTAATTGGGGGAAGGGAGAGGAAGGGGAATAAGCATTATTAAATGCATACTGTGCACCAGGAACTGTGCTAAGAGCTTTACAAATATTATTTTATTTGATCTTACTTAATCTAATATAGGTCACAACTGTAGAAGATCAAATGAGGGGAAAGATTCTTGGAGTGGTCAATAGAGCATTGAACTTGAGAGTCAGGAAGACCTGAGTTTGAATGCCATCCAGACATTATCTACGTGACCACAATCAAGCAACTTAACTTTTCTCAGCCTAAATTTTATCACTTATTTGTGAAAGGAGAATGATAATGACACTATTAAAAACAAATACATACTCAGCGTAGTAGGTTCCGTGTTCATAGGGCTGATCTTTGTCAGCACGTAGCTATCTCCCTATTGGGTATCTAACAGTCTTCCGCATCAAGAATCTGTGTGTATTTGTGTGTACATGTATACTACGTACTTGTTCATGCATGAGCAATGCATATCCATGTATCATGTGTATCATGTACATCATGTATATCTGTGTCATTTAAAAACTGGTCTTTTGCTTTTCTTGACAGTAATGGAGAGAGACATCTGTCTTGAGATAGGTGTTCGGTTTAGACCTCTACAGTATGCCTGTTATCTCTAGATTCAGTAATTTGATGGAATGTTCTTAATGGTATTTGTCTGCTTTAGAAGAAAAATGACTTATTTGAGGTTTTCCAGATGGAGTTTTTCAGACTTAATTTTTGTGCCAGTTTGTCACCAGGGCACTTTATGTTAGTGATAAGAAGCTTATTCGTTGGCATTTTAGAATAGAATGTCCAAGAACTAGAACTAATAACATTCCATTAGAAATGTTCAATTCAGGAACCTGTTGGGTTGACACATCTCAAGGAACTGTTATAGCTTTCTGCTTCTGTAAGGAAATAATATTAAAGTCTGCTTTTCCCATCATTTACCACTTTCATTCTTGGTTCAGGATGTTAAGCTAATATCCTACTTTTTCTTTCCAAAGAGAAAAAAGCACACAAGAGGGAGTTTCCTGCATAAAACCAATTAAATTCTGACTTTTATCTTTTTTTTCCTAAGAAATGATCCTCTGAGTTGGAACACTAATTCATTGTTGGTGGAGCTGCGAGCGCATCCAACCATTCTGGAGAGCAATTTGGAACTATGCCCAAAGGGCTACAAAAATGTGCATACCCTTTGACCCAGCAATATCGCTGCTAGGACTATATCCCCAAGAGATCATAAAAATGGGAAAGGGTCCCACATGTACAAAAATATTTATAGCAGCACTCTATGTAGTTGCCAAAAACTGGAAGTCAAGGGGATGTCCATCAATTGGGGAATGGCTGAATAAATTATGGTATATGAATGTAATGGAGTACTATTGTGCCATAAGAAATGATGAACAAGAAGACTTCAGAGAGGCCTGGAAGGACTTATATGACCTGATGCTGAGTGAAAGGAGCAGAACCAGGAGAACTTTATGCACAGCAACAACCACAGTGTGTGAGAGTTTTTTCTGGTAGACTTAGATTTTTGTAATAACACAAGAACTTCTTACCAAAAAAAAAAAAAAAATCCCAATGGAGGATCTCAAGGCAAAATGCCTGCCACACTCAGAGAGAGAAATATGGAAGTCACTCACATATTGTAGCAGATCATGTTTGTGTATGTGTATGTGTTTGTGTATCATGTTCTGATTTGTTATACGATTTCTTTCATTTATCTTAGTCTGACTACATAGCATGACTATAGTGAAAATATACTCAATAGGAAAGTATATGTAGAATCTATACAGAATTGTATGCAGTCGTGGGGAGGGAGGGGGGGAGTGGGGGGTAGGTGGGGGGGATAAAATCACAATTGTATGGCAGTGATTGTTAAACATTACAAAATAAAAAAAAAAAAAAAGAAATGATCCTCTGAAAGGCCTGCAGGTCAGTCAAGGCCAGAGTATAGAAAGTTAAATGGTTGCTTGCTGCAACTTTCTCTGTTATAGGTTTTAATGCCAAGAATCCTCTGTGTCAGAGTCCCCAGTTCCTTGTTCCCTTTATTAATTTGGCTAATGTTAAACCTTGCTGTTTCCCATATATCTTTTTGAACGCTTAAAAGTTCTTTTTTTTCTCCTCCTCCTTTTCCTCCTTTTTAATGAGCAAGGTAACAGTATACCATAGTTACTTCACAAAGTAACTTTCAGAAGACAGTGAAAAACGATTAGAATTGGAAAAGGCATTAGAAATCAATTAACTCAGAATATGTGTTGAACCAGTAAAATATATGAAGTGTTTACCTTACTTAGATTGCACCATCTGCAATGACTTTTCATTTCTGACTCTCAGTGGAGCCAGTGAGAAGAAGGGATCCAGAGATATGAGCAAGAAGCAAAGAGAGGGAGAAAGAAAGGCAGAGAAAAGAGAAAATAGAGAGAGAGAGAGAGAGAGAGAGAGAGAGAGAGAGAGAGAGAGAGAGAGAGAGAGAGAGAGAGAATGACCTTGAGCTTTGGGGCAGCTAGGTGGTACAGAGGATAGAGCACCAGCCTTGGAGTCAGGAGGACCTGATTTCAAATGTGGCTCTGGGCACCTTACTTAGCCCTGATTGCCTCTCCCCTCCCTCCCATGAAAAAAAAAGAAAAAAAGAAATATTGATCTTTGATAATAAACATTTGGCAGATAAATGAATTTTGGTACAAACTAGTGCTTGCCCACAAACCACAAACTGGGAAATAGTGTTCTAGTCCAATCTCTCTTACCTCTCAGTCAATCGGTAAACTAGCAGTTATTAATGTTTTTTTTTTTTAGAATTCAGTTTTATGTTATATTCAGTACTCCCATCCCACCTCCGTCCTCAACTAGCATTTATTAAATACCTACTGTGGGCTTGGCATTGTGCCAAGCACCTCCCTTGTTGAATTGACTAGTCCAAGTTTATAAAACTAGAAAGCATAGGGTTGAGACACAAATCTGACTTTCATGACTCCAAGTTCTTCCACTGAGTAAGCAATTTTGCCCTGGCAGTAATTTTTGGGATAGCTTTGTTTCTGATATTTTTTTTTGTTAACCTTAGTCTATTACTCAGTCTTTCTTTTGCATCTTTAGTTCAGCTATAATTCTTTTACTTATAAATTAATTTATTCATTTTCAATTTTCAACAATCACTTCCATAAGTTTTAAATTTTCTTCCCCTACCTCCATAAGATGGCATGCAATCTTATATGGGTTCCACACATACATTCTTATTTAATGGGAGAAACCATGAGGAAGACCAAACGAAAACATAACACAAGAAAAAATAGTCTGCTTCATTCTGCATTCCAGTTCCAGTTCTTTCTCTGAGTGTATCTAGTATTTTGCATCAAGAATCCTTTGGAAATGTTTTAGGTCCTTGCATTGCTGTGAAGGGCTAAGTCTATCAGAAACAGTTCTTGTACTCTGTGGCTGTTACTGTGTACAAAGTTCTCCTGGTTCTGCTCCTTTCACTCAACATCACTTCATATAAATTCTTCCAGGCCTTTCTGAAGTCTTCCTGTTCATCATTTCTTATAGCACAATAGTATACCATTACATTCATATACTCCAACTTGTTCAGCCATTCCCCAGTTGATGGGCATCTCCTTGATTTCCAGTTTCTGGCCACCACAAAGAGAACTGCTATAAATATTTTTGTACATGTGAGACCCTGTCTCATTTTTATGATCTCTTGGGGATACAGTCCTAGAAGCGATATTGCTGGGTCAAAGGGTATGCACATTTTTGTAGCCCTTTGGGCATAGTTCCAAGTTGCTCTCCATAATGGTTGGATCAGCTCACAGGTCCGCCAACAATGAATTAGTGTTCCAACTTTTCCATATCTTCTCCAACATTTATCATCTTCCTGTTTTGTCATGTTAGCCAATCTGATAGGTGTGATGTGGTACCTCAGAGTTATTTTGATTTGCATCTCTCTAATCAGTAGTGATTTAGAACATTTTTATATGACTGTAGATAGCTTTAATTTCTTCTTCTGAAAACTGCCTGTTCATATCCTTTGATCTTTTATTAATTGGGGAATGACTTGTATTCTTGTACATTTGACTCAGTTCTCTATATATTTTAGAAATGAGGTCTTTGCCACCAACACTAGTTGTAAAAATTCTTTCCCAGTTTTCTGCTTCCCTCCTAATCTTGGTTGCATTGGCTTTGTTTGTGTTGAGTTATAATTGTGGCAAATAATTGCTGCATTTTTGTTCATTACTTTTACAATAAACCAATGCTACTTCCATTCTTGATGATCTAACTAGGCAGGTCCTTAATTAATATTTGCCCGATAATGTTTGCCTTGATAAAATGTTTTCTAAAATTTTAATTCATTATCTTGATCTTTGGATAACCAGAACTGGAATAAACAAGAAGCCCAAATATCTAGAATCTTTTTTTTTTTTGGTATGTAGTGGTAATGTATATACTAAATAATGGCCTTGAGGCAATATTTTATCAGAGAGAACCTTCTGAATCATCAGATAAAGATTATCTTTAGTATAGTTTTAGCACTAAGTATATTTAGTAGTAGTAATGAAATTCAGTACAGTTTATTGTACTTGAATTTTTTGAAAGTTAGCAGGCAATATTCAGAATGCCTGGTTCCTGAGCCATTGTGCACAGGTGAAAGTGGGTTTGTTTGTATTTTTTTGCTTTATTCTAGTTTTTATCTCTGTCTCAGTACATACTACTGGGTCTAATGTAAAACCACTCCAAGAATGAATGACATACAGTTTGGGTTTCAGTGGTGGATCAAAAGCCTGAAAAGGCTACTTAGAGGGAATAAGATTAAACAGAGCTGGTCAAAATTAATTAAATGTTGCTGTAATTAGCTTTATTGGCCCCAGAATGGTCTGAACCCCATGGCATTCACTTGGCCATTAATTGTGAGTTATCCTTTGCAGAAAGATACATCTGTTGTAAATGGAGGAGTCATCTTGTCCCAAGGGTTGGTGAGCTATCTTGAGTTTATAGACAAAGGAGGAAAACAGCCAAGTATTGGTAAGACTAGGAGAAGGAACAACAAGAAGAAGGAACATTTCTTAAGTTCTTATTATTGGCCAAGCACTATACTGACTACTAGGGATCCCACTAGAACAGTGAAATAATAACTCCTACTCTTAAAAAGTACACACTCTAATTTCAGAAGATAATACAGTATACAGGAGGGTTCATTTAATGACACATGGGAAAGCCTCCAGACACCTTAGGAAGCAGTGGTAGGGCAGATGGGTCAGAACTGAGCTGAAAATGGATGTCTAATGCCTGGTGGGAGTAGATAATTGGAATTTTATTGGAGAAAGGGAAGCTTTGTGCATCCTGCCCTGGCATCTGATGGAAGTTATCTTGGGGTCAGAATCCTATTGGTGAGACACAGTGGGAGAGGGAAAGGTCCCTGGCTGTCTTCCTGGGCATCTGATGATGTCACTTGTCTCCCTAGTTAGACCATCTGCTGGTGAGCTCCCTCCAGAGTGAACAGTCCCTGGCTGTGGCCATTCATATAGCTCACAATAATGTAGCACTTTAAACTTTGCAAAACATTTTACCTATATTATCTCATTTGATCTAACAACATAAATGTTTTTATTAACCTCGTTTCACAGATAAAGGAACCAAGGCACAGAGAGGTTAAGTGACTTGACCAGCTTCACAGAGCTAGTAACTGTTTGAGGTACAACTCATAAACTCAAGTCTTTATGACTTCAAATTCAGCACCTTATCCATTGTGCTACTGAGCTGCCTCGTAAATGCTGTTGATTTGTATGGGAGTTATTGCGTTATTCGTTATCAGCTGTCCCATGACAATTTTTGTTTACTATGCTTCCCTTAGGGCCTTTCCTCAGGATATTTATACACCAAGTGTTCAGTGATACGTTTGCTATCTTAGATTAATTCTATGTTAGTGCTTTCTTTTTCACTTATAAAGTGTTCCCATGCTACCAGGTTTGTCTTCCCAATCCCTCACCTTAATGGAGCTGCGTGGATTTCAGTGCAGCGGTATTTGCTGCTCTAATAGCATTGCCCTCCTATACTTGGAGTAGGAAGCATTAGCTCATATCCCAGCTCTTCCTCTTACTAGCTGTATGGCCCTGGGCAAATTGCTTGACTCCTTTGGGCCTCAGTTTCTTCATCCATCAAATAGAAGTGATAACCTGCCAGCCTTAAAAGGTTGTTGTGGAAATCAAAGGATTTAATGTATACAAAGCTCTTTATCCTTCACTTATCCCACCAAAATGTCTTATTGTCACATGAAACATACCCTGGGTACTCGAAGGTTAAGCTAGTGGAACGTAAGTTCTAGGCGTTCAGTATGTTTTGTTGTCCAAGGACTAGCTTTGATAGGCTCAAAAGAGTTAGTCATTAAAAGAACAGCCTAGTCAGTGAGGTATGTCAGTCACAGTGAGTCATGAGAACTGTGGATGAATGGCAATTCTAGTGAAGTCACAGATCCTTGAGGAGTGTACTTAATTTGAAGGAATGTACTTAATGAGCCTTAAAGAGGAATATAAATACAAAATATGATTATTGTTCAAATTCTGATATATAGTTTTAACTTCTTAAGGGAGTACTATCTGGATGATAGAATAGTTATTTGAAGAAGGAATTTATGTCTTATAAAATGGTACATTACCCTCTGCTTTATAGTATTTTTCTCATCTCTGTTTTGTGAATTGTATTTTAGTTTAAGATTGGAAGCTTGCTAATTTTCAAATCTCACCAAACCTTGTTTCCTCATCTGACAAAAGGGCCTAGTCATCTTGGTTCTACCATTTGCCGCCTTTGGGACCTGGAGCAAGTCACTTCATCTCAGTTTCCCCATCTGTAAAATAATGGTTAGGTTCGAGGACCTTTAACATCCTTTCCAGATCTAGATTTATGATTCTCTTATACTTAAGAGGCCAAAGTAAAATTCTGTAGAAATTGAACGCCTTGGACCTTGGTCGTTTGGGAAAAGAGTAACTGCTGCTTAAGCTCGCATCGGTACCTCAGTCATCCCTACTAGGGCTCAGAGAATTCTCAGGTAGGAGAATTTGTTCACTGTACTCCTGGATGAGTAGTAAGGTCTTGGGCAAGTTGAGTAGTGGGAGGCAGTATAAAATGAAATGAACAGCCCAAATTTATATAAGGCTCTAAAGTTTACAAAGTGGGCTTTGCACATCAAGCCTGCTATGTAGGTAGTTCTTATTTTATCATATCAGTTTTACAGCTTAGGAAATAGACACAGATAGTTAAATGACTTGCTCTTATGTTGGAGATGGGACTGGAGGTTCTGACTGTAAGTGACTTTTCTTCATACAACAGGATTTTTTTTATCTTAACCCTCCTGCCCTTATGACCTTGGGCAAGTTCCTTAACATTTCTGGGCCTCAGTTTGCTTATTTGTAAAATGAGGGAGTTGAACTAAATAACCTCTAAGTGTTCTCCTAGATCTAAATTTATGTTCTTATGATAGAGTGCATGAATATTTCAAAGGCAAGCATTTAGAATTCAGTGAATTCCTGTACCTTCTTCTGCCTAGGGACAGCTAGATGGTGCAATGGATGGAACTGTGGGCCTGAAGTTAGGAAGACCTGATCAGATCTGGCCTCAGATACTTACTAACTGTGTGACACTGGGCAAATCACTCCACCCCTGCCTTAGTTTCCTTAGCTGCAAAATGGGAATCATAGTAACACCTACCTCCCAGGGTCATTGTGAGATAATATTTATAAATTGCTTAGGACAGTACCTGACATGTACTCGGTGCTTAATCAGTCCCTTCCCTCCTTCCTCATTCCTTCCTTGCTTCCTTCATCTGTACAGAGATCTGATGGATGTAGGTGAGAGACAACTGAATTAAAAGTGGATTCATTATCCCCACATTTATTTTCCTCATTAAAGAAAGCTTTGGGGAGAAACCAACTATATATCCAATGTTGCTTTATTAACTCAGGTTAATTAAGGCTATTAACTTCAGTGTATTGATAGAAACTATCTTATAAAGAAGGGGAAATGTACTGGATAAATTTAAGCACAAAAAATGTTGATATTACTATGTTTCTCCTTTTTTAAGTTTTTCCCTTCTTATCTCCCTGTTTGTCCCACCTGACCTTCCTACTTGGAATTCACCTAAGTAACCTTTGGCAGATTAGACCCATAGTCATCATTTGTTAATTCAAACTTATTCTTTCTTTTGTCCCAACTTTTACATAGTCCAATATGGTAATATTAAGGAAACATGTCTGGGTGTGTATTATCCTGATTTGAATTTGATTTTTAAATGCTTATGAGACACACCCTTTGACCATTTGCCTAATACTCTACCCAGTATGAAGTGATGTGCCAATCTGACACTTGCTCTGACAAGTCTTATGGGTGTTTATGATTACAACTTTTAATTAATATAAGTGCATTTATATTTTGACAGTAGACAGATAGTAAAGATAGCAGTGGAACAACTTTAGCAGGCAATAACTTCTGAACACTGCCTTTTTTAGCTTTCTTCTCAGCTTAGAACCCCAGAGCACACTGGGGACAGATTCTTGTTATGATTCTGCACATTTGCAATAGCCCCTTTTCATTTGAAAGAATTTTCACAGGAGGAGAAGTAAGAATGAGAGTAACTAAAAATCTTTGGGAGCATTAATTGTGAAGTGCATTTTATATAACCTAACTTACCTTCTTTTCCACAAAGCTCATACCAATGGAATGCTAGTGACCTGAGAAGTTTGACATGCAGTGTTTACTCACCTAACAGGTTTCACCAGACCTGCATTGGACAGTGTGCCTATGTATTTATGTTAAGGATGGATCATACCATTTGTATAGTGAGATTTTCAATTTCTACACATGAGTACATCTGTTTGCAGGAATTCCTTACACTGAGTGATAGAAAACAGAATGAATTTCAGCTAAAGCCTAACCTCTTACAGTTTTCTGTGCTTCTCAAGCACATATATCCTATTCAATCCCGTTACCTTGTAGCTTCCTGGGCCCTAGCCCTGGGATTATGAACCACATATTATCTGCATATATACATATGTATCTTGTATACACATATGTATACACATATCATCTATGTATGTTTACATCGATGTACACACAGATCATCTATGCACGTTTACATAGATCGTCTATGCACATTTACATAGATCATCTATGCACGTTTACATAGATGACGTGCCTAAATATTTCTGCATATACTATATATGTATGTATAAATACATATGTGTATACATATATGTGTAGTTTAAATGTTTACAGTTTTAATCCATAGTACGTAACCTCTGATAATCTCATAGACCTTGAAAGCTAGAAGGGATATTAATCCAATCCCCTTATTTTACAAATGAGGAAAGCTAGGCTCCTAGAAATAAAGCAACTTTCCTAAGATTGTATAGTTAAAAAGTCTTGTGACCTGGCTCTAGTTGATCAGGTCCTAGGACTGTGCTCTTTCCAAGTGGTACTCCTTACCTTTCTTCATTCTCTTTGGAACCTCATTCAAGACTCATCTTTTTTTCTGAAAGCATTAAAGAATAATTGTGCCTGTCTAATATAATCAGACGCTTCCTCTCCTTCTGTCTCCTCATCCATCATCACCACGTTATAGGATTATAGATTTAGGGCTGGAAGGGAATTCAGAGGCCAACTAGTCCAACCCTCTTATTTTCCATAAAAGAAACTAGTATTTAGGGCAAATAAATGATTTACTTACCCAGGGTTACACAGGTAATAAGATAATAAGCAACAGATTTGGGATTTGAATCTTTTCATCCTTCTGAATATTTAGCTTTTCTCTCTGGCTGGAGTTGTTTATTGAAATAATTTTTTTCAGTTGCATTCTGGGCATCTGTCCATATCTGTTCTATTTCTTCTCTTTAATTATTAACTCTTTGAGAGAAGGGTATC
Organism: Notamacropus eugenii; assembly: GCF_028372415.1. Taxonomy (NCBI): domain Eukaryota; kingdom Metazoa; phylum Chordata; class Mammalia; order Diprotodontia; family Macropodidae; genus Notamacropus; species Notamacropus eugenii. The sequence continues at coordinate 395,180,357 of NC_092876.1, forward strand.
TTAATAAAGTTTGAGTGAAGTTTGGGGTTCTAAGTTACAGTACAAGGAGAGATGGTAATCTCCTTTATATGCCATTTATGTACAAGTGGGAAGATACTCAGAACTCCCTGCTGGACAGAAAAGAGCTTTTACCCATTATAATGGGCATCGCTTTGACCAGGCCACTCAAGGGATTTCAGCTTCCCTAAGCTTCTTCACTACTGAACAGTAGCCCACTGTGGTCCTTATAGTGACTATGCTATTTACTTCCTTAGGAACTTGTCCAAGACCATAAAAGATACTCAGGAAATGCCTAACTGAGTGGTTTCCTATAATCTGCTTTTCAAATGCACTTGTTTAAAACATTTTTTAAAAAAAATTGTTACATAATGAAGATACTGGTTATTTTACAAGTTAATTGCTTGGAAAATTATTAAGTGGTTTTAGTGTCATAACATATGCATTATTTAAGAGATAAGGAATAGTGAGCATTGTAAAAAGAAAAAAAAATATGTATATAAAACGCTTTGCTAGTTAAGAAATATCAATACCCAGAATACTTTGTTGTTTGTTTTCTAGGAAAGAAAATTAAAGTGTGCATCATTGGAAAGCTACAGAGAAATTCTGAATTTAATTAATTTAGTAAAAGTCATACCCTTCTCATCAAAACACTCCACAACAAGACTCAAAAAAACCTATTTAAAGCTAAGCAATCACCACAGTTTTTGCTAATGAGTCGCACCATTTTTCTGGCTTCCTTTTTATTTATGAATTGTACCTGCTTTGAGCTTTCAGATTTTTAATTTCGGGTCGTCCTGCTAAAGGCTTTAAACTCAGATTAGAGTTGAATATGCAAATTAAAAGAGCAAGGGAGAATGAAATTGCCAAAGCAATGCCATTTTTTAAAAATCAATCAAATAAAATTGTAATTTCACAAAAGCTACTGACTAGTTGGTGAGAAAAGGGAAAAGTCAGCTGCTCTAAAGGCAAACGAAACCTCATTTCATGGGATACTAGGTTATCTCACCTTGTATCATTCATCATGAGCATAAGCAAATGAGTCTGTTATGGAATAATTGCAGCTAATAAATCTGTGTCCTTTGCAAGGATGAAAAACTGGAGAAATATAGAAAGCTTGACAAGATTTCCTAAACCAATCCAATATAACTTAATATTTGGTGACATAAATGAGAAGGAATACATGGAAGACTAGTAAAATATGTTGAAAATTATGATTTGGAATTCAGAAAAATGAAACTGCCAAGTATTTATCATAGCAAAACAGTGACATTACAGTCTAAGTACATAGAAGGCTAGCCTAGAAGCCAGGAAGATCTGAGTTCAAGAACTATTTCTGACACATATTAGCCATTTTGCCCTGGGCCTAGTCACTTAATGTCTGTAATCCAGTTAGGATAGTTAGGTAGTAGAGTAAATAAAGTGTCAGGCCTAGAGTCAGGAAGACTCACCTTCCTGAGTTCTGGCCTCAAGACACTTGCTAGCTGTGTGACCCTGAGCAAGTCACTAAAGTTTGCCTCAATTTCTTCAGCAGTAAAATGAACTGGAGAAGGAAATGGCAAACCACACCAGTATTTTTTCCAAGAAAACTCCAAATGGGGCCACAAAGAGTGGGACACAACTGAAAAGAACTGAACGAGAACTCTAGGATGGTAAATATTTAAGGCAATAAGTTGCCAGAGAAGTTTCTGTCTTGCATTAGTAGAGAGAATATTTCCATTTGGCAGTTCCTCATACCATACATATCTACTTTCTATCCCCTTTCCTTGTGTATCATGAATGTTTTTTATGTTTTACTGATGGACCACCTCTGTCCTATTTGACCTCACTTCTGCTTCCTAATAATTCCCTGACCTCCTCCCCCTACCTTAAACCAAAAAAAGCCTCCTTTGTAACAATGAATTCTTTTTTTTTAATTAAATTTATTTATTTAAATTTTAACATTCATTTTCACAAAATTTTGGGTTACAAATTTTTTCCCCTTTTATCCCCTCCCCCCCCCAAACACCAAGCATTCTAATTGCCCCTATGACCAATCTGCTCTCTCTTCTATCATCCTTCTCTGCCCTTGTCTCCATCTTCTCTTTTGTCCTGTAGGGCCAGATAGCTTTCTATACCCGTTTACCTGTATTTCTTATTTCCTAGTGGCAAGAACAGTACTCGACAGTTGATCCTAACACTTTGAGTTCCAACTTCTTTACCTCCCTCCTTCTCCACCCCTTCCCTTTGGAAGGCAAGCAATTCAATATAGGCCAAATCTGTGTAGTTTTGCAAATGACTTCCATAATAGTTGTGTTGTATAGGACTAACTATATTTCCTTCCATCCTATCCTGTCCCCCATTACTTCTATTCTCTTTTGATCCTATCCCTCCCCATGAGTGTCAACCTCGAATTGCACTCTCCTCCCCATGCCCTCCCTTCTATCATCCCCCCCACCCTGCTTGTCCCCTTATCCCCCACTTTCCTGTATTGTGAGATAGGTTTTCCTACCAAAATGAGTGTGCATTTTATTCTTTCCTTTAGTGGAATGTGATGAGAGTAGACTTCATGTTTTTCTCTCACCTCCCCTCTTTATCCCTCCACTAATGAGTCTTTTGCTTGCCTCTTTTATGAGAGATAATTTGCCCCGTTCAATTTCTCCCTTTCTCCTCCCAATATATTTCTCTCTCACTGCTTGATTTCACTTTTTTTTTTAAGATATGATCCCATCCTCTTCAATTCACTCTGTGCACTCTGTCTCTATGTGTGTGTGTGTATGTGTGTGCATGTGTGTGTGTGTGTAATCCCACCCAGTACCCAGATACTGAAATGTTTCAAGAGTTACAAATATTGTCTTTCCATGTAGGAATGTAAACAGTTCAGCTTTAGTAAGTCCCTTATGACTTCTCTTTGCTGTTCACCTTTTCATGGTTCTCTTCATTCTTGTGTTAGAAAGTCAAATTTTCTTTTCAGCTCTGGTCTTTTCATCAAGAATACTTGAAAGTCCTCTATTTCATTGAAAGACCAATTTTTCCCCTGAAGTATTATACTCGATCCTGTGATTTTAGCCTGGTCCTTTTCCTTTATCACTGCCTTTGTTTAGCTCCTTTAAATATCAGGCCCAATGCTTTTGAGTCAATAAAGCTCCCAATGGCTACAGAGAAGGTCTAAGTGAATTCATTCACATTTTGAACCAGCTCTCCCATCTCCCTCTTCAACATCATGGTGCTGAAACCTGGGAGTCCAAATATTAATTGGACTCCGATGATCTCCTAGCCACCAGGATAAGAGCAGCCCTGTGGAATATGGAAAGTCATGTGTTACTTACATTTTGAAGGTGAAGCAATGGATGCATAGGGTAGATAAGAAATATATGTGGGGAGCCAAGATGGCGGAGTAGAAAGACGCACATACACATAGCTCCGAACCCACAACCCACAGAACGGCTAGAGGGGAGTAACTCACGGCGAATTCTGCACCCAGAGGCCACAGAATACTGGAGTGAGGGAGATTTCTGTTCTGGAGAGACCTGCAAACCTCTCGGGGGGGGGTCCTTCGTGCTGTGGACTGGGCGCCGGGACTGGGAGCTGAGTGCAGCCCTGCAGTGGCCGTGACACCGTGAGGAAAAGATCTGAGCGGGCTACGGAGACGGGATCTCCAGCGGCGGCACAAGCCCCTCCACCCACAGGTGACAAGGGTCGGTGAGAGAGTCTCTTTGGCGGGTCGAGAGGGGAGTGGGGTGCCCCCATGGCTCGGGCCCCCCGGGAGATAGAAGCTGAGAGGCGGCTGCAGACAGGGGCTCCCCAAGCGGGCGGGAGCCTGGATCCATTGTGGAAGGTCTGTGCATAAACCCCCCGAGGGAACAGTGCCTGAGAGGCGGCCCTGCCCCGACCTGACCATCTGAACTTAATTCTCACACTGAATAGCAACCCTGCCCCCGCCAAAAGCCCTAAGGCAGGAAGCAGCATTTGAATCTTAGTCCCCAAATGCTGGCTGGGAGGATCAGGAGGTGAGGTGGGTGTGAGGAGAATATTCAGAGGTCAAGCCACTAGCTGGGGAGAATGCCCAGAAAAGGGAAAAGAAATAAGACTATTGAAGGTTACTTTCTCGGAGAAACGACACTTCCTCCCTTCCTTTCTGATGAGGAAGAACAATGCTTACCATCAGGCAAAGACACAGAAATCAAGGCTTCTGTGTCCCAGCCCACCCAATGGGCTCAGGCCATGGAAGAGCTCAAAAAGAATTTTGAAAATCAAGTTAGAGAGGTGGAGGAAAAACTGGGAAGAGAAATGAGAGACATGAAGTCAAAGCATGAACAGCAGATCAGCTCCCTGCTAAAGGAGACCCCAAAAAATGTTGAAGAAATTAACACCTTGAAAACTAGCCTAACTCAATTGGCAAAAGAGGTTCAAAAAGCCAATGAGGAGAAGAATGCTTTCAAAAGCAGAATTAGCCAAATGGAAAAGGAGATTCAAAAGCTCGCTGAAGAAAATAGATCTTTCAAAACTGGAATGGTACAGATGGACGCTAAGGACTTTATGAGAAAGACAGATATCACAGAACATAGCGAGAAGATTCGAAAAATGGAAGATAATGTGAAATATCTTATTGGAAAAACAACTGACCTGGAAAATAGAATCAGGAGAGACAATGTAAAAATTCTGGGACTACCTGAAAACCATGATCAAAAGAAGAGCCTAGACATCATCTTCCATGAAATTATCAAGGAAAACTGCCCTGAGATTCTAGAACCAGAGGGCAAAATAAATATTCAAGGAATCCGCAGAACACCGCCTGAAAGAGATCCAAAAAGAGAAACTCCTAGGAACATTGTGGCCAAATTCCAGAATTCCCAGGTGAAAGAGAAAATATTGCAAGCAGCTAGAAAGAAACAATTCAAGTATTGTGGAAATACAATCAGGATAACACAAGATCTAGCAGCCTCTATGTTAAGGGATCGAAGGGCATGGAATAGGATATTCCAGAAGTCAAAGGAACTAGGACTAAAACCAAGAATCACCTACCCAGCAAAACTGAGTATAATACTTCAGGAGAAAAAATGGTCTTTCAATGAAATAGAAGATTTTCAAATTTTCTTGATGAAAAGACCAGAGCTGGAAAGAAAATTTGACTTTCTAACACAAGAATGAAGAGAACCATGAAAAGGTGAACAGCAAAGAGAAGTCATAAGGGACTTACTAAAGTTGAACTGTTTACATTCCTACATGGAAAGACAATATTTGTAACTCTTGAAACATTTCAGTATCTGGGTACTGGGTGGGAGTACATACACACACATGCACACACGCACACAAACATAGAGACAGAGTGCACAGAGTGATTTGAAGAGGATGGGATCATATCTTAAAAAAAAACGTGAAATCAAGCAGTGAGAGAGAAATATTGGGAGGAGAAAGGGAGAAGTTGAATGGGGCAAACTATCTCTCATAAAAGAGGCAAGCAAAAGACTCATTAGTGGAGGGATAAAGAGGGGAGGCAAGAGAAAAACATGAGGTCTACTCTCATCACATTCCACTAAAGGAAAGAATAAAATGCACACTCATTTTGATAGGAAAACCTATCTCATAATACAGGAGAGTGGGGGACAGGGGCACAAGCAGGGTAGGGGGGAAGATGGAGGGGAGGGCATGGAGAGGAGAGTGCAATTCGAGGCCTACACTCATGGGGAGGGAAAGGATCTTAAGAGAATAGAAGTAATGGGGGACAGGATAGGATGGAGGGACATATAGTTAGTCCCATACAACACAACTAGTATGGAAATCATTTGCAAAACTACACAGATTTGGCCTATATTGAATTGCTTGTCTTCCAAGGGGAAGGGGTGGAGAGGGAGGGAGCTAAAGAAGTTGGAACTCAAAGTGTTAGGATCAAATGTAATGTTCTTACCACTGGGAAATAAGAAATACAGGTTAAGGGGTTAAGAAAGCTATCTGGCCCTACAGAACAAAAGAGAAGATGGAGACAAGGGCAGGGAGGGAGGATAGAGGAGAGAGCAGATTGGTCACAGGTGCAACTAGAATGCTTGGGTTTGGGGGGGGGAGGGGATAAAAGGGGAGAAAATTTGTAACCCAAAATTTTGTGAAAATAAATGTTAAAAGTTAAATAAAAAAAAATGAAGTATTATACTCAGTTTTGCTGGGTAGGTGATTCTTGGTTTTAGTCCTAGTTCCTTTGACTTCTGGAATATCCTATTCCATGCCCTTCGATCCCTTAACATAGAGGCTGCTAGATCTTGTGTTATCCTGATTGTATTTCCACAATACTTGAATTGTTTCTTTCTAGCTGCTTGCAATATTTTCTCCTTGACCTGGGAACTCTGGAATTTGGCCACAATGTTCCTAGGAGTTTCTCTTTTTGGATCTCTTTCAGGCAGTGTTCTGTGGATTCCTTGAATATTTATTTTGCCCTCTGGTTCTAGAATCTCAGGGCAGTTTTCCTTGATAATTTCATGGAAGATGATGTCTAGGCTCTTCTTTTGATCATGGCTTTCAGGTAGTCCCATAATTTTTAAATTGTCTCTCCTGGATCTATTTTCCAGGTTGGTTGTTTTTCCAATGAGATATTTCACATTATCTTCCATTTTTCTATTCTTCTCTCTTTGTTCTGTGATTTCTTGGTTTTGCATAAAGTCATTAGCCTCCATCTGTGCCATTCTAATTTTGAAAGAACTTTTTTCTTCAGTGAGCTTTTGAATCTCCTTTTCCATTTGGCTAATTCTGCTTTTGAAAGCATTCTTCTCCTCATTGGCTTTTTGAACCTCCTTTGCCAATTGAGTTAGGCTAGTTTTCAAGGTGTTAATTTCTTCAACATTTTTTGGGGTCTCCTTTAGCAGGGAGCTGATCTGCTGTTCATGCTTTGACTTCATGTCTCTCATTTCTCTTCCCAGTTTTTCCTCCACCTCTCTAACTTGATTTTCAAAATTCTTTTTGAGCTCTTCCATGGCCTGAGCCCATTGGGTGGGCTGGGACACAGAAGCCTTGATTTCTGTGTCTTTGCCTGATGGTAAGCATTGTTCTTCCTCATCAGAAAGGAAGGGAGGAAGTGTCGTTTCTCCGAGAAAGTACCCTTCAATGTCTTATTTGTTTTCCCTTTTCTGGGCATTTTCCCGGCCAGTGACTTGACCTCTGAATATTCTCCTCACACCCACCTCACCTCCTGATCCTCCCAGCCAGCGTTTGGGGTCTGAGATTCAAATGCTGCTTCCAGCCTCAGGGCTTTGGGCGGGGGCAGGGCTGCTCTTCAGTATGAGATTGTGTTCAGGTGCTGAGGTCGGGGCAGGGCCGCCTCTCAGGCTCAGTTCCCTCAGGGGGTTTATGCACAGACCTTCCACAATGGATCCAGGCTCCTGCCCCCTTGGGGAGCCCCTGTCTGCAGCCGCCTCTCAGCTTCTACCTCCCCCGGGCGGGGGGACTGAGTTATGGGGGCACCCTACTCCCCTCTCAACCCGCCAAAGAGACTCTCTCACCGACCCCTGTCATCTGTGGGTGGAGGGACTTGTGCGGGCGCTGGAGATCCTGTCCCTGAAGCCTGCTCGGATCTGTATCTCTCGTGCCGCGGCCACGGCAGGTCTGGGCTCGGCTCTGCATCTGCAGCGCGACGGACCTTTTGCGAGAGGTTTGCAGGTCCCTCTGTGGGTGGAGGGACCCGCGTGGCTGCTGGAGATCCCATCCCTGAAGCCCGCTCGGATCTTTTCCTCTCGGTGCCGCGGCCGCGTCAGGGCTGCACTCAGCTCCCAGTCCCGGCGCCCAGTCCGCAGCGCGAAAGACTCCCTGCGAGAGGTTTTCAGGTCTCTCCGGAACAGAAATCTCCCTCGCTCCAATGTTCCGTGGCCTCTGGGTGCAGAATTCGCCGTGAGTTACTTCCCTGTAGCCGTTCTATGGGTTGTGGGTTTGGAGCTATGTGTATGTGCGTCTTTCTACTCCGCCATCTTGGCTCCGCCAACAATGAATTCTTTAAGAAAAAAATTGGAAAATGGTAGGTTCATCAAGCTCTGAATCACATAGGGGGGAAAAATGAAATTGACTCTATTTGAACAAACAGGAAAGAAATGATTACCAACATAGAATTTATTTCCTATCAGTTCTCTTTGTACAGTCATGTTGGAGATTATTTAAGCCAAAAGTCATCATCAAGACCAATGTAGAATCGAAATTCAAAACAGGAAGATGACTGTGTCTAATCCCAATAATCTGACCCACTTAAATAAACTCTTCGTTCAGAAAATAAAAAGGAAATAGATTAAAATAAATACATTGTTAATTAGTATCATAATTTAGAGCCATTTAAGCAATTTAAAACAATGACTGTAATGGCTAAACCAAGAGGGACTAGAAAGTGCTTCAGCAGACCAACACTTAATTCCCCCTGACAGGCAGAGAGAAATGGTAGCCAAGGTCAACGCTGGTTTCAAGGACAAGGTCATTTCTAAATTACTTTGGAAGAATACAGGAGATTATAAATAATATTACTTCATAGTACAGAGAAAAGCAGTAGGTGGGGAAAATGAATCTGCAAAAAGCTTGGTGAGAAACGCCCGACGAAACTAAATAATCCCAAGAGTATTTGGAAGGAACAGGAAGGATAAGAAATAAACAGATTTGCCAGCATTTCTACAGAAAAACTGCTTTCATCATTAGTGATAGTGACACTACCACATTTGAATTTTCATGCTGTATTTTCTGATATGAGGAAAATAGAAATGTCATTTAAAATGATGAAATTGAGATGGGCCTGATCAGATACTTTCAGAAGAAGTGGTGACATAATTCTAAAGACATTTAGACATTCATATTCAAGATATTGCAAAAACAAGAGTCTTCCACTATGTTGTAAATGCTCACAAATGATATTATTTTTCCCCAAAGTACCAACAACACGTCTGCAATAGCAGTGTCAGGTCTCACACTATAATATAAGTTAAAAAAAATTATTTGGTACCAGTCAAAAAATAGAAAAGTTGATCAATAGGAGCAGTTAGATTAATAAAACCCAGAAGCAATGAAACTTAGTTACATAATACTTGATATACCCCAAGTACAGCCAACTGCTGGGATAAGTAATTAATATTTGATTTTAAAAAATGATGGAAAAGCTGGAAAGCACTTTGGCAGAAATTAGACTTAGATCACCATCTTTCAGTAATATTGCAGTGAACTCTAAACAGATACATAGCCAAAATATACAGGATCATATTATGATATACTATATTATATAATGTAACATACAATTAGAGGAAAAGGGAAAGAGATGCCTTTTAAACTACAGATACAAGATTTCTTGACAAAATAAGCCATAGAAAGGGTTACAGCGTACAAAACAGTTTTGATTACATAAAATTGACAACACAGAGGTTGAAGGGAAACAGTTAATTTGAAAAAATCTTTTCAGTAATTTTCCCTGATAAATATCTGATATCTATGATTTATAAAACATGCTATAAGAATATAAAAACAAGAGTTGTTCTACAATAACTAAAGAATGAAAGAATTTGAAAAGACAGTTTTCAAAAGAAGTGTAAGCTTCAACAACCATATAAAAATGCCTAGATCACTAATGAGGAAAATATGCATTAGAATAACTCAGATTCTACATTACACCTTTTAGACTGGCAAAGAGTGCAAATAAGGAATTGACATTTGTTAGAGGAGTTATATGAAGACAGGCATACTAATACACTCTTTGGAACCGTGAAGTGCCCTAGCTCCTCTGGAAAGCAGTTTGGAACTGTTCCCAAATAGATACTGAAGTGTGGATAAATTTTGAGTCTTTGATGTAAGGGTACCTAGCAGGTATACATCATAATGAGATGGAAGAAAGAGAAAACCTCTCTCTAACTCTCCTTTTCCCTCTCTCCCTCCCTCCCTTCTTTCCTCCCTCCCTCCCTCTCTCTCTCTGTCTCTTTTTTCCTCCATGTGTATATATGTGTGTGTGTATATATGTGTATATATATATGATCTCTCTTAGAGAGATATTCTTTATATAATTTTTATACTATATATGTATATACAAATATCACTATATTTTCCCTCTAACATCTTCGTATCTTTCCTATTTCTCTGTCTCTATCTCAACATTTTTTCTTTATAGCAGCAGTTTTTGTTGTAGTTAAGAATTGGAACCCTATCAATTGAGGAATGACTGCACAAATTATAAGGATGTAAAGCCATAGTATTGGGCCATAAGAAATAATAAAAACCTGGAAGGATCTTTTTACATTGATAAGAGTGAAGTGAAGAGAACCAAGAGACCAGTTTATACACTACCTACAGTAATATAAGGGAAACCACCAACTAAATACTTGCGAATTCTGATCATTTTTGAAGATCAGTCATAACTTTAAAGGAGAAATCATGCTAAGTAGCACAGTTTATAGAGGGCCAGGCCTGAAATTAGGATGACCTGAGTTCAAATCCTACCTCAGATACTGACTGACAGTATGACCTTGGACAAGTCACTTAATTTCTCTCAGACTCAGTTTCTTCAGCTAGGAAATGGGGATAATAATAGCACCTATTTCCCAGAATTGTTTTAAAGATAAAAATGAGATAATATTTGTCAAACACTGTAAAACTTATACTACATAAATCTATTTATTATCATTACTATTATATGCTTTCCACTTCTGGTCAAGGAGGTGATGAACTAGAGGTGCCAAATGAGATATACATTTTCCAGATGATGATCTTCATTCATGCTACACCAGCAACTAACTTCTTTCTCATCTCTGTAAAATCTTTATGAGACAGACCCGTCTGTGTATTGGGGATATCCTTGATGAGAACATAAGATGAACAGGTCACTTTTGCAAACACTTTTCTATAGTGGATCACATCTTCATAAGGAAGAAAGGCAGGAATGTAGGAAGGAAAAAAGAAAAGAAAGAGAGGGAGAGAAGGAAGGGAGGATCAAAGGGAAGAAAGACGGAAGAAAAAAGGAAAGGGAAGGAAAAAAAAAGGAGAAAGAAAAGGGAGTAAACAAGCATTTGTTAAGTGCCTGCCATATTCCAGGTACCATGCTAAGCATTCTACAAATATTAGATCATTTGATCCTCATAACAACCGTAGGAGCGAGGTGTTATTATTATTATTATCTCAATTTTATCATTGAGGAGACTGAGGTAGGAAGAGGTTAAATGACTTATTCAGGGTCACACAGCTAGTATCTGAAGCCAAATTTAAACTTAATTCTTTTCGAATCTAGACCCAGCACTCTATTTACTGTGACTCCTCTAACTGCCTCCATGGTTATATGGTTGATTGATAGGAATAAAAGGAGGTGATTCCGCTGTGTTTATTATTATTAATTTTATTGTTATCATCCCTACTTTCTTCTGTCTAGACGTGATTTCATGAACTCCATATGAAGAAACCTCCCACTAATATGATGGTTTTGTAACTTGTTTAAGAGAGGTGCTAGTTAAATGTTGGCTCAGGGACAAATAGTCCCAAGTTGTCCCCCTTCTCCAAAAGCACAACGTATTCTTCCTGGGATACTATAAGGTTGTAAAACAGAATACCATAATCTCTTTACCCAAAGAGAAAAGTTACATGATGGCTGAAAGCACACTGCAGTGTATTACCCATGATGATTTTTTGCATGATAAAAAAATGGCATTAGAAGTCTCATTGAGGAGATACATGCCTGGAAAAGCAGATGAGATGTATTGAAATCAAGAGAGAACAGATTGGAAGTCCTAATTGTTGGTACCCATGTTATATTAAAAGAACCACTGGAAAATGTTCAATGCATTAGGTCAATACCTTATGGAGAAGCTAAAGAAAGACATGGATGAGGATTGCACCAGATGAGAAGGCATGGGTGGGATCTTAACTGAAGTAGTGGGGGGAATGCCTTATTGAGGTCACAGATGAACTGGAGTATCTTTTAGCCATTTGGAGATTAACAGTGCTTGAATTAAAGACAATGTTATGATTCAGTGTTGGTTGGGGTCATATTTTGAAAACTTACCAAAAGCTAAAGCATTTAATAGCTTCCGTTTTGTGTCAGTTTTTGTACTCATTCTTGTTTCTAATTCTGGTCCTTAACATTTAGAATCACAAAATTTTAGTTCTGGAAGGATTCCTAGAAATCATGTGGTTTAACCTCTTCATTTTAAAGAAGAGGATACTGTGAGACAAAATGACGAAGTGACTTGCCTTAGGTCACATTACTACTTATGAACAGAGCTAGAGTTATGGCTCAGCCCTCTTGACTCCCAGTTCTGTGCTTTTTCTCCTACACTAAGATGCCTCTTGTGTCTCAAAGGAGAAGCCCATTAATTCTGAAGATTTGATGTGCCATGTGTTGTGATCATATTTAATTTGAGATAATTGTCAAAATGAATGTTGGGAAAAATTAATCACATCCCTTTTCTTCTTAAGCTGTTTGACATTAAATGCTTTTCCTATTTTTAAAATTGCCCCCTTGGGCCTAGTGATCCAACTTTTATTTTAAATGTGAATAAGTCCCTCCCCTCTTATGAGACCAAATAAAGGAATTCATTTTTATGTCTGCAAAGTCACTGATTTTCAGTTCTCTCTCCTAATACAAATATTAATATAACATGACATGTCTTGCTGGTATAGAATTCATTTGGTTCAATATTTATGAAGTACTTACTGCATATTATATTTTGTGTTATATTCTGAAGTTAGAAAGACAAGATCCTAGAGGTAGGACTCATTGTAGTTTGGAAATATGGGTTGGGAGTGGGATGGGGAGTGGCATTTGAGAAAGAAGGATCAGGCATTTCATCTAGGAAGCAGTATCTCAACTTGACTTTGAAGATTTTCAACAGATAGAAAGGAAAAAAAATCTTCTTTTACTGCCTTATTTGATGTGACTCCCCTTCAGTCACTTTGAGTTCTAGCTAAAGAAGACTGCTTCTGGTTGTCTGAATTCCAGCTCCTGCCTCTCTGAATCCAAGCAGTTCATTCCACCAAGTTGGCCTGGAATGCACTGTCTTCTGTTATTTACAATTCAGAATCCCTATCATTCTCCTGGCCGTCAGTTCCTGTAGTATTCCTGGAAGCTTTTCTTGGTTCCACCCATTTGCTAATGCTCACTACCTCCTCAAATCACCTTAGATTGTGCCTTATTTACTGATTCTCTTTCTTCTTCTAGTCAGTTTAATGTAACCTCCTTGAAGGTTAGGGTGGTTTTATTTTACTTTAGGTTTTACCAGTCCTTAGCACAGTGGTTACATGGAGGAGGCAGATAAAAAATGTTTGTGGAATTGAGTTGAATTGAGAAAGAGGAAGGTTTAATTCTAGGAATTAATGAAAGAAAGCATAGAATTAAAAAAAAAATAGGATAAGGTGAGGAAATGAAGAGAAAGCTATCATATAAAGCCCAACTCAAATGCCATCTCCTCCAAGACTTCCCTCATCCCCCAATGACCTTTCCCTGTAGTTGGTAATGAATCAGTAACAGATTCTTCCCTTCTGTAGTTTTTTGGCATAGTTCTTTGTTTTACACCTCTTCAATGTACTTGTTCTGGGCTATAGAAATCTGGGTGTTACATCCTCTTAATAATAATAATAGCTAACATTTTTGTAGTGCTTACATTTTCCAGGTGCTGTGCCAAGCGCTTTGCAAATGTTATTGTTCAGTTGTCCAGTCATATCTGACTCTTCCTGACCCCATGGACCATATTATGTCAGGCTCTTCTATCCTCCACTCAAAGTTTGTCCAAGTTCATGTTTCTTGTTACTGTGACACCAATTCATCTCATCCTTTGCTGTCCCCTTTTCCTTTTGCCTTCAGTCTTTCTCAACATCAGAGTGTATTCCAGTGAGTCCTGTGGTCTCATTAAGTGGGTAAAGTATTTAAGCTTCAGCTTTAGTATTTGACCTTCCAGTGAATAGCCTGAATTAATTTCTTTAAGTATTGATTGATTTGATCTCCTTGCTATCCCAGGAACTCTCAAAATTCTTCTCCAGCACCTCAATTCAAAAGCATCTATTCCATGGCACTCAGCTTTCCTTATAGTCCAACTGTAACAGCATACATTGCTATTGGAAAACCATAGCTTTGCCTATACCAATCTTTGTCAACAAGGTCTCTGCTTTTTGATATGCTGGCCAGATCTTCCGTAGCTTTCTTTCCAAGGAGCAAGTGTCTTTTAATTTCATGTCTTATATGTATACATATTATTTCATTTGATCTCACGACAACCCTGGGAAGTAGGTACTATTACTGTCCCCATTTTGCAGATGAGAAAACTGAGGTAAATATAGGTTAAGTAGCTTGACCAGTGTCACAAAACTAGTAAGTGTCTGAGGCTGTATTTGAACTTAAGTGTTCCTGGTTTTAGGCCTGGCACTCCATTCACTTGTTATCTCCCTCAATGTTTAGTTGCTCCTTTGCCCAGAATAAGCATGTATTAAATGTTTTTGGAATTGGAATAAATTGAATTGAAATTAAGTTTTATGGGAACAAAGAGTATATGAATGGGAAAAATGTAAGATGAGGTTGGAAAGTTAGACACCAACTTGTAGAGAAGTTGTAGAGGGCCTTGAATGTCAGCCTAAGAAGTTTGTAATTTGTTATTTTAATATGAATTAAAATATTTTAAATTTTATTAGTTTCAATTTCTAATAGTCAATATCAATAGGTATAACCCATGTAAACAAAAGCTCTTTGAATTTCTTAATAATTTTTAGGTGTGTAGAGTGGTCTTAAGACTAAAAAGTTTGAGAACTGTTAGTATAGTATAAAGTATACTAGATTTGGAGCCAGAAGAATTGGGTTCAAATGTTATCTCTGCTGCCTACTACCTTTGTGACCTGTGAGGGAAATAAGACAACCTGTTCTATTGTGTTAACAGACACAACAGTTCTCTTAGAGTTTTCATTTTTGTAGCATTTTATTTTTTATGAACCATACCCACTATAGCACCAATGTGATGCCCACAGCAGCCGCTATGGATATGCATGCATATCTCCAGGGTAAATTCACAAAATATAAACTCCGTTCCTCAAAGATGAAACCAAGACATTTATTCAGACACCAGAGAGCCAAATCCATTATAGCAACAAAGAAATCTGTACACATTATCAATTCAGGGAGCATGGTCATCCCCAAGCCTTCCCTCCATTAGACCCTCCCCCCCAAAACAAGCTCCTTTAGACAAAATCACCCCCTCTCTCATTCACCCTACCTGCTCTGCTCTGCCCGCTCTCTCTTTCAGCTATTCCTCACTCTCTCTTCCTGCTGCATCCATTCAGTAAGCTCCTTCCCCATCACCTCCATGTGATTCAGCTGTCAGCTGGGCCAGAGATCAAAGTAGGTCACATGAGCCTATTCGGGGGCAGGGAAGATCAGGAAAGATCTTCAGATTCTCCTACCGTTACTTTTTAGAGTTAGAAACAGAAGAATCACAAGTGAGAGTCCTATTAATAGGGTTGAATTCAGTGCTCCAGATTAAAGCAGAGACTGATAGCTTGTTCACATTCATATCTAACAAACATGTATTAAGCACCTGGTGTTTGGACCCTGTAGGAAATTTAGGAAGTTTAGGGAACTTTAGAAAGACTCAGTTTCTGCCATAGTGGAACTTATTTAGAGTAATAAGGGGACAAACACAAATTACAATAATACAAAATAACTTATTTATGAGAGAAGCACAAAGTACTTTGTAAAGTGTTGGAGAAACAGTGCTTCTGTCTGGGAGATTCAAGAATGTTTGATGAAGGTGTTGGCATTTAATTTAATAGAGTAGTTGGGTTTTAAAAATATATACGAATCCAACAAATGTAGGAGAAGGGCTTGAGGAAATGAAAAAGAGAGTGTTACAGTATAGGGAAAGACAACAAAAAGTTTCAGGAGTAAAAAATAAAAACAGTGAGGAACATGTTTGGGGAATAGTGGACTATAGAGTATGAGATAAAGCTGGAGGGATAGAGTAATGTCACCTTGTGGAGGGCCTTAAATCCCAATGGAATCTGAACTTGAACTTTTCTTGGTATACAATAGAAATAATTTTGATTAGGGATGATATAACTTGATCCATCCTTAAAAAATATTAATGTATCAGTCATATGAAGGATGAATTGTATGGGGAATAGAGTGGAGGTAAGAATTCCTACCTATTGAAGTATTGGGGGTTGGAGAGAATGTTCAAGCAATGAGGGTCTGTACTTGGGGACAACAACAGCAAGAAGAGGAAGGAATGCCGCGGGTATTATAGAGATAGAATTAATGAACTTGGCTAGACATGAGCGCTAAAGAAAAGAGAAGGGCTAAAGGCAGCATTGAAGTTTGAACATCAGAAATCAAGTGGTTCAGTGATGGTGGTGCCATTGGCAGAAATAGCAAAATCAGAAAGAGAAGCATATTTGGAGAAAAAAAAGAACACTTTAAAGTTGATTTTGATGTGCTGGTAGAGCAGTAATTCTGTTGGAAATGGGCTGTGTATTCCTGATAACAAACACTTGTAGGATACACTTACACTGGAAGACGTAAGCCATCAGTATCTGATTTATTTTCCTTTCAGAGGCTTCCCTATGTTTTAAGCCTTTATTTAACATTCCATCTGCCACTGTGTTCACTAACTGAGATTGCTATTGATCCCATGCTGTTTGAGAAGAGGGGCTCTTCAGAGCCAATGTGAATTGAGGTGACAAAATAAATCAAATCATTTTTTAAACATTTGGTTTGCCCTAGCTGAAGAATAATGTTGTCAGTGTTCTGTCTTCTAAATATGAAAATCTATGGGCTTGATAACTACATAGCAATTGTGCAGGTTCCCAGGTCATGTAGGTCCTTTTATAACAGTTAAATCTTAACACATCTTCACATTCTGCAGCAGTAAATAACATTTAAGGGAGAATACTTTGTTTTGATGAGTGTTGACATATCCCAGTAATGCACATGGTTAGGCATTCTTAGAGACTTTTGAGTTTCAGTATCCATATATGAATATGGCTATGTGTAGAAATGTGAAAAAGAGAATGATTGAGGAACATGTGCTTTTTTGTACATTTGACCTGTGCTAAGTATGGCATAGTAGACTTTATTGGTGTTAGAAATATAAAGAGTTAATTGATTTTTGCATACATTAATTATGGTATACAATATCCCTTTCTAGATTCATGACTGGCTTTATTACTATTTATTACTTTATTACTAGTGGAAATAAATTGGATAGATTCATATTATAAATTCATAGCTTTTAAATTCACCATATTTTCATCTTTTCTCTATTATGGATCTAGGTGAGGTTCTTTTCATTATTGCTAAAGACACAATCTGATTATTAGTAAATGCAAAAAAAAAACCCTTAAAATTTTCCATATATAAATTTATTTTCAGTTTTCAACATTTACTTCTACAAAATTTTGGATTTCAGATTTTCCCCCATCATCCTCTTGTGACCACCCCAGGACAGTATGTATTTGATAGCTCCTTCCTCCAATCTGCCCTCTCTTCTATCACAACCTTCCCTTCCCTTCTGTTTTTCTATAGGGTCAGATAGATTTCTGTACTCCATTACCTATATATATCTTATTTCCTAGTTGCATGTAAAAACAACCTCTAACATTCATTTTTAAAGCTTTGAGTCCCACATTTTCTCCCTTCCCCTTTCCCTGTCCACCCTCCAGAAGGCAAGCAATTTAATAAAGGTTATACATATGTGGTCATGCAAAACGCCTCCATAACAGTGATATTGTGAAAGACTATATTTCCCTCTATCCTGCCCCACCCTCCATTTATTCAGTTTTCTCCTTTGACCTGTCCCTCCCACCAAAGTGTTTACTTCCAATTACCCCTTCCCCTAATCTGCTGTCCCTTCTATTATGCTCCCTCTCTTATCCTCTTCCCCTCTGCTTTCCTGTAGGGTAAGATAATCTTCCATATCCAATTGAGTATGCATGTTATTCCCTCCTGAAACCAAATCCTATGAAAGTAAGACTCACTTATTCCCTCTCACCTTCCCCTTCTTCCCCTCCACTATAAAAGCTTTTTCATGCCTCTTTTATGTGAGATGATTTACTACATTCTACCTCTCCCTTTCTTTTTTTTTCTAGTACATTCCTCTCAGCCCTTTATTTTATTTTTTAGATATCATCTCTTCATATTCAGCTCACCCTGTACCCTCTCTCTCTCTCTCTCTCTCTCTCTCTTTCTGTCTGTCTCTGTCTGTCCCTACACACACATACATACATATGTGTATATATATATATATACACACACACACACATATATATATATTACATATATATATGTGCATATATACCCTCCAACTATCCTAATACTGAGAAAGGTCCCATGAGTTACAAATATTATCTTTCCATGTAGGAATGTAAACATTTCAACTTTAATAAGTCTCTTATGGATTCTCTTTCCTGTTTACCTTTTCATGCTTCTCTTGATTCTTGTATTTGAAAGTCAGATTTTCTATTCAGCTCTGTTCTTTTCATCAAGAATGCTTGAAAGCCTCTATTTCATTGAAATTCCATTTCCCCCCCCTGAAGTATTATACTCAGTTTTGCTTGGTAGGTGATTCATGCTTTTAATTGTATCTCCTTTGACCTCTAGAATATTCCACACTCTTTGATCCCTTAGTGTAGAAGCTGCTAAATCCTGTGTTATCCTGATTGTATTTCCACAATACTTGAATTATTTCTTTCTGGCTGTTTGTAATATTTTCTCCTTGACCTGGGAACTCTGGAATTTGGCTGCATTATTCCTAGGTGTATTCCTTTAGAGATCTCTTTCAGGGAGTGATCAGTGAATTCTTTCCATTTCATTTCACTCTCGGATTCTAGAATATCAAGGCAGTTTTCCTTGAAAATTTCTTGAAAGATGCCTAGGATCTTTTTTTTAATAATGGCTTTCAGGTAGTCCAGTAATTTTAAAATTATCTCTTCTGGATCCCTTTTTCCAGGTCAGGTGTTTTTCCAATGAGATATTTCACATTGCCTTCTACTTTTTCATTCTTTTGGTTTTGTTTTTTAATTTCTTGATTTCTCATAAAGTTATTAGCTTGCATTTGCTTCATTTTAATTTTGAAGGAATTATTTTCTTCAGTGAGCATTTGAACCTCTTTTTCCATTTGCCCCATTTTGCTTTTTAAGGCATTCTTCTCCTCTTTGGCTTTTTGGACCTCTTCTGCCATTTGGGTTAGTCTAGTTTTAAAGCTGTTTATTTTCTTTGGCATTTTTTTGGATTTCCTGTAGCAATCTGTTGACTCTTTTTTCATGCCTTTTTTACATCACTCTCATTTCTCCTCCCAATTTTACCTCTACTTCTTTTTGTTGATTTTCAAAATCATTTTTGAGCTCTTCTATGACATGAGGCAAATTCATATTTTTCTTAGAGGCTTTGGATGCAGGAGCTTTGGCTTTATTGTCTACTTCTGGCTGTATGTTTGGTTTTCCTCGTCACCAATGATATAAGAAAATACGTCTTCACTGAGAAAGTAAAACTCTATAGTCTGTTTCTTTCTCCCTTGTTTGCTCATTTCCCCTGCCAGTTACTTGATTTATGAGCTTTGGTAAGTGGCAGGCTCCAGAAACAGCCTTCACTTCAGCAGTGGCTGCAGCCACTCTACATCTGGTTCTGGGTCTGGATCTGTGGCTGGACCACACTCTCTTCTCAGCCAGGTGAGAAACCCTTTTCACTGACCCTTGAAATTGTCTTCAATGTTTTTGGTTTGAGAAGTCAGGATTCCACAGCAGGAGCCAGTGATTTAGTCCCTTAATGCTTGTTCCCATCCTGCTACATCTGCGCTAATGTGGCCCATGCCAGCTAAACTACACTTGTCTCCCAGCCTGGTATTATAGACCATTCCTGTCAACCTTAAAAATTTTCTTGGACTGGAAATTTGCTTCAGTCTGTCATTTTATGACTTCTGCTGCTCTAGAATTTGCTTATTTGCTTAAAGTCAATGTTACAGGTTTTTTGAACTGTTTGGGGGAAGACCTGTAGCAGGTTCCTGCTTCTACTCCACCATCTTGGGCTCTGCCCCCCAACACATTTTTTAAAAGTTATTTTCAGTTGTGTCTGACTCTTTGTGACCTCATTTAGGGTTTTTTTTTGACAAAGATACTAGAGTGGCTTGCGATTTCCTTCTCCAGCTCATTTTACATATGAGAGAACTGAGGAAGACAGGGTTAAATAACTTGTCTGGAGTCACATAGCTAGTAAGCATCTGACTGCAGATTTGAACTCAGGTCTTCCTTACTCCAGGCCTGGCACACTATCCATTGTCCTACCTGGCTGCCTGGAACAAATCATAATGCTATAATTTATCAGGGTCCTGTTAGTAGTTTTATTGTGAAATTTGGTTGTTAGCTGAGTTTAAGTGCTATATTATGATAATAGCCTTATTGAATTCGTCTGATCTAGTCTAAATTCTGTACAGAATTAAAAATGTTTTAAAAAATTTCCATATAAAGCATCTTATTTTGCTTGATATCCCATTCTTCTTCTCTTTTTCTCCTACCCCAAACCTGGATGTATTCAAAGAAAATTTCCAAATATAGCTTAGGTTTAGCTGACTTCTTATCTCTCATTAAAATTTTTACCTATGCATTCTGGCTTCTGACCTTATCATTCAACTGAAACTGCCTTCTCCAAAGTTACCAATAATCTATTATTTGCCAAATCTAAAGACCTTTCCTGGATCCTTATGCTTCCTGACCTCTGCAGCATTTGACACTGTTGATGATTTTCTCATAATGTATGTTCTCTCTTCTAGGGGTTTTCATGATGCTGTTCTCTCCTGACTTTCTTCCTACTTCTTTGCTTGCTCTTTCTTCTTGCTGGTTCTCTATCCTTGTCATGTCCCCCAACTGTGAATGTTACCCCAAGGCGCTCTCCTGCCAACCAGTTTTCTTTTCTTTCTATACTCCTAATGACCTCATCAGCTCCAATTTGTTCAATTGTCATTTTTATGGAAAATATTCCCAGATGTATAGGAATCTACACAGGTCTAATTTTTCACCTTAGCTCTCATATTGCACTGCCAGTTGCCTAACGGATATCTCTTTTTCCCCCTTTAAAATGGTATTCTATTTTTTCCAATTATATGTGAAGACAATTTTCAACATTCATTTTTAAATGAAATTTTCAGTTTCAAATTTTCTCCCTCCCTCCTCTCCTTTCTCCCTAAGATGGTAAACAATTTGCTGTAGGTTATGTATATGCAGTCATGTAAAATATTTTTCAATATTACACATGCTCCAAAAGAAAAAACAGAATAAAAGGGGTGGAGGGAAACCTATGAAAAAAACAGACCCAAAGCAAAAAACAAAGAAATAGTGTGGTTTTGATCTGCATTCAGACTCCTTCATTTCTTTCTTAGGATGTATATAAGATTGTCTATCATCAGTCTTTTTTTTAATTTTAAAATGCTATATTTCTTTTATTTCTAATATGTTTTTATTAATTTATTTTTAGTTTTCAACATTCATTTCCACAGGATTTTGAATTCCAAATTTTCTCCCCATTTCTCCCCTTTCTCCACCCCATATGGCATGCATTCTGGTTACCCCTTCCCCCAGTCTGCCCTCCATTCTATCTGCCCCCCATCCCCTTTTCTCTTACCTTCTTGTAGGGCAAGATAGATTTCTCTACCCCATTGCCTATATATCTTATTTTCCAGTTGCATGTAAAAAACAATTTTTAACATTTGTTTTTAAAACTTTGAGTTCCAAGTTCCTTCTTCCCTCCCCACCTGGCCTCATTGAGAAGGCAAGCAATTCAATATAGGTTATACATGTGTAATTATGCAAAACACTTCCATAATAGTCATATTGTGAAAGACTAACTATATCTCCCTCCATCCTTTCATGTCCCCCATTTATTCTATTTTCAACTTTTACCGCGTCCCTTTTCAGAAGTGTTTGCTTCTGATTACCTCATTCCCCAATCTGCCCTCCTTTCTATCATTCCCCCACTTTTTCCCCTTTCCTGTTACCTTTTTGTAGGGTAAACTACTCAATTGAGCGTATATGTTATTCCCTCCTTAAGCCAAATCTGATGAAGGTAAGATTCACTCATTCCCTCTCACTTCCCCCATCTTCCCCTCCATGGTGGAACCTTTTTCTTGTCTCTTTTATGTGAAATAACTTCCTCCATTCTTTCTCTCCCTTTCTCCTTTTCTCAATGCATTCCTTTCTCACACCTTAATTTTATTTTTTAGATATCATCCCTTCATATTCAACTTACTCTGTATCCTCTGTCTACCTATCTATCTATCTTTCTTTCTTTCTTTCTTTCTTTCTTTCTTTCTTTCTTTCTTTCTTTCTTTCTTTCTTTCTTTCTTTCTATCTATCCATCCATCTATCATCTTCCCTCCAACTACCCCAATACTAAGCAAGGTTGCATGAGCTTCAAATAACATCTTTCCATGTAGGAATATAAACAGTTCAGCTTTAATAAGTCCCTTATGATTTCTCTTTTCTGTTTATTTTTTCATGCTTCTCTTGATTCTTGTATCTGAAAGTCAAATTTTCTATTCCGCTCTGTTCTTTTCATCAAGCATGCTTGAAAGTCCTCTATTTCATTGAAATTCCTGTTTTCTCCCTGAAGTATTATACTCAGTTTGCTGAGTAGGTGATTCTTGGTTTTATTCCTACCTCCTCTGACCTCCAGAATATCATATTCCAAGCCCTTCAGTCCCTTTCTGTAGAAGCTGCTAGATCTTGTGTTATCCTGATTGTGTTTCCACAGTACCTGAATTGTTTCTTTCTAGCTGCTTGTAATATTTTCTCCTTTGATCTCTGAACTCTGGAATTTGGCTGCCATATTCCTAGGATCTTTTTTAGGAGATGATCAGTGGATTGTTTCCATTTCTATTTCACCATCTGGTTCTGCACTATCAGGCCAGTTTTCTTGGATAATTTCTTGAAAGATGATGTCTAGGCTCTTTTTCTGATCATGACTTTCAGGTGGTCCAGTAATTTTTAAATTATCTTTCCTGGATCTATTGTCTAGGTCAGTTGTTTTTCCAATGAGTTATTTTACTTTGGGCTATATTTTTTTCATTCTTTTGGTTTTGTTTTATAATTTCTTGATTTTTCATAAAATCATTAGCTTCCATTTGCTCCATTATAATTTTGAGGGAATTATTTTCTTCAGTAAGCTTTGAACCTCCTTTTCCACTTGGCCAATCCTGCTTTTTAAGACATTCTTCTCATCATTTACTTTTTGGACCTCTTTTGCCATTTGGGTTAGTCTATTTTTTAAAGTGTTATTTTGTTCAGTATTTTTTGGGGGTCTCCTTTAGCAAGCTGTTGACTAGTTTTTCATGATTTTCTTGAATCTCTCTCCTTTCTCTTTCCAATTTTTGCTCTACATTTATTACTTGGTTTTCAAAATTCATTTTGAGCTCTTTCATGGCCTGATACCAATTCATATGTTTTTTGGAAGAATTTGATTGATGTAGTAGCTTTGACTTTGTTTTCTTCTGGTTGTATATTTTGATCTTCCTTGTCACCAAAGTAAGATTCTGTAGTCTGACTTTCTTCCTCTGTTTACTCATGTTCCCAGTCAAATATTTACTTTGTAACTCTTTGTCAAGGTAGGACTCTGCTTTCAGTTGGGGTAGAGGGTGGATATGGATGTACTGTCCCAGGTTTCAGGAGTTTTGTATCAGCACTTGATCCCCAGTCTTTGGTCCCAGAGCTCCAGGTGCTGCCTCCTACTCCACCCCGGGGCTAGCGCCTGCACCCCAGTCAGATGGCACCCCTCCCCCACTCAGGTCTGACAGAGTTTTCCCACTGACCTTCTATGCTATCTTTGGTGTTTTGGGGTTGAGAAGTCTGGAAACCACCACAGCTGCTGGTGATTCAGTCCCCTCAGTCCTGCTCTGGCTCGGTCTGTGCCAGTACGACCCACATTGAACTGTGCTCTGCTCCATTGCCAGCCCAGTGCAATAGAAGCTTCCTGTTGACCTTCCAGATTGTCTTGGGTTGGAGATTTGCTTCACTCCATCATTCTATGGATTCTGCAGCTCCAGAATTTGTTTAGAGTCATTTTTCACAGGTATTTGCAGAGCCTTGGGGAGAGAGTTCAAGGAGGTCCCTGCTTTTACTCCACCATCTTGGCTCTGCCCCCCATACTGAGTTTTTTAGAATTGTCTTGGGTCATTGTATTGCTGAGAAGAGCAAAGTCAATCATAGTTGATTATTACACAATGTTCCTTTTACTATATACAACGTTCTGGTTCCACTCACTTCATTTTGCATCAATTCATGTAAATCCAGGTTTTTCTGAGATCCACCTGCTCATCATTTCTTATTACATAGTAGTACTCCTGAATGGACCTTTCTAAATATCTCAAATTCAGTATGTCCAAAACTAAACTCTTCCCTCTTGTAAACTTCCCTGTGCTAGCAGAACGTACTGTCAACTTTCCAGACATACTGGTTTACAACCTTGTTGTCATTCTTGGGCTTCTCACTCTCACTGCATATATCTACTCAGATGGCCAATTGTTATTTTTTTCTCCACAACATCTCTTGTATACTTCTCCTTCCTTCTACTCAGTTATCACCTTTCTCCTGAACAATTCTCCTGAAGTAACCTTTCCACTCCTCTCCCTGCCTCATCTTTTTCTTTGCCAATCCACCTTCCACAGCTGCTAAAGTGACTTGATAACCTCCAAGGGTTCTTTATTTCTTCTCGCATCAAGTATACATTTCTTTTGCATTTGAAGCTCTTCATGACCTGATCTCTTTCTCTCTTTCCAGTTTTCTTACATATTATGGCTGCCCATGATGCAGCCATAATGACCTTCTTGCTGTTTCTCACACATGACTCTCCATCTCCCCTCTCCATACTTTTGTACTGATTTTCCCTCATCTCTAGAGTGCTCTTCTTCCTCAACTCTGCCTCTTATGAATCACTGGAGTCCTTTGCTGGTTCCCCCAAATACTGGTGTCTTCTCCTCTAAGGTTATCATGTACTTATCGTGTATGTGTCTTATATGAATTTATTTACATTCTTCTCGTCTTTCCCATTAGAATGTAAGAGAAATGTGGCATAGACTCCTCCCAATGGAACCAGCATTTCTGGAAGCAATTGGCAAAGAGAGAGCTACCATTTGTTCCCTTCTAGAATCCTTCTCAGCAACTTAGATATACACAGTATCACTTCAGCCTGGTTGTGAGTAAGTAAGTAATAAGGGAAGTCAGGATTAGAAACCATTTCAACCTTTTCCCCAGTATCTCTACCAGAAACCTATTATACCAATTCTACTTTTCTTCTCGCTCATCTCTCCAGCGTCATGGAAGGCCATGGTCGCCAATCCCTGGCTGCTTGAAATATAGACAATCTTTCTATGTGGCAATATGAATTTACCTAGAGGTCTTTTTTTCATGTTGGATTGTATGGTTACTTGACAGGGTTGTTTGTTGGTGGTTTCTTCTGATCCCATGCCCTAGTCTCTCTTTTTAAAACACCCAGTTCAGCACAACAGCTTACAGTATTCTTGTCACTTTTCAGTTCCAGTCAACTTTTTCACATTTTCTCTGATTTTTGTTCTCTGGAGTGTGTTTATAGTTCTATGTAGAAACTAAAGAAATGTAAAGTAAAGGTTCATCTGTCTAGGCAAATTTTATAATTGCAATAATTCAGAGACCTCATTTCAGGTATTAAATTTTCAGATTTCAAATCGTAGGCAAAAGCTACATAAGCATGATCCTAATTAATTTGATAATGAATCCCTCCTAATTAGATATTACCTAAAATTCTATCTTTACCCATAATTTAACACCTTTGTATAATCATCTTTTATTGACCTTAAAATGTGTTCAGTCTCACAATTCTTACTTTTAAAATTTAGTAAACAAAGAATTTGTTTCTCTTTCTTCTTAAATATTTAATATGATTTGAGCAAACCTAAAAATGAATTAGTCTTTAGCTTCTGAGATGAACATGCATAGTTTAAACATAGGCTATATTTATGGGCAAACTTAGTTGCTGGATAAATTATGGTGTGTGTTGTTTACTTATCAAATTCTGACAGTCTCTAAGTGGAATGAAGGCCAAGAAAAATATATATCACATCGTAATTGATAGAAGCAGGATAGTACAGTGGAAGTAACGCTGACTTTGGAGTCAGAGTACCTGGGCACAAATCCTACCTCATACGTGAACTTGGGCAAATAACTTTACTTCCCTGGACTTAGTGTACTCATCTGCAGAATGAGGAGGTAGAACAACATGGCCTCTGAGGTCTCTTTCAACTCCAAATCTATTATTTCTTAACATCATATTATTCTCTAATTCCTTGACATCCTTAAAACACTGCATATAAGCTGCTGAGAGCATGATAGAGTGAATAGAGAGACAGCTTGGAAGCCATAAAGTTTTATGCTCAAGCCCTGTTTCTGATACATGTGGGCTGTGTGCCCTTGGGCAATTAACTTAATCTTTAAGTGCCCCAGGGCCATACTGTAAGATCATAAGTAGTAGAGTAGATGCTCATCAGTTTTGGTAGAAGGAGGTTCCTCTTGGCAATAGTGAGCCTCTGTACAAGGAATTTCTTGATTGTCATAGCTCTCCTGTTTCAATAAAATGAGAAATCTAGTCTCTTGGGGCAGATAGGTGGCATAGTGGATAGAGGGCTTGGCCTGGAGTCGGGAAGACTCATCTTCCTGAGTTCAAATCTGGCTTCAGACACTTACTAGCTGTATGGTCCTTGTTGAAGTCACTCAACCCTCTTTTCCTTGGTTTCCTCCTTTGTAAAAAGAGCTAGAAAAGGAAATGGCAAACCATTCTAGTATCTTCGCCAAGAAAACCTCGAATGGAGTCAGGAAGAATACAGCAGGTTTTAAAAAACAACTGAACAACAACTAGTCCCTTCCCCCACAAAAAAGAAAGAAAAGAAAAGAAACCCAGAGATTAGGTTGAGCCTAAAGACTCTTTGTGATCCCAAGCACTGCTGTCTAATGTATAGCTCCTATTTTTGGTGACAAATCACCAAGAGTATTTTAACCCGTTCTAGGAGAAATGAATATAATAGTGAATTTCCTCATTGGCTATTAGTTACTTAAAATAGACTAGGGCTTCCTTTTATCTGACACCACTGGGTGACAATTTTTGGATTAATTCACTCAATCTTCCTTTAAATTCTGTCTTTTGAAAGTGTTTGGTTTCTCTATACTTTCTTCAATATTCTTTCATTGTTTCTGTGTATATTTGACTTCATGAAATATACAATTTGCTATTTTTCTTTTATTCCATTAATTTGCTTATTCCATTAATAGTATCTGTTTGGTGGTTTTGCAATCAATTAGTCAAATGGCAGTTTAGCAATAAGTACATACTACTTAGCAAGCATGATCCTAACTGCTGGAGTTAAAGGCAAGAACATAGTCCCTGTTGTCAAGGTGCTCATATTATACTCAAGGAGACAGCAAACACACACACACACACACACACGCATGCATGCACACACGCATGCACACACACAGATAGATATAGAAGTCTATATCTGTAAATCACCTGAAGGACTGTCTTTTTCGACAACTTAATACCTTTGCCAGACCATCTTTCATTGACCATAACATATATATTCAGTCTCACAATTTTTACTTTTAAAATTTATTAAGTATAAACATGTTTATATTTCATAAATATATATATATATAATATCTTGCATATCGGCGTGTATATATAAACACACCTACATGTATATAAAATAGAACTATCTCAGGGAAGGCACTAATGGGGAAGGAGAACAAGGAAAAAGACTCTTGCAGAATGTAGTATTTGAGCTAAATCTTGAAGGAAGCCAGGGAAGCCAGGAGGTAGAGATAAAGAGGGAGATCATTCCAAGGGTGAGAGATAGGCAATGAATGAAGGAAGTTGAGAGTTAGTGTCATGTGTGGAGGAACAGCAAGTAGATCAATGGTGCTGGCTTGTGGATAAGTGGAGAAGGATATAACAAGCCTATAAAGATTACAAAGGTTGTAAGGGTCTTTCAGAAATGGAAACTGTGTATGCTTGTACCATAGTTGCTTTTTCTTTGACTCTTTATATTCATGGTTACTTATTGTAGAATTAGCAAGTACAGAGTCTGACTGTTAGCCTCATGTTGTGTAAACTAAGCTGTCATAGACTCATTAAGAAAATCTCATCTGCCTCCCCCACCCCTACCCTGCTCTCCAAGTCATCATGCCCTTACTTATCAATAACAGAATGACTGTGGAGTGGAAGGAGGTGTGGTAGGGTATTCAATAGTTCATGAACATGATCAGTTATTCTTCAGGTTGAAGAACTGCTACCATGTTGCCCCTCTCTTCCACAGTGTATCTCTGTCAGCAGTCTCTGTGAAGAACGATAGCTCCCCATTAAAGATTCTCTGCTAGAACTGAGCATGGACTCATTTCATATGAATAGTCCACTACAAGCCTTGAGGTCAGCTGTGCGTTTCTGGGTGCCAATAAAACATATTGCTCATCATCTCTCCCCCTGCCTCTGTTTCTGTCGTTCTTAGGTTAGGGAAATTATGTTGGCTATGCTGCCCTTGATTTATTGTTATAAAATTTTGCATAAAAATATTCCATGTGTTTTCTGAGAATACTCTGTGTGTGCGTATCAAGGCTATAAAATGTTAATTGGCAGGGAAAAAAGTCTGCAGAGATAAATGATCTTTATGCAATAAATGAGCATAACATTTGCCAATCAGTAATCAGAATTTGGTGGAATTAATCACTGAGGGAAACAGCCATTATTTAGTCTATTTCTTGTTCAATAAGCAGCTCAGTTGGTTAGAAAATGTTTCATACATAGTTAAGGCTATGGTTCCATTCCCTATGCATACTGAGAATATCTCTTCCTATAACCCTCAAAGATACTACTATCCCGGTTCCCCTGTCTTAATGCCATTCTGCATGGTAGCCTGAAAAAGAATCATAAGATCATTGATTTAGACTAGAGCTAGAAGACACCTAAGAAGTCATAAAGCCCAGAATTATCATTTTAAGGAAGAGGAAATACAGACATGAAGTAGTTTTTCTAACATAGAGGTAGTAAGAACCAGAATCAAGCCCTGACCATACTGCCTAGTATATGTGGCTTGGCACAATCCTTTTTGCTACTGGGAAAACAGTGCAATGAGGATAACCTGTTGATGGCACCTCAGTAACATCATTTTTTCTACTAGAGTGTAACCTGTTTATCTGTAATCTCGTAGTGGTATTTCATCCTTTAAGCAAGATGTTTGTTCTAGTGATTTTTAGGATTATGGATTGTTATCCAGGAGCTTACTACCACCATTGATTTTTTTTTTTAAGACCATTGAAAAGACTAGGAAAATCTACAAAAACCACAGAAAGGAAAAAACAGTCTTGGAGTATATGAATTATTTACTTTAGGAGCACAAGTTCTGAAGTAGTTGAAATATGATCATATTTTATTTAGGTAATAACTGTGAAATAGTCACAGAATTTTTGAATGGCTTTTTTTCTCTAAAGGATAATGGCAGTACAACAAAGGAGTTAGAGTGGACTGCTTTTGCATGAATTGATTATAATAATTATGTTTTAATATTAGCAAAATATCGCAAAGTGTGAATTTGATCCTGAGTAAATGAATCCTGATATTTCAAGTATCTTCGTAAATATCATTTCAGTATTACAGCATTAGTCTAGAGAGATGTCATTTCATCAGCAGGTAAATTAATTACTTTGTTTCTTTCTTAGTTAAATGAATATGCAATAAGGCCAATTCCATGTGAGAAGATTCAAATAAACTCTCTGTATATAACATAAGCACCTATGTAGGCACAATCAAATAACATATCTTTTTGTGATTCATAGTTACCTGTCTCCTCCTTATGGTATTTTCTTTCTATTCTGTGAAGGAAATTTGATTTGGTGCAATATGTTTCACTGGTTCTTGACCTTGGGAGTTCCTTGAAGGAAATGTTTACTACATTCTTGTTGAAATGTTTATTGAACACTCAGATGTGCTGAGTGTTGCACAATACATGTATATTTTAGTACCTACTGCATAGCAATTTACATTTTAAGGCAGTAAGGCACACTCTGCATATGCTAATATAAAATACCTTATATAATTATATGCTACTGATCATTTTTAGGAATGTTTTGCAAATGGAAAAGTGCTTATTGGCTTTGGGCTATCTGTACATATTCCATAGAGTATAAAAAACATGGAGTACTGAAACACCTAACATAATACAATGTACATACATGGTGGGTACCAAGCAACTACTTTTTGAATATACTCCATGAATGAAGAAATGCCCATGAGAAAACTACTTGTGGAGTTCTTGCTTTCCTAAACCCAAGGTCCTTGCCCCAGCTTCCTATCCCAGTGGATGGAGGCCTCTTGAAAATAGCCATTATACCCTGGGCAAGATGTAACTCTAGGGCATGTGGCTAGAGCATATGGATGAGAGGTTTTCCAGGTTATGTGCCTTAGAACACTGAAGGGCCAAGTGGTTATTGCAAGAGGTCAGTGAACTATGTAAACCAACATAACTTAATTTTTTTAACTAGTATATCGTATATAAATAGAGAGAAATGTATATAGCTAGTTTATATGTACATTACATATGATTAATGTGATTAATAAAATACATATTCAATGAAAAGGATTATTTAACTTATAGTTTCTTTTTGCTGTTATGTATTTTCTCAGTGAATACTCATTGAACAACTATTATCACAGGAGGAGAGTGAAACTAGGGTATTTGAATTTTTTTTTTTTGGCCATTGCTTGGAAAGATTGAGAAGCACTGACATAGAGAATTGAGAGGCAGAGCTGTATGAATTTTGAGGAGGAAGGCTAAAGATTTAGTTTTTATCTTATTTTTGATCTCTGTTAATGTTAGGGATGATCTTTTGAATCTGACATTACTTCATTTCCATTTAAACTCATCAAATGTGATTTTTTGTCCTACATCCCCTCTTTTACACATGGGCTGCACTTAACACCAGTGAATATGTACCTTCTAAGGTGCTCAGAACCCAAAGGTGTTCCTTGGTTGGACAGTACTCTCCTTTGACATTTTTATTCCCCTCTGCTCATGTGTGTTCTCACCCCCTGCCACAGATGGGTGAGGGGAGATATGTGTGGGAGAGGGTCTATCAGTTGCCTGCCTGGCAGAAGCACAACTGGAAGTCAGTGGATTATTCACGCTTTCTTTTAGAGGAAAGTTCAGGGAAATGGAGTCTGTAGAAGAGTAGCAAAGAAGGCTCATTCATCCCCTGTGTCTGAGTACAAATATCGCCATCAGAGGAGGGAAACACAAGCTTATTAATCTTTCCTTTTTCTTGTAAAGGTGTTTGCGTTTTTGATAGCTCAGTTGTTGAATAAATATAAGATAATAATAATGACTAACAATAATGTGACAATCAGCAATTCTGTGAGTCTTTGATGTTGAATTTGGAATCATTCAAATGAACTTTAGAGATGTCAGCAGCATCATTAGTTAACAATGTGTTAATGGATGCCATCTGAAAGATAATTTGGAAGCACTCAGTTTCATTGCTGCAAGGGCACTACAGTCAAACATTCAGAAACTATTAAGCCAAGTGAAATAGCTGGCAGTCAGCTTCATCTACATGGTTACTAATTCATTCCATAAGAACAAAACCCTGATATATATTGTGGCAGGTGGTAGTAGATACCTGTAGCATCTTTGGTGGTGATCCGGACAAATGCTGTTACCAGGGATCCTGAAGCTGTGGTTACCTTGACAACTTGTCAGAAAGATTCAGTCATCTTTCTTTCTTATTCACATCCAAGCTTGTATCTCTCATAAACCCTTTTTAGTATATTTCAAAGGCAAACCTTTTAAGCCTTTTTACCATGATTTATCTGAGCTAATAGTCAAACTTACCATTAGAACCTTTCAAAAGTGAGAAATAAAAATTCTAGTAGTATTGAATGAGCCATAATGACTTGAGGGGATGGTCACTTCTTTAGGTTATTTGAGTGTTTTTGCACATTTCATTTATATAACAAAGTGACTTCTAATCTATGCTTCATGTTTTATATTTGAAAATGTAGATGGGACAGAGGCAGAATGAAATAATGGAGAGAGATTTAGCCACAGTGTCAAGACAACCCGGGTTTAACTCCTTCTGACACATACTGATTATGTGAACCCTGGCAAACCATTTAATTTTGACGTACCCAGCCAACTCTCTAAGACTTTAAGTTGAAGAGTAGAGGGATCGGTAGAGGGATGTTTCCTACCATGAATTCCCTATATGAATGAAATGTAATCACAGAATTGGTCTTAAAAAAAGTTGGTACTAGTAATTGACAGATATAACTTTTGGTACTATTGTCAAGCCTAAAATAATAATAATAAAAAAAGAAATCATCTATGCTCCATCATTGGGCCCATACTTAGAGCCTTTCAACTTAAAAAGACTTGCCTGAGTTTATGCTCTGCTGGCATAGTCTTTGAGAACCCCAGACTACTCCCATGCCACAATGAGATGCCAGACCAATATTCAGTACAGACCTAGCAATGAACTGTATGCCCATTATCTGAGCACTAACCTCAGTTTGGAGAGAATCGTTGACATAATGGCCACAGAGTGAGGAATTTTTCAATCATATCAACTCTCAAAGACTATCTAACAAGTCATAAAAGGACCATAATCTGGATAGGTAGAGGAAGTGCCCTTGTATCAACAAAATCAAAGGCTGTTAAAGTATTAAGTAAGTATCCTTGGTCATGGACTTAGTAAGTCATGATATGCCAGGTAGATTTTATAGCTCCTCCCAAATGTCCTCCTAGGGTGAATTGTGATTTGCTCCAGACCAGCTATGCCACTTTTATAGTTTTTCTGTCTTATCAACTCCTCTGCTTTGTTAATGTCATTCCCTGCTACTTACAAGGTTCCCCTGTCCCACTTGTGATAACTATTCATACTTTGGAGTTAAGCTTAAATGTCATCACCCTCCACGATCCCTTCTGCTCAACTAGATGAGATGTCTGACCTCCTGTTGTTTATATCGCAAAACACATACTGCCTGGTATTATAACTTGTATAGTGTTTTACCCACAGAACCCTATTAGGTTATAAGCTTCTTGAGAATAGGAACTATATCCTATTGATCTTTATATTTTCCTTCTTTATAGAGGTATCCAATAAATATGCATTGAATTCATTAATTAAATATGTTCAAGTAGACAAGCGTTTTTTAAGCACCTACTGTGTGGCAGGCACCATGCTTAGCACTGGTTACACGAAGAAAAGCAAAAAAAAAAAAAAAAAAAGCCTGCTCTCAAGGAGCTCACAGTCTAATGTAGGAGAGAACATGCAAGCAACTATGTATAAACAAGACACATATAGAATAAATTGGATATAATTTCCAAGTGAAGGCATTAATACTAAAGCAGACTGGGATAATCTGCATGTAGAAGGTAGAATTTTAGCAAATACTTGAAGCAACTCAGGGAAACCAGGAGTCAAAGATGAGGTGGGAAAGAGTTCCAGGCATGGGAGACAGCCAGTGGAAATAGAGTTTTGAATTTTTTGTTTTAAAACTCTCTGTATTTGTGCAATCAAAATGGATTTCTGAATTTTTACTGTACAGGAGTAGTGGTAGATCTTTTAATAATCTTATATAACATCTATCAAAGATTGAAATGACATCTTCTTGATGTCTCTCTAGTCTTTGATACTTGATCTACTCTCCTTGACACTCACTTCTCTCTAGGTTTACAGAATCACAATCTCCTGGTTCTCATACTGCCTGTCTGACTGTTCCTTCTCTCTCTTCTGTTGGTCTTCTATCACATAGTTTTGTTTATAGAAGACTTAATATTTGTTTTTTGGCCCAAAGTGAATAAATTTATCAGTGCAAGGTAACAAAACCTTACCTAATGATTTCCTGAAGGATGTTTTATTAAAGTGCTTTTGGACTTCCTCCCCAAGCACTGAACCTCTTTCCCCTGCAGTGGTGTCTCTGTAGTAGGATCTTTTCCCAGGGAATCAATGGAATCTGGGACTTCAGGCATATGAGCCCTAAAAGTCCTATCCTACCTTTCCCTGCCCCCTGCAAATTGGGAATGGAATGGAGCAGGAAATTAAGTGGTGTTTTCTCCCATTTGTACCATCTTTCCCTCTTTCTTATCTCTGTGAAAGCCTATCAGGAGCTACACCATCACGTGTTTGTGAACATTTTCCACTGCTCTGTTGGTGCTATGTGTAGTGGTATTTTCAGGTTACAGCAAGTACTTCTGTTTCTTTGTTACTAAGATATTACTTAGAAAATATATAATCCTTGTTTAGGCTCTTTGTTCTAATTATAACCAAACTTTATTCATCTCAATACAGATTAATCACTGAATCAACAAATATTTATCAAGCTCCTACTTGATACAAATCCCTCTGCAAATACCTTACTGCATAACAAAATGGAATAAGACACCTCCCCAGAACCCAGAGGTCTTATACGCTGACTAGGGAGATAAGGCATATAGATGAGTAAAGATTCCTTGAGTCAGCCTTGGCTGTTTTCTGTTATAAGCTTCCCCCTCTCCTTTCTTGTCATTCTTTTGAACTGCTTCCCTGTACCACTCAGCTAATATATACTGAGAGAATGTAAATTAATTTCAATATTAGCTTAACTATAATATAATGGAAAAGAATATCTGCAAAAGTACCACATAATTCAGATATGCATAGATCTGCATTATATTTGATGTATGCATATATATATAACACACAGTAAGCACCCTAACATACACAATGGAACCTGCTGTCACAGGTTCTTAGATCCGTATTTATAAAAGGAAAGACAACTTTTGAGGGGTCAACAATCCCTTTAATTACATTCAACACACAGGGAAAATAAGCAGAGAAATAAAAACCAATAGGCAGAGCTCTACTGCCTGAATCAAAGCAATATTGCTGTACACTTTACATACATCTCTAAATCGAGAGAGCCTTTACAACTGAGCAGTTGGGGGCTCTGAACACATGGTCACTCAGAGTCTCGACCAGATAGTCACAAGATCCTTCTCATAAATGAACCCCCAAAGTAAAATACGACCTCTGGCTCAGAGTCAGTAGGCATGAAACCTAAGTGACTCAACACAGCTGTGAACTCTCAGGGT
Source organism: Notamacropus eugenii (assembly GCF_028372415.1). Classification (NCBI taxonomy): domain Eukaryota; kingdom Metazoa; phylum Chordata; class Mammalia; order Diprotodontia; family Macropodidae; genus Notamacropus; species Notamacropus eugenii. The sequence goes on from NC_092876.1 coordinate 395,215,423, forward strand.
TCAAAGGAGATTGAACCTTTAGATGCTCACAATTTAGCCTCACCCTGGGAAACAACTGCAAAAAGAAAACAAATTGTTACAATATATGATACATACATGACATGATATGTTGTATGTGTATATGTTATATAGAGGTACAACACGCTATATGGTATATGCAACTTTGTACGTAGCATGATATGTCTGTCTGTCTAATCTATCCTATCTGCCTACCTTTCCACACATACATACACACATACACGTAAATATTATGTGATACTTTTGCACCGCTTAGGATTCTTACTGAATTCATAATGCTTATGATACCTTGCAGGGAGGAGGTTGGGTCAGGTGATTTCCAAGATCCTTGAGAATTTTAAGCTTACTCTCTCTCCCTCTTTTTCCCTCTTTACCTCTCTCTCTCTTTTCCTCCATATATATGCATTTACACATATTTTTTGTGTGTGTGCATATATATAATACATGCTTGTATGCATGTTATATTACACGCACGCACACATATAATGTTAATTTTTGCAGATTCCCCATTACAATAATCTCATTTAATATATTACATTATTAAACATATATATACATATATGTATATATATCTCTGTATGTGCAAAACAGGTATAAATATACATGCACATCTCTACACACACACACACACTCACGGCCCCCCCCCCCCCCCCCCCCCCCCGATACAGCAGTGATATAGTGCTAGAAGCCCTGGGATCAATTCCCAACTGACACAGAATGAGTGTGTCAACCTGGCCTCTAGGTCACTCTCTAGAACAATAATTTGCAGAAAAGGTTCTGACCTGCACAATCCTCACATCAAGTCTTCTCTTGTAATAATGAAACACTGATCAACAAAACAAATGGACAAACTGATCAGGTCTGATAGCATACATAACATCTTAGCATCCATCACTCTTCACTTTTCTATTCCAGTTATAGCTAGACCTGGTCAGTAAATTTGGTATTTTAGAAGTATGGTAATTCTATCAGGCCAATGCTCTATTTAGTATTTAAATTCATAATATTTATACTGCTTTACATGAATAGGTTGGGCCAGATGATGTCAAAGATTTTAAAATTCTAAATCTATAATCCTTTTTCATATTTTTAATATAATGCTTTAGAATATATAAAGTGCTTTACAATGTATTACCCTTGAAAAATTCATCGTACCTCAGTTAAATTGGGCCCTTACATATAGTAGACAAGCCTGTTATTCATCCTTGTTAATTCCATAATGTACTTCGGTAGTGACTCTTTTAAGCCTTTTTCACTATCTTCGGAGCCTGAATCTTATTTCTTTGCTGTTTGCTACTTCCTCAGCCTTCTGGTTACTTTACTTAAAATATCTAGCCACTCAGCCCTTTTTCTCAATCTGCCTTAAAATATCTCTGCTCTCTATATTAGTTCTTTCTGCCCTCCCACTTGTCTTAGAGAAAGATGTGGCCTGCCTTTCCAAAGAGAATGCTTCATATTGCCCTTTAATCTGTCTTTCCCTGCCGCCTTCAGTGTCTTGTTTTTTTCAAATGCATCCCTTCCTTTCAGCATTTTAAAAATATATTTTGTTTTTACATCACCTCGATTTCTACCTTTATCCCTTCCACTTCACCATCAAGACGATGGGTAGCCTGCTTCATCAGCTGCTTGCGGGACTCATGTTTGATTATTGTATCAATTAGTGTTCTTAAATCTTTCAAAGTTATTTATCTTAACAATTTATTATATAAATAGTTTTGGTTCTGTTCATGTCTCTATGCATCAATTCATACAAGTCTCAAGTTTCTGTGAAACCATCCCTTAATCATTTCTTATACAACTGTAGCATTCCATTGCATTTATATATCATAATTTTCCCAGTTGATTATGCATCCCTTTCATTTCTAGTACTTTGCTACCACAAAAAGAGCTACTGTAAATATTATAAACATATATATGAGCCTTTCCTATTTCTTTGACCTCTTTGATATATATAAGCCTGTATTTCTGGGTCAAAGGGTATATGCAGTTTAGTAACTTTTTTCCTTATAGTTCTAAATTATTTCTAGAATGGCTGTACCAGTTCACAGCTCTATCAACAGTATATTCATGTGCCTATTTTCCCACAGTCCCTCCAACATTTGTTAATTTCTTTTTTGGGGGGGAAGGGTTAACATTGGCAATGTGATGGATGTCAAGTGGAACCTGAGTAGCTTTAATTTGCATTTTCTAATTATTAGTGATTTGTGGTATTTTTTAAAATGTCTATAATTAGCCTGGCTTCATATCTTTTGTTGACCATTTATCAGTTGGTGGAAAGCTTATATTCTTATAAATTTGAATTAATTCCTTATATGCTTTGAAAATGAGATCTTTATCAGAAAAAAAGTTACTTCAAAGGGTTTCTCCTACCCCCTCTTCCCCCATGCGGTTGTTTCCTTTCTAATCTTGGCTGAATTGGACTTGTTTGTACAAAATATTTTTAATTTGATGTAATAAATATTGTCCATTTTATCTTGTGTGTCTCTATCCCTTGTTTGGTCATGAACTCTTCCCTTAATCATCGATTTGAAATGTAATTTCATTTTCCTCTAGTTTATGATGTGAGTTTTTATATCTAGGTCATGTATTTATTTGGAGATTATCTTGGTACATTGTGTGCGGTTCTGTCATAAGCCTAATCTCTGCTGTACTTGTATCCAGTTTTCCCAGCAATTCTTTTTTGTTGTTGTTGTCATAAGTGAGTCTGTAATCCAGTAGCTAGGGTACTAGGTTTATTTTCTTTTGTATGTTATGTAGCTTATTGTTATGTGCACTGAATAATTTTTAAAATCAGTAACAAATCATTCTGATTATTACTGCCCTCTTCCTTACTTAAAAATAAAAACTTCCCTTGACATTCTTTGCATTTTGCTCCTGAAGGTAAATATAATTTTTTTGATCAATGAAGTAAATCCTCCGGTATTGAAATGACACTGAATAAGTAAATTAATTTAGGTAGTCTTATTATTTTTATTATATTGGCATAGTCCATTCATGAACAATTAATATTTCTTCAATTATTTATATCTCTGTTTATTTCTATAAAAATGTTTTATAGTTGTATTCATATAGTTTCTTTGTGTGTCTTGGCAGGTTAACCTCCAAAGTATTTTATACATTTCATAGTTGTTTTACATAAAATTTCACTTTTTAAATTTTTTCCGATTGGATTTTCTTGTTTATATGCAGAAATATTGATGGATTGTACGGATTTCTCATATTCTACAACTGAGCCAAAAGTATTATTTCAATCAATTTTTTTTGTTAACTCCACAGGTTCTCTAAGTACACCACTGTTTATCTTCAAAAAGTGGTTTGTTTCTTCTTTGCATATGTCTGTTTCTGCAATTTCTTTTTTCTTTCCTTACTGCTGCAGTTAGCATTTCTAACATTATATCAAATAGTAGTAGTGACATTGGCTATACATATATATATATTTACATCTGATGTTATTAGAATAACCTTTAGATGTTTCTATTATTTGTATATTCCTAGCTCTTAACTTTATATAGATACTTAATCTCATATTAAGAAAAGGTGAATTTATTTCTAAGTTTAAAGGGAAATTGGTGTTGTATTTTGTCAGTATCCTTTTATTATTATATCTTTTGGTGATTTTTAACTTTCTTATTATGAATATGACCTATTATGTTGACAATTTCCTAATATGGAATCAAGTCTACATTGCTGGTATAAATCTTACTTGGTGATAGTGTACAATCTTTTTAATATGTTGTTGTAGTCTACATGCTAATATTTTATGTACAAATTTCCTTTGCTAACTTGAAGAACAATTCATTTGTCAATTTTATTCACATATTTTAGGTCAAAATGTTTTCTAATAATTTCCTTTGTTCCTTTTAAATTTGTTATAAATTCCCTTTTCATTTTGATACTAAATTTATTTTCCTTTCCTTTTTAAAATATGTCCAGTGTTTATTACAGCATAGTAAAATTCCATTTCATTGATGAACCTCAGTTTGTTCGGCATTTTAGAAACTTTTTAAATATGAATATTAAAGGGAGGATTCTTAGGGTGGAAGTTTTAGTTCAATTAAAGATTATATCACAGACATATTCATATTCTATTATGCTATGCTTTGAGGCACATATAGAGAGACTTAAAACTACATATGTATGCATGTATTAATATATTAATAGTTAATATAATGTATATATAAATATAATGAATTAATTCATTTAAAATATTTACTACTAAAACTGAATATGATATGAATGAAAGAGAAGTACAAGAGATTCCTGATGATGGAGAAATCTCTTGTAACTTTAGAAGTCAGGGAAGACTTCTTGAAGGAAAATGCACTTAGAATCATAGGTCCACAGATTTAGAGTTAGGAGGCACCTTAGAGAACATTTAATTCAACTAAGACCCCTTAGAAATGAAGTCCCTTGCTTAGTGTGACGTAGGTAATGTCCGAGTCAGAGTTCAAACCTAGCGCTACAAACTTTCAGATCCAATGTTCTGTTAGCTTTACTACCCTATTGCTATAGGTCTAGCCAGGGACTTAGAACAAGTTGAAGAGATGCCTTGGATTTGATAGGCAGAGAATGGACATGAGGTTTAGAGAGTGCCATTCTAGAAAACAACAGATGGTATGAGTCAAGAAGTAGAAGTAGGAAAGAACATACATAGTTTGGAGAGATGGTGAAGTAATACTTTGGTTGGAACATAGAGGTAAGAGTATTTAGAACACCCTCTATGAGGAGTGGGTTGGAAAGTTAATAGAAAGAGGAAAAAAAAGAGATTGTCTTGTGGTAAGGACCCAGTTTTCTGCTTTTACTCACTCTTGGTACTTCCTCTCCCATGGTGGTGCTTGGGCATTAATTGTCTCCTTTTCATAGAATTCACTCCTTTCTCACCTGTGCTTCTCAGAATCCCTTGTTTACTTCAAATCTCTGCTACTACTTTATACATAAAGTTTTTACTGATCTCCCCAAATACTGATCATATCCCCTTCCCCTAAATAGACAAAATAACAAACCAGTTTCTGTTAATGAGATAACTATTCTCCTAGTCACAAGGACTGAAAAAACTCTTGGTCATCTCATCTTTTGTTTTTCCTCTGTCTCTGATCCACTCACATCCGTTTAATCAGTTATCACATCATACTGAATGCTTTTCCCTTATAATTTCTCATGAACCCTTCTTTTCAACACCTGCTGGGAATGATAGTTCCTTGTCTTCTGTACCTGTCTTACCTTTGTCCATAATACATGAGAATAAGTGAAAAATCTGTGATAATGCCTGCATAGAAAATTCACAGTGTAGGAACTTCTTTCACCAACAAAGATTCCTGTCACTCTAAAACCAAGTATGTAAGTCCTGGAAACTACCCTGAGACATACAGAGGTTAAAGGAGTTATCCAAGATCACACAGATGGTAGAGATTTTGAGCCCAGGTCTTCTTGACTTTTAGTACAGAATTCTCTCCACTATACCTGTCTATCTTTACACACCATGCACATTCTTGCCTGATTAAACTTCTTAAAAACTGTGCTTTGTATATGTCACTCCTCTGTTCAACAACTTTCAAAGTCTCCTCCTTGCCTGTATATACTTCAACGTGGGTCTCAAAATGCTGCCCACCACAGTTATTTCTTTTTAAACTACCCACAAACTAATAATGTTTTTTAAACGTTCAAAATATTCTTATTGTATTTAAAAATTTAAAAAATATTCTTACCTAGGGACTATATTTGGCACTTCACCAGTAGTTTGATGATCAGGTCTAAAATCCAGGAAGTCATTTGCGATCTGTTACTAACATACCCTTTCAGCTTTTTATCTCATATTCTTTTATATGAACACTTCTTTCTAAACAGACTAGTCTCTGTGCTTTCTCCTCCTTATCATAACGTGTATTTGACTCATGCTGCTCCCCCTACTTGGAATGCTGCCCTTTCCTTCCTGTTAATGTTCTTCTCACCTCTGCCTACCTCTTGCTCAAGGTCCTGATCAAATCCTTCCTGGATGACTCCAATCACAATCCCTCTCCCTCTGAGTTCCTACAGCAATCTTGCTGTGTATTCTACTTATACAGCACTTTCCACATATTGAATTTCCTTCCTTCCTTCCTTCCTTCCTTCCTTCCTTCCTTCCTTCCTTCCTTCCTTCCTTCCTTCCTTCCTTCCTTCCTTCCTTCCTTCCTTCCTTCCTTCCTTCTTTCCTTCCTTCCTTCTTCTTTTTTCTTTTTCTGATAGGCTACTTATTTCATTGGTACAAAAAGCTTCCAGAACTTCCTCTACCCATACAGATAGTCATCTTCTCTGCAATTTTTCTTCTTCAAGAGTTGCCTAAGGGATTGGATCTCCTTACTCAGCCATGATGATTTATCATCAGAGGCGTCACTGGACCCCAGGTTGTCCCATTGTGCCTTCCATCCCTTTCACACTACAATATGGATAGAGCCTTGAGTTAGAAAGACCTGAGTTCAAATTTGTTTTCAGATATGTATGAGCTATTTGACCAGGGTCAGGTCACTTAACCTGTTTGCATCAGTTTCCCAGCTTGAAACCTCAGTTCAAAAATAGGAATTCAAATAAGTTACCTCCCAGCATTCTTTTAAGGAGCAAATGAGATAATATTCGCGAAGCATTTAGCATGGTATCTGGGACATAGTAGGTGCTTTATAAATGCTTATTGTGTTTTCCCATTGTAGTCATATATATATGTATACATGTATGTGTGTATATATATACATATATATATATGTGTGTGTGTGTCTGTGTGTGTCTTTTATCTTTCTAGCAAACTCAAAGAGTGCAAGAGCCAATTCTTAAATGGTACATATCTCCTCAATTAGTAGTACGTAAAATTAATTGGTGCCTAAATACAGAGCATACAAAATACATTGTGACCTCCTAGTCTAGTCTTCTGAAAGAGTTAATATTTCCTCTTAAGTACCTGATCATTAGCTGGGGTGGGGAGCCTGTGGCCATTAGGCCACAAGTGGCTCTCTAGGTCCTCAAGTGCAACCCTTTGACTGAATCCAAACTTCACAAAACAAATCCCCTTAATGAAAGGCTTTGTTGTGTAAACCTTGGGCTCAAGGTCATAGGTTCCTCACCCCTGAAATGTATTTGGATACAGTGATTTAGGCATTGGGGTAGAATTAAATTCAGTAATCCTTAGTATATTTAGATTTTTCTATCCCTTGCCACCTGTTGGTAAATTTGGCTCATCTCTTATTGCAGAAACTTCTTTCCTCCTGCTAATGTTAGGAATTTGAGTTGAGAAATTTCAAGTATCCAAATGGTCTTCATATTTCCAAGAGATCTTTTCTTCACTGTTTGTTTTAAGAACATTGAGACAAGCACAGCAGACCTGCCACAGGAAGCATCACAAACAGTTCTTTTATTCTGCACTCGGAGAAATTGTTGGTTCACAGTTTCTCTCTGGTGCACAATTTGTTTTTTTTTTTCTATGACTTCAAGCTAATTCTGTTTTTATAAAAAAATAAGAGAAGCAAAACTACCCATGATTTGAAAACCATGAGAAAAACAAAGGCACAAGGAATTGCCCACATATTTGCTTGATTTATGGTGCTGTCACAGCTGCCTAGTGACGAAAAATGGACTAGAATCCAGATCTCTTTACTCCCAGTATAGGATTCTTTACACACTTTGGAGCATAGAAATGGCATTTTTTTTTTTTTTTGCCAAACACCACAACTGTACTTTCAGTGGATTAAATTGCTTTCTCAGCTAGTTTCAGTTTAATTATTATTTTTTAATTTTTTGAGTCATGAAAATTAACAACAGGAATGTTTCCATATACAGAAAAGACAGAAAATGGTTATTTTACAGGGAATCCTGAATCTATTACATGTAGCTTGCTCCTTTTTAGCATACACTAAATTTAACGTGGTAGTATAACTTTGCTCAGTTTGGCTGTGACCCCCATTGAACCCTCCTCTGATCTTCTCTGTGTTATTTCTTAAGTGTTTCACTGACACTTTTCCTTCCTTCCTTCCTTCCTTCCTTCCTTCCTTCCTTCCTTCCTTCCTTCCTTCCTTCCTTCCTTCCTTCCTTCCTTCCTTCCTTCCTTCCTTCCCTTTTTCTTTCTTTGATTGCTTGAAATATATGCCAACTTGTATTATGACTGGGTCAAAGAGTACACACAGTTTAGTAAATTTGGGGTTATAGTTCCAAATTGCTTTCCTGATTGGTTGGACCAATAGTTCCAATAGTAATGCCTTAATACTCTGGTTCTCATGGCCTCCCCACATCCCACATCCATGTCATTTTCATTTTTTTCATTATCTCTGCCTGTCTAATAAAGTAGAGCCTCAAAGTTGTTTTATTGTCCATTTCTCTTAGTAATTTAAAACATTTTTCTAATACTTATTGATAACTTGAATTTCATCATTTGATGAAAGCCTGTTCATATACCATTTGCCACATCTTCTGGGAAATGGTTCTTGTTCATATCTAATCATTTTGATTCCCTTTGTGTCTCAGATAGTAGACTTTATCAGGGAAATTTTTTGAAAAGGTGTTTCTCCATTGTACAGTTTCTCTTTTAATTCTCACTGTCCGACTTTTGTCTATGCACATCTTTTCATTAAAAAAAGTCAAACTTCCATTTATCTGCTGTGATTCTCTCTATTCTTTGTGCTGTGTACCTCTCTTCTATCCATAGTTACAAATGTTGTTTTTTTCCTCGATCCTGTAATTTGCATAATGTACTTTTTATATCGATATTATGTATCCATTTAGACCTTAGTGTGGTAATGGTTTGTGTTATTTATCTGACTCATTTTCCCCAGACTTCTTTCTAGTTTTCCTAGTACTTTGGTGCTGCTGTTACTATTTTAATCACGTACTCTGTATTTCAGTAGTAGATGTCTAGGTGTCTTTGTGTTTATCTAACGCTAAGTTATTGTGTTCTACTGCATCTGGATATTGTACACTGAATCCCTTCCACTGAAAAACTTTTCTTTTTTTTTTTTTCACTAGTTCCAAATATTTTTCTATTTTCTAACCAGTTCCAGATTTGATAATTGTCACATTTTGGTATAGGTTAGAATATTGTAAACCTAGACCTCCCTTCTTCCCATCCCCCACTTCCACCCCTTATGCTACCACTCCCCCTTCTCCTTCCATTATTTCCCTTGAGATGCTTGACCTTGTGTTCTGCTAGATGTATTTTATTATCATTCTGTCTGGTTTACTTACTGAAATAACCAGTTCGTCTTTTCATTTGTTTGGCCCTAAATCTTTAAATTGCTTTAGTTATCATTTTTATTTTTATTCCGTTAGCACATTCTAAGCATAATTGATTAGTCATCCAATTATATCTCTCTATTTTTACAAAAATTATTTTTATAAAAGTTTATTTTAATTTTATGAAAAGTGTTTTGCTTTATATATTATCTGTGTCTGTCTTGGTAAGAATTGGACTCATGTAATTTACGTTCTATAGTTAGTTTGAATGGAATTTATTTTTCTGTCTCTTACTCCTGGGTTTCTTGGTACTTTAAAGAAGGACATAATAACTCAGGGTTTATTTTGCATCCTACTTCTTTCTTAATGTTATTAATGTTTTCTATGAATTTTAGAAAAAATAGGTTTCTAAAAGTAAGGATTTTATTTTTTCCTCTATTTTTCTATTCTCTATTGTCATAGTAAAATTTCTATTTATGCAAAATTTCTTTATTTTTTTTCCTTTTTTCATAATCCAACTTCCATTTATCTACTGTGATCATATCTACTGTGACAACAGAACACATTATTTATTCTGCTTTTCTATTGTATCTTCTGTTTTTTTCTTTTTATATGTTTATTTCATTAACTTCTCTTTCTTGTCCAGTTGCTATATGGTGCCGGGATTTGTAGAATTGTATTAAATAATATTAGTGATATTTCACATTTTTGAATTACCCCTTACCTCATTAGAAAAATTTTTGGTGTTTATCCATAATGTTTAATCTTAGTTTTATATTGATACTATTTAGCATATTAACAAAAGGCCCATTTATTCTTATGCTTTTTAATTTAAGAAAAATGGAAATGGTCTATTTAGTCAAAGACCTTTTCTTTATCTAGTGATGTCATTATGTGATTTTTATTTTTATTGGTAATGTGAGTGATATTATGTTTACGCTTATTCTAATTCTACCCTGCATCCAAGCTGTCTACAATTCATGACTTTCCTAACATACTGTTATAGTCTTTTTGTTAATATTATATTTAGCATTTTTTAGAGATGTTAGTCTTAGTTTTATTTTCTGACTTCTGTCTCCTTGATTTTGAAAGATAATTTTCTTGAATAATTGAATAATTTGATAATTTTTTGAAAGATAATTCTTTCAAAGAGCATTAGTTTCCTAGGTATTTGATGGAAAGTTATCTATAGTTTTGCAAATCAAATTAATAAAAAATTGTATAGACTTATAAATCTATCTGGTCTGGTGTTGTTGTTTATTTTTTTTTCATTATGCTCCCCCCTTCCACTACCCTTCATCGCCCCTGGGAGTTCTTTTATGGCTTATTCAGCTTTTTTCTGACTTTTTAAATTTAATTTTAATTTAGTTTTATTTATTTAATTTCTCTATTTCTTGTTCTGATAATCTGGTTATTTTATAGTTTTATAAATATTTATTTATCACATTTCAATTATCACTTTTTCTTTCATGTAACTGGGCAAACAGTTTCAAGTAATTTCTTTTATTTCCTCTTCTTGTTTTTAATTCTTATTGTTGGCCATTTAGTTTCTCTCTCTTTTTATTATATAATCATATCACTTATCTTATTATTAATTTTAAGGTTCCTAGTTTTATTGATCAATTCAGAGTTTTTATTGATTTATTTTCAGGTTTATCTCTTGATTTTCAGAGTTTCCATTTTTGTGTTTTGTTGCAGAATTTTCATTTTTTTCTATTTTTGATTGCAAGACTAATTCACTGATGCATTTTTTTTTTTTTGTTGGTAAAAGATTTAGAGTTATAAAGTTTCCCCTAAGGACCTTTTTCTTGCTCTATTTCAGAAGTTTTGGTATATTAGGAAAAGAAGGAAGGGAATAAGCATTTATAACTACCATATGCCAGACCCTGTGCTAAATACCCTTTACACGTATTACTTCCTTTAATCCTCACAACGGTCCTGTGAGGTAGGTGCTATTGCATCATTGTTTTCATTTTTTCTATGAAATTATTTTTTATGAAATTTCAGTAATTTGTTCTTTGACCTAACAATTCTTTAGGATCAAATTATTTATTTTAAGTTTGAATCTCTTTTTCTCAATAATCCTTAGTTATTATTTTTTCATTGAGTTGAGGTTAGTAATGATATATTCAAAATTTCTACCTTTTAAATTGTGTTTGTTATATTTTTATTTTCTAATATATAATCAGGTCTTATAATGGTATAGCTGAGCAAAAGAGACACGCATACGTACATATATGCAAACATATATATTCATATTTATGTTGTTCGGTCATTTCAGACATGCCTAACTCTTTATGACCCAATGCGGAGTTTTCTTGGCAAAAATTCTGTTTGCCATGTCTTTCTCCAATTCATTTTACAGATGAGGAAACTGAGGCAAACAGGGTTAAGTGACTTGCCCAGGATCACACAGCTAGTGTCTGAGGCTGGATTTAATTTGATTTGGAGTCAGTTCTTCTGACTCCAGGCTTGGTAATCTATCCATTGTGGCACCAACTCTCTATGTGTGTATGTCCGTACTTGTGTGTGTGTGTGTGTGTGTGTGTGTGTGTGTGTGTGTGTATACACATTCATTTCCATTTACAGTCAGCAATCACCAGAGATTTTATTTAGCTTTTCTAAAATTCCATTCCTTAACATTTCATTCATAATTCTGTTAAATTTATTCAAGTCTGAAAAGGGCGCAGTGAAGTCCCCAGCTATTACCATTTTTGTTTTTCTATTTCTCACTATGATCCAGTGAATATTTCCTTTAAATACTTAGATGCTATTAAATTCATTGTCTCTATACACACACACACACACACACACACACACACTACATTCCTACACACAAGCACACACATCTATGTAGTATATAATATGTACATACAGAGTATTACCGTGATTTGTTATCTATATCTTTTGGCATGATATGATTTCTTGCTTATGTCTTTTAATATTATCTATTTTTAATATTGTCTTGATTATGTTTGCTAACCTAGATTTAAAAAATTTACCTGCAACTCCATGAATTCTTTTCTAGCCCTTTATTTTAACTCTGTGAACTTCATGTCTCATTTTTTATCAGCAACATATTATATTCTGCTTTCTAATTATTTTTGTTACCCTCTTCCATTTGATGAGTTTATCTCATGCACATTCAGGTTTATAATTGTTAATTGTGCATTTCCCTCTCTCAGATTTCTTTTTTGTACTCATCCCAACTTTACAAATGAGAGTAGGAAAGTGATCTGCTATAGCAATCTATAATTCAAGCAGTCTTCTTCAGCTGTGTGGCTCCTTCTCTCTGAGTACTGTTTGTCCATTCTGAGTATCAGGAAGTATACCCCCCTGGGTAGGGTTTACCACCTTCTCTTCTGGGCTATTTCTTTTCCTTCCAATTTTCTCCCTGTACCTCTTATTTTATTTTTAAAAAAATCTCTTGATTCATTTCTTTCAGGTACCTTTGCATTTTCTTTTCCTTCTGAGTTTCTGCTTATAATTGCTGTAAGGTTCTTCTGAGTTTATGTCTCTTATGTCTTGACCCTTTTTTCATTGTATTTAATACCCTCTGTTTACGAATATTGCCATACTTTTGGTTTGAAACCTTGGGCCCCAGCCAGGCTTCTCTCCCTCCTGTAGTTTTGGATAAGGTGGTATGGTAGGAGCAGTAGCCTAACCTCTTCATCCATTACAGGTAAGAAAATTTTTTCTTAAAAGGTATTGAGACATTACTTAAGACTTGATTGGTTCAGGGGATAAAGAGTTCAGATTGCTGAAGGCACTTCTTCATCCCTCAGGTATAAAGTAGACAGAATGGAGCTGGTGGGATACTCAGATGCTTTGCTGAGAATTGTGATTAGCAGTTGCATTTAGTCAGTCAATTCAAGGGGTTCTTAATATCTATCCTTATTAAATATCCTCCACCTCTTCATATGCCTAAGTAAATCTCCATTTATTAACTATTGAATGACTTACAATATCATCTTTTTATTCTAATTTTGAAACTAAGTGACCAGAAGACTGGCCTCTGGCCCAAACCAGAAAAAGTGGTCAGGCCCTTTTGACCTTGATCCAGACCTTGCTTTACTGAGTTCCTACAGCTGGCATCCTCTCTTCAGGTGTGTCTTTGCTCAGAGTATGGGTCCAGCTTTCTGGACCTCTCTGAATTGTCTCAGTTCAGGGTTCAGTTCTCTTCCCCACCAGTGGACAGAGCAACTGCAGTCTTAGGACAGAATTCTGACACACTTCAGGCTTATTTACCTAACAGCAGCCTGGATACTCTGGTGGGGTCCCTCTCCCTATGTGTGCAGGTTATTTACTGTCTGTGCAGTATGCACTCTCAGGCTGAGTGAATGTGTTTCATTTTGTTTCTTTTGGATTTTTTGATCATTATTATACCTAGTCCTGTTTTTAGAACTTTTATAGTGAATATGTGGGAGATTTGGGCTCTTCTGTATGTCTACTTTGAGATTTGTTCATAATTAATTTATTAAATTTCTTTCTTTCTTCATCCTTTACTAGTCTAAATAAAAATCTTACTGTTTGTCAGTGAATTTCTCCTAGAAAATAAGATGTGGTGAGTTTTTGGTTTGGGTTTTTTTTTTTTTTTTTTTGGCTTTAAAAAAATTGTTTTTTCATCTTGAGACAACTCAGTAACGAACTTTTCCCCACCAAGTACAGTCTGTCTGGAGTACCATACACAAATCCCCAAACACATTAAAAATCACTCCATGGTTTTTAGATACAGCTCCTGGAGTGTATTTGATCAATCATTTGCAATTCAGTTGGCATACTTGGAAACTTTTATGAAATCAGACAGCGTATTCAAAGGAAACCTCTGGAGACTTATGGAGCTCAGAATTGGCCTTTGCCTGAAGAAGGGCCTGATGCTGTCAAGGTTAAAATAACCCAGCCCCTCACACTTAAAAAATCTTAGTGATCTATTTGAGTCAGAAGCACATTGATTATTTTGAACATAAAATTGGCTTCTGTCTAGTCTTGTTCCTGGAAAATGTATAAATAAATATTAGTTTGTGAGCAGATTCATTCCCTATTTTAGTTGCAGGTATGCTGAAGAAGACCATAGAGCCATTTCTGTGTCAGAGAGCTAGAGAGGATCAGGATTGGAGTCTTTTGAGCTAAAAATCCTGAGAAGTTTCCTCTATGGATCACCCAAAGCAAAATTGTTGTGGCCTGTTAGCTCTTTTTTGTTTTAAAGCAAGAACTTTTCTTGCTTCTTCATGAAATTGATTCAATTGCAGAATTGCTGGAGGGATAATTCTTTAATATTTAAAAACACGATGTATCCAAGTTCTAAAACAATTTCATAATTAATAAATATAAAACTTTTGGAAGAAAGCAGTTCACAGTGTCTGTCTAGACAGTGAGCTTTGGGGTCAGGAAGACCTGGGTTCAGGTCTCATCTAGGGCACATATGTGACCCAGAACAAAACACTTATCCTCTCAAAGCCTTGGGCACATTTCTAAGACAAATTTCATGGAATCTGCTAATTTGTATCATTAGAGAAGACTCCTCATGAGGAGCTCCTTATACCATGCCATTACAAGCCCTGTCCAAAAACAACAACAAAAAACCAGAAGCTCTTAGAGGGCATTCTTTCTCAGGTTTACCTTGGAGCAGATGTCCTCTGAATTCAGTTCTCACTTCTAGAGTGTAATTCTTTTATGCAAACAACACAAAGTTACACAAAATATAGTGACCAGTTCTAAATTTAGGCAATCTTGTTTTTCAGTAGAAATTAAGAAAAGCACAGTTTTAATCAAAGCTAATGCAAAACGGTAGCAGTTCAGTGAGATGTTGTCAACAATGGTAAACGCAAGGTGTCTGCCTCAGCCTGGGAAGGGAAAACAAGAATGCAAATTCCATAGAACTTTAGGGGAAGGAAATTCCTTTTGCTCATCTTTTCTCTCTTTCTTCTCCTCTCTCCTTTCAATCAACACTGGTTTCAGAGATTGATAATAAACATGGAAAATGTGAAGAAGAAAGGGTTAAATTAAAAGAAAAAGTAGTATTTTCTAGAAGAAAGAGAATTGGAATAAAGGGACCTGGCTTAGAATCTTTGAGTATAGGTAAGTCCCTTAACCACTAACATCCTCAATTTTCTCTTCTGGAAAATGGGGAGAATGTTTTTAATGAATAACTGATAAGATTATTCTGAGTAAAGCACTATATTACAGGTGAAGGGCAGTATGATTTAATGGGTGAAGAGCTATTATTAAAGTCAGAGAGATGTGGGTTCAAGTTTCATCTCCAATTCATAGTGGCTGTATCATTCTGGGCATTAGCCCTCAGTTCTTTAGCCATTGCTATGTGCTTTATATAGCCCATGCTATAAATTTCTGTGAGTTACAGTGCAGATGCTGATTTGTGTTGATGGAGGAAGCTTCTTCACTCAGAGTTCACAACACCGATGAAATCATAGGTTTGGAAAAACATCTTCTAAACCTTTTTGTTGTTATTATTGATACCAGTTCCCTGGACCTATGTGTGACCTCAAAGGACATCTTAAATAGTGTGTCCTGGTTGTGTTTCCTTACCCTATCAACATATGAATATGTTAATATTTTGAAATATTTTGAATATTTCTTCTGAAAAATTTCTGATATACCTGAAATTCTAGCTTTTCCAGTAATTTGTTTTAAATTCTTTATTTTCTGCTAATTGTGTTTAATCCTATTTTGATAGCACAGAAGAAAGCCAGGCAAATCATAGGGAAAATGCATCTGCTGAAGTTTTTCCTTTTTCTTCTTCATGCAGTTTTTGACATTGGATACCCTTTTGAAGGAAGAAATGACCAGTTTCTCTAGTTCTTTCCAATCCCCTTCCTGCTTCCCCCTTGAGAAATATAATGCAAACTGCTTCTCTTTTCTTCCTCTTGCTTTTATTTGGAATAGAGAGGGAGAAGTTAGAAATATTTGGTTTCATTTTTGGAAGACAGAAAATGAAAATATGTGGAGTTAGCTCCTGTCTTATCAAAGAAAGCCTGCTGAAAATAGCCAAATCATCCTTTTCCTTTGTTCTCCTGCCATGCTTATGCTGAAGTTTGCCCATGTTGTCCTCTTTTTGGGGACATGCTCACTCTGTCATTCAAAGTGAGTCTTCTCTACTATACAAGCGTACCTTATTTTCTTGTGTTTCATTGTGTTGTACCGTGCAGATAATGTATATTCTTATAGATCCAAGGTTTGTGGCAATCCTGCATCAAGCAGGTCTGTTGGGGCCATTTTCACAACAGCGTGTGCTCTTCTGTGCCACACTTTGGTAATTCTCACATATTTCAAATTTTTTTCATTATTGTTATATCTGTTATGGTGGTCTTTTGTCAGTGATATTTGATGTGACTACTTTAATTGCTTTGGTGCGCCAGAATTCTGTACTTAGAAGATGGCAAACCTCATCAATAAATGTGTGTGTTCTAACTTTTCCACTGACCAGTCATTCTAGTCTTTCTCTCTCTCCTCAGGCCTCCCTATTCCCTGAGACACAACAATATTGAAATTAAGCCAATTGATAACTCTACAGTTGCTTCTTAGTGCTCGAGTACGAGTAAGAGTTAATCAATAAGGCACAATTCATTGTTGTCCTATTTTATTTATTTTTTTCAAAATTTATTAATTTATTTGTTTTCAGTTTTCAGGAATCACTTCCATAAGTTCCAGATTTTCTTCCCCTTTTTCCCTTAGACAACATGCAATCTTATATGGGTTCTACACATGCATTCCTATTAAACATATTTTCATATTAGTCATGTTGCATAGAACTAAAGCAAATGGGAGAAACCATGAGAAACACAAAGCATAACAAAGGAGAAAATAGTTTGCTTCATTCTGCATTCCAACTCCATAGTTCTTTCTCTGGATGTGGATGGCATTTTGCATCATGAGTCCTTTGGAAGCGTTTTAGGTCCTTACATTGCTGTGAAGGGCTAGGTCTGTCACAAACAGTCCTTGTGCACTGTGGTTGCTATTGTGTACATTGTTCTCCTGGTTCTGCTTACTTCACTTAACATCAGTTCATATGAGTCTTTCTAGGTTTGCCCAAAGTCTGCCTGCTCATCATTTCTTATAGCACAATAGTATTTCGTTACATGCATATACCACAGCTTGTTCAGCCATTCCCCAATTGATGGATGCCCCCTTGATTTCCAGTTCTTGGTCACCACAAAAAGAGCTGTTATAAATATTTTTGTGCAGGTGGGTCCTTTCCACATTCTTATAATCTCCTTGGGAGACAGTCCTAGAAGTGGTATTACTGGGTCAAAGGGTGTGCTCCTTTTTGTAACCCTTTGGGCATAGTTCCAAATTGCTCTCTAGAATGGCTGGATCATCTCACAGCTCCACCAACAATGAATTAGTGTTCCAACTCTCCCACATCTTCTCCAACATTTATCAATTTCCTGTTTTGTCATGTTAGCCAATCTGATAGGTATGATATGGTACCTCAGAGTTATTTTGATTTTTATCTCTTTAATAACAGTGATTTAGAGCATTTTTTATATGACTATAGATATCTTTAATTTCTTCCTCTGAAAACTGCCTGTTCATATCCTTTGCATTACCCTAATTTAAGAAATTGTCATAGCCACCCCGAGCTTCAGTGACCACCACCCTGTTTAGTAAGTAGCCATCAACATCAAGACAAGATCCTCTTCCAGCAAAAAGATCACAACTCAGAGACTTAGATGATAGTTAGCATTCGTTAGCAATAAAGTATTTTTAAAATTAAGTTATATGCTTTTTTTAGACGTGATAGTATTGCACACTTAATAAACTCTAGCGTAGTGCAAACATGACTTTTATATGTACTGGGAAATCAAAATTTCATGTGACTCACTTTATTGGGACATTTACTTTATTGCAGTGGTCTGGAACTGAACCCATAATATCTCCAGGGTATGCCTCTATTTGTTTTCAGAGCTTTGCTTACCTTTTTTTATGGTCACAGGTATATTACAAGAAATCCAATTAAAAAAAAAAGAAAAACTAGTAAAGCTGAATCTTCCTTCATTAAAAAAAAAAAAATCCTACTTCTACCTGTGTTCCTTTATGTTTTTTTCTTAAAATTTGCTTCAACTGAAAAGTTCAGTGTTTATGTGTATGTGTGCATATGTGTTTTTTTTTAAAGCATAGTGCCTATAAGTACTTAAGTAGTGTTTTGTATCATTATCTAAGGAGTTTCTATTGTCTGAGTCTCTACTTAGTTTCATTCATTCTCCTGCTTGTGGATGCTGAAGGCCTGTTTGAATTTTCCTTGGCTTTTGTGAATGGGAATAGGATCACAGAATCATTATCTAAGTGAAAAGGTTGAATTGTGTTGTTGTTGGTGTGTGTGTGTGTGTGTGTGTGTGTGTGTGTGTGTGTGTGTTTTAAGACTATTAAAGGTACTTTGACTGCCACTGAAAGCAGTAAGTGGTTGTTGTTTTCTATTATATCAAGATTTCTCTTTTGCAATTCTCCTTCTTTGATTTCATGGTGAAGCTTCAGTCAGACCAATGGTTGGTGGGATCAGAGAACACCATAGTTTCAACAGAGAATTGATTTTTAAAATTTTCTTTCAAAAAAACAACAACATGAACTTAACAAATATTGACAAGTGCAGACATTTCTGTACTATTCTGTTTCATTTTGACAGATGCAGACATTTCTATTTCAAACAACAAAAAGAAGTCAAAAGTATTTTGCATAAGTCATGAATCTTTACTTTCAACTTTTTTTAAAAAAGGAATTTATTATGTTTCACATGCCAGGCCACTGTTCTACTTGTCTGAGTCTGAGTCTGCTTCTGAACTTCCTTGTACTTTCTTGTCAATAGAGAATTTCAATGTCCAGTCTAATGCTTCAGATAAAATAGCTCATACACATAAAGCTTTTTGTACTTTTCAAACCCTTTCAATTATATTGTCTCACTTGGATTTTCACACTAAACCAGCCAAGTAAGTGAGGGCAGTTCTTATTTCTCCTCTTTGAAAGATGAAGAAACAGGTGGACAATGGTCCAGTTTTGTAGTTTCCTTGGCTATGACGTCAAAACTAAAAAGTAGATCTTCTAACAGATATTTGGTACTCTCCCCATTTTCCACTGGCCCATTTATGTTCCATATACTGATTAAGTAGAATGTGGATATTGATAGATTATGCTCTATTTCTAGTTATATGTTAAATATATAGAAGCGATTGGGTAAGGGGACAAGCCTTTATTAGGCACATGTTATGTGCCAGATACGATCCTGAGCACTTTACAAATATTACTTTATTTGATCCTTACAACTTGAGATGTAGGTGCTATATCCTGATTTTACACTGATTTTACAGTTGAGGACATGGAGGCAGACAGAGGTTAAGTGATTCGCAAAGTATCACACAGCATCTAAGACCAGATTTCAGCTCAGGCCTTCCTGACTCCAGGCTGGGCACTCTACTACCCTCTGCACTGCCTAGGTGTTGGATAAGCTGCTGATCTTCTGAACAGGCATGGTGAATAACAATATAGTCTATATAGTCCAGGGGTAGTGTTAAAAAAATTAAGAGCCTAGTCTTCTCAGAGTCATAATTAGCAACTTTTGCTCCCAGGGCAAGTGACATGAAACACTTTCACTTAAAGTGGAGAAGGGGCTGGTTGCTGTCCTTCATGCTAGAGGAGGACCAAAATGATGTCACTACATCAGGGTCAGTGTACAGTGTGTCTGATTGTGGCTGATCTGACCAGTACAAGCTCAGAAGGCTCTACCATAGGTCAGGCACAAATGGTCTGTATAGACACTTGAAATGGAGTTGTCTCTAAATGTGTGCATCTCATTTTTCTTTTGAGCTACTGCAATTCTGCTTTACTTGTAGAGCACAGCACCTGCTTTGATATGGTTATGCCATGCTCTCCCATGTCTCATAATTAGTTCCAAAGTTCTTGATCCAACCATTCTGGAGAGCAATTTGGAACTATGCTCAAAGGGTTCAAAAACTGTGCATGCCCTTTGACCCAGCAATATCACTTTTAGGTCTGTATCCCAAAGAGATCATAAAAATGGGCAAAAGACTCACATGTACAGAATTATTTATAGCAGCTCTTTTTGTAGTGGTCAAGAATTAGAAATTGAGCGGATGCCCATCAATTGGAGAATGGCCAAACAAGTTGTGGCATATGAATGTGATGGAATACTATTGTGTGATAAAAAATGATGAGTAGGCAGACTTTAGAAAAACCTGGAAGACTTACATGCTGAGTGAAAGAAGCAGAACCAGAAGAACACTGTACACAGTAACAGCAACGTTGTGCGATGACTAACTTTGATAGACTTGGCTCTTCTTAGCAATGCAAGGATCTAAGACACCTCCAAAAGACTCATGATAGAAAATGCTTCCCACATCCAGAAAAAGAACTTTGGAGTCTGAATGTAAATAGAAGCATACTATCTACTCTGACTCCCTCCCTCCTTCCCCCCCTTCTCTCTCTCTCTCTCTCTCTCTCTCTCTCTCTCTCTCTCTCTCTCTCTCTCTCTCTCTCTCCTCTCTCTCTTTCTCCTTTCCTCCCTCTCTGTCTTTCTGTTTCTTCTTTCTTGTGGTTCTTCCCATTGGTTCTAATCCTTCTTTACAACATGACTAATGTGAAAATATGTTTAATGTGAATGCATATGTGTAGTCTATTTCAGACTGCACACTGTCTAGGGGTAAGGTAAGGGGAGGGAGGGGGAGAGAAAATTTGGAACTCAAGATCTTATGGAAGTGAATGTTGAAAACTACAAATTAATTAATGATGTTTTTTAAAAAAGAAAAAAAATCAATTCCAAAGTTCTTCAGAGATATCTTCAGAGTGTCCTTGTAATGCTTCTTCTTACTCCCATATGAGGCTTGCCTTGTGTGAGTTCTCTGTAAAATAGTCTTTTAGGAAAGTGTGTGTTTGGCATTGAAACAGTGTGGCCAGCCCATCAGAGTTGTACTCTCTGCAGTAGGGTTTGAATGCTTGGCAGTTCAGTTCAAGAAAGACCCTCAGTGTCCAGTACCTTGTCTTGCCAGGTGATCTTCAGAATCTTCCTAAGACAATTCAGTGAAAAACCTCAAGACCATTGGTGGGGATATGGAATGATTGGGGTTGAGGAATGTGAAGAGGAGGTCATCTGGGATGTGACCATGGAAAAAGGTGGAGAATAAGCTATCATGTGACAGCTTCCTATTTTGTCTAATTAGTGTTTCTAACTAGAAGCTAAGCTCACTTGTTCTGCTGCTGAAGGACTGAAGGAACTATTCATACCCTTTGAATTTCAGTGCCTTGCTTCTAGGACTTCTGTTATGCTCTCTTGTAGGGAAACAAAAGGGAGTGGGTCACTTTCTTTTGATTATCAACTATCTGAAGTATCAATTCAGAAACCATTTTTGTTTAGTGGCCAATACGGGGGTTGTTTCTTCATCCTAAAGCTCAAGCCTTTTAGCACTGAGCTCTAGGTGTCCCCAGAAGATGTCAGAGAGGCCTGCTCCCTGGGAAGATACTCTCTTGCATTTGTAAATATAATTCTTCAGTGACTATGTTGTCTTTATGAGATGTGCCACAACCTTTAAATCTATATTGAATGCGTACTTGTTTGCAGGATTCTCTGATGGAAGCTGGAGGAGATAGCACAGTTTATATAAGACATGCTCACTGCCCTTGGAGAGCTTACCAGTTACTAAAGAATGAAGACATGGACATGGAGTAATGTGTGTATATGCATATATATATACATATATATTATGTGTGTATGTATGTATGTATAGACATATATGTATATATACACACATACATACATATATATAGAGAGAGAGAGAGAAAGAGAGTATATTTTTTGACCTAAGATTTTATTAATTTAGAAAACTTACCCAAAAGAGATTTGCTCCCCAGGGCAACCTAATTTGCAGTTTGCCTTTTTCTTTTGTTTTGCTTTTTCATTCTCTTAAGCAATATTTAAGTTCTGTTCAGGTAGTTCATAAAATTCCTCATAAACCTGCTAATGTAAAGGGACCCAGAGCTGTTTGTTCCATCAGCTTATACGTAGGTGATTGTAAGTTTCCACAGAAGTTATTAGTTGATGAAGTCATTGAGAATGTCAGATAATAAGGAGGCTAGTAGCCTACATGTGGACTCAGCCAATCAAGAGACAAACAGTGACCTTCAGAAAATTACAAAGTTCTTGATAAAGGGACCAATCTAAAGCTAGCTGCAACTAGTCAGGGAAAATGACTTAGAGTTACCTGGAAAGGGCTTTTCTTCACTGTGTTTGCTTAATGAACCTCATGTGTATAAGTAGATACATCCTGCATAAAATTATCCCTCTATTTTCTGATCATGGGTCCTATGTTAAAACATGTTTGGGAGGGGGGAATCACATCAAGGGTGATTATGTAATGAGCATGTAGAGAAGATAGTGATCTAATGGAGAGGACCAATCCATGTCCTGATGGGAGGATCTGTCCTGAACTAACAGTATAAAGCCAATCTTGCTTCTGTTTCCGATGCTCCATCCTCCTGAAAAGGGGGGGGGGGGGGGGGCTGTTTTTGCCAAAGTGTTCAGTTCCTCTGAACTTTGCTGTAATACATTTTCCTTGATAACTATTAGTATCAAATGTGTTTCTAACACTTTATTAGAAGTTATTTATCTGTCAGGCAGACAGGAAACAATGTATATTGAGCTCGTGGCTTTCATGGCCAGTAATTGCTTAAGATCGGTCCTCACCAGAGGATGGTAAATGACCAGCTGTTCTTTGCCTCCCTCACTATCTAGCACACTGCCAGACTGCTCACCTGAAAAAAGATGCAGTTTTTGCATTAATGTGAAGGTAAACCCTTTTTATATGGATTGTCTCATTCCCTGTCTTGTTTTATGGGATTTAGTTACTTAAAGATTGCTAGAAAAAAGTGGATTTAAATGAAAGAGGAGAAAGGAAATCCATTAGATACCCTGCTTAATGTGAGGAACTCATTTAAAAACAAACAGTTATATCTTTTGCTTTCATGTTGGCAAGATGTATCCCTTTCACTCCCCTTTCCCAATGAGCTGTCCTTGGTGGCAAAGGATTTTTTAGAGAAAAGAAAAAGATAAAGATGACAAAAATATGCAATAAAACCAATGAACAAATTGAAAAAAAAGCAATGTTACATGCCATTCTCCACATATATGACCCCGCCATTTGCAAGAAGAATGGAGAGAATTGCCTTCTAATATGTCTACTTTGAGGACATACTTTTACTTTATACTTTTGTAACAGTCAGTTTTAATTGTTTCGTGATCCTTTCTGTTTGCCTGGCTCTAGCCGTTGTGTATAGTGTTTCTCTTGCTGTGCTCACTTTATATTTGTTCACGTAAGTCTTTCCATGCTTCTCTGTATTCACTGTGTTTCTCATTTCTTACATCAAGCAGAGTATCATTCTGTGATATCCATGTCTTGCTGTTCCACAATCTATGGACATTTGTTTCTACTTCTTTGCTATAATACATAAAATGCTGCTATAAATATTTTGGTACAGATGGAGCATTCCTTTTTTGTTGTTGACTTCCTTGGGGAATATAGCTGCCTGTGGATTCTCTAGATCAAAGGGTCTGGATATTTTAATCATTTTATTTACATATGTCTATATTGCTTTCCAGAATGGCTGTACCACTTTAAACGTCACAAACAATACATCAATGTAATGCATGATATCAGAAGGCTGTCTTTCCACAGACTCTTTAATTACAACTATTCACATCTTGTTATCTTGCCATTTTTCTGGGTGTGAGGTAAAACCTCAGTATTTTTCTGATTTTTTTTCCTCTTATTAGTTATTGAGAGCCACAACGTCAGTCTCAAATAGAAATGGAGAGCCACTAAAAAATACGTAAGGATGCCTGCAGATACCTATTGACTTAGAAAACTGCATATCTTTATTGTGTATTTATTTTGAAAAATATTTCCCAATTACATTTTAACAGGTTTGGGCTGTACTTCCATGGACTGTGGATTTTAATCTCTGATTTAGAGCATTCCTCATATGTTTGTTAATCGTTTACCATTCTTATGAGAACTTTTTGTTCATATTCTTCACCCATTTTTCTTTTGGAGATATTTGGGGGACATTTTTAAGTTCTTACTTTTTTGAACCACGTGATTTGTATCAAATGACCTGAATTTCTATTCTAGAGTCATAGACATGAACCTAGGCTGTAGAGCTGGAAGGAAACTTAGTGATCACCTATTTTATACACCTAATTCTACAGATGAAGTAGTCTTTTTCAACTATTCTATTTGCAGTCCTATCAGCAGCTATTTAGAGTAGAGGTCAAAACCAACACCAAATTAAAAAGACAAGTCACTGTAAGCCTTTAATTGTAATTTTTCTAATACAATACCTCAAAAATCTATTATTTCTTTGGTTTAGATGCTCTCTTTACCAATAAAAAGCTAAACCCTTTTGATTCTTGATAAGGAATACCCCGACTTTCTGTAGCCAGAAAAATTGATCACCTAGTGGCCAGCCATCTGGTGTTGAGCCTTTCTGCATGGCTGGCTATTGAATGACTGTCTGTTACTGGCCTGTATTCAAAGTCTTTCTAGCTTGATATAGGACCTGTCTGTCTACCCTTTACCTACATAGCCTTCAGGAACTCAGGTCTATCTCTGTGAGAGTATAAAAACAGGACTTCAGTCACTATTAATGAACTAGATTTGTTTAAGCCTGGGTACTCTTGCATTTAATGAAAACTAGTGAGTGAATTTAACCTGAAAAGATTTCCTTCCATTATTAATATACACTGTCTACTCCTGTGGAGTGATCTAATCCCTTTAGAATCAGCATGAATGTAGTGGCTTGGAAAATCACTAGGCAGCCATTTTTAAAGCAATTTTTTAAAAGTCTCAAATAATTCTCTAACACAAGCATTGTTTGTTATCTGTTCTTCGTGGAACGGAACATTAGATTATTTGGAGAGGCATGTAAGTACATTGATTAATGCCACTAAAAGACCTGAGGATCCTTCTCTGGTAATCTGTGTTATAATGATTATCTATATCTATACCTATATCATATGAGTAGTTAATGATTATGTCCAGCCTCATGCTTAGTGATTACTGAGGCCAAGTTCTGTCATGTAGAATAGCCCAACTCTTGATCAGCATTTGAGTGGTAGGAGTCCAGGAATGAATTTCCCACCAGTCAGAAGCCATGCATGTCATCTTCTTCCTCTGTCTGTGAAGCTGAAATTTCTCCTGGGACTTTTTTTCTTTTTAAACTTGATAGTATTCCGTTTTTTTCCAATTACATATAAAAATAGTTTTCAACATTCATTTTGATAAGATTTTGAGTTCCAATTTTTATCCCTCTCTCTCCCCTCCCCCCTTTCCAAAACAGCAAGCGATTTAATATGTTATACATGTGCAATCATGTTAAAAGTATTTCCACATTAGTCATGTTGTGAAGTAAGAGTCTGAACAAAGGGGAAAAACCACAAAAAAGGAAAAACCAAAAACAAAGTAAAAATAGGATGCTTTGGTCTGCACTCAGACTCCATAGTTCTTTCTCTGGATATAGATAGCATTTTCCATTATGAGTCTTTTGGAATTGTCTTAGATCATTGTATTGCTGAGAAGGACTAAGTCTAGCATAGTTGATGATTGCACAGTATTGGTGTTACTGTGTACCATGTTCTCCTGGTTCTGCTCACTTGCCTCATAGTTGGTTTGTGTAAGTCTTTCCAGGTTTTTCTGAAATCTGCCTGCTCAATTTTTCTTATAGAACAAAAGTATTCCATTACATTCATATACCACAACTTGTTCAGCCATTCCCCAGCTGATGGGCATCCCCTCAATTTCCAGTTCTTTGCCACCACAAAAAGAGCTGCTGTAAACATTTTCACACCTGACACTTTTTTCAAGGTGACTGCTGGAATATCTATTTTCCTCTATCTCCACTGACTCAGGAACCAAAAGAAAGGTAGGCTGGCATCTTCTGGGAAACAAGCTGGGGGAAGCCATTCAGCTATTATGTTTGTAAGGAGAAAATAGGGAAGAGGGACAGCTGGTGAAAGGAATGGTATGGTGGTGATGTGAAAGAGGTTAAGGGGGTTTGGTGTGAGATGGGGGAATGAGGCAGTACTAGAAGTTAGAGAAGCTGTGGGAACCACTGTTTAGTGACATGAGAAAATAGTGTGCCAACTGACGATCCATCATCTAGTGAACTACCAAATTGTGGCTGACAGAACTACACTACTTAGCATCCATGTTTGTAAATTGGGAAAGAGAGGAAACAAGCATGTATGTAGCTCCTACTATGTATGTTTCAGGAACTATGCTAAGCACATTATAAATATTATTCCATTTGATTTTTACAACAACCTGCCAGATAGGTGCTGTTCTTAATCCCCATTTTACAGTTGAGGAAACTGGGGCAAACAGAGTTTAAGTGAGTTTCCCTGGGCCATTCAACTGGTAAGTGAGGCTGCATTTGAACTCAGGTCATCCTGATTCTGGGTTTAATGCTGTATCCAGTGTGCCACCTATCTCCTATTTAGGAGCAAATTACTATCATTTGTAATTATTGGAAATCTAAAGATGAGTTACTGTCCTTTTATTATCATGAAAATATTATCATGCTGTGTAGAAATACTTCTTTTTGTATTAGGGCAGCTTAGGGGAGAAAAAAAAAAGATCTGTAAGAATAAAATGACTGCTACTGAAAGGGAAAAAGCAGTGGCATTAGGATCATAGGACCATCAGCCTAAGTCTGGAAAGGACTTCAGAGACCATTGACTCCAACCACCTCTTTTTCCAAATGAGAAAATTGAGGCCCAGGGATTTTAAGTAATTTGCTGAAGATCACAGAGTTAGTAGGGATTTGAACTCAGCTCCTCATTCTCCAGAGCCAATGTTTTCTCTCTGTATATGAAAGGTTGTGATTTATTTATTAGTTACCACAAGAAGGAACCTTAGAATTCGTGTACGTCAGCTTCCCATTCAAAGTAAAAAAACGTATTTTTGCAGAATTCCACGTACAGAATTGTTGGTAGATGATCATCTGAACTTAGCTTGAGGTTTTCCAAGATGAATACCCACTGCTTTAAGACAGCCCTTCTGTCAACAACATTCATTGTTGGATGATTGCTGTAATTTTTAGAGAATTTTTTTATTTTGAAGATGGAAGTTTGAATGGACAATTAAAGAATGATTCTCGGTATACTGAGAAAAGCACTGATATAAAACTTAGTAATTTTTTTCTCTGATATACTGCAAAAAATACGTTCCTCTCAAATACTAGTATTGCTTTTTTCCTCTTAGTAAGCTTATTTTTTTTTCAAAGCAAGATTCAGGTTCATAAAGACATAAATTCCTTTTAACCATAGAGCATGAGATTTTGGTTTTACTCATTGTCACATGTTTGTCTGATGATTTTTTTATGTGAGCTTGAGGAGACAGAGATGAGATACTGTTTAATTGTGGAGTAGCCAGCATCTGACAGATGTTATTCAAAAAAAGGGAGGAAAAGTATCCAATTTTCATCTCCATGAGCTGCCCATCAGTCTGGTTTCATTCAGCGTAGAAATGTCAGTTTTATATCTGTACAGATCATAAAATAAGATAAGAAAGTTTAAAGTATTATGATTCTATACTTTGGAACAGAGAAGGCCCCAGGGTGCCTTGGTAAACAGTTCAGTATATGAAAGGTTAGACATTTATTTGAATAATAGATGCCAGCTTTGTACTATTTCATTTTAGAAAAGAAGTAAAGATGATGATAGCAGGAGGCATTTAGTTGGATAAGAAGAAAAGCGTTTCAGTAGAGTAGAAAACCCTGGAATCTATTTCAGAAAGTAGTACCATAATCTCCTTTCCTTAATTAAAAAAATATTATAGATGTCCAAATGTGTAAAGTAGCTAAAATCGTGCCACTGGAGGCACAGGGAATGTTCAGTGGTTCTATAAATGTTTAAGAAAATTATCAGCTTGGTTATAATCTGTAGCTTTGTCAGAAGGTTAATATGTTTTTAACGGCTTAATTCTTGTTTTCACTCTACTATTCATTCATTATTCATCGTATTTCATGTGGTACCTGCCACCTATCTGATTAACGAAGGCTAGTTGGAGTGTTTTTAGATCTAATCACTGCTGCTTCATAGTTTTGTAGGAAGGGGTGGATCCACTTGTGCCTGAAGGTCTGGAGAATAAGTGATAGACTTTGTAAAATTACCATGTATGCGGTACTTTTGGTCATCTGGAGGGCTGACTTCTTTTCTATTAGAATAATAAGGCAACTTAAAATGCATGTTTTTCAGATATGTTTTTAAAATGAAACAATCTGGAATTATATTTGTGTGTATATATATGTACAATAAAACAGAGATAATATTGCATTTTAAAATCTTTCATATATGCACATGCACGCATATGTATGTATATGTATATATATAAATATGTATACATATATGCATACATATACATGTATAAACATATATATGCTTGTATATTTGTATTCAATAAAATGAACTATTCCATTTCTCTACCACTGTGATTTTTGAGGAGCAAAAGAGATCCCAATTTTCTTAGCTTTTTATCTCCTAAAATTGGAACTTTAGCTATTGAAACTGTTGTTTAAATATGTCAATGGACAAAATTTTATGGCTTATAAATGGTTTCATCAAACTCTTCCAGCTTTACCTCTTCAATCTGCTGCTCCCTGTCAAGCAGGGTTTTCGTTTGTAAACTATTTGGACAGAACTGTTACGATATTGAATAGTGCTTGCTTTAGAGGAAGATTGTTGTGCATTCAAAAACAGCATGGGCGCAAAGAAGGACTCTGTGAATATAAAGCAACTTGTTTTTTAAAAATTTGTTTCATTAAAAAAAAAAAATCACTGTCTCTGAAGCAATGAAATAATAGATGTGTGTATACTGTTAACCTGAAAACTTGGTTAAAGAAAAGGCAACAGGCTAAATGCCTACATTTTATGATTTAATTAATTAATTAGTTCCCTATTAAAGAAAACGGTAACATAATGCATTATGGAGCCAGAAAAATGTTCTGGCTACCCAGTACAGAAATCTTCTGGCTTATATACATTTTGCCGTGAGAAAAGAACTCTCTTAGTTGAACAAATCATAAATTTAGTAAGACAAGACAATTAACAAAGTAGTGTCGGTTGGGCCTTGCGATTCCAGGCTGTGTAAACATATGTCTCTGTGACATACGATAAGAAAATCCCACCAGGCTTCCTGTCCTAAACAGGTACTCGAAATAACTGACACAGGAAAGGGTAAACAAAGTTTCAGTTGAAATTACAACCTAAGATGTCTATATTTTCTTTACCATCAACATGCCATAACATATGTCTACAAATATTAAGATATGGAAAACGTTCCATTATTCAAGATAGTGTCTTAGGTTAAAGGTCTCTTAAGGATGTTAAGTCATCCCTGGCTGGCTTTTGTTGACATAGGAAGAGGCATTCTCTGAGTTTGCTTCAGAGAGAACAAAGAGATTATTCCAAAATTTTATATTAAACATTATCAATACATTCACATGTTCATATGTGTGTAGGTGTGTGTGAATGTGTAAACCGTTCTCTGCTGAATAAAAGATTGATTGCATAGGGAAATAAAAGTAGACAGGAAGAAATTGCATTAAGATGAAATTAATCAGATGGAATTTAAAGTATTTGCCCCTAAAATAAGAAAGGGAACATATAGTTGCTGATAACAATTGGATTGTCTGAGTACTGAACTGGTATCCAAGAAATCTTTACAGATCTAGAGGAAGGCTTCCATTGTGAACATCTTTGGAGGAGTTTATGGATAAATACTGAGAAGAATTCCAAAGAAAGAGAAGGTGTGTATGTGACAGGGTGTGTACTGTTGGAGGTAGCAGAAATAGTGATACCATCATGGGCACCATTGAAGCCTAAGGGTAAACTTAATACACCTGAGTCACATACCTGTAAAAATCCATCCGTATGCATTGCACATGGAAGGTCTGTTTTTATACAAGTCTAGTTCCTAATATCTAAAAGCACAGCATGTCTGATCTATTACATTTTTCTTTAACAATCATGTGGATCCTGACTAAATGAGGTTGGTTCTTTGAATACAATAGACATCCCAAGAAATAAATTACATTTTAAAGATTTTTTTCATGAATAAATTGTACCTTTAGAGGAGAGATAATGTTTGTCCTAACATAGAAGGGATTTAGAAATGATTACTGGCCTTGGGTTAAAAGCAGGTTTTATTTAATTTTGAATGGAATTATTTTCTATTAACACATCAAAGGCAAATTGATTTTTTTTCTATGAGAAGATTGGCTTTTTAAATTCTGTTTTTTCATTATTCTTCAAGTGCTCCCATTCTACTATATGTGTTGTTGAGTTGTATCAGTCATGTCCTATTCTTCATGACCCCATTTGGGGTTTTCTTGGAAAGATACTGAAGTAGGTTGCCATTTCCTTCTCCAGCTCATTTTGCAGATGAGAAATCCGAGGAAACAGGGATAAGTGACTCGTCCAGGGTCACACATCAAGACTGAATTTGAACTTAGGTTTTCCTGACTTCAGTTCTAGCTATCTTCTATCCACTGTGCCATGTAACTGCCTTATTATAATGAGTCCTAAAAGGAAAGCTGGCAAAATAATTATAAAGCACCAAGTAGCAGTGTAGAGTAGAGGTGTCAAACTCAAATAGAAATGGGAGTCACTAATCTGTAGATAAAGTTCCCCTTGGCTGCATATTGTCAGTTTTAAAATGTTATTTATGGTTTATAATATTTTTATTTATTAAATATTCTTCAATTACATTTTAATTTGGTTCAGGTCACACTTGGAAGTGTTGTTGAGTGTTTAGCACAGACACCTTTGGTGTAATGGATAGAGATCCGTAAGCAATAGTAGCAATAGTAGATTTGGAAAACTGGATAGCACCTCAAAGTGTCCTCTAGACTTGGTGATTCTGTGGATTTGGATTCCCAGCAGCTGATGTAATGGATAGAACACTAGACATCAGTGAATAAAACTAGGCAAGAACTGAGGCAAGAGATGGTCCAGTTTGCCTTCACAAAAGAATCAGTTTGGGAGGGGAAGACCCTCAGTGTTTCTGGCCAGAACACTCACTCTACGCCATCAAAACCCGAACAGTGAACTAGTGAGACTTCAGCTGGGACCTATTATTGGCCAATCAGTGAGAGCCAGAGTGAATTGAGTTTAAAGGTATAGTCAAGTAGCTCCATTTGAATGCCAGAGGGCTTTATCAAAATCTGGTTTTCCAGAGCTGTATTTCAAGAAGTTGTAAATGAAAACTACATGAGACTAAAGAGTTAATTGTCTCAGTTTCCCAGAAAAAAAAAATGAGTAGAGAGCAAAAAGATATCTAGCCTCCAAAGCCAAAGATATCATGTGAAGTATATGTGTTTTCTCAGACCAACTGAGACCCTGGCAGGGCTTTAGCTTAGAAAGGCCACAGATCCTATCTACCATTGGATCCAGGGCCATCATCAGTCATCCTTGCCTTTGTCATCTCTAATGTTGTTTTGGTTTTGCTTAATTGATTCTGCACTTGCTAATTCAAATCTCATTTCTCTAAATTCTTCATATCCACTGTTTACTACCATACACTATAATATGCTATTGCATTTGTGTTGTGTAGGTTGTTTGTTCTTAACCTTGCCCTAGCTGATAGGCATCTATTTTGTTTTCTGTACTTTGTTATCACAAAGAGTATTGCTTTGAATATTTTGATACATTTTGGGCATTTGTTTTACTCTTTTTCTCCCCCTGGCTTATGTGATTAGGAGTGGAATTTCTGGGTCAAAGGATATGGACAGTTTCATTGGTTTTCCTGCAAAATTCTAAATCTATATCTCTAATGGTTAGACCATTTAATAGGTGGGCCAACAGTATATTAATATGCATGTCTTCCCATAGTCTCTCCCAAATTAATTGTTCCCAATTTTTGTTATCTTTTCCAGTTTTCAGGATATAAGGTAAAATCTCACAATACCTTTAATTTGCTTTTCTCTTATTTTTAGTGATTTGGAATGTGTTCATGTGGTCATTTGTATATATATATATATATATATATATATATATATATATATATATATATATATATATATAAAAATACATGCATATAGATATGCAATATATACATGTATATGAATATATAGTAGTTCCTTTTGGGAAAAGTGTTCATATCCTTTGAGCACTTATCTAACAGGGATGCAGTGTCATTTCTGTTTAATTCCACAAGCACACTTTATGCTTGGATGTTTCTCTGTTATTACGTTCTAGTAGAGTGGAGGGTAGATCTGTGATTCGATTGCTATAGGAGCTCCTGACATAAAAACTCTCTCTACCAAAGCAGATTGGGAACATTTTCACAATTTATCATCTTAGAGATTTCCCAGAAGGCTGTTGTTATTGTTTGTCTTTTATTTGAGAAAAGGGCCAATGACCAGTGATATCACAGGAGATGTCTTGACTCTTGCATGAATTGGATTTAAGTGAGGCAGAGTTGCACAGAGTCCTCAGCCTCACTCTTTCTTCCTAAGTCATCGAAGTCTAGTAGCATTACAAAAGTTAGGGAAACGGTGGGTGACCATGGTGTCCACGTCTGATTAAACTCTAAGCACTCCACAGGACCTGCTTCAGCTGCCTTCAATTCTTCTCATCTGCCCATTCCACCGGGAAAGTCTTCACATGCTTGGTAGATTCACTGACAGATTTGAGGCCTTTCTGTTACCCTCAGCATGGTTTAGTTTATCTGCCAGGATGGTTTTACTGGGGTATGGCCGCTGTGCATACTACAGCTTCTTGGAGCCACAGGTGAGAGCTGGGAGACAGATGGATGAGCAGCCCTGAAAAAGGCTCGACAATTCCTGGGAGACCCTGAGAGGTTAAATAACAGGATCACACAGCTAGTCTGCAACTTCACTGATCCGTCCATTATAATGATTCACTGCTTGTTGACCAGATATGTCAGAATCCAAACCATAGCATCACTGAGTCAGGGGGCACATTAGAAATCATATATCCTGATTGTCTATTAAGACTATTGATATTATTGCTTATTATGGCATTGGAAATATAGATATTTCTGTTACAGGATTAACTGGAAAAAAAGTGGTCAAAAGATCCAAATCCATAGGTTTATCTGGGTCAGAATGAACACTAAAGGTCATCTGGTCCTTGCTTCCACCTTATTTTATTATCGGTTGTGTGACCTTGGAAAAATCATTTAACTTCTCTGGATTTCAATCTGTCACTAAAGTGCTTTAATAAAATAAATTATACCATTCCCAGATGGTGTTGAAATAGTCCAGGTTTCAGAAAATAAGGGTCTGAATTAAAACGGTGAAGAAGGGGAAATAGATGAAAGATATTGTAAAGGAAGAAATGACAAGATTCTGCAAGAGTAAGTGTGAAGTTGGGGGTGATGTAAGGTTGGGAGACTGGGTGACTGGGAGCATAATGAAACCTTCAGCAATAATATGGAAGTTGAGAAGAGGGGGATGTTTTCGGGAAAGATAGTGACTTTTGTACTGGATTTGTTGTTTATTTATATGATTCCAGTTTCAGATGTCCTAAAGGCAATTGATGAGGAGAGAAACTAAACCTAGATGTGTACATCTTGTCACCCTCACTCTAATTGAACCCATGGGCACAGATGAGATCATCAAGTGAGAAAGTAGAATAAATATTTGTTGAATAACCTGTGAAATTCAATTATATGTGTGGAAATTTGAGCATTATTATTTATTTTTTCTTGGCTTATAATGTCTTAGTGGAGAAATCTTTCTTTTAAATCAGTCTTAAGAATACAGATCTAAAGATATCTGTATCTAAAGATCTAAATCTAGTCTATTGCAAAAGAGTTTTGGATTTGATTTCAGAAGACTTCATTTTAAATCTCACTTCTAGTATTTATTATTTGTGTGACCTTGGGCAAATCACTTGATTTTCTGGACCTTAGTTTCTTCATCTGTAAAATGAGGGAGCTTAAGTAGTTGATGTCTCTGGTATCTTTCAGCTTTAGATCTGTTATTCTTTTTGTCTGTGAATGTTGGCCAATATTTGGTAGCCGTGCCATACCCATACCTACACATACATGCACAAGTATGGCACCATTATGGCTAATGTCTTTCAATATAAAATTTATATATATATGACATATATATTCTTCTTCATAGTGAATTCATAAATATTTAGAATAAAATATATTCTGTTACATAACTTTTGTATTCCTTATAGCTTTTGTATGGTATCTGTCACATGATTTGGCTCCATCTTAAACTATAATAATATCCTTGAGGAGCAGTATGTGACCCATTCATACAAAAGAAAAAGATTATCCAAGAAAGCTTCCATTTTAAATTTATATTTTTGTCACTAACTTGTGTTAACAATTGTTGGTATGCACACATGAGTAAAAATCACAGAGGCAAATTTTGTGCATAGAAAAATTCCCTTGTGCATTTGCTAGCCCACTGAGTTGTGCCGTACCACCAGAAACCAGTAATAACAAACATAATTGAAACTAAGAAATACTTGCTACTATGACAAGAAAAGAGAATAGAACATTTATAGAGATTTCTAACAAAATAAAAATAACAATACCCCTCTCCAAAGACAGAATTGTCCAATTGAAAAGCAGACCTTTTCTATAATAGAAATAGGTTTATTTATTTCCTGAAAGCAGCTCGCAATACACATAGGAACAAAACAGTATTACAGAATGATAATGGAGATCCAAAGAAAGACTTTAAAAAATGTTCTTTGGAAACTGTCATTCTACACGTGGCATAATTACTGGCTGAAATTCTGAGAGCACATCAGAGGGCTAAGAGATTGCTTTCCTGAACTGCTGGGGAAACATGCGTTTTCTGGGCTGAAAGCATCCGTTTATTTATTGGGCGGATTTTTTTCATGGACACGCATTCAGGTAGCCTCTTTGTGAACAGTATCTGCTGAAGAATCAGGCCAGAATGATGTGCTTTTAAAAGTATTAATTTATTTTTTAAAGGGAAAATCAGATGTTCCCATTTTAATGCTAACCATTTAAGACAGGGATACAAAGGCAAAGCTGTTACTTACAGTCCTACTACCTTTCCAGTTCAAAATAAGAGGGAGTGGGCCCCATTTAGGAATGATGGACACATCTATTACTTCTTCCTTTTGTCTTTGGCAGTCTCAGGCAAAACGTGCTTTTGTCAGAACATTCCTTGCTATCTTGATACCCCTTTTCCTCCCTTTTCCCATTTTCAGATCGAAATAGAAGCCTTAACTTGATCTGAAACCCCTCTATCCCAAAGTGGGCAACCGTTAACTTGACAATAATTATGATGGTTCCAGCAGCAACAGCCAGTTGCTTTGACAAATACCTGCAAAATTACAGCTGATCTATTTGCATGCAATGTTATGTTAACAGCTGAGATTCCTTGATTTTGTGGAGCCAGGGTCCAGTACAAGTTTGAGTCAGTCTATATAAAGATGTAATGCCTTACTTTACCATTTATAAGATACTTTCAAATGCATTTGCCCATTTTATGTGTATTTCTTTTGAGTCTTACAATAACCCTATCACATAGGAAGGAGTACCAGTATTCCCATTTTACAGATGTGAAAACTGAGGCTTACTACTCTCATTTGTATATACTTTAATTCAGGGGTGTTCTGGAGCTGTGTAATGTACATAATACATTTGTTGTTCAGTCACTTCAGTCATTTCTTACTCTTTGTGACCCCATTTGGGGTTTTCTTGGCAAAGATACTGGAATCATTTGCTTTTCCAGCTCATTTACAGATGAGAAAACTGAGGCAAACAGGCTTAAGAGCTGATTGTTGAATTTTCAGTGAATCATTTACACCCCAGAATTTAGCAATCAAGACTTAACTTATTGTTTTGTCGATTGCCTAGACTTAAGAAAGTGTTGGTAAATCAGATTAAACAAAAAAGCATGTTTACATTTCCCCCCAAATCCCCAGCCTGAATGTTAAATGAAGTCATCCCCAGCTTTGAGACCTGGTAAATGTAGCCTAACAACAACAAATATAACATATATTTGTTTTAACATTTGCCAAGTGCTTTACATCTTCATCTCATTTGAGCCTTGTGACATTCCTGAAGTAACTATGATTTACATAACATAGTAGAATACATTATGTAACAATGAGAAGATGATATGAAGAGTGACAGCCAACCTCTGTATTAGTAAAAATGTTTATGAAGTCCTGTAGCTCAATACTCTTTTAGATTTCTTACCAATATTTGCTCACCAGGTTCTGGGTTTGCTTTTTTCACTAAACATTTCGATGAGCTGACTCTATTGAGATTTTTGTACCTTTCAGTTCTATTTTTGTCCCAAAAATATGATGTCAATTTTATAGAGCAAACTCAATTTTTCCAGTTTGTAAAAGCAACTCCTTTAGGCTAGAGCACTTTTGACCTCTCTCTAGTCACTAAGCTATCGTTTGGTATATTGAATAAAAATTTACCAATTTATCTTATTAACTTGAAAGGAGTAGCACAGTGTTTCCAAACTAGGGAGCTGCTTCTAGTTCAAGGGATAATACGTATTTTCATCATTGTTAATAGATTTATTTCACCTCACTCTAAAGGCTAGTTGGTACAGTTTTTGTAAAGAATGCTGAATTTGGAGTCAGAAGAGCTGGGTTCAAACCCAAGCTCTGCTGTTTACCAATTCTACGAACATAGAAAATTCATTCAGTTTCTGAAGCATCATGTATCCATTATATATTATGGAGGCAGCTAGGTGATTTAGTGGATAGAGCACCAGGTCTGGGATCAGGGAGGTCTGAGTTCAAATTTGTCCTCAGATACTTAGTAGCTATGTGACTCTGGGCAACCAGTGTTTGCCCTAATCCACTGGAGAAGAAAATGGCAAGGGTCTAGAAAACCCCATGGACATCTTTGTCAAGAAAATCCCATAGACAGTATTCGCATGCTATATAGTCTATGAAATCAAGAAGAATTGGGTAAAACTGAAGAACAACAGCTATGCATCGAGCACTTTGCTTAGTAATGGGGATACATATTCAAAGTCTGAAACAAGATGTGCATATACGTTCTACCCTGCCCTACTTTACCATTCTTATTATATGGTACCACACCATACTTTACTATACTGTGCTATCCTATACTTTTGTTGTTACTCAGTCATTTCAGTCATATCTAACTCTTCATAATCCTGTTTGGGGTTTTCTTGGCAAAGACACTAGAGTGGTTTGCCATTTCCTTTTTCCTGCTCCTTGTACAGATGAAAAACTGAGACAAACAAGGTTAAGTGATTTGCTTAGGATCACACAGCTGGGAAGTGTCTGAAGCTGAATCTGAAGCCAGGAAGATGAGTCTTCCTTACTCCAGGCACAGACACACTGTGCCACCTAGCTCCCCACTCTACTACATTGTACTGTACTATACTGTGCTTCATTATAGTGTACTGCTCTATGTTATACCGTACTACACTGTACTATACTGTGCTTCATTATAGTATACTGCTCTATGTTATACCGTACTACACTGTACTACACTATTTTATTCTTTTTTGTACTATGCTATTTTATACTAGGCTATACAACTCTATACTGTACTATATTATACTACACTATACTTTATTATGCTATATTATATGATATATATACACAATATTATAGTATATGTATATATATACATATATATACACTGCATTATACTATGCTATACTACTCTATACTGTGCTGTGCTACACTATGTTATGCTATACTCTACTGTTCTGTTCCAGACTAGACTATACCATGCTCTTCTGTACTGTACTCTAGTATCCCAGACAACACTATTCTGTACCTGACTCTTTGATCCTTTCTTATACTCTGCTATACTCAATTACTGTATATTCTACTACACTACTGTAGGCTTGTCTCTCCTCAACTGTTATTCCACCTTCTTCATCTTTCTGCAGCACTGAAATAGTCTTTTATCTGAGATTTTTTTCCTAATCAAAGAATTATACAATTCTAATACAATTCTGAGGTTGTAATGGCCTAAAAGATCATCTAGTCTAGTGTAATCCAATTAGAAGAGCTTAATCCAGCAATACTCTACTATTGTATACTCTACTGTACTGTTCTGTACTTTACTATACTATTCTATATTCTTCTACACTGTATTGTTCTTTGCTATCCCATCCTGTATTATTCTGGGCTGTTCTATACTCTACTATTCTATTTTATCCCATATTCTACTATATTCTACTATGCTATATTATTTTATACTCTACTATACTATTCTGTATTATACTGTTCTAAATTCTACTATTCTGTACTATGCTCTACCCTCCTTTCCTACCCTATCCTATCCTGTCCTGTCCTGGCCTGGCCTGGCCTGGCCTGTCCTGTCCTGTCCTGTCCTGCCCTGTCCTGTCCTATCCTGTGCTGTCCTGCCCTGTCCTGTCCTATCCTATCCTATCCTATCCTATCCTATCCTATCCTATCCTATCCTATCCTATCCTATCCTATCCTATCCTGTCCTGTCCTGTCCTGGCCTGTCCTGTCCTGTCCCGTCCCATCCTGTCCTGTTCTGCCCTGTCCTGTCCTATCCTGTGCTGTCCTGCCCTGTCCTGTCCTATCCTATCCTATCCTATCCTATCCTATCCTATCCTATCCTATCCTATCCTATCCTATCCTATCCTATCCTATCCTGTCCTGTCCTGTCCTGTCCTGTCCTGTCCCGTCCCATCCTGTCCTGTCCTGTCCTGTCCTGTCCTATTCTGTCCTGTCCTGTCCTATGCTGTACTATCTTATCCTATCCTCTCCTGTCCTGTCCTGTCCTGTCCTATCCTGTCCTGTCCTGTCCTGTCCTGTCCCATCCTGTCCTGTCCTGTCCTATTCTGTCCTGTCCTGTCCTATGCTGTACTATCCTATCCTATCCTCTCCTGTCCTGTCCTGTCCTGTCCTGTCCTATCTTGTCCTGTCCTGTCCTGTCCTATTCTGTTCTGTTCTGTCCTGTCCTATGCTATCCTATACTATCCTGTCCTATCCTATCCTATCCTATCCTATCCTGTCCTATCCTTTTCTGTCCTGTCCTGTCCTATGCTATCCTATCCTATCCACTATTATTCTGTACTACTTATTCAGTGCTCTTCTATTCTATACTGTACTATTCTGTACTCTACTATACTATAATTACTACCCTATACTGTATGTATTACTCCACTTGATTGCACTATAATTATATAATGTTATATTGTTTTGTTAGGATCTTATTGTATGGTATAATATACTCTCTACCCTGTATTATATAGTGTATGCATTACTTAGCTATACTACTATTATAATGCCATATTAATTAAAAACTATTATATTCTACATGTAATATAGAATATACTCTATATATTTTGGGTTACATACCTCACAATATTGCTGTGAAAGAAATTTTGTGAACTTTTAAATACTATGTCAGTTATGAGATTTATTGCCATTTTCCCTACCACTTTGCCTAGAAGAGTAATGTTAGAACTCTGAAAAACAAAAACCCTAAAGTATCTTCCTAGAATTTAAAAATATTGTGACTATAACATGTAAAAGTTAAGGGCATAAGTCACTGTATAAGCAGACATGCCTCAGGCAGCCTCGTATTTGTTTCTATGAAAATCTGTGGCTAAGAGCAGAAATTCTCCAGTACTTGATGTAAATGCCTCTTGGAACTCTTTTCAAATTTTGAGACATGACATCCCACGTTCCTTAACTCCCCTTTCCCCTTATAGCATGACTACAAAGCCCGAATTATGAGAATAGTAAGCCATAAAAGCTCATTGAGGAAATGTAACCGTGATGTCCTCTCTTTTCTTAGTAAAGAAGATGCTTGGGATGGCACTAAACTCATAAAAACCAGGGCATAGAACTTAAGACAGTGTAGCTAATGGAAACAGCAAGAAGTTTCTATAAAATCATGGTTAATAAGTTTTGAAATGGAACTGCATACTACTCCTGTTTAAGAACGTCTAGTCAGATATTAGACTGAATACATACGGTACCTTTACATCTTTATGAACAGTAAATCTACATGGACCATCATTGTCTGACGCAGTGATGAACTGAAGTCTAGTCTAGTCTTCCCTCTTACTGACCATGTAACCTTTGGTTAGTTACTTAATCTCTCTGGGTCTCAGTATCTGCCTTTAAAAAAGGAAGTTGATGATACTTGAACTTCTGTTCATGAGGTGGATGTGAGAAGTTAATGAATAAATTGTATGTTAAATACAATACAAATAATAACATTAACATTGGCTCGTATTGGTATAGTTTGGTGTTTGCAGAATGCTTTTCCCACAACATTGTAATGAGGTAGAACTGGAAGGAGCTTTGGAGGTCATCTCGTAAAACCCCGTTATGTTACAGATGGGGAAACTGAGTTGGAGAGATTAAGTAATTTTTCTAAGGTGGCATAGGCAATAAAGTGAGAGAGCTGGGATCCAGCTCCCCTCCCTTTAAAATCGGTGCTCTTTTCACTGCACCACAGCACAAGTGTTGTATGGCATTTGATGGAAGAGGAAAGTTATTTGTGAATATGATATCATTATTATTTAAAGCAGGGAAAACAATTTGCAGTGACTTAGTTTCTTACAACAGCAGATTAAAAATTACCAGACCAGCATGACTGTTAGATTATTTCTTAACTAATGTTAATCTAATTGAAATCAAGTAAATTATGATTTAAAGAACGTTTTTGAACAAGACAATTTAGTCATCCCTTCATATCAAAATGGATTTGTGGTGAATGCATATCTAATCATAATCATAATTAAGCAACCAGAGGTAGATGGTATGTACTTGGAAAGAATTATGTGTTTGATATTTTTCAACCTCCCCAGATTTGGTTTACAAGTATTGGAAGATGAACTATCTTTGATTAAAAAGATGAATCAAAAATATTCAAGGGATATTTTTACT
Source organism: Notamacropus eugenii (assembly GCF_028372415.1). Lineage (NCBI taxonomy): Eukaryota > Metazoa > Chordata > Mammalia > Diprotodontia > Macropodidae > Notamacropus > Notamacropus eugenii. The sequence continues at coordinate 395,256,554 of NC_092876.1, forward strand.
GTACTGTTTTGGGTTGACAAGATACCATTTCACTGCAAAGAAGCAAGTGGGCACTAGGCTTAGGTTGTGTTGTCCTGTTGGTGTTTTTCTTGTTTGGTTTCTGCCAAAGTGATTTGGGAGGTTAGGGTTGGTGTTTCCAGCTTATGCAATGAAAAAGCTGTACCCCTAACACCTCTCTTTCTCTTCTCTCCTCTGCTCTCCTCTCCTCCTCTCCCCTCCCCTCCCCTCCCCTCTCCTCCCCTCCCTTCTCCTCTTTCTCTCTGCTTTTCCCTCTCCTTTCCTCTTCTCTGTCTCCCTTTCTCTTTCCCTCCCTCCCTTTTTCTTTTTTTTCTCTCTATTGAAACATTTCACCAAATATAGGTTAGTTTTTTAAAATAATATTCTGATATTACTAGTTTTTCTTTAATCAACATTAGATTTCCTACTATGTACTTGTAGGTTTAAGAAAGAGGAAAAAATAAACTGACATAAATAGAAGCTCTGAAAAGAAGTGTACACAGACTAGTTAAACACAAGGTGTTATGGTCAGGAGGGTACTAGCAGCTGAAGAAGGGGATCTTTAATACCAACATTATTGTCTTTACCTGAAATCTTCTCCACAGAAGGTATGGCCTTATCACCACATCACAAACAAATGATCACAACTCATGAGCAGACTTAACTAGTTACTCATTGGAGCTGTAATTCGCCCCTTCATATACATGCTCTCTTAGAAGGAAGGTAAATGTACAGAGAGACTCATAGTGTTAGTTAGTTAGTGAATAGCCACTCAGCTATAAGAATGAAAGGTGCAACTATAAAAAGGGAAAGAAAATGTGTCCAGTAAATGGGCTAGCTGAATTTGCCAAAGTTTAGCATCCTTTTCTCTAAGACACCCATTTTAGGTTACTTTTTCATCTCTTAAACTAGTATGCTTTGCATAAGCAATGTAATTAGTGACCAGTGAATGAAAATTTTTAAGTTAATTTGCAGACAGGTAAGACACTATTCTATTATCTTTGGACAGTGTTCTGCCTTATCTGTGTGTTTATAATGCCCAGTGAAAGTAAAAGTATATTCATATATGTACCTGAAGGCTAATCCTGATTGCCATGGAGAGAGAATGGGTTAATTCACTCTTCTTTCTTTAATAGGAGTATATGGAGGACTGTATTTTTACATTGTCCCTGCATTTCCTTTTACAGTCTGTCCTTCATCCTGGCCAGACCACAAGCTGGTGCATTTGATAACAAGCTAGACATGTCTTGTGGTTTGTGCTGTAGTCAGACTCCTGCCTGCAGTGTGTATAAATATTTGATATCGTAGCTTCTGACTCTCAAAGTTGAGCCTCTTTTGTACTTTTGTCCCTTACTTGGATACTACCTAAATGCTAAAGTTTTAAAGTTGCTGGGGGAAGGGAAAACTGGGAAAGCCAGAGCTGTATTTAAAGTATTGTCAGCGTCCTTTGGGAGTTGGTTGTGAACACCAAGGGCAGTGAGGTGGCACAGTGGACATAGCTCCAGTCCTGACTGGAGTTCAGATTCAACTTGTGACACTTATTAGCTATGTGACCCTGTGTGACTTAAGCAAGTTGCTCAATTTTTACTTGCCTCATTTTCCCCAACTGTAAAATAAGGATAACAGCACCTACCTCTCAGGATAGTCATGAGAACCAAATGAGATAATAATTGTAAAGTGCTTAAGTACAGTGCTTGGCATATACTAACTGCTACATACATGTCAGCTGTTGTTAACTATTATTATTATACTGAGTAGACATGGTTCTTTGAAGAAATTGAGTCTTCTTCTCTGAAGTTCTTGACTAATTAGGAATCCTTGTAGTCATGGGATTTGAAAAAAAGACATGTGAAAGAGAAAGTGACTTGAGAAGATTTTTGCCTTAGTTCCCCATCTGTAAAATGAGATGGAGAAGGAAATGGCAAACCACTCCAGTATCTTTGCCAAGAAAACTCCAAATGGGCTTGTGAAGAGTTGGGCACAGCAACTGAACAACAAAGGGGGTATGTAGGATGGTTTACTAAATGGAGACAATTAAACTTGTTCATATGCTTAGTAAAACTTATCCCATATTTGGATTTGAATTTTCTAAATATCACAATTTTTGAGAACCATTGCTATCTCTATCCCTTCGGGAAAAATGTGGTCATTATGGTTAAGTCTAGGTCACAGGATTGCCTTGTGTCTTAAATTATCCTTCAGGATTTCTGCCCATTGCTCCTGGTGTCCTGGAGCAGGGAGAGCTACCTATCTATTTGATCCTTGAAACTGTTTCCTTGTGGATGCTCCTAGATTCAATCTGTATCTATGGCATAAAGGGAATATAGATGAATTGGCTTTAATGTTTTGCTAACTAACAGCCTCCAGGTCTTCCCTCTTCCTTTTTCTTAAGGATTTATATGATTTTATGTAGTTGAAAAGCATCATTCTGGATAAATGACTCTTGAGAATACTATGGTTTATGCATTAAAAGAACTATTGAATTTTAAATTTGTATCACACCATGCAGCAAACACACAGAATTAACAGTAGTTATGTATTCTATTGGTTAACCCCTTAAGAAAATCAGAAAACATTCTACTTGGTTCTTTTTTTTGTCTTGACTTTTGTCTTGACGCTGGACTTCAGGGACCCTGGAGGAGATAGTGAGATGGATGATTTGCACACCCCTGTTTCTCTTAAATCCAGTTCACATGCAAGTCTCCTGATGTCAATGGTCCAAGGACCAACAGTAACCATAAGAAAAGTGAATGATGAGAAAGATTAATCAGGAAATATCTTTATCTCTCTCCCTCAAATCATCTTCAAAGAATCCTTTCCAAAGAATATGTTCCAGTCTTCCATATTCAGATATGATGCAGGCCATGGTTGAAGAGATCCATGCAGGAGTGGTAGCTATAGTGTTTGCACGAGATGATTCTGTTTGGTTAGCAGCTATTCCCACTGTTTATGGTGTCAGCCGTTGTTCAAAGCTCTGCCTCTTGCTGCTGCCTCTGTTCCATGGCATCCCAAAGTTATGTTGTGCCCCTTGGAGGTATATTTCACAGTTCTGGTTTTGTATTTCTTTTGCCTGCTCTAATTAGAATTGTCCTAGTTTCACTACTCCAACCTTACTATCATGTTAGCTTTTTTGCATAAATGTATCATTCTGTTGACTTATACTAAGCTTTCAGTCAATCAAAATCCCAAAATATTTCCCACATAAATTACTGTCTAGTGCGAAATTCCCCAATCTTTATTTGTGCAGTTGATTCTTTTTTTTTTTTTTTAGGAGAAGATGCGTAACTTTGCCATTCAGTTGTTTTTCAGTTGTGTCTAATTCTTCATGATCCCGTTTGGGGTTTTCTTGGTTTGCCATTTCTTCTATAGCTCATTTTACAGATGAGGAAACTGAGATAAAAGGGGTTAAGTGACTTGCCTGGGGATCAAATAGGTAGTAGGTCAGATTTAAATTCAGGAAGATGAGTCTTCTTGGCTCCAGGCCTGCACTCTATCTATTGTACCACTTACCTACCCCTGGCTCCCTGGAATTGAACCCGAGGCTCCTATATGACAGATGGGGATACTTATTAATAGACCATCATTTTACTTATTAGATATAATTTTGTTCTATTTTATTCACTAATCTGTCTTTTCCTGGTCTCTTCATAAAGACATCCAATGAATTTGCTATTATTCCTGGCTTCCTGTTAAGTGAAAATTTCAATAATCTCTTTTTCCATCCAAGTAATTGATTAATATATTGACTAGAACAAGAAGAGTGCAGTGATGTAACACTGCAGACCTGCCTCAAGGTTACTATTGATCAATATGGTGAAATATTGGGCATTGTATAAAAACATTCACCCAATTTCAATTATTAGCACATAAATACTATATGATATTAGATAATTAGATAGACTATAGATTGATCAATATATAGATAGAAAATAGCCTAATTACTAAGTGCTTACTATGTGCCAGGCACTGCACTAAAGGAAAAAAACAAGAAGATGATAAAGTTAGAAATTCAACATATAAAGGGGAAGATGATCCAAGGGTCAGAAGGTGTTGCTGGAATGGGACTATAGGTTGAGCAGACAAGAGGGAAGTGAGTAACCTGGCTGGAACTTCTAAAAATATGGCATTTATAGACTAGTACTCACCAAATAGAGTTGGCCTCAGGGAAAAAAATATCCTGGGGGTTGAAGGTGGGAAGTAGGAAGAGGCTGCCAGTGTCAAGGTAGAGCAGAGCTAAGATTAAGTCAGGACAGAAGTGAACAGTGTGACTGAGACTTCTGATAATCATGGCAGTTCTAAGCAAGGCCTCAGATTGATTATGCCTACAGTATTCTCCTGATCTATCAGACTATTAAACCTGTCAGCAAAGGAAATGAGGTTCACCTCATATGACTTGTTCTTAATGATATATCCCATTTCACATTCCTAGCATTTATAACCATCTTACTTTCTAAATGCTTAAAAATCATCCATTTGAAAATTTGAATACAGTACCTAGCACATAATAGGTAGTTAAATAAATGCTATTGATTTGAATTCTGTCACATGCCCTGATTATTTCGATAAAATCAGAAAATGTATGAGAAATATTTTGCAGCTATGAAATGACACATACATTTAAATCTATTGCCACCATCATCATTGTCATCTCTGGGTAATGTTCTGGGGGAACTCAGAAGCTGTCACAACCTGCTCTTACTACTGCTAAAAATCAATTTTTGTGAGGCCAGTTAATGGTATACTACAGGGGTCTTGCTAACACACTCTCTACCCTGTATGGCTTATAGCTGCTGTTCCAAATTGAACTAAATAATGTATAAGGTTTTTTTTCTATCTGCTGCAGCCTATGATTCTAGAATCGAAGACTCTGCACTCTTAGGTGGTGATGGTGATGATGGAGGGATCCAAACATCAGTATGTCTGTTTTTTGTTTTGCTGAGTTCACTAGATTCCTAATAAAATCCATGACCACCTCCATTTATAAATATAAATGGGTTGATGATGTTCACAAACATTTCCAAAGCCACTAACCAGCCAAAAACATTTCTTCTATGGTGATAACATAGCAGGTTCCATTGAATAAATAATGCTGTGTTAAGAAAAAAAAGTTTTGAGTTTTTTTTTTTGTTTTGTTTTCTTATGTGTTTTTATTCTCATCAATGCATTAAAACTACTTTGGAAGCAGATATTAAGCTAGACATCTGTTTTGGCAGAGAGTTTCTGAAACCAAGTTTTGAATTCTAGTCATTGGAATCCTGGGCAAGACCATATTGTTTTCTCCTTGCCCTGGGTAGAGAAACTGTAATGGGTGTGTTTGGACAGACACAGCTGAGCCAAGGCATTTGGTCTTGATTCTGTTTCAGTTTTGACATAAACAAGCATGTCAGTGACAGTAGGGTGGTGGTTTGAAATGCTCCAGAGAGCCTTCCAATGGGAACTGAGATAGTGAGGTGGCTTGAGTGTTCTCTCTGTCTCTGTCTCTTTCACTGTCTTTCTGTTTCTGTCTCTGTCTTTCTGAATCTCTAAGAAGGGGAGTAAAGCTAGATTGGACTAGAACTAGGTATGATTAGCAAGAGAATGGTGAAAGTTTAATTTTTCCTCTTATCAGCCTCTGTGTGCAGATAAGACATTTACTCTCATATTTCACTTTTTTCTATAAGATCTTCTTGATTTTGACATTAAACCATAACTCATCATGAATTCTCTGCCACTGTTATCTGTTGTCTGTGACATACTGCAAGAGTACAATAGTGAATAACTTGGAGAACTAGGCAGAGATTTAAATGTTCTAAAATTGCTGGAGTTTTTTGTTTTTTAAAACATGGGTTAGGGGCTCTGAGCTACCTATAATTAGAAGAGAATCTCATGATCTTGGTTTTATTAATAATTCTAATAAGCTTTTCAAAAGCAGAAGAGACTAATTTCATGACTCCTGGACCAGTCATCCCTCCCCTCCCCCAACTTCATTGAGTCATGAGTAAACAGACTTGAATTGCAGAAAGAAGCAGGCTCCTCAGACAAATTCACTTTCCATTCTTTTTAGGCAATTTATAGTTTTCTTAAGACTCTGGAGTGAATAGTAGAGAAAAGAAAAGGACTAAAGAATGACAGAAGTAGAACATCAAGCACCTAAGGAAAGTTTTTTAACCTGTTCCTTGTGAGGTACAAAACACTCCTTATCTTACTCATACTGTGTGCTCTAAGCTACCTTGTGAGACAAAGAAAGTCTAGAAGTGCTTCATCTAAAGGTTACCAAAAATCGAAGAAAGCAGCAACATGAAAATGGCTAGAACATGAAACCTCACATTGCGTTTTGGTTTATGCTGCCTATCCATAGTTCTAAGGAAGTTCACAGTTCTGAAAGAGCATAGTTAAAATCTAACTTCAGACATCTTCTTACTAGCTGTTGTACAGTTTTGTTTCCTGGTAACTTCTTCCTTCATTCCTCAGAGAATTATTTACTGATGTACAATGCTGATTGTGCCTTTTATTGAAGACTTGTATGACTCAGCTCTACTAAAGTATCTGAGGCTTAGTCAGGCACAGTGAGAGAACCTGGACACAAATGAAAATAGGAAGCAAACTTGTGTATGATGGCATCTAAAGGACATATGTGAAATTGGGAAGAGAGGGTGTTTTGGTTTCATGTTGGTCTTACATGTCTGTTTCACTGGGAATGTAAAGCTGTCTGAGAAAGGACCTCATTCACTCATTTATCTTTTGCCACTTACATACCTTCCCTGCTGCTGATGGCCTTGATGACCATTTGAAAGACTCTTTTGGTCCATCCCTTGGCATTTACGCTCTTCCTGTCCTGTGACAAGATGTGCTGAGGAATATCTTGTCTGCCCTCTCACAGATGATCTGCTGAGTATTCTTAGCCAGGGATTACTGAGTCATAGTGACATTCATAGCAGAGGCATTGTTGTTTGGCCGAAAGGGCAAAAGGTAAGTTTTCTGTGTCTTGGCTATTTAATCCATTATTTTATTCCTGATAGTTTTATTTCACTTAATTTTTGCTCAATTTCTCACTATTTAATCCATTTTTTCATTCCTGATATTTTAAAAAGTAGATTGTCATGTTCATCTTTCCTTTTAGTGACTTAGTTTCTGTCTGTACTTTGTTTGACTGAATTCACCTTAAGTGGTCGTTTATAATATTTGCCCAGCTTTTAGTCGCCATCCTAAGTATTTTTTAAGTCTCAGGGAAATGTCCTTAAAACCTACAAGAGTTATAGTAAAGTGGATGCTTTTACAATGTGATTGAGTTCAAGAAAATAAAGGGGCAATCAAGACATTTAAAGGGACTGAGGTGAAGAAAACATGTTAGAAATGACACTAGGAGAGAGGCAGCATGGAGTAGTGGGCAGAGGGTGACCTCAGGGTCAGGAAGACCTCGGTTCAAACCCTACCTCTGACATACTGGCTGTGTGAACCTGCCTAAATCACTTAACCTCTCAGTGTCTCAGATCCCTCCTTGGACAGTAACTTGCCAAGAGGCTCCTGACCCTACAGATAGAGGAAGTTTACTCACCAGGAAGTTCTTAGACCAATGAAATCACAGATCTGGGCTTCATAGCCACCACAAAAAGCAACCACCACCACAGCCACAGTAGCAAATGTAATTAAGATCAGAGGTTTATAGATCAGGAGATGGAAGGGAATTTAGAGTATACTTGAATTATCTACTTTGCCTTCTGCCAACAACAATCCACTACATTTGTTCCTTTTCGCTCCATACTTGGTAACAATGGTGTTTGCTTTGCCAGTCTAAAAGAAATGCTATTTCTGATACTCAACTGGGATAAATGGGATCATCAGCTTAGTACTGAAGATCTTGGAGGTCATTTAGTCCAATGGTATCAAACTCAGGTGATAATAGGGGCCAATAAACCATTCACATGAATCCATGAGGCCTGCATGTTGACTTAGAAAACCACATATTAATGACATGGGTTGGAGGGGATGTGGAAAAATTAGGACACTAAAACTCTGTTGGTGAAACTGTGAACTGACCCAGACAATTTGGAGAGCAATGTGAAATTATACCCAAAGAGTTATAAAACTGTATATACTCTTTGATCCAGCAATACCACTATTAAATCTATTTCCCAAAGTGATCAGCGCAAAAGGAAAAGAACTTAACATGTCCTAAAATATTTCTAGTATCTGTCTTGGTACTAGCAAAACTGGACATTGGGGAGCTCAAGCTATTCATCTCCAGAAAAGGAATTGATAAATAAAAGTATGCATGGTGTGATTTTATATATGTTTATAAATGTGTGTCAAATGGTGACCTTCTTTAGTGTGGGGTGAGGAGGGTGGAAGAGAGGCAGTTTGGAACTTAAAATGTAACAAAAAAATTAAAAAGCAAGTATGTTCTATTGTATTTTTTATTTATTTTTGTTAAGTATTTCCCAGTTACATTTTAATCTGACTTGGGCAACACCTGGGAATATTGTGAGAGGGTGAGTGTTTGACACTTCTGATCTAGGCATAGGATTTTAGGAACATGAATCTAGAGTGACAACAGAGTTTGGAGACCATCTAGTCCATCACCCTCATTTTATAGATGAGGAAACTGAGGCCCAGAGGGATTAATTGACTTGCCCAGTGTCACACAGATAAGTGGCAGAGCTGGGATTTGAACCTAACTTCTGTGACTAAATCTAGCCATTTTTCCACAGTAGTCTTCTTTTAAACCATCAGATAGAATAAATATCACGAACATTCTATATTTAGAATATTGTTCACTGGGTCCACTGTCCGTTTAGATACTTAGATGTGAAATCATACTATTTAAAAGGGTAAAAAAGTGACATTATTGAGCAAACCTTGAATTCTTTAGTAGCTCAGCTCAGTTGGTAGGATGCAAAGTCTTAGTTATTCATAAAGTCAGATATTAGTATTTGTAATTTTGCCTTGTCATCACACATGCTTGACCACAAAGCTCCCAAAGTACTCTGTGTGTATTTTAGGAAGTGACTGCTGACAAATCTGTAGAAGTGGAATTGGTCATGGAGTTCAGGCAGTCTTTCTGAAATATGTGCATGAGGTCATTTTTATGGCTTCCGGACAAGGAAACACACACACATACATGTAGTGGAAGCTCTCAGGAGAGAAAAACCTTGGAAGGTAGAAGGCAAAACATGGACACAGAGCAAGACACCGGGCCAGACTAGTGCTCAGGCTTGTAAGTTGGTTGTCTAGTGCCTGGGCAGCCCAACACCCAACACCCCCAGCAGCTCAATGCCCTGACAACCCAGTGCCCAGGAAGCTTTGCCCAAGGCAAAGCAGAAGTCACAACCAGGGAAAGGACTAGGGCAGCAACTGGAAAGCAACTAGGGTCTTAAAGGAGACCAGCTACCAATATCAGCCTGTCAGGCATATTTGTTACAAGGGCTTTGCTTTCTTCCCCCTCCCCCAAAAAGGAGATATTTGGGAAATTGAATATAGGTAGGGATAAAGTAGAAGGGAGGAATGGAGGAAGGAGGGAAAGAAGGAAGAATGGAAAGAAAAGAAAGAAAGAATGAAGGAAAAAAGAGAATGTGCAACAGTGACAAAGAAAGGAAGAAAAGATGGAGGAAGAAAAGAAAAAGAAGGAAATGTATGTCTAGCAAAGACAAAAGAAGGAAGGAAAGAGAAAGAAAGAAAAAGGAGGAAGGAAGAAAAAAAGAATAAAGGAAGTCATGGAGACTTTTTTTAATGAATAAACAGAAGACAAGCCAGAAAGAATCACGGAGAATAAAGACAGCTTAGAAAATGACATATTGAATTTATTTAATGTATTTAATTTATTGAATTAATTAATAATTAAATTAATAATTTAGTTTATTGAATGTATTTTTAAAAAAGCAAGCTGTACATAAGGAAGATATGTAGTTTCATATAGTCTTCTTCACACACACATATACACACCATTTATATAAATACACACATATATGTGGAAATGACAATTTTATTTGATGTTTGTTTAGTTCAGGAAAAAAATGATTATTGATGCCAACCCAGAAATCTGTAGAAGCTATTTGGTCTGAAATGTTTGTATGGGATGCTTTGTTATACTCAAGACTTGGTTGATTGCGTAGAATAATGATTGAGTTATGTCAGCAAAGCCTCCAAGCACATGGTAATATGTGGTTTCCTAGCACGTAGATTTACAGCTGGAAGAGACCTCAGAGATCATCTAATCCAACTGCTTCATTTTATATATTAGGAAACTAAGGAACAGAGAGGTCATGTGATTTGCCCAAGATCACACAAGTAGCAAGAGGCAGAACTGGGAATCCAGTTCTGGGTTCTCACTCCAAATGCATTGCAACTGCTGAGAAATCAAGACCTGAATGTCCTGTGGGGAAAGTGATAGACATCTTATGATCACTCAGCATCGAGGTCAGCCTCACTGTAACATAGCTTTACTAGGCTCATCATGAATACTTGGCTAAGTGCAGTCAAATCTTAAAAAAACCCCAGAATTATGGCCCTCTTCAAACTCCTAATGTACAGTTACAAAAAGATACAGGGATATCATGTGCCAGTCACACATTTTTCTCAACTATCTGTTCTTTGAAAGGCAAAGAGTCACATTGTAGTTACAGGACAACCCTTTCAGAACTAAAAACTGGGGCTGAATATTGTTGGCTGGCATAGTTACTGTTTTATATTCAGGCAAATAAAGGGAGCTGAATCCTTTCTCAAATTGAGAATAAAGGATGGACAGCAACAGATGCATTAGGCTGAAGTAAAATGGGCACCTTTGGGACCCAGAAATCATGAGTAAACTAGATAAAGGTGTGCCCGAGAGTTTCCAAAAAAGCCATCGGTGTCATGTACTGAATTCATAGTTTTACCAGTCATTCTAGCTGAATCTGAATAAATTCTACCCTTCTTTCCCATGGTAAAAGGGATTCAGCCTAGCAAGACCATGTCAGCATGTGAACATTGAAAAGGAGCATATTGCTTAACATGTCATCTTAGGGAATTTAGCCAAAGACATTAATATTCCTTGTATGATTGATAATATAATCTGTGTGTAATTTTGACACTATTTTCTCATGTCCATATTAGTTACATCAAAGAACTGAAAATCATCAGCAAATAGAAAATGTTTTCATTTATTTTTAATTACATTTTGGAAATATTGAATGTATTTTCTTAGCTTTTCATCTTTTAGTTTCATGGTTTTAATGATGTTTTGTTGAATATCTGTTTTGCTAGGATCCTTTTCGGCAGCACATAATGTTATTATTTGAAAGATGTTTGACGTAGGAGTTAACATTCTATTTTTGAAAAGCCCTGACTTGTTTGGGAAAGTAAAAGGTAAACTAACTTGTCATTCTTGTTATATAATGAGTAGACCTTCCAAAATAATAAGAGAAAGGGGGCTAAAAGAGGAAAAAAAGGAAAGTGTTCAGTAGGGAGCTGCCAGGAGATTTTAATATCCAGGAACAAGGGAGGAGATGTTTTGAGGAAGGGGGAATTGATGAGGTTTGGAAGGAGGGGTGAGACCCCTCACAAAGACCAGAGTAGAGAGACAGATCACCTGGAATGAATTCATGGACTCAAGCATTCTTGAAGTCAACATGGTAAAGATTTATTATGTTTTTAAGCGGGCAAGAGTTCTTAGGGAATCTGCAACCTTAAAGGGGTACAGGTAAAGTTTATATAGGATATACTATAGTAAAACATGTGCCAAATATGCTAACTTGGTGATTTAGGGCAGAACTAGGGAGTGCTTCGTTCTTAAAAGAACATGCACTTTTAGTATCTACTGCACAAGTATTTCACCCAGAGCCAACTTCTGCCTCACTAGTGGCTGCCACTGCCCTGGGGCTGGGGTCAGGCTGGGCCTGGGACTAGAGCCACACTCCCCTCTCAGTCAGGTGAGGAGACTCTTTCAACTGACCTTCGAAGCTGTCTTTAGCATTTGTGGGTTGAGAAGTCTGGAACCCCCATCAACCAGCAGTGATTCAGTCCCCTAAGGCTTGTTCGAGGTCCGGCTGCACTGGTGGGGCCCACTCCAAGCTGTGCCCCATTCACAGCCCAGTGTGATAGACCTTTCCTGTCAGTCTTCCAGATTGTCTTGGCCTGGAAATTTGCTTCAGTCTATCATTTTGTGGCTTCTGTTGCTCTAGAATTTGTTTAATTTTACAGACTTTGTGAGGGGTTTAGGGGGAGAACTCTAGCAGGTCCCTAGTTCTGCTCTGCCCCCTGCATTTTTTTATTATGAGTGATTTGGAACATTCTTTCATGTGTTTTTTTCTTCTCTTTTGAAAACCACTTGTTCATATTCTTTGACCCTCTTTTTTTCTTTCAGGTAATGGCTTTTGGTTTTATTTATGTGTTGGTTTACCATGTGTCTTGGATATTAACCCCTTATTAGAGCTTTTTTAAGATAAAATTTTCTTTTGTTTACCCCATTTGACCACTTCTTTTCTTATCCTGGTTGCATTAATTTTGTTAATATGAAAGGTTTTCAGTTTTATGTGAGCAAAATCAGTTATTTGATCTCTTGGGTCACTGGATCCAGATGGCTCCAGAGGAGAAGTGAGGCTGGTGACCTGCACAGCCCTCCCTCACTCAAAACAAAGTCAAGTGCAAGTCATGTCATTTCTCTGATATCATGGTCCTCCTCAAAAACAAAGGAAGAACCCAAAGAGTAGACCGAGCTGCCTAAATGGGGACCCAGCTAGCTAAGTAACCCCTTCCCTTCCCTTCCCTTCCCTTCCCTTCCCTTCCCTTCCCTTCCCTTCCCTTCCCTTCCCTTCCCTTCCCTTCCCTTCCCTTCCCTTCCCTTCCCTTTCTCTTTTCCTCCCCTCCCCTCCTCTCTCCCCTCCTCCATTTTTCTCCATTGACATTTTATGAAATATGTATCTCCTTTTGTTCTGTTATTTTCTGAAATACAGTGGTCAAATTCTATTCCTTCTACTCTTACATCTACTGTTATTTCTCCTCCTTCTCAATGATTCTCAAATTATGCTTCCAGTCTATCATCCATATTGATCGCTTTTGCCTTTATTTCTTCCAGAAGTTTTACAATTGAGTAATTTTTTGGATTTTTTCCTATTTCTATTGTTCCATCCACCATGATGTCTGTGAATAAAAAGCGTTCTCCTTTTAAATGACTTTCTTCTTTTGTTTTAATATCTATGGCTATTTCTAAACTCTTGTGTTTTATCATTACCTTTACCCTAGATCTCATTTTTACTCTTCCAACTTCCTGTCCTTTATTTAATTTAATTTTTTTTTGTTCTACTAATTCTATTTCTTCCTTTAATTCTTGAAGTATATTTATTTCATATTGAGAAAATTCTGGCTCCCCCCCATATAATAGATTTGATACTTTCTCCCCTTGGAGGCCATCTTTAGTTGTCCGGATCTGTGTTTTGCCACTGGACCCAGATGGCTCCCAAGGGGAAAGTGAGAGTGGTGACTTTGCACTGCCCTCCTCACTTAAATCCACTTCACTCGCAAGTCATGGCGTCACCTTCCTGATGTCATTCATGGTCCTCTTTGAGAAAGAAGGACAAACAGCTTTTGCTCCCTGTTGCTTCTTTTGTTTGTAGCATTTGTCTTCTCATCCATAATATATTTTTATTGTGTTAGATTTCTTCTTTTATTTTGTAATTCCTTTGAGTGATTTTTAATTTTTCTTTTGAAAATTCCTAGCACTTTTCCTTACTTTTTATGGTTCTATCATTTTTTTTTTCCAGGAAAATTAAGGAGGTAGATTCTTTCTTGACCTTCCAGCCCAATATTTTCCTGGAAGTCATTCTGCTGGGGAAAATTTGACTCTGTATTATATCAAGTTATATACATATGCTTTTAAATATAGAGGAAATAAAGGGTGATTGCTTGTAGACAAAGGAAAGAAATCACTTCGTGTCCCATCTTTTTTAACTGCTCAGCCTTTGTAGAGTGTTGCTGAATGTCCTGTAGAAATTGTAAAACTCAACATGTTCACAACTAAACTCATATCTTTCTTCCCAAACCCTCTCCTCTTCCAAATTCTCTCTTACTGACAAGGGAATCACGGTCCTCCCAGCCTTCCAGGCTTTCAAATAAAATATTATCTTTAACTGCTCACTATCTCTCATCTCCTTATAGCCAATCAGTTGTTAAGCCCTGTTGATTTCACCTTTGTGGCATCTCTGAATACATTTCCTTCCTCCACCCTGGTATAGGTCATCATCTCCTCCTGCCTGGACTATTGCAATAACCTCTTGGTTGAACTCCCTGTTACAACTTTCTCCCCCAATTCCAGTCCATCCTTCAGCCACCAAAGTGATTTTCTTAAAGTGCAGATCTGACCTAATCAAAAAAGTCCAGTGGCTATCTATCACTTTCAGGATCAACTACAGAGCCCTCTACTTGGTGTTCAAAACTCATCATAATGAACGCTCCTTCCCAAACTTTCCAGTCTTCTTACATTTTACACCCTCTACTCCCTGTCTTCTATCCAGTGACACCAGCCTCCTTACTGTTCCCTGAACAAGACACTCCATTACCTGACTCGAGGTATTTTCATTGGCTGTGCCCCATGCCTGGGGGCAGTTCGGTGTCACAGTAGATACACTGCTGGGCCCGGAGTTAGGAAGACTCATCTTTCTGAGCAAAAATCTGACCCCGGACTAGTTGTGTGACCCTGAGCAAGTCACTTAACCCTGTTTACCTCAGTTTCCTAATCTGTAAAATGAATTGGAGAAGGAAATGACAAACCACTCCAGTATCTCTGTCAAAAAAAAGAGTTGGACACCTCTGAAAAATGACCAAACAACAAGCCCCATGCCTGGAATTCTAACCCCACTCATCACTACCTCCTGGCTTCCCTGGCTTCCTTCAAGTCCCAAATAAAATCTCTCCTTCTACAGGAAGCCTTTTTCAATTGTACTTAATTTGAGTGCTTTCTCTCTGATTGTTGTTTCCTATTTCTCCTCTGTGTGGCTTGTTTGTATGTAATTGTTAACATTTTGTCTCCCCTATTAGATTGTGAGCTTCTTGAGGGAGTGGACTATCTTTTTGTTTTTCTTTATATCCCCAGGTCTTAGTATAGTGCCTAGCACATAGTATGTGCTTAATAAATGCTTACTGACTGATGGACTGACTGATTATTACTGCACATATTTACTCCTCTGAGAATTTCTCTGGGCATGAAATCCCACCAGGATATGAGATAGAAAAGAAAGGAATAAATCTACCAGTTTGACAATCTTGACTTTCTTAGAGCACTGTTGTTAGACACAGACACTCTGTCTTATGAGGAAAATAGGACATTTCCTATGCAATTGAAAGAAAACCATCTATGCTAAGGGTTCAGTCTCTTATGGTTGGAGGAAGATAAATCTGGAATATTTTAGCCTAGCCCATCTCCCATCTCTATGTACACATACAATCTGACATTTCTGCTAGTAGAGTTAGGACAACTAAAGTAAGAACTGGGGGTTCAAATTTAGATTTTTGAGAAACTGCCAAGATCTCCCTTATATACTTTGAGCATCATTCTCTTTAAATTTTCTTATACATGCTCTTGTGTAATGTGGTCATGGTAAGAATTATTAAATGAGACCTCTTTTTATCGAACTAAGATCTTTCTCCTAAGGGGGGGAAAATAACTAAGTAATAATTGTACAAATAATTAGAAAATTTCCAATTTACAGGCAGGGAGTTACACTTTGTAATTAATTTTAGAACAAAGGAAAATGAAATGCGTTACTACTGATCAACATCCAAAGTATTCTCATCAGACTGACGTTCCCTGTTTATTCCTATTTTAAAATCAGTTCAGTCGGTTGAACTTCAATCATTTTAAAAGTGTTTCTTGAATATCAACAGTGATCCTAACAAGGCGGCACAGTAGAGTTCTGGGCATGGAGTTAGGAAGACCTGAGTTCAAATATGACCGCCATTTTGAGTCTTCCACCAAACCAATCATTCTCTTTCTGCTGACCTGCATTATACACAGAAGAGTGTATTTTAAACTTGACTTTAAAGAATGGATATTGATTTTTTTCCCACATCTCCATCTTAGACTGTGATATAAACTCTATATGTGCCTAATGTTTGGTGAATGAATAAATAAATGCATCTCTCTCCCTCTCTCTGTCTGTCCCTCTCAGGGAATTTACCTCCAAAATTCCTAATTGGCCCTAAAGGCAGATATTTTTAATTAAGAAAAAAATAAGTGCTGAATGTCTGGAGAAGTGAGAGGTATACTAGCAAATCTAATATAGTTGGTGTCTAAGATGTTGTGGCATGGTGGAATGAAAGTTAGACAGAGTCAGAAAGACATTTTTCTTGTCCTTGATTCATGTTGGCCGTAGGACACTAGAGAAGTTAATCACTCAAATCCCAGGAAAGTCTTTAGTATGAATAATTGCAGATGGTTTCATCATCTGATTTGATGGAGGGAATTTCTACATCAGGAAATTTCTACCCACATTCTATCTACTGTGCCACCTACCTTTCTCTCTACCATTTTGCTGTTTCTGGACTATGAGATACTACCCCAAGGACCTTAGGTCTGCTGAGGCTCTGAAGTAAGAGTCCTTGAGTGCCATGAGGTAGGTACAGGGATGCTGAATTGTGAGAACAAATCTAATTCTGGATCTCCAGGCTTGACCTCTCGGTTAAACTCCAGATCTGAATGCCTATCTCCATCTGGCTGCCCTATAGATAGCTCAAACTTCCTATTTCCAAAACCAAATTCAGTATCTTAACCCTCAAACATACTCTTCCTCCTGACTTCCTCATTCCAATCAATGCCACTGTCTAGCTAGTTTCCCATGTTTAAAACTTTAGTGTTGTCTTTGACCATTATTTTTTCATTGCCTGCTATATTTGGTCAGTTGTATATGCTAAGGAAACTTTTTTCATCTATACAATACTCTTATGTTCAGCTGCTTAGTCAGAGTTTTGAGCTACCTATGGAAGCTAATCCCTGATATTGACATATATATATATATATATATATATATATACATATACATATGTATATATAATAATGTTGATGTAAAGCAACTCTTCAAATTGACTACCTAATGAAGAAAACAGAAGTGAATAGTACGTATTTTCCCAATTGCATAATACCAAAAAATGAGATTATGAGACCAACCTTTGACAGTTATTTTACTACAATTTGTGTTAATTATGTTAAGTCAAATAGAATGTAAATGTTTTTTCATGCCTGCCATTTATGCAGACTTTTCAGTTAAAACATTTTTTTTACAATGGTGATGGCAATGGAAGTGTACTTACAGCATTAGATACTTCCTGACTGGCTATAATGGTCTTTAATTTAGGCATGGATGCCCTAGTGGCCAGTGCCACATATTGGAAATTATAAATTCCATTTTTGACCTTTAAATCAGATGGTTAAATTTTTCTGAGATCTTAGATAAGTATTTTTATCCTTCTTGAGATTAAAAAATGACATTTTATGGAAAGCTGGATTTCCTGTAATCTTCTTGCCCTGCTTTTGAATTGTAGCTGACTATGTATCCTGGGGTCTTGGGTTTCTGATTAATGAGTATTCACCATATCTAGACCTACCAGACCAACCAAGATACATACTTCCTGGCTGTCATCATGTCATATGTGTATTCTTCTTTACTCTGGTCCCCTCCCCCTTTAATCATGATGATCATAACTACCCTCTCTCTCCATTTTCATTTCCTTTGCTCTCTCTTGGAATTGTAATCAAATCAACACTACCATTTCTGGAAAGGATACCCCACCAATTGTCCTATGATTTCACATCCCTGGGATGTCCTCTCCTTGGCCACCACTTCTCTATAGGTGTGTCTTCTCCCTTTCAAATGTAAGCTTTCAGAAAATGTCTATTAATCTTTATCTCAAGAAGATAGTCATAGAGTAGTATGATGACCACAGAATCATAGAACTATAATGGAAGGCAGCAGCCAATATGATTCAGTATAATTCTACAGCCAAAACATTCAATGGAATAAAACAAATTTCTGTATGATTTCAGCATGTTGAGCTCTCATTGAAGAGCTCCCTCTGTCAGTGCAATTGGATACCTTCTCTAAAACTTGTCATGCCTGTGAATACTAAGTTGAGTGACTTGCCTCACTCACACAGGAGATACATGGCAGAAGTGGTACTTAATCCTAAATTTTAACTCTGAGGCCAGCTTTCTGTCAGCTACTCTATGCTGCATCTCATCTTGATTATAAGTGATTATATTATAGTAGATGTGATGTAGAAGAATGTTAGATTTTTCAGGCAGTCTCCCAGTCTATACCTCACTGCCTTTAGAAGACTGAAAAGTGAGAACTCTTTGCCTCTAGATACTTTTCTTTATAATGTAAGTAATGTATTATAAGCATGGGCCCCTCTATACTTAGTTGAATATAAGTATGTTATATACTGTGAGCTATAGGTATGGGCCTTTCCATAGTTAGTTGAACTAGTGTTCAGAAAGTATACTAGGACTGTACCAAAAGCCTTTATAGAATCATAGGACTTAACAGTGTGCTTTGTTGGTGTTCTTGTTATTCATTTGTTTCAGTCTGTCTGGCTGTCAGCATAGCCCAGGATCAGCTCCATGCTAAACCTTGGTCAGTTAAAGTTCCAAAATCTTCAAGATCAATTGAAAAGCAGGGCTACTAAAAAGAAATAATATAAGAAGTAAGACTTTTTCTTTATAAAAGCAAGATCAATCCAGCTTCAAATTGTCAAAACTTTTCTCTCACATGCACTTGTCTCAGCATGTTGAATGCTCGTATATAAACAAGAATTTTGTAGTTTTAGAGAAGTATATCCCTCAACTGGAAGCATCCACTAGATTGGAATCTTTCTCACTCCTTGTAATCCCAATATATCTGAGAGATAACCAGCTTTAACATATCCTTCAAAAACTTCTGCTGGAATGTATGTGAATTTGCATTGGGCTTCACCTTTGCTTTTCAACCAAGAGGTAATGTTTTCCATATAACTCTCCATTTAGAGAGAATTTATTGCTGAATGTTGGGGAATGAGTTGAGAGAAGTCTGATCATTTCTCTCATATTTAGAATTAAATCCATGGACCTAGGTTAACCAAAGTGAGGCTCTTTGTCTCTAGAATCAGCAGTTTGAAACTTTTCTACTTACAGAAAAATAACATTTTTTTCTTCATGACCGAGAAACTTGGAGACCATGGAGCATAAAGCGTTTCATATTGTTCTTTTCAGTAAATAATGCCGGTTCCTAGTGATTGATATTAGAAGATTGTGGGTCCTGACTCTACTTAGATTTTCAGTTCTAAGTTCTTCTTGATAAGCAGATAAAATAACTGAAAAGCACAGCTAAACCAGTACTTATATGAATCACACCAGTCCAAGACAACTTGCTCTGAGTAACAACAGATCACTTTCTCCCTCATTCAAGCTGCTTCTTACTTTCATTTTTTTTTAGTTTGATGACCTTTAAAAATGTATTTAGTGTGAAAATCATGAGGTACTTATATGAGAAGCAAAAGTACTGAATAGCCATTGAGATCTATAGAAAGTCAGTGTTTGCTTTTTTTTAACTCCACTGAAATTATATCTCCTTAAATTTTTTTTTTCCATTAATGGCTTAACTTGTTTCCCATGATTTACTTTCCTACCTGGCCCACCCTTTAAGCAAATGTGTTATGTTATTCTGCATCGTATCATCCTATGTTTTTCAACCATAACCTGATGGATGACTTTTTATTTAATAAGCTGTTATAGAAAGCCAAGACTCAAGTCATAAATTAAGGGGAAAGCTTTTACCTGAAGAGTTTGATTTACAAGAATATAATGCTTCTGAGACTTATTGTGGGTTATAATTATTATGTAGAACAGTTTACCCACCTTGATAAATTTTTCAGGTTTACTATTGAAAAGTCCTATTTTAATATATCAATTATTTCTCTGCTGAATCATTACTATATAGGCTTTTAAAATAAACTGCACCTTGATATATCAACAGGATTTAATATATGTTTTAAAATCATAGGATCACAGATCTTAGAGTTATAAGGGACTTGAGCGGCCATCTATATACCAAGCCATTTTTGAATATAAATCTTTTTAAAAACATATTTGATTAATGCCTGTATAGTCTTTGTTTGAGACATTTGAGCAGGCAGTGAGGCATCACCGAGGCAGCCAATTCAACTTTGAACAGCTGTAATTGTTAGCAATTTGTATAAGGAAAATAAGCCTAAAATGACCTCTTTGAAACTTTCACCTATTATTGCTCCTAGTTCCTTGGGGTCAAACAGAACAAATTTAATCTGTCTTCCACATGAAAGTCCTTCAGATATTCAAAGATAATGATCATGTCCCTACTGAAAATTTTTTTTAATATATAATTTATTTATTTTTCAGTTCTCAATATTCACTTTCACAAGAATTTGAATTAAAAATTTTCTCCCCATCTCTCCCCACCCTCACCCCAGGACAGCATGCACGCCATCCACTGCTTCCTCCAATCTGTCCTCCCTTCTATTACCCACCCTTCTTCCGTCCCCCTTCCCCTCTTTTTTCCTGTGGGGCAAAATAGATTTCTGTACTCCATTGCCTATACATCTTATTTCCCAGTTGCATGCTAAAACAATTTTTAACATTCATTCTTAAGACTTTGAGTTCCATATTCTCTCCTTCCCTCCCCACCCACTCTCATTGAGAAAACAAGAAATTCAGTATAGACCATACATGTGTAACAATGCAAAGCACTTCCATAATGACTATGTTGTAAAAGACTAACCACATTTCCCTCTGTCCTATCCTGCCCTCCATTTATTCCATTCTCTCCCTTGACCTGTCCCCCCACAATAGTGTTTTCTTCTGATTATCTGTTTCCCCAATTTGCTGTCCCTTCTATGATCTTCCCTCTCCTATCTCCTTCCCACTTACATTCCTGCAAGGTAAAATAGGCTTTCATATCCAATTGAGTGTATATTATTTCCTCCTTAAGCCAAATCCCATGAAAGTAAAGTTCACTTATTTCCTTTCATTTCCCCCCTCTTCCCCTCCATTGTGAAGTCTCTTTCTTCTTTTATGTGGGATGATTTGATACATTCTACCTCACCCTTTCTCTTATTCCTAGTGCATTCCACTCAACCGTCAATTTTATTTTATTTTTTAAGGTATTTTTCCCTTCATATTCAACTCAGCCTGTGCCCTCTGTCTGTGTGTGTATATATACATACATATATACATGTATACATGTATATACACACATATATACATACATATATGTATATATGCAGATACACATACATATACACATACACCCATGTCCATATACATATCTACACATATATAATAATGTACACACACACATATATATATATACATATAATATACACACGCTTATATACATATTCCCTCTAACTACCCTAATATGAGAAAGGTCTCATGAGTTACAAATAACATCTTTCCATGTAGTAATGTAAACAGTTCAACTTTAATGAGTTCCTTAAAGTTTCTCTTTCCTGTTTGCCTTTTCATGTTTCTCTTTATTCTTGTGTTTGTAAGTCAAATTTTCTGTTCAGCTGTGGTCTTTTTAACAAGAATGCTTGAAAGTCTTCTATTTCACTGAAATTCATTTTTTCTCCTGAAGTATTATACTAAGTTTTGCTGGGTAAGTGATTCTTGGTTTTAATCCTACCTCCTCTGACCTCTGGAATATCATATTCTAGTCCTTTTGATCACTTAGTGAAGAAGCTGCTAAGTCCTGTGTTATCCTCATTGTATTTCCACAATAATTGAATTGTTTCTTTCTGGCTACTGGTAATATTTTCTCCTTTACCTGGGAACTCTGGAATTTGGCTACAATATTCCTAGGAGTTTTTCTTTGGGGAACTTTCAAGAGGTCACTAGGGAATTCTTTCGATTTCTATTTTACCCTCTGGTTCTAGAATACCAGGGCAAGTTTCATTGATAATTTCTTGGAAGATGATATGTAGGACCTTTTTTTGATCATGGTTTTCAGGTAGACCAATAATTTTTAAATTATCTCTTCTGGATCCATTTTTCAGGGAAGTTATTTTTCCAGTGAGATATTTCACATTGTCTCCTATTTTTTTTCATTCTTTTGGTTTTGTTTTGTAATTTCTTGGTTTCTCATAAAGTCTTTAGTTTCCATTTGCTCCATTCTAATTTTTTAAGAACTATTTTCTTCAGTGAGCTTTTGAACCTGTTTTTCCATTTGACTAATTCTACTTTTTAAGGCGTTCTTCTCATTGGCTTTTTGGACCACTTTTGCCATTTGGGTTAGTCTTTTTTTAAGGGTATTATTTTCTTCAGCATTTTTTGGGTCTCCTTTAGCAGGCTGTTGACTGGCTTTTCATGATTTTCTTCCATCACTCTCATTTCTCTTCCCAATTTTTCCTCCACCTCTCTTACTTGATTTTCAAAATCCTTTTTGAGCTCTTTCATGGCCTGAGGCCATTGCATTTTTTTGAAGGTTTTGGATGTAGAAGCCTTGACTTTGATGTCTTCCTCTGATGGTATGTCTTGTTCTTCCTCATCTGAAAGGATGGAAGAAAATACCTGTACACCAAGAAAGTAACCTTCTATAGTCTTGTTTTTCCCCTTTTTGGGGCATTTTTCCAGCAAGTTACTTGACTTTTGAGTCCTTTGTCAAGTGGAGGGTATGCTACCATAGGCTCCACAGGTTTTGTGCAGCTGTTTTCTGAGGTATCTCTAGGAACTTGTAAGTTCTCAGTTCCTCCAAGGTGGCACAATCAAGAGAGAGGAGTTTACTCCTCTCCTGGCCTGCTCTCTGCTCTGTGAGCAACTATAACAACTCTTTTCTGCCCTGGAACTGTGAATAGGGTTCCCTCTCCACAACCACCACCAGCTCCACCACTCCAGTACTAGTGCTCCTCCTCACCCCAGGACCACCACTCAAGACTGAGAGAAAGATCAGTTGCTTCGATTCCCCAAGGGCCTTTATGTGGAGAGTTGCAAAAGTAGATATTGCTGCTCCAGTGGCTGTTGTTGCCCTGAGGCCAGGGCTAGGACCAGACCATGCTCCCTCCTCACTGAGGTGAAAGAGCTTTCTTACTTACCTTTGAAGCTGTCTTTGGCATTTGTAGGTTGAGAAATATGGGAACTGCAGCTGCTACCCAGATTCCATGCCCTGAACCCTGCTCCAGTCCTGTCTGTGCTGCACAGCCAAAACTGGCCTACACTCTACTCTGAGTTCAGTGTGATAGACCTTTCATTTTGGCCTTCCGGGCTGTCTTGGGCTGGAAACCTGTTCCACTGTCATTTTGTGGCTTCTGCTGCTTTAGAATTTGTTTAGAGTCATTTTTACAGGTATTTTATGGGCTGTGGTGGTGGGGGAGGGCTAGCATAGCTCCATTTTTCTACTCCACCATCTTGGCTCCACCCCCTGAAAATTTCTTTAGGCTTTAAACTCCCATTTTGTTCAACAGATCCTGGCATAAACTCCAGGATCTTCACTATCTTGTTGCCATCTTCCGGATGGACTCTAGCTTATCATTTGTTGTTGTTTAGTTGTTTGGTTGTGCCTGACTCTTTGGAATTTTCTTGGCAAAGATTCTGGAAGGGTTTGCCATTTCCTTCTCCAGCTCATTTTACAGATGAAGAAAGTGAGGCACATAGGGCTAATGTGATTTGCCCAGGGTCATACAGCTAAGTAAATATCAGAGCCTGGATTTGAACTCAGGTCCTCCTAACTCCAGGCCTGCACCACCTATCTGAACAGATATGCTTATTATTATCTTTCTCCAAATGGGATACCCATACCTGACCACAATTAGAGTTCTAGATGTGGTCTCACCAGGACAGACTACAGTGACAGTTGTATCTCATTAGTCCTGAATACTTAATTCTCATACTGCCACCTGACTACATACTTCAACCCAGGAGGTCTGCCTCCTAGTACTTACTGAGCCTTTGAATAGCCTTGAATAGCTTTTCTAGCACTATTGATGTGTTTTAGATAGGAAGCAAACCCATGGAGACATTCTCAGCCTCAGCATAACATGCTTGTGTCTACTGTAGGCATCCTTTAAGTGATTCAGATTGAGTTATATGGATCTGGGAGAAAAGGAATTTCAGGCAGGGCCTAGTCTAAACTGAAGTTCCACACTACCCACTCCTTTCCTTGAATAGTCTTATGTCTTTAGGGACTCGTTGATTGGGTCTTTTGAGGCCATCTTGAACTGTTGTGTGCTAATAACCCTTATTTGAATTTGGATCTTCTGAAGTGAAATGTATTGTACTACTTTTGATTTCCCAAAGGTGCCAAAGTGTCTTATCCTCATATCAACAATCCTAATTAATTAAAATAAGTCATCTTTAAAACTTTTCCTCTGGAACATCATTGGTACAAAGAGGTAGTGGCTACTCAGGATAAATGATTTTATTATCCTTTGTTTCTGTAATTCAGAAGCAAGAGGTTTCTGATTTATATTGTCTTATTTTGAATTAAATAATTGAAGTTAATCACTTTCCACTCTTTTAGTTGCATTTGTTCCAGACATAGAGGTAGCTAGCTTTTTTAACACCTCCATAGATTACCTGCGATTCTTCAGGTCTGATATGACCTTTTAAGGAATTTTATTTAGTAGGAATGATTTCCTAAAGAATGAGATAGAAGTAATTTTAATTTTCCATGAGCCTTATGCATTAAGAAAAAAAAGTTTTATGCAGTCACTTTAGTTATCTTCTAAAATTTGAGAAATCACTCTAATCAAACATTTTTTAGGAGGACCCTTATTTTTTATATTCAACAGAATTTTCAAGACCTATAAATTGGGTTACCAAAATAAAAGCAAATCAAGATAAAACAAAACAAAATTAAATAAAACAAACAAAAAACTTGGGTACAACATGATGCCTTAATACGAATACCCTCAGGTTATCGTTACTCTTCCACCACACACAGTTCCTCACCAGTCATCATCACTTTGGTTCAGTTTGCATTGATGATGATGATGGTGGTGGTGATAACTGACATTTATATAGCATTTTACAGTTTGCAAAATACTTTACTAATATTATATCATTTGATCCTCACAACACCCTGAGAGATAGCTTCTATGATCCCCATTTTACAGATGAGGAAACTGAGTGAAACAGGTTAAGTGACTTACCCAGGATCACACAGCTAGCAAGTATCTGAGGATGAATTTGAACTCAGATCTTCTTGACTGTCCAGGGATCTACTGCATAGTAGACAACAGCAAAACTTCAGTTCTACTTCATTTCAATTCAGTTATAGATCCCTGCTAACAAGATTCTTAGCTAAAATACCTTCCAAGCCAGTCAAAGACCATATGGCTTCTCTAGCAGGAAGAGGACTTAGAGAACATGTAATACAGTCTCTTCATTTTAAAGATGAGGGAACGAATCCACAGTCTGTGGCCTGTGGTTGTTTGGGGAGTTTTTACTAGAACAGAATTTGGAGCCCAGGTTCCTTGACTCTCAAACCAGTGCTGTTTCTGTTAAATGTGTGACTAAGTATTTTCTTACAGAGAACTCAAGAGCTCACAGACTTGATTTTTTTAAATCGTTTTTTTTTCTTTTCTTTTAAATTGGATCTGTGACCTCATTGTTGTCAGGAACTCCCTTACCCAGGCAGATTGGCAATTACTCTGAAACTTATAGTCACATAATATTACTTGGGGGTATCAAAACATTAAGTGACATGACTAGAGTCACATATTAGGCAAGAAGGCTAAAAAGAGTTTTATTGGCGGAGCCAAGATGGCGAAGTAAAAAGACATACATAGGCAGGCTGCCCCCACACAGCCCATAAAATACCGTTAGAGAGGGACTCTCAACAAGTTTTGGAGCAGCAGAAGTGGAGAACAACAGAGTGGAGGAGATTTCCAGCCCAGGGTGACCTGAAAGGCCCACGGGAAACGTCTGTTGCACCAGATGTGGAGCAGAGCCCAGCCCAGCCTTGGCCGCCCAGCATGGTGCAACTCTGGGAGGAGGAGACATCGGGGGTGGAATCTCCAGTCACAGAATCCCCAGTTGCAGCACCAGCAAATCCGCAGTCCCAGCAGCAGTGGTCTGCAGATCCCTCTACCCACAGGTGCCAAAGGTCAGTGGTGGGGTTTTTTCAGCTGGCCGAGAAGGGAGAAGGAATTTCCCATAGCTTCAGCCTCAGGCAGCAGTCCAGAGAGGCCACATCAGGTGGGCAGCAGCAGTTCCCATAGCAGCCTGTACAGCCACCCACATCCAATATTGGATCGTAAAAACCCCTGGGGGCATTGAGGAGCTGAATATTACTTCAGCCTTGTGTAGAGGCCCTGAGGGAACTGATCTTTATCTCACACTGTATGGTGGCCCTGCCCATCCAGCTTATCTGAAAATCAGCCCCCAGTGCTGACTTGACAGAACTGGAGACCAAGTGGCTGTGGAGAGTAACTGCTAAGATTCTGGGCACAAAAATCTCTCCCTACACCCAGACAATTGTACAAGCTTGATTGTGCCACCTTGGAGGAACTGAGATCTTACAGATTCCCAGAATATACCCTACTCTTGACAAAGGACCCAAAAGTCAAGTAACTGGTTGGGAAAATGCCCAAAAAAGGGAAAAAAAAATAAGACTATAGGTTACTTTCTTGGTGAACAGATATCTTCTCCCATCCTTTTGGATGAGGAAGAACAATGCTTATCATCAGAGAAAGGCATAAAACTCAAGTCTTCTGTATCCCAAACAACCAAAATAAATATTCAGTGGGCTCAGGCCATGGAAGAGCTCAAAAAGGATTTTGAAAATCAAGTAAGAGAGGTGGAGAAAAAATTGGGAAGAGAAATGAGAGAGATGCAAGAAAAGCATTCACGCACATATGCACACACGCACACACACACACACAGAGACAGAGAGCATAGGGTGAATTGAATAGGATGGGATCATATCTTAAAAAAATGAAATTAAGTGGTGAGAGAGAAATATATTGGGAGGAGAAATGGAGAAATGGAATGGGGCAAATTGTCTCTCATAAAAGAGGCAAAAAAATGACTTTTCAGTGGAGGGAAAAAGTGGGGAGATGAGAGAAAAAACATGAAGCTTACTCTCATCACATTCGACTAAAGGAAGGACTAAAATGCACACTCATTTTGGTATGAAAACCTATCTTATAATACAAGAAAGTAGGGAAGAAGGGGATGAGCAGGGTCGGGGGGGATGATGAAAGGGAGGGCAGTGGGAAGAGGGAGCAATTAGAAGTCAGCACTCTTGGGGAGGGACAGGATGAAAAGAGAGAATAGAAGCAATGGGGGGCAGGATAGGATGGAGGGAAATATAGTTAGTCTTACACAATACAACTATTATGGAAGTCATTTGCAAAACTTCACAGACATGGCCTATATTGAATTGCCTGCCTTCTCAAAGGGGATGGGTGGGGAGGGAGGGATGAAGAGAAGTTGAAACTCAAAGTTTTAGGAACAACTCTTGAGTATTGTTCTTGCATACAACTAGGAAATAAGAAATACAAGTAATGGGGTATAGAAAGTTATCTTTTGACAAAAGAAAAGATGGGAATAAGGGAAGGGAGGGATATTAGAAGGAAGGGCAGATTGGTGATAGGGGTAATTAGAATGCTTGGCGTTTTGGGGTGGGGGGAGGGGAGAAATGGGGAGAAAATTTGGAACCCAAAATTTTGTGGAAATGAATGTTGAAAACTTAAATAACTAAATTTTTTTTAAAAAGAGTTTTATTGATACCTTTTTGTTTTATACTTCAATTATTTCTTGATATTCTTCCCCTACTCCCCTTGTGGTGAATCCATCTTTGTAAAAAAAAGGAAGGGAACAAGCACTTATTAAGTGTCTACTGTGTTCCAGGCACTGTGATGAGCATATTAGAAACATCTCTAGGGAGCTCTCTTGGGGGAGGAAGGGATGCAAAAGAAAAAAATTTGCATATGACTTTATTATGTTTTTAAAAGAAGCAGCAAGTTGTATGTAATCTGCAATTTCATGTGCAAGTTTTTATTATACTGTGCTATGGAAATGCTTGTTTTATTTCATAAATTAAAAATAAAATTAACTTAAAAATAGAAAACATCTTATTGACAACAATAATGCGAGGCAGTGTATTATCCTCATTTTATTGAAGAAACTGAAGCAGACAGAAGCCAAGTGACTTTCATAGGAACACTTAGCTACTAAGCAGGTGAAGCTGGATTTAAATTCAGATCTGACTCTAGGCTTGGTGATCATTCTACTACATTGCCTAATCACCTTAAAAAAGAAACAAAAGCTGACAGCATTGTCATCTGTCAACGTATGCATCAGTCTACACTCTTGGTCACCTAGGATCATAACTTTAATTTAGAAATGAAAGGAGATGTGTTTCAACATCTATTTTCTAGGACTGAAATTGGTCATTACAATTAGTTGGAGTTCATCTATAGGTTAGTGTCATTTTTATGCCTTATGTATTTTAGCTACAAAAATTCAGATTGGTTTAGTATTGGCAAAGTTTCTTGTTTTAGAAAGCTCGAGAAAGAATTGCCATCAGAAAGGTATAAAACAAAAATGACAAAATTGAGACAACTTCAAAAAGAATACATAAAAGGTCCAGATTAAAAGACTAGACCTCAAAATTCACAGGTTTCGGACAAATAAGGATATAAATCTTGTTCTTGCATTAATTTATGCAACAAATATTCATTTGAATACTTTCTTATTCATAAGACAATCCTAGATGACATCAAAGAAGATATTGCTGATAAAGTGCTTTTTTAAGCTTTAAAAGACTATATAATGTTTTGGCTCATTATTACTTGCCATATATAAGAAATAACCAGCTGATGAGGCAACATTATATATAATATTATGGTATTATAATACATTGCTAAGCTAAACAATTAGAAAATAGGGCATTTCAAAATCAGGTCACTTGACACTAGAGATCATCTAATCTATCTCCCTTTACTTTATACATGAAGATCTTAGATGCAAAGAGATTAAATAATTTGTACATTGTCACAGTGATAAGTTCCAGAGACAGGATTTGAACCAAGTTCCTCTGTCTCAAAATCCAGCACTGTTTCCCTGTACCCCAGTTAATTATTTCATAGGGTATGACAATCTGGCACAAAGAGCTAGAATTTAGAGAAATTAATGTGGGTTAGAGTTGTTTAGGGAGGCTTCGTAGAGGAGGTGGTGAGTTTTTAATTATGAGAGGAAATTTAATTTGTCACTATATTTTGGGACAGATTGGAAATGAGAAATTCTGATATTTTAGGCAAGTGGTGATTATGACTTGTTTTAGAATGGTGATAGTAGAAATGGAGGTAAAGGAATGATAGGGAACATTTTATGAAGGAAATATCTTTTAGATTTTTTGACTGATTAGGTATCAGCTGAAGGGAAGAGGGATCCAAAGAAAATATATTGGTCTCAAGCTTGACAGTCTAAGAACTGTGATATCATCATCAAAAATGAAGAATTTGGAAAAAGAAGATAATGTGGGTGGGGAAAATCAGTTTGTATCTCATAATTCCTATGATCCTTGATGCTAATCCTATAATATCTTCATATAATCAATCTAGTATTATGAATGTAGTAATAACTCAAATAATTATTTAATAGATGAATGATTAAAATGACAGAATATACTATCTTCCTTTAATCACTTATACTGATTCTGTATCCAGCCTAGTATTCCCTAGATAACCCAAGGTGTTACAACACCTATGCCTGTCAACTGGTAAGTCAACTGCATGACTCTTGAAGCCTGGAGTCAAGCTGGATCTAGAAGCAAGTGGAGATGCACAGGGTTGAATTTCATGAGACTTCAAACCACTCTCCTACCTAGGCACTACAAATAGAATGATTTTCAGAGTAGCTTTTAAGCAAAGCTGATCCAATGGGTAGCACAGGGAGGTCAATATCATTAAACATTCAGTAAAAATTTAAAAATATGATCCTACCTATTTGTAGTCTGTTTCTGCAAGCTACTGATAATATTGAAAAAAAGTAGCAAGGAGTTTTCAGATTGTTTTTCTTAATAACTATGGCAATGTATTCCCCCACCCCCTTTTCACTTTTGCCCATGCACATGAGTATTTTATATTCCAGTTTGTCTTGCAGTTATAAGCAGAAGTCAATGATGCAACCTAATTTTATGGTCCCAATCCCTGGGGAGATTTCTTCACTTTATGGTCCTTCTTATTTTTCATTTACTTACTTACTTTTGCCTGAAGAGCTCAATGTACTTTGCCAATATTATTAACTCATTAATCCTCTCAACAGTCTTGTGAGGCAAATATACATGTATTGTTGATTTCTTTGGCTATATTAAAGTGGGTGACTAAGAGCTCTGATTCAAACTGTTGGCAGCATTAAGAGAAGAGTACTTATATCCTTCCCATAGGAATGATGGCAGTATACTCAGATGACATATTCCTTCCAGGCAACTTATGACTTCTGCATATATCTTGAACCTAAAAAAAAAATACTTCAGTATCTCTAAGCTGACTGTTTCTGCCGGCCATCTGCTTTTTCTTGAATTCTGCTTTAGGTCTACTCCTCCAAGACCACCAGTAGCTTTCCTTTGACTACAACTATTTTTGAAAAACTGAGTTTATAAGAAATTCACTTGACCTTACTTTATCTTTCAGTCTTCTTGCTAATTCCCATGAACTTAATTTACATTGCATTTCCTTCCCTGATCGGCCAGAACATGGGCTGAGTTGTAGGAAATACATATATCATCTCATACCCAGGAGATGTGCTCTATTACTCCTCCTCTCATTATTTTAAGATAATTTTTATTAATATCAGTTGTTCATCACCAGAATTTCTCCTAGCATCCTTTTCTTCCTGTCTTCTTGGAGAGCCATCTAATATAGCAAGTGCTATTTTATTTTATTTAAAAAAGAGGGAAAAGAGTCAAAAAATCTAAAGTAAACAGTTTAATATATTTATATTTAATATATTGAAAAGATATGAAATTAATATATGTAATATACCATAACTCCAGCATCTACAAAGGGAGTAGATAGGGACATCTTCTCATACATCTTCTTTGGAGTGATGCTTGCTTTTCATAATTTTGCCACATCCACTTTTGAATTTTTTTGTGACTGTTCTTTTTGCTTATATAGCTGTAGTCAGTGAGTATATTGTTTTCTTAGCTCTCCACTCTGCTTCAGTTCATGTAATTCCCTATGTTTATCATATTTGCTGTTTCTTACAACAAAGTAATACACCATTATATTCATGTACCATAAATTGTTTAGCTATCCCTCAACTGATAGGCATCTAACTTTCTTCCAATTCTTTGTTACCACCCAAAAATGCTGATGCAGATATTTCGTTGTAAATAGAGAGTTTTCCCTTATTATTGACCTTCTTGGGGCATAAACTTAATTGTGAAATCTCTGGACTAGCGTATGGATATTTTATTGACTTTATTTACATAATTCCAAATTACTTTCCAAAATGGTTGCACTGATCACAGCTCCACCATGAATAGGTTAATATCCTCATTTTCTACGACCTTTCCCAAATTGACTATTCTTATATCCTTTAAATTTGCTCATTTTTAGGATATGAGGTTGTTTTTGCATTTTTCTTATTCTTAGTAACTTTGAAACCTCTTTCCTACCATTATTCATAGTTGGTGATGCTTTTAGAATTGATCCTTTGACCACTTATAATGGCTTTTGGGTTTGGGTGTGTCTTTGTGTAAAATCAATGTCTGTAATGTTCCAGGTACTATGCAAAGTGTTGGGGATACAAAGAAATAATAATTTTTTTAAAAATCTGTGCTCCAAAGGATGAGATAACATGTAAACAAGATATCTATTAACTCTCAATTTGAAGCATCAGACAGAAGGCGCTAAGATTAAGAAGGACTGGGAAAGTTTTTTTTTGTAGAAGATGAGACTTTAGCTGAAACTAAGATAATCTATATATCATGGATATCAAATCCTTATGTAAAAATATCATATGAAGCTTTTTTCCCATGTGACCATTTTCTTCATATTTTATATTCATTAATTTTAATTAGTTCCAAGAATTTACCTTCTTTTCCTCCTTACATGAGTGAGCATTAAAAAAAAAAAACTCATTATAAACATGTAAAATGATGAAAAAAAATTTTTCATTAGCCATAGACAAAAGAAGAGAAAAATATTTATATTTTATGAAGTATGTGCATGTGTATATATATATGTGTGTGTGTGTATATTTATAATGTATATGCACACATACATAGGTATGCATATATATTTATGTTTTATTCTGCATTTTGTATCTTTCACTTCTCTATCAGGAGGTATGTAGCTGGTTTCATCATTAGTTCTCAGGAATTATGGTTTTTTATTATGTTGATCAGAGTTCCTAAATTCTTCAAAGTTGTTTGTTTTTATAAGATTGTTGTCATTGTAGAAGTTATTTTCCTACTTCTGCTTGCCTCATTCTGTATAAGTTCAAATAAGCTATTCAGGGTTTCTCTGAAACTGTACGATTATCATTTCTTATAGAACATTTGGACTATCATACATATATATGTTATATTCTGACTATTGATAATACATATATGATACATGTGTGTATGTGTATATATATGTGTGTGTGTGTATATATATATATATATATATATTCTGACTACTGGCAGTCTTTTTTTTAAGACTTGGAAGCTGTGGATTTAGGCCAAACTGTTGCTTGACATTTTCATTTTGGGGTTCTAAAAGTATTTTGTTTTTGCAGAAGCTTTTCATCTTCATGTAATAAAAACAATTCACTTTATCTTCGGTAATAGCCTCTATTCCATATTTGGTTAAGAATACACTTCCTTCCTGTGCCTTTGAAAGGCAAAATCCAACAAAATATGATCTGCATGTCTTTTATTTTTTAATGTATGATTTCTAACAAAATTTCATATTCAATTGTGTAATATAGCAGAAGATGTTGGTCTAAGCCTTCTTTCTGACAGACTACTTTCTAGTTTTCTAATAAAATTAGGTAATGGCTTATTTATTTCATTGTTTATCTTTTAAAAGCCAGTTTTGTTTATCAGTTTTATATTTTCTTACTTTCAATTTTATTAATCTCTTTTTTAAATTTTCACTATTTCTATTCTGATGCTTGATTGGGGGATTTTGATTTGTTCGCAATCTCATTTTTTGCCTTTCTATTTCATCAATCTGCTTTTTTATTTATGAAAGAGTTTGGAGATATTGATTTTCTACTAAGTACTACTTTGGCTATTTCCCTCAAATTTTATTAAGTTGTTTCATTGTTGTCAGTTTTTTAAATAAAATTGTTGATTTTTTCTATAATTTGTTCTTTGTCTTACCTGTTCTTTAGGATTAAGCTATTTAGTTTCCAATTCAAGACCCTTTTAAAAATGTAATTTTTATTAGAGTATGGTGAATGAAAGATGCATTTAGTATTTCTGTTTACCTGTATTGGTTTCTGAACTATTTATGGCTTAACTCATTTTCAATTTTTCTAAATATGCGGAGTGCAGCAAAGAAATAGATATACTAATATTTATGTATTTACCAGAAGCCTAACATATCAAACTTCTCTAAAGTGCTATTCATGTCCTTAACTGTTTTCTTTATTTTTTTGGTTTGAATTATCTAGTTCTGAGAGGGGATAAATTGAAGTCCATCACTATTGCGGTTTTACTGCCTATTCTTACTGCAACTCATTTAACATTTCTTTGAAGAATTCAGATGTTTTGCCATTTGGTGCATGTATGTTTAGTGTTGATATGAATTCATTGTCTATGGCACTTTTTTTAGCAAAATGTACAGTTATCCCTTCCATGTCATGACTTTCCCTGTTGCAGTTTCAATATATTGTAGGTTGGCGTAAAAAATTAAATGGGAATTTGAGGAAAGTTTTGTGGAAGCCACACATGACAGGCCAGCAGGTGACACAAAAAAGTTTAGAAACTCTAAAATACATGTATATTATTGTATAATTTCAACCCAAATTTTCCAATAAGGAAGAATTCAGACTTCTCTGTTATGAAGGAGGGGCAAAAATTTTATATGGATTTCCCAGATTGTGGGAAGGATACCTATAGTTTCTTTGCTTATCACATTTACTTAGGTCTATTTTTCTTTCTGATTTTTTCAAAGTCATATTTGCTAACCCTACCTTTACTTCAGCTAAAATACAGTAGATTCTTCTCCAGCCCTTTATTATAATTCTATTGTATCTTTACATTTCAAGTGTGTTTCTTGTAAACAACTTTTTTTGGATTCTGACTTCTAATCCACTTTGCTGTCTTTTTTCCATTTTGTGGATGAGTTCATTCTATTCACATGTACAGTTATGATTATTAACTTTATTTCCTTCCATCTTATTTTCTTATACTTATCCGTTTCCCTCTTTAAGAGTTTGTTTTGTTTCTGACTGATGCTTACCTTAATCTATTCTATCTTATTCACCCCTTTCGCTTTACCTCTTTTCTTCTGTTTCTTAACTGGGAAAGATGAATTTCTATGCCCAATTATCTGTATATTTATTATTCTTTTTTTTTAACCAGTTCTGATGAGACTGAAGTTCAAGCGTTGTCACCATACCTGTTCCATACCTCCTTGTTACTTCATTTATGTGAAATAAGTTACTTCATTCTTCTCCCTTCCCTCATTTCCCAATATATTCCTTTTTTCTTATCCATTTTATTCGAAGTAATTGTGAAATTCTGAAGGAGCTACATGAATCATCTCCTCATATAAGAACATAAACAATGACCTTGTTTAGCTTTTATGATTTCTCACTCATGTTTGCCTTTTCCCACTTCTCTTGACTCCTATTTGTTTATATGTCATATTTTCAGGTCAGCTCTGATCTTTTTATTAGGAGCGCTTTGAAGTTATTTATTTTGTTAAAAGTCAGTCTTCTGTAAGATTATCCTCAGTTTTGCTAGATAAGTTATTCTTGCTTACAAGCCTAGATCCTTTGCTTTCTTCAATATTATATTCTAAACTTTCTGCACCTTTATATTGGTGACTGCTAAATCCTGTATCCTACTAATTGTGGCTCCTCAGTACTTGATCTCCTGGTTGCTGGCAGTACTTTTTCCTTTACCTGGGGGCTCTGGATTTTGGTTATTATATCCCTGAGAATTTTCATTTTGTGGCTTCTTTCAGGAAGTTACTGGTGGATTCTTTCAATTCCTACCACACATTCTAATTGTAAAATATTTGGACAGTTTTGCGATTTCTTGAAATATGATGTCTAGTATCTTTTTTCTTCATGTATTTCAGGTAGTCTAATCATTCTAAAATATTTTTCCTAGATTTGTTTTCCATATCAGTTGTTTTTTCCTGTTAGATATTTCATATTTCTTCTATTTTTTTCCAGTCTTTTGACTTTGTTTCATTATTTCTTGATGTCTCATGGAGTCACTAGCTTTTATTTCTCCAATTCTAATCTTCAAGGGGTTATTTTCACCAATTAGATTTTATATTTCTTTTGCTCAGCCTTTAATTCCCAAGATCTCACAGCTAGTAAGTATCTGAGGTGGTATTTGAACTCAGGTCTTCCTTACTTTAGGCTCTAGTACCACCTCACTGTGATAAATGCAAAAATACCCAGTTTTACTTTATGTACAAATAAAGTCAAATCTAAATAATTGGAAAAACATCAGTTGATTGTGGGTAGGCTGAACTAATGTAATAAAAATGACAATTCTACCTAAATTAATTTACTTATTCGGGGCCATATCACTCAAATTACCAAATAATTATTTTATGGAGCTAGAAAAAATAAAATCAAAATTCATCTGGAAGAACAAAAGATCCAGAATATCCAGGGAATTAATGAAAAGAAATGCTAGGGAAGGTGGTCCAGCTTTACCAGGTCTTAAATTGTATTATAAAGCAGCAGTCATCAAAATCACTTGGTACTGGCTAAGAAATAGAGGGGTAGATCAGTGGAATAGGTTAGGTACACAAGACGCAGTAGTCAATGACTATAGAAATCTACTGTTTGATAAACCCAAGGACCCCAGCTTCTGGGATATGAACTCACGATTTGACAAAAAAATGCTGGGAAAACTGGAAAATAGTATGGCAGAAACTGGACAAAGACCAGTGCCTGATACTGTATGCCAGAATTAAGTCTAAATGAGTACATGATCTAGGTATAAAGGCAGATACTATATACAAATTAGAGGAGTAAGGAATAGTTTATTAGTCAAAATTATGGAAAATTGAGGAATTTATGACCAAACAAGAGATAGGAACATTATGAAATACAAAGCGGATAAATTTGATTACATTAAATTGAAAAGTTTTAGCACAAACTAAGCCAATACAACCAAAATCAGGAGGGGAGCAGAAAAATGGGAAAGAATTTTTACAATTAGTGTTCGTGATAAAGGCCTCATTGCTAAAATATATGGAGAACTTAGTCAAATTTTAAGAACACAAGTCATTCTCCAATTGGAAAATGGTCAAAGTATATGAAGAGGCAGTTTTCAGAGGAAGAAGTTAAAGCTATCCATACCCATATGAAAAAAATGCTCTAGATCACTATTGATTACGTAGATGCAAATCAAAATAACTCTGAGGTACCACATCGCACCTATCCGAATGGCTAACATGACAAAACAGAAAAATGATATATGTTGGAGAAGATGTGAGAGAATTGGAGCACTAATTCATTGTTGGTGGAGCTGTGAGCTGATCCAACCATTCTGGAGAACAATTTGGAACTATGCCTGCCAGGCCTAGAGGTCTGAGGGCTACCCGAGTCTTACCTTACCTATCGTAGGTCTTCGGCTGGCCAAACCGGATAAACGTATGAGAGAAGAGACTTTCCGGAGTCGAACAAGGGTTAGGCTTTATTCAGGGTCCTGGTTACATGTGCAGGGGGAACTCTTCCTTAGGAGAGAGAGAGAAATCTCCCAAGGAGGCAAAGATCTTACAGTAAGAGAATGAAAGCAGAAGTGGAAGTGGGGAGAGAGGGGGGAGGGAAGAGCGAAGAGAGGAAAAGGGGCCTTCTGTCCTGTAAGGGCCCCTCAGCGCTAAGAGAGCCTTCGGGCTTTCCTGACCCTACTTAAGCTCTCCTGCCATATCGTTTGCACCTCAATACCGTGCCTGTTAGATAACAATAGGTGTGCCCAGATCTGGGCCAGTCTTGAGGGTGGGGATGCTCTCTCCCATCACGTTCTCACGGGAAGAGGCGGAAATACACGAGATCTCACTCCTCAATTCCCTGCTGTTTCCTGGGGGGCCTCATGAGAACTCTAAGGTTTAGAAGCTCTCACCTTTACCCGCCCGAGACTGTCCACATGGAACTGAGCTTACACCCCCAACATATGCCTAAAGGGCTATAAAAATGTACATACCCTTTGACTCAGCAATATCTCTTCTAGGACTGTATCCCAAAGAGATCATAGAAATGGGAAAGAGTCCCACATGTACAAAAACATTTATAGAAGCTTTTTTTTTTTTTTTTTGTGATGGCCAAGAACTGCAAATCAAGGGGATGCTCATCAATTGGGGAATGGCTGAACAAGTTGTGGTATATGAATATAATGTAATACTGTTGTGCTATAAGAAATGATGAACAGATGGATTTCAGAAAAATATGGAAACACTTATATGAACTAAGGCTGAGTGAAGGGAGCAGAACCAGGAGGACATTATGCAAGGACCTAAAACATTTCCAAAGGACTCATGATACAAAGTGCCATCTACATGCAGAGAAAGAACTATGGAGTCAGAACGCAGGATGAAGCAGACTGTTTTCTCTTTTATGTTATGTTTTGTTTTCTTCATGGTTTCTCCCATTTGTTTTAACTCTTCTATGCAACATGACTAACATGAAAATGTGTTTAATAAAAACACAAACATGGGTTTGTAGAACCCATATAAGATTGCATGTCATCTCACAGAGAGAGGGATAGAAAATTTAAAACTTATCGAAATGATTCTTGAAAATTCAAAACAAATAAATTAGTATATTTGGGGAGAAAGAAAAGGAAAAAACATCCAATTTTAAAATATTACATAACATTTTTAAAGGATAATCAGACTTGGAGTAGGAACGATGCTTTAGAAATCTTCTATCATAACCCCCTCATTTTCCAAATCAGGAAGGTGAAATGACTTTTTCAAAAGTTGCATAAGCAATATGCAGCAGAGGAAGGATTTGAAACTTAGTCTCCTGACTCCAAATTCAGGGCATTTTTTCTGAACCAAAGTTTCTTTGGTCTCAAATAGATTAAAAATGCAAATATCAACAAATCTAAAAAAAATCATGTATATTACATAAAGAGCTCTGTTTTTGGCACTAGGGATCCAAAGATGACAATGAAACAGTGCCTGCCTTTCAAGAGCTTTTATGTTATACAAACAGAGCTCACCATTCCCATCATAAATATCACTGTGTTTGAGAATTCCTTGGAAGAATTTCTTTAATGAGTGATGATATGGTATAGTAGAAAGGTCAGGTGACCTGAGTTCTAGTCTTAGCTCTGCTATAGATTCACCATGTTATCCTGGACATATTATTTATTCTACTTTCCTAAGCCTCATTTTCTTGTGTGTAAAATAAAGATGTGAGATTAAAATGATTCTCCCCTTGCCTTACCCCTCACTCCATCCTAATTTCTAGGACAATTAATTTTTATTCCTGAGTTATTGTTTTATTACATTAATGTCTCAGAAAAATTAATGCCAGTGCTTAAAAGTAACATACGTAAATACTTACATAAGTAAATTTTACATCCAAAGATTAGTTTATCATTTGCAACATTTGGTCCAACAAATACCCTTGGGCATTTGCCCTTTAGCTTGTAGAGTCTTATATTTTAATAAGAAACTTTATTATGGGGAAAAGGATAATAACCTTCCAAAAGCAATGGTTAATGTATGTTCTTACTGCTACATTTAACTATAAATTATTATAGGCACTTTGTTCAATATAGCATGTTAAGAAACACTTTAAATTTGCCTCTAAGTAATTTCTTGCAATTATCTTAAATTTTAGATCCATTAAGAAGATACTTGCTATTCAGAATCTGATTAAAGAGAGGCTTTACATTTCACCCTCCTTGTTTAGATTTTTTAGTCACCTTCATAAGGCAAATCTCTCCTCATGCCTAACCCCCAACTTTGATTAAAAAGGAATATTGCACAGAATGAGCTAAGACTGGTGAGAAGTGCTAAATACAAAGAAGAGTTGTTTTGTTTTTAACTTTTCTGATGAAAAGAGAAGAGCTGAAAAGTTAAAGAACCTTATGGCTCTGGTTGATTGAATTGGTGATAACAGATGATAGAGAGACGGTATGATAACTCCTTGAAGTTGTTTCCATTTGTTCCATTTGATATTTATACTTAAAGAGATAGAATAAAAATGACAAATATGAAGTTGAAACACAAGGTTAAGTAAGGAGGCAGTAAGAGAACACCTAGGTACTCATGAGGAGTTTAAGTCACCAAACCCAGTTAGTAACTAATAAACAGATCTCAGACCCCAGGGCCTCAGTACAATCCCTTGCCCATAGTAGCATTCAAAAATGTTTGTCTACTGATTGTTCTAAGTATTCTAGAACATTAGTCTACATACTCAAAGAAGGAATTTAATAAAGACAAATGTAAAGTCCTATAATTGAGTTAATTTTTTTCATAATTATAAAGACTAAATACTACATCACATAGAAAAGACATGGGATTATTAGTAGATTATAAGTTTGATATGAGTTAATTCTATTATATGGTAAGACTGATGCAATCTTGGGCTTCACTGAAAGACAGTATTCCTAGGGAGGTAATAGAGTCCCATTGAGCTCTATTCCAGTTAGACTATGTCTAGGTGATCATGTTTAGCTGTGGGTACCACATTTTAAGAACGACATTAGAATCTGAAGAGTGCCCTGAGGAAGATAATTTACATAATGAAACTGCTAGAGAATGTGCTATATATGGATATACTAAATGAGCTGGACATGTTTAGCCTGGGAAAGAGTGAACTTAGTAGGGATATTAAAGAATTTGAAGGATCACTTGGAGATGAATTAGACTTTCTTATTCATGTTCTTAGAGAATATGCCTTGGATTCAGAGGTAGAGCTCATAGAAAGGTAGATAGGGGCTCAATGGAAAGAAAACTTTAGTCCCTGAAGTTGAATGGGCTATGTGGGGAGGGCAGGAGGCTTTTCATCACTGAGTCTTCCTAGCAAGGTAAGAAAGCAACCTGGTGAAGATGTTGGAGAGAGAAATCTCAGTCATATATGAATTGATGTTGTTGGCATCTGAGGTCTCAAACTCACACTCTGTGATTCTCTGAGGTGCTGAGCTAGAGAGCTGCTGGGCAAATTAAGATTGGGCTAATGTTTCCTTCAGTAAAGCTTACCAAAGTGTTGCTGCTTTTAAAATCTGTTTTTTGAGTAATTGTCCATTTTATTATTTGGCTTTTTTTCTAGGTGTATTAGTTTGTTACTTGAATTATTTACTTTTACAAGGAACCAGTAAATTAGAATTCTCTTAAAGAAGCTTGAATTTTTGTTTTTACATTTCTGTGCCTACTAGAATATTACTACTCACGAAGACCTGAGTTCAAAATCAGCCTCAAGCACTTACCTCTTTTTCGTTAACACCTAGCACATAGAAGGTATTGAGCAACTGCGTGTTAATTGATTAGCTGTATGACTTGAGGCAGTTCACTTCCTTTAAGTTATAATTTCTTGTTTGTGAAATATTGATAATAGTAGCTACCTTGCCTATCTCTCAGGGTTGAGGTGAAGGTTAACTTAGGTTATGTACATGAAAATTTTTGTAATCTGTAAAGTACAATATAGATGGAAGATGTTTTATGAAGAAACTTGGATGTGTTTGGAAATGTTTTTACTTTTTTCTCACAATATTTGGTGGTACCTTTCATGTTATGACACTTTATCTGACAGCAGGTCTTACCTAAATACACATAGAACCAGAAAATGAAGAAACCTTATACACAAGATTAGAAAGCTACTACAGAGCTTATTACCATGTACAACACCCATCTGTCAAACTGAGTACAGAAACAGCTAGAGAGTGAGAAAAAAATAAGGTTGATCTAATGTTTTCTTCAGTAGAGCCCAGCTAGCTATTGTTTTTTTTTTCACTTTGAATTTTTAGCCTTTCACCATCCTGGAAGATGCTCATCAGCCCTTGTCACAGTTCCCTAAATGAGATATCCATATGTGTACATGGCAATACAGACTCTGTCTCTCAGAGATGCTTTGAGTTTTTATTTGTTATACTGGTGAAACACAGAAATATAAAGCAGTTAAATTAGAAATTTTGGACAAACTTGAACAGAAATCCTTTGGAGTAAATGCCTGCCCTCTTGAGCTGCAAGGGGATGGGAGACAACCACTTCACAAACTTGTTCAAACTCCTTCCTCTTGGGATTCCTCATCATGCTTCTTAATAGCTTCTGTGTTGGTCATAATGAGCCAAACAATTCTGTCCAGAAAGCAGAACTTTTATTTCCAGCTGTGTATGTCCTTGGAAGAGACGATAGCAAAGGCCACATGCTAAGTAGATTTGGAATTCCTGGAACCCCAGGGTTGATGTATTTATTATATTTCTTTTTATCCTTCTCAGTGTCCCTCATGTCAAGTCAGGAGGTATTTATTAAGCAGTTGCTGTGTGCTAGGCACTGTGCTAATCATTTAGGATGCAAAGACAGGCAAAAACAGTCCTTGTCGTAAAGGAGCAGACATCTTAATAAGGGAGACAACATGCATACAACTATGTACAAAGAACATATAGGCAGGATAAGCTGAAGGAGTCTCTGAGGGAAGGCACGCACAGTATGGGACCCTGTAAAAGCTTTTACAGAAGGAGGGGGTGGGTTTTAGCTGAGATTAGAAGGAAACCAGGGGAGCCAGGAGGAGACAAGGGGAGGGAGCATTCTAGACATAGTGGCATTGGTACTCAAAAGATACTTGTTGAATGAATACATAAATTTAATTATGAAGTGCATTGATGAATTCCTTGCTTCACAATTAAATCGACAACTGTTTCCATTTGTGTCTAATGCACTTCATGAACAATTTCTGTTAGAGAGGAAAACTAATGATGAGTTCTTACCATACTGACCTTTAACCTTGTCATTTCTTTCTTTTTTAAAAAATATAATTTATTTATTTTCAGTTTTCAACATTTACTTCAACAAGATTTTGAATTCCAAATTTTCTCCCCATCTCTCCCCTCATCCCATCCCAGGGCAGCATGCAACCCAAACATCCATTTACCCAATCTGTCCTCCCTTCTGTCACTCTCCCTTCTCTCATCCCCCTTCCCTCTATTTTCCTGTAGGACAAGATATATTTCTATATCCCATAGCCTATACAACTTATTTCCCAGTTGCATGCAAACACAGTTTTTAACATTCATTTTAAAATCTTTGAGTTCCACATTCTCTCTTTCTCCCTCCCCCCCCCCACTCTCATTGAAAAAGCAAGCAATTCAATATAGGTCATACATGTGTAACCATGCAAAACACTTCCTTAATGGTCATGTTGTGAATGACTAACCACATTCTCCTCTATCCTATCCTGCCCTCCATTTATTTCATTCTCTCCCTTGACCTGTCCCCCACAATAGTGTATTCTTCCTTCCCCCAATCTGCCTTCCCTTCTATTTTCCTCCCTCTCCTATCCCCTTGCCCACTGTCTTCCTGTAGTGTAAGATAAATTTCCACACTGAACTGAATGTGTTTTATTCACCCTTTAAGCCAAATATGATGAGAGTGAGACTAACTTATTCCCTCTCACCTCCTCCCTCTTCCCCTTCATTGTAAAATCTTTCTTACCTCTTTTATGTGAGATATTTTACTACATTTTACCTCTCCCTTTCTCTTTCACCCATTACATTCTTCTCAGCACTCAATTTTATTTTTAAGTATCCTGCCTTCATATTCAGCTAACCCTGTGCCCTGACTCTCTCTCTCTCTATTTATATGTATATACACATATGTGTACATATATACATACATATATACATATATATGCATATACATATACCTATACATATATAATACACACACTCTCACACACACACACACACGTATATTTTCTCTAGCTACCCTAATACTGAGAAAGGTCTCAAGAGTTACAAATATCATCATTCCATGTAGGAATGTAAACAGTTCAACTTTAATGACTCCCTTATGGCTTCTCTTTCCTGTTTATCTTTCCATGTTTCTCTTAATCTTTGTATTTGAAAGTCAAATTTTCTATTCAACTCTAGTCTTTTCAACAAGAATGCTTGGAAGTCCTCTGTTTCATTGAAATTTCATTTTTCCCCTGAACGATTAAACTCAGTTTTGCTGGAGAGG
The DNA here is from genome assembly GCF_028372415.1 of Notamacropus eugenii. Classification (NCBI taxonomy): domain Eukaryota; kingdom Metazoa; phylum Chordata; class Mammalia; order Diprotodontia; family Macropodidae; genus Notamacropus; species Notamacropus eugenii. Next base: position 395,299,823 of record NC_092876.1, read on the forward strand.
TGATTCTTGGTTTTAACTCTGGTTTCTTTGACCTCTAGAATATCATATTCCAAGCCCTCTAATCCCTCAGTGTAGAAGCTGCTAAATCTTATGTTATCCTGATTGTGTTTCCACATTACTTGAATTGTTTCTTTCTGGCTGCTTATAATATTTTCTCCTTGTCTTGGGACCTCTGGAATTTGGCTACAATATTCCTAGAAGTTTTCCCTTTGGAATCTCTTTCAGGAGATCATCGGTGGACTCTTTTCATTTCTATTTTGCCCTCTGGTTCTAGAGTATCAGGGCAGTTTTCCTTGATAATTTCTTGAAAGATGAAGTCTAGGCTCTTTTACTGATTAGGTTTTCAGTTAGGCCAATAATTTTTAAATTATTTTTCCTGGATCTATTGTCTAGGTCAGTTGTTTTTCCAATGAGATATTTCACAGTCTTCTGTTTTTTCACTCTTTTGGTTTTGTTTTATAATTTCTTGATTTCTCATAAAATCATTAGCTTCCATTTGCTTCATTCTAATTTTGAAGGAATTCATTTCTTTAGTGAGCTTTTGGACCTCCTTTTCCACTTGACCAATTTCTACTTTTTAAGGTATTCTTCCCCTCATTGGCATTTTGGGCCTCTTTTACCATTTGGGGTATCCTGCTTTTAAAGTCCTTATTTTCGTCAACATTTTTTGAGTCTCCTTTAGCAAATTGTTGACTCATTTTTCATGATTTTCTTGTGTTGCTCTCAATTCTGTCCCCAATTTTTTCCTCTACTTCTCTTACTTGATTTTTAGAATCCTTTTTGAGTTCTTCCATGGACTGAGACTTTTTCCTATTTTTCTTGGAGGGTTTGGATGTAGGACCCTTGACCTTGCTATCTTCCTCTAGTTGTATGCTTTAATCTTCCTCATCAAAAGAAAAATACCTTTTCACTAAGAAAGCAACCTTCTATAGTCTAATTTTTCCCCCTTTTGGTCATTTTCCAAGCCAATTACTTGACCTCTAATCTCCTTGTTAAGTGGAGGATGCACTGCCCCAAGTTTCAGGGACTTTGTGCAGCTGCTTACAGAGATAGGTCCAGACTCCTGTAAATTCTGAGGTCCTCCAAAGTGCTATTATCAAAGGAGATGTGTTTACTCCTCTCCTGGCCTGCACTCTATTCTGTGAGCAATCACAAGCACTCTTTTCTGCCCTGAATCTGTGAGTAGGATTCCCTCTCCACAACTTCCACTAGCTCCACAAAGTGAGCACTCCTGCTTGCCCCAGAGCCGCCACCCAGGACTGAGACCAAGATCAGCTGCTAGATTCCCCCACAGTCTGTAGGTGAAGAGCTCCAGAAGCAACTGATTGCTGCTGCAGTGGCTGCTTCTGCTCTGGGGTGTGGTCACAGTCTGACTGTGCTCCCCTCTTACCCAGGCAAAAGAGCTTTCCCACTGACTTTTGATGCTGTCTTTGGCATTTATCAGTTGAGAAGTCTGGAAACCCCAGTGCAGTGATTCAGCACCCTGAACCGTGCTCCAGTCCTGTCTGTGCTGGTGTGGCCCACTCTGGGCTGCACTCTGCTCTGAACCTGGTGGAATAGACCCTTTCTGGTGCCCTTCCAGATTGTTTTGGGTTGGAAATCTGTTTCACTTTGTCATTTAGTGGCTTCAGCTGCTTCAGAATTTGTTTAGAGTCATTTTTATGGGTATTTTGAGAGTCTCTGTTTCTACTCTGCCATAACTGTTGTTCTTATTGCGGGATGTAGTATCAGAAAGAAATTTGAAATTATGTAGTCCTTGTCTTATAAAGGAAAGTGGTGAGGGAGGGGGAAGAAAAGGAAAGAGGGAAGGAGAGAGAAAGAGAGAACAAACAAATTGTCTAGGTTCACATGGATAGTAAGTAGCAGAGGCAGAATTAAAACCCTCATTCAGGGTTGGAGCACTCCAAATCTAGTTCTCTTGCTGTCCTGTCAAATTGCCACCCTTTCATTGCTCCCAGTCACCGGTGGATTTTCTCCTAGAGCTTCTCTCTCTCTGCATGGGGATAATTGGGAATCAAAGGGCAGATTTAGAATGAATAAGCAAGTGGATTCTCTTGGGAAAATGATGGTTTTCTAGAGTCTATGTTATAACATTGCTTTGCCTTATTCATCCTGTAGAGAGTTGGCAGTGTTGTTAAGTTTTGAATCATCATCATTTGCTTCAGTTTCCTCAGGGTCTTATCTGAAAGATAAAATGATCTAGAAGACACATACAGGGTCTGAAGTCAGAGGACCTAGTTTGGTGTGAAAATTATTTGGCACAGCCATCTGCCTCAGTTGCTTCATTTGTTAAGGAACATGACTTTAATCTCCTTCAGAAGGCTTTTGAAAATTCATGAGATAAAGTCCAATAGGTACTTCATTATTGCTTAACAACTTTTGTCAAAATGACTTGACAGCTGAAAAAATTTTCATATATAAGTCTGGTGATAATTAGAAAGAAATTTAATTTAAAATTCTAGAATTTATGGGGTATATAGGATATCCAGAATTCATTATCCCTCCTTTTATCTTAAAGCAAGAATCAATATAATTTGTCTCTTCTAGAAAGCAATCTCAGCTTTAAAGATCCTTGGGGAAAGAGACTTAAAAATCTTTCTTACCAATCCATTACCACTGCTATTCAGTCATCCACATTTTGGGGTAGTATTGATGCAATTTTAAGCATAGTGAAAAGGGAGGAGGCAATTCTGTGCTTCTGTTAAAAAAGGGATATGTAGCAATATGGGGAGAAGAAATAGATCAGATCTCTTCTTGGCATGATGTCCTGTTTTCTCCAAGGTATTTCAAGGCAAGGTAAGTTAGCCAGCATTTAATGAGTTTTTGCTGGATCACTGGAATCCATGTTCACACTAAGTGTTGCTGTTTTAATTTTGCTTCATTTCCAAGAAAGTATGAGTTGTGAATTAAAATATTGTCACATCAGGGTCCTCAGAATTCTTTGATGTTATAAAAGGAGCCCTTGTACTCAAAAAAGTTTGGAAACTAATCTTCTAGGATAGAGAATTTGTATCATTTGAAAAAAAAGCAAAAAGGAAACAAAACCCCTATAATCAATTAGCACAGATATTGGAAAAAAGAAAGAAGAAGATGGATATAAGCCAAGGAACAAACATTTTCGATTTAGAGCATCTGAGACAAACAAAAACCAGTAGATGGGGAAGATTTCTTAATTGTAAAATTGTCCTTAAAAAACGACCTCTCAGCTGTACCATATCAGATTCAATCATAGAACATTTTATTGAGAATATATTCTAAGAGATGCCTTTCCAGTTACAAAATGTTCCTAGAAATCAAAAAATCTATCATAACAAGAACACAACATAGTATTGGTTTTCAGTCTGGTGTTTTTCTTAGTAAAATTAATGAAAAGTTAAATTATTTTTTGAGAGAATGACAGTATGTGGGAACCACCATACTCCTGTCATCTGTTTCAAGATAATCCATGCATGTCAAGCATGAAAAACATCACACAATAGAAAATAAGAAATGGTTACAAAAATATGCTCTGATAAACTGGCTCCTTTTAAATTCAAGTGAATAATTATAATAACATTTGTATAGTGCTTAATGGTTTGTCAAGTGCTTTACAGAGAGTCTTTATTTTGATCCTTATAACAATCTTGAGAGGTAGGTGCTATTATCATCCCAATTTTAGAATGGAGAAAACGGAGCAGATAGAGCTTAAGTAACCTGATCAGTCACACAACCATTAAGCGCCTGAATCTGGATTTGAACTCAGGACATCCTGACCCTATGCCCCTATCAACTGCAGCATCTAGCTGGCTCTCAGCTACCATTTTAGTAGCCTCTTTAGGATGGGAGCAGGTTTTTCCAGGAACAATAATTGCCATTCAGGCCAAATTTTCTACCTTTAGAAATAAAACCTGATTGTATGATTTAATTCTTGTGTTCCTGGGAGCACAAGAATAATTTCTTCTATCTTCACCAATATCTTTATTTACTGCCTTTGAGTTTTAGCAAGAACTTTTAGTACCAAGGCTACTTACTCATCCATCAAAGCAGCTGTTTCAGATAGAGTAATGGAGAGAGTGACTGTTTTGACCTTTATTCACTAGAAAAGACATCAGATGGCAGGAAAAATTGACTTCTGTAGCAATTTACAGTATATTGGTATAGATTATATGAGACAGGGATACTCAGTCAATTTTTACTTGCAGTTTATATTTGGGGGGAACTGGCTATACAACCATTGCCACAAATGAGGTGAGGAGTTCTAGATTTGCTTTCCTATGCTTCCCTCATGATTTTTTCCTTAGTTTCTAAGTCTGTTAAATGGAAATGAAAGCACTTGACATGTCACTCTATCTCAGTTATGATCAAGCTGCCATTTTTATAGAATAGAAAAAAATAAAAGTTTTTAATATTTTTCTAAGTTAACTTATGTCAGTTTTTCTCATGACCAGTAGAATGCTAAGCAAAGTGAGTTCTCAGTATATAGTAGTCAATGATGCTCATCTCCCATATATATGTGTATATATATATATATATATGTATATGTGTATGTGTGTGTGTGTATGAATATGTTTCTCATGAGGAGGGATTGTTTCATTCTGTATAATTTTAGTCAGCATGTAGCACAGTGCCAGAAACATAATAGGTGCTTAATTAATACATGATTGTTTGATTTCATTAACAAATGTTTATTAAGCAATTACCATGCAGTCAGATGTTCTGATGACACTTGCTTGGGTATACAAAGGGCAAAAGTGAAATAGGACCAGCCCATGAGCAGCTTGTATTCTCAAAGGAGAAAAAACATGTACAAACATAACTATATAAAAATTTAACAGGTAATTTCAACTCAAGGCAGAAGGCATTTTGATAGAAGGCAGTATGGAATAGTGGAATGTATACTTGCTTTGTATTGTGTTCAAGACCTGTATTTTGTGACTGAATTTTGTGTTACCATGGGCAAGTCACTTAATTTTATTGAGACCCAGTTCCCTCATCTGTAAAATGAGAAAATTAGACTAGGTGTCTTATAAGATGTCTTATAAGGCTGATGATCCTCTGAGCAAAGTGATAAATACAGCATTTTCCCAAAATGGAAAACAACAAGAACAACTGATAGAGCTTTAAGATAAATAGAGCTTCAGGTATACGGTCCACTGAATGCTTGTAATTCTTTGAGGCAAACAAGCCCTTTTGTCAGTGAAGAAATCCGGGAATTAAATTTCATTGCAAATCCAAAGTCAGAGATTTGCTAAGTGATTTTTGTCTCATGAAGTTAAAAAAAAAAAAAAAAAAGATGCTTTCTTTTGGGGAGATAACGCGACTAGCTGCTTAATTCAATTTGTTTAGAGAAAAGCACTCTCCAGGCCAAGATCATCAGGCTTCAGCCACAGGTAGACCAGTTAGCTTTGCTCTTTCTGAGGACTGTAGATTGTACCAGTCATACTGGGCAACTGTGTTGATAATTCATGCTACTAGTTGCATGACAGTACAAAAGGATCAGGGAAAATCTAGTGTATTTTCTGGGAAGAAAAATCAGCTTACTGCTATTTACAAAAAAATATTAAAAATAAAAAAATTCACAAGTCCATGAGACATCTTTGCAAGTGGATTTATTACAAGGGGGACTGAACATGCATGTGGAACTCCTATACCAAATACAAAAGAGCTCACAATCCAGATAGAAGCTTGTATATTTATGAGTTGCAGCAAGAAGAGAAGGAATGAAAGGCAATCCCCTCCCAAATGGAAGTAGCATGAGAGGTGGAAGAGAGCAATAGGGGTGGGGAAAGGATTCACTCCCTTCTCAAGGTGAAGAGGAAGGCAAAAGAAAGGAAGGGGGAATATGAATAGGTAGGATGACAAAAACAGCATTCTTTTTTTCTGGGGGAATGCTAGACTATGAAGATATGATGGTCTGCTTGTCCAGCATAGATTCTCATTCTGGTTCAGACTCACTGGTGCCTTTCTTGTAACTGGTTCAGCTCCCAAAGACACACAGGGAATCCAGCTAGAGGTGCAAACAATAAATTATGTCATCTGGGGTGGGGGGGAGAGTAGAGTTTGCCCTTGATATGTTCAGGACCTCATGCATATCCATGATCTTTTCTGGAAATATGGCAATTCAAGAAGTTGGCTTCAGGATATAGCACTTCCAACAGATGTGCCATCAGTGTCAATAGCTGCCTGCACTGAGGACAGAAGTCATATTGAAGATATTATTGTTTCAACGAACGAAAGTTACTAAATAAAAGAAAATCCATATCAAGGGCTAGAGGCAAGATTGAGAGATGCATTAAAAACTGAGTAGGTTGAAACAAATTGTGTATCATGAGGAAAATATGGCTACTCATCTTTTAAAAATGTTCAACTCTCAGTCAGTACACATTTATTTAACTTCTACTGTGTGCCAGCCAGTGAGCTCAGTTTTGGGGATGAGAAAGAAAAAAAAAATGGTCCTTCCTTTCAACGAGCTCCTAGTCTACGGGGGTAGATATGGTGTGGAGGTATATAACATATAAACAACTATGTGCAAGCAAGATATATGTACTATAAACTGCAAGGTAGCATCAGAGAGCAAGCACTAACATTAAGGGGGATGAGGGAAGGCTTTTTGAAGAAGGTAAGGTTTTAGCTGAGACTTGAAAGACACCTAGAAGAGGAGAGAGATACTTCTAGGTATGGGGACAGTCAATTATATTGCCTGGAGCCAGGAGCCAGGATGTCTTATATGGAAACAGCACAGAAGTCAGTATTACTGGAGCACTGGCTTCATCCCCACAAATGTGTTCAGGAGACTGAAAGGGGTTGGGAGGTTAGGAAGGGCTTCAACCACCAAATAAAGAAGTTGTATCATTGATCCTGGAAGCTATAAGAAGATGCTATTATCTTTGGTACTGCTTAGGATTTACGACCTGTCACAGGCAAACTCCTAAAACACTTGGTGCCTGTACTTCCCTCTTCTTAGATACCTCTCAGCCCTTTGCATTCGGGTTTCTGATCTCATAACCCAACTGATAGGCTTTCTTCAAATGTTCTGGTAATTTCTTAAGTGCCTCTGGCCCTTCTTGGCCTGTCTCTATCATCTGCCACTGTTGATCATCATTTCTATTGGATACTCCTGTTGAGTTTTTGAGACACAGCTGTCCCGGTTTTCCTCTTACTATCTGCACATTTCTTCTGATTCTCACTTGTTGGCCCCCAAACAGTGATAACAGTCCGGTGCTCTCTCCTCTCCTCTCTTCCCATCTGCTCTTCTCCCTTATCCTTCTCTTCCCTCTTCTTTCCTCTGTCTTCCCCTCCTCTCCCCTCTCCTTTCCTGTCCCTCCCTCCCCTCTCTTCTCTTTCTCACTCTACATTCTGTATATCTCAGGGCACTTTTCAGCCCTTAAAGATTCAGTTATTGCTTCTAGATCCATATATCCACTCTAGTCTCTCCCCTGAGCTCCAAGATTTTCACTAATTGCCTAGTTAACATTTGTCTCTTGATACCATGTATATATCACAAATTGAACATGTCCAAAAGAGAGCAAATTATCCCCTCTGCTGATCCATTTTCCTTCCTAACTTCCCTGTCTCTTTTGAGGGCACTCTTCTTTCTAGCCACCCACATTTAGAATCTCAAATCTTCTACTTTTTCACTCTCTCTCACTCCCTTCCCATTTCTATTTAGTCTTCAAGTCTTGCCATTTCTTGTCTGGAAATTCCTCTGGAATATCCCATACAACAATCTTTATCATGATTTATTGAATGAATCATTGCTATATTCTTAAAATTGTTTTCCCTGTCCCAAAACTCTGACCTGAGTTTTCTGAGCTTGAATTACACTCCCTCTTCACTCATGCAAAATAGAATTTCCCACTGATTTGTTGTTCAGCTCTATGGCAACCTCCTCTTTGATGCTTTTTCCTGACATCCTCCCTTGTAGCTACAGATTCCTGAAATGGCTTTATTTACATTGCGTACTTATCAGTGGCCAAGTTGTTTTCCTCTATTAGAATATAAGTTCCTTGGGCACAGGGATTTTTTTCGTTTTTCACTTTGTTCCCCCAGGACCTAGCAAGAAATGTTTAACCCATGTTTGTTGATTGATTAACTGATAATATAACCTTTTTTCTATAATATGAGACTTTGTTTTGCAAACATGTCTCATTTGCTTCATAGGCTTGACACCAAAACAAGCCACTGTGACCAAACTGAAATAATGCAGAAATATATGGAATGTTGCTATTGGGAGAGGAGGGGCTAATCCTACATTTCCCCAGTTTTTAAAGTTCCTTAATTCTTTTGTTTCTCTTTCTCTTCAATAAAAGTTAAAGTATGCGTTGAATGACCTTAGGCCAACATTTCTATTCTAAGATATTATTCATCTTTATAAAAATGACTTCTGACCAGTTCAACATATAGTAGAGGATACAATATTAGGACTTCACTTTTATACAGAATCTTCCTCCTAGATTCTTTTTAAAAGATCAACATTTTTATTTCTGGCAGGGGAATGCTCTTTGCTCATGGCAAGGTCCTTTCAAGACAGGATATTGATGCTAATTTCCTCATAGCAATACAGGGTGGTTGCAGGTGGATGCAGCGTGGCATACTAAATGCAACGCTGAATTTGGAATCGACCTAGATTATTGCCATTTCTTTCCCACGGTGTCATGTTGGAAAAGTCATTTTGTCTCTCCAGACCTTAGTTTCCTCATATATAAAATGAAGGGGTCAGACAATAATCTTTGAGATTCCTTCCAGCCCCAAAGGTTTATGATTCTGTGAATATTTTGCAAAAAATGTGGCAAAAATTTAACACTGGAACACAATTGCTCACCCTGTTCCTTATTTTCTTATCATCTCTGGGATAGAGAGGAAAGGGACATGTCTTAAACTTGAGAATATACTATGGTAAGGAAATAATATTATAAATATAAGTTTAGTCTCAAGTTGAGATCATGATTTCTACTCTCTATGCAGTACTTTTTCTCTAGGAAAAATATAAGTAAGAATAACTTTTTTTCTCATTCTGTTTCCTCTATTTCTTGGGAGTTTGTTAAGGGATCTACAAGCCAGTGTCATCATTTTCTTCCCTTGTCATTGCCTAGGCTTTGTAGGAACTCCAAAAAAGGGTAAGAAAGCATTCTATTACTTATGGCTTTATGATTTATGACCTTGACCCTTTTCCTGGTTCACTATGCAAGAGGAAAGGTCATCTTAAGAAATATTTTTTTAATTAACTTTTCTCTGACAGCCTTTAAAGTGACAAAAGTAATAGTTTCCAGAATATTTTAGTCAAGAAATATATATTCCTTTTTTCCTTCTGGTTCTCTTCATGTCACTCAGTATCAGTTCCTAGGTTTTATACTTCCTAGGTTTTTCTGAAACTATCCCTTTCATCTTTTCTTGCAGCATAGTCGTATTCTATGACATTTATATATTTTAACTTGTTCCACTATTCCCTAGTTGATGGGCATCCTATCAGATCTTCATTCTTTACCATCTCGAAAAGAATTCTATTATTTTTGGACATCCTTAGATTTATTTTGTTTAGGACAAGATCTCCCTTAATCAAACTCCTCTTTGAACTATCCCTTTTCCCTTCTCCCTCTGCCCCTGCAGAAATGTATTCTGCACTGTGTATGTGTTCTTCTTTCCTTTGACCTATTCAGATGAAAGTGAGCATGTTGTTTGCTAATACCCCATGCCTTCCTCCTTGTTTGTATAGACTTCTGCTTGTGCACTTTATGTAAGATAATTTCCCCTAACCTTCCTATTCTCTACACCCAGTTCATTCCTCCTTCTGTCTCCCCATTCATCTTTTAAGATTATCCAGATAAATGGAACTACTCCCAGGACTTCTGTGTAATTAGACTCTCTCTGTGATCCTCAATGATGATACGGTTCAGAATGGACACATTTATTATCAACCCATAGTAAAATTTAAGCAATTTATCCTTCTTTAATCCCTTATGATCATTTGTGTTTACCTTTTCTTTTTCTGCTAACACCTGTGTCTGCACTTAAGCTTCTGTGAGCAACTCTAATCTTTTTATTAGGTATGTTTGGAAGTCCTCTATATCATTAAAAATCCATTAAAATCAGTTTTCTTGGACAAATTATTCTTGACTGAAAGCTTTATCTTTTTCTTTCTGGAATATTATGTTACAAATTCTCTACTCCTCCATAGTGGAGGGTGCTAAATTGTGTGTGATACTGACTGCAGCTACTCAATCCTTGAAAGAATTCAAGCTGCTTACGGTATTTTTCTTTGACTTAGTAGCTTTGGATTTTGGCTAGAAAATTTCTGAGAGCTTTTATTTGGGGGTTTCTTTTAGGAAGCAATCAGTATATTCTTTTTATTTCTAATTTGGGCAAATATCTTTTATGATTTCTTGAAATGGGTTGTCTAAGGTTTTTATTTTCTTTTTTGGTTGTAGATTTCAGGTAACAAAATTATTATTTTTTTTTCATTTTGATCTGTTTTATAGATCAGTTGTTTCTTCTATGAAATAGGTACCTTACTTTTCTATTTTTTCAGTTTTTTGATTTTCTTTTGATAGTTTTTGGTAACACAGAGTTATTGGCTTCTATTTGGTCGGTTCTAATTTTTAGGGAGTTTGGTGTTTCAGCAAGATTTTTTAAGTCTTATACCAAATCATTAATTCCTTTTCCAGTTCTTTCTTCCATAGATCTCATTTCTTTTCTAACATTTTCCTCTGACACACATTTCATAGAGTTAAAAGAAACCACATTTTTAAACACTTTTAAAAATTCATGATTCATCTCTTCAGAGAATTCTAGTTTATTTATGCCCAAATTGTATTTTTCTTTGTAGCTTTGCTGGTAGATGTTTTGGAACCCTTTGGTACTTCTAGGTTTTAAGTGTCCCTGTTACCATGATAGCTTTTTATGATGAGATTGTTTTTGTCTGTTTTATCCTTATTCCAGACTCTCTGCTATGGCAAGACTCAATGTACTTCTGGAAGAAAAATCTGGGCTTTTCCTGTTATTGCTCTCTTAGGGGTACTGAATGGTATTCCCAGTATCACAGGGACAGCTCAGACTGAAGAGCTGTAACCTATAGGTGCTTTCAAAGTGATCTGATCTAGAGCAAACTGATTACTGTTCTACTGGCTTCAGCTACAAGTTCCTGACTTGGGCTTGGATCTGAGCAACAGTAGAATAAAATCTAAGACCACACCCTCTATGATCCCTGCTATAGGAGCTCAGTTCTCCTGGCCCTATGGGTTTATAGGCATTTATATTCTATAGGTGATAAATATACGTATTCATTTTTAACCTATGGAATAAAATAAACATTTACATAACATAGTATAATAAAAAACATTCTGACCTACTCCACCATCTTCCCAGAATGTCCTTGCCTTGTATAGGTGATAAAATTAAAATATAACTATCTATATGACAGAGATTAGATTCAAGAATAGTTCAATAGCAAAGGTGGGGGGTGGGGAAATGCACAGGTATGGCCCAACTCCAAATCACAGAGTTAGTATTAAACTATTCCACTATACAACTTACTAATATATTTTAATTTTTCAAAATGAAATATATGTTTACCTGGTACATATGAATCTATAAATCTATAAGTACAACTTTACATTTGCTTTCTGATTTTCTGAAATCTGTTTTTGACAAAACCTGACCTAAGTGATTTTGATATCCATAACTTACCACTATATTTAATAAATATATGAATTTTTGGTTCTTCTTTCATATCATTTCTTAAGTTTGCAGCCAATTCATCATTTTACCATCTGAGGAACAAATTCAGGTCATTTGCCCTGAATGGAGAAAACATCTCATCTTGACTTTTAAGACATTTGAGATATTGGTGTTTTCTTTGAACATTTTTCATGCTTTCTTGGTAGACATAAAAATACCATAGTATTGAAGAAGCCTTCTAATTTAGATGACTTTCCATCCCTATTTATGTAGGTCATAAACAGTTTGATTTCCATGTACCCTTTTAAAATGGATTATCTTTTATTCCAACCAAATGAGACAAAATGAAGTTGCCTCTGGACTAGAATTTTAATTCTCTCTCAAGTATTTTCAAGTTAATTATCTCCTGTGTGCTGATTACCATTCTTTGCAAATGCTTTGAGATGTTTAAGTGTGTGAAATATTATTCAAATTAATCATAATTAAGCTTTTATTTTTGATATATGCAGAGAAAGAAAGGCACAGTAGAAAGAGTGCTATACTTGGCCTAGACTCTGAATTCCAATTTCAGTTTCTCTACTTATTAACTGTGGGACCATTCATAAGCCTCAGTTTCCTCATTTGTGAAACTAGATTAATCATACTTACAGTATCTTCTTCACTGAATTGTTATGAAGAATTTGCTTCGTAAACTTTAAAGCATAAATGAGTGTTCTTATTATATATTTCTTGGAGAAGTAGCATTGTGGAGTGCGTAGGGAGCCAGTCACAAAACCTAGAAATCCTGGGTTTAAGTTCTATGTCAGACACAGATTGGCTGGGTGATCCTGAGAAAATTCTTTACCTCATCAGTGCCTCTAGACAGTTCTGTGAAACTAAAAGTTATAGATTAGTTGTACATGCAGATTAGTGGAAAGCTTTTCTACCCCAGGAGTTTGATTACATGATGATGGCATAGGTCCTATTCAAGATCTTTCCACTGCTCCCAACTTTAATGCCCCAATGCTTAAATAGATTAGTGATATTACAAATTACAAGGTATGCCTTGCATAAGTACAGATTGCAACCTATCAGGGCCTTCTAATTTTATGATTCTTGTTCATGTTATCCTACAGATTTTCCATCAAGGACCTCCAAAACTAATTGGAATCCTTTCCTCTAAATCTTCTTTCCCCTCAATCATTTTGTGTGTACCGCGACACCATTCAGATTATCCCCTGCTGTTGTTACATGAACAGACCTCCTTTGCAAATCACATATTTCCTGAATTACATCCCTTACCTCACCTCATACTGTAGCCTACTTGCAGAGATGTTATCCCTTCCTTCTTTCCCCTCCCCTTCTCGTGCCATATACATACGCATAATATCTCTCCATTGTAATATTTATTTTCCAGAACTTTGGTTCTTTAAAGATGGTGGTATGCCAAGATTTTGAGCGGCATGGCATCACTGGAAAAAAAATGTTGGTGTTAAGAGGTAGATTTTTGTGTCAGGGAGTAGTTCAGTATTATTAAAGGCATTGGCAAAAGATGCAGTACAACCTTTGATCTTCCTCCCGCTCAGTTCTGGGCTCAGCTGATTAGCTATCAGGGTTGGGGTTGAGGCTGGGAAGCACAAAACCTGCAAGGTAAGACTTCTTAGAGCTAGGTTCTCTTGGTGGATAGAATCACTTCAGTGAATAACAGTGCTGCCCAGTGGGTCAAAATACATAAGACTTGGAACAGGGACTACAGACAGACAGTCAAGGCCATGATTGGGCATTGCATTAGGAACTGGTATATGATGATGATTCCTGTATCTTATGTAGCTACTACATACTATTATATGCCACATTTTTCCTATATGCTATTGTTTTAAAATTCTACAGTAAAAATTAGACATTTCATTTAAATCTCATGCGGCACTTTTTATGATAATTTTTTTTAAAGTAAAGAGAAACTCAAATATTTTCTCTTTTTTTATTAGGCTAGGGGTATTTTATACAGTAAATTTTATTTCAAGGAATCACCCTTCATTTTTCTGAATTCTGACCTTTTTCTACCTCAGTAAACTCTCCTGTTAAGTTATGATGGCCAAAAAATTCACTATCTGGTGGATGACATTATCACCTGGCAATAACACTCTGTAAGTATAGTTCTGCTAATCTTTGGACTGTGAACACGCAGATGGTCACTGAACCTGAAATTGAAGGCTTTCCAACTTATTAGTACCTATTGAGACTTGTGCTCTGATGGCATAATCTTTGAGAATCCATCTTCATGCTGTATTACAACAAGCCAAAATAAGCCATTAGTAGAGAAAAATTGATGTACATGTTAAAAATTAAAATGCTAATGATAACAGATAAGCTATACATTATTGTTTTCATGGTCTCATTTTTTTTGTTATTTTTTTTTAATGTCTTGTCTACTTTTTTTCTTTAGGGAAGAAACCCAAATTGTTCATTTGAAAGAAGTTTTTTTTTTTTTAAAACTAAATTGACACACACCAAAAAAGGACAGCTGAACAAATTATGGTATATAAGTGTAATGAAATATTGTCACACAGTAAGAAATGAAGAAAAAGACAGATACATGGGAGGTCTTGGATGTGAGTAGAATCAAGACCTTTTACATAATGATAATAGCAGTGTGATGAAAAAAATATAAGACTTAAGATGTGTGTGTGTGTGTGTGTGTGTGTGTGTGTGTGTGATCATCATACTGACCAATCATGATTCCATAAGACTAATAATGAATCATGGTCTCCTCTCTGCCTCTCACCTTGACCAAAAGGTTTTGAACTACAAGTGCAGAATGAGCCATACATTTTTCAGGAATGGCTAATTTGTGAATTTATTTTGCATGAGCATACTTACTTGTTAAATGAGAGAGATTTTATTTTATGTTTTTGTTGAATAGAGGAAGGACAGGAGTAATGAGAGTAGTAATGAAAAAATGAAGAAATAAAAAATAGAAAGCTAAATCAGTTTTAAAAATACACAGAATAAAGCAGAAGGAAGTTCAGAACAGACATAAAAAAGTACAGCAGATTTGGAGCTACCAAGTTTAATATGTATATAGTGTATATAGTAGTATCCCCAGTTTTCTTTTCTTCTTATAGGGAAATGTTCAAGTTGCTTGATATTTGTCAGGTTTGTAATAATAATAAAATGTAATATTTAATAACAGAAAACTAATTTGGCAACAGAAAAGTTATACGATCTACTTCGGTCAAATTTCAACTCATAATTCCAGAATTCTTAAAATTTTATTAATTCAAATGAGGAGGAAGAAAACCCACTGTTAAGAAATTTAAACCATAATTGAGTTTACTTTTATTTTTCCCTTTTCCTTATTAGTTGAAATTTCAGCATGAAAACAAAAAGTGACACCTTTATTCTTGACAGCTTTTTTGTCATACTATTTTTCACTTTTTTATGGAGAAAGGTGTGGCTGTTTTTCATGAATTTTGTATTGAGACCATCTCTGTCCATATTTGCTTTGGCTTCACATTAACCTATGGAAATAAGCCTCATGAAGCTGCAGTTTTTCAGAAGGAAGTTAATTCTTGAAGAAAAAAAAATGAATTTTAAAACATAGCCTTTAGAGAAATGAAGTCTACCTCAGGGCAAAAATTCAGTCACCTGAAAAAAACCAAAATAATTATGGTATCTTGACGCTTTGTTTTCCCAGGAAAGGTTTAACAGTCTTGATTAACAGGTTCTGCCAAACCTTAATGTGTTCCTTTCCACCCCCAAGTTAAATGATGCAGAAAATTGATATGGCATGACATCAAAACTATCCTGATCATTTTGTAGATGCCTCTAACCTGACTCTATCCATGATGGAGGCTCCAGAGTCTATGCATACTGTTCACAGCAGCTGGGCCAGACTGTTTTGCCTCAGGATGAGAACTTTATTTCTTTGTAGAGAGAAGAAAAATAGTTGTGAGTGCTTTATTTTGTGAGAGGCAGCCAGTGGCACAATGGATGAAGTCTTAGGCCTAGAGTTAGGAACAGTTGAGTTTAAATTTGGCTTCTGATACTTACTAGTTTTGTGACCCTAGGCAAGTCAGTTAACTTCTGTCTACCTCAGTTTCCTCAATTGTAAAATGAGAATAATATTAGCAGCTGCCTCTCAGGGTTGTTAGGAAGCTCAAATGAGGTACTATTTGTAAAGCGCTAAGTAGTGCCTAGTAAGCACTAAGCACATAGTATACACTTGACAAATCCTTATTTCCTTCTTTCTTTTTCAGCTTTATGACTCACACATAGCAGGAAAAGTTGTTAGGAAGCCTGTAGTTTTTCCAATTCATCTCCTTTTTGAAATGGAAGTGAAATCTATATCAGATTAGAAATGAGCATTAAATATAGCAGATGAAATATTAATAGACAAGCAGTCCTTGGCTTCCAAGGAGGTACGGAATAAAGCAAAATAAAATTGTCTTTTTGTGCTTGTGAACACACATTTTATGAAGCAAGATGAGATCTCTAAATTTAAAAAAATGGCTAGTAGCATAGAGATTTCTAAAGGATGATGTATAACCATATAATCTTAATTCTAGAACAGAACTCAGGGAAAGCCAGTTTGGAAGACACACCAGACAATATCTAATCTAGTCTTCTCATTTTACAGTTGAGGAAATGGGCCCATAAAATTGAATGATTTGCACAAAATTATATCTAACAGGGCGGAAATTCAGACTTAAGCCCTGAAACTCCAAATTTACAAAATCCTGGGATTCCAGGTTCACAAATTCAACCCTCCCCATCAAGAATGCTCTCTATATAGATATAAATGGTGGAAAGGTTCATTACTCACACTGTTCCATCCCAGAAAACCTGAAAGGCAAAGTTGAATAATGAGAAAAATACAACATTTTATTGATCCTCAGCTCCGCTGCTTATTACTTTTGTGATTTTGGAAAAATAAGTGAAAGTGTCTGGGTTTTGGTTTCTTCATTTGTAAAGGAAGGGTCAAACTACATAATCTGGAAGGTCTCTTTCAGCTTTAAAGGCTTAAATCCTCTGATCCTATTACATGGTTACTCTGATACTTTGACAGAGGCAAAAACAAGGACAGATTCCTAGGATCATAATTTTAGTATTTAAAGGGAACTCCGAGATAATCTAATCCTACCTCCTCATTTACTTCTAAGAGAACTGAGGCCTGAAGAACTTAAATTACACCATAATGTCATGTACACTGGCCATTTTTTTTATGGAAATTGATAAGACCTGTGAGGTTTTTTTGCATGCCTGCATTATACCCTACAACAACAACAACAAAAAAAAGCATGGGAAAAAGCATATTCATATTTCCTCTGTTTTCCTTTCCACTTTCTTTTCTACTTCCAATGGAGGAGAGATGGGGATTGGAAGAGAATATTCAAGTTGGATTGGATTAGCTTGAATCTGAAAGGGTTTTAAAGTCTTCCAGATAACATATTTTGTATCTGGCATTATTAAATGTGGCACTCAAGCTAACCCTTGAACCCTAGGGAAGATCTCCCAACTTCTTTTCTAGAATTCTAGAGTATTAGGATTATGAGGGACCTTTAAAATCATTTCATTCAATCTCTTCATTTTATAGATAAGAAAACCGAGCTCTAGAATGTTAAACACTTTACGTTAGGTCTACTACCAAGAAACAGTTGCCTTGGTATGAAAACTCAAAACTTCCTAACTCCACATACTGCCTCATTTCTCCATGTTCCTTGATCGCCCAGGCAGTTCCCACCTCTCCCCCCATTGCCTGGGACTCATGCAGTTTCTCTACCATGTTGTAGCCTGACTTCCTACTCCTAGTATCCTCACCATCCCCAGTCAAACCCTATATTCTGTGAATGTTATGCTAGGTGTTGAACTGATTGTCTAATAAAAATTCATATTAAGGTGTGCCTAAAACAGAGGTCCTGGAGAGCCATTTGCATTCTAAAGTAGAACTGTGTGTTATTTGGAGAAGTAGCTGGAAGCAGATTCTGGTGTTTTTCTGCTACTCTGACTTCCGGCCATCATTTAACATACCAGGAAGTAGACAACAAGCTGCTTAACAGTGGTACACCATCCACTTGGTTTCCCCACCATTGCGGTGCTACTCACTAGATTCAGTGGAACAAGGAGACTTTTCTTTGGGTAAGTTGTTA
This sequence comes from Notamacropus eugenii, assembly GCF_028372415.1. Lineage (NCBI taxonomy): Eukaryota > Metazoa > Chordata > Mammalia > Diprotodontia > Macropodidae > Notamacropus > Notamacropus eugenii. The sequence continues at coordinate 395,317,603 of NC_092876.1, forward strand.
ATCAACAAACCAAAGTGCAAATATTCAAAACTATGTCTCCTGATCATTAGAATTTGGGGAGTCTCCTGTGGTGCCATTTTGCTCTGGTTCAAAATGGCTTTATTGTGATTATCTTGGGAAAATAGAGCTGATATAGAGAAGGGAACATTTCTGTGTGTGAGGTGTTATATATACATATAATTATACACATATACATTTATGTGGGGATACTTATTTGAACAGTTTTACTTACTATACATACTTTCCTTCTATCCCAGCTGAAGAGATAACTGAGTAGGTTTTGAGAGATGCTGTCTGGATACCAGCTTATTTAGATTTTCTCCTCAGCCAGTGTTTTCATTTTGTTAGGAAATGTAACTTTTAAAATAGATTTTCAAAGCAAACTTTCTTTTAGAGCCCTTCATATTTGCAAAATATTATTTAAAACAAGGCAAAACAATAACATATATCTGTAATGGGCTTTTGCCACCGAAGTGAGGACCAGGAATAGCCAATAAAAGATAGATGAGAAATCAAATTAATGGAGGTGAGGGGACTATAGGAACTGAGAAGATATTCTTGAGTGGAAGAAAGTGGCGATCCTCAGGAATTGTTAGAGGGTTTTTGTTGTTGCTGGTTTTTTGAGGTGGGCAGGACCAGGCCCTTGCTTCCCTTGCTTCCCTTGAAAAGCCTTTATCAATGCAGACCTTCCATGTAACTTATTGCCTTTAAGAGTTTCCTAGAGCAGTAGGCTTAGTGACTTACCCAGAACACATTGATGTTTTAAGGCCAGCTCTCTACCCACTACAGTGTGTTTCCTCTCTGTTGGTAGAGATCACTGGGGAAACTAGGGAGGTAAAGGATAGAAAAAAACACTATTGCTATTGGAATATACATGTTGGAGTCCCAGGTTCATTACTTATAATCTTGGGCAAATCATTTAATCATCCTTGTTTCTTCCTTCCTTGTTTGTCAAATGTGGAATCTCTAAGGTACCTACCAGCTTAAAGGGTCAGAGATTCTGTGGCTTTATATCCTAATAGTGGTCACTAGCGATTATCTCCAATGTGCTGCCCCATTAACTTTGAGGACCAATAAAAATTAAAGTCTGAACTTTTTAACTGATCATATGATATTGTAGTTGCATACATTTTGAAATACATATATGTAGACACCTAAATATATAAATGACAAGGTATAGATAGATATGAGGGGCCTCCGTAGTAATTAATTATGCCATCTTGTATACACTGGGGAGAACATTGTGGCTGCCATAACTTCTCTCATCACCCCATCCTCTCCATCCTTGCTCCCTTAGCTAGTTATTCTTTCCCCTAGTTTAATCACTGGGAGACAAATATAGGTTCATCCCTGGCAGCCCAAGACATTATCAGAGCACATGTATGTCATCACTTTCCAATTCTTCCTGGTTCCTTTGGGTCTGAGTAGCAAGCTGTGTGTACTAGCATTTACTGTCAGCAGTAGTCATGATAACAGCTGCGTCTGAGAATGCTTTTGACACATAACACATTTACAGGATTGGTTCTACGACTTTTTTCATCCTGTGACATCGTCTTCTCCATGAAAAGCAGAACACAAAAGGTGGGATTTTCATCTTGTTAAAGGTCAGACAGTGCCATAAGGGCAAAATTTGAGACAGGCCTATTGGTTTTTATCATTTTGAAGATGGTACATGTCCCTGGAGTGGCACAATGTACAGATGATATGAAATTGTCAAAGAGAAAGCAGGAGCAGTATGTAGAGTTTTAGATAATTTGGTTAGTTTCATTTTAGATAAGAAAGTACAAGGTGATAAAATTATTATGCAAAGAGAAACAGTATGGTATAAAGGGGATAGCAATGGATTAAGTCAAGAGACCTGTGCCCGACCAGGAGACCAAGAGGCTTGAGTCAGAAGGCCCAGGTTCAAATTCTATCTCTGGCATGTCCTCTCTGTGTGACCTTGGACAATTCAGTTTGTGTCTCTGGACCTCAGTTTCCTTAATTACAAATGAGGGGGTTGGACCACATGGCTTCTGGGGTCCTTTCTACCTCTAGCTCTACAACCCTATGTCTATTTCCCATTAAATTTACTATGTGACCTTGAATAGGTTACTTTGTATCCATTTCTTCATCTATAAAATTAGTTGGACTTTAAGTTCTTATCACTGTGGTTCTCCTTATATATGTGTATATGTGTTTACCTGAATGTGGAATATATATGTAAGCATATTTATACATATATATGCCTTTTTCAATTATTCAATGAATCTGAGATAACATAGACATGTGGTTGTCCCCACAAAAGGTGCAGATCATGACCCAGTTATGATTTCTCATCCTATGAAATTCTTCATGATGTCCTTACAACAGTCCTCCAGAGAGGATGCAATGGAGACCTTCCTACAGGTGTTTGAACATTTTAAGGGTATATGTGAATCACACAATTTATTTCTCTGAAACAGATTTAGGGAGGTTAAGTCACTGGCCCATGGTTGCATCATTATTATGGGAGAATTTCAATAGTGGGATTGTTACCCAGATTTTCTTGTCTCTGAATCCAGTACTCCTTCCATTATGTCACCTTGCCTAGATGGTTTGGGAATCTTAGGAAATCCTTTGTGATCTATATGTATACATGTACATATATAAATACATACATATATGTATATGTATCTTTGTATATAATTTTATTAAAGAGAGCCTTTAGGTCTGTATTTTATTTTGCTAAATCAAAGTTTTGTTTTGTTTCATTTTATAACTAATGAACAGTTTGCCTTAATGTACCATTAGTAGAGCTGTGAATGTGTACATGATTACTAATGGCTTAACTAATTATAGAATGGCTTAACAAGTTGTGATACATGAATGTAATGGAATGTATGTCACTGTTCAGTTAGAATGGTGAATGTATGGGAAGCATGGGAAGACTTAAAGGGACCAGTAGTAATTTAAGCAAGCATAACAAAGAAATTAGATAGGTAAATAGGTAGATGTGTATAAGCATAACAAAAAATATACACTCTCCATGAAACTGTTCTCATAAAACCTAGCAAGTTTATTGATGCAAGATTCTTGCAATTCTTGCGTCTGTTTTTCTCAAAGGTGTTAGAGGAACAAAATATAGAGTGAAAAGAAGAAAACAGCCAATAGGACTTCTGCAGTGAGTGTTATGCAGTGGGAATAAACATCCTTTTAATTTTGCAAAGCTTTCCGTGGCACATTTATGACACACTGGAGTTAAAGCATGATGAGCTACTTCAGTTTAAACCATATCCTACCAGCGGTGTTGATGCAAATCACTTGCCTGCACACCCGTGTATTTTCTGTCTCATAGAGCAAAAGAGAAAATAATTTTTAGAAGTTACACGAACACGAATTGAAGCAAAATGCCATATAACTAGTGCAGCCATATATTGGGGAAAATCAGTATGGCAGACTAAATCAGTATGGCAGAATTAAGCCGCACCTAACTTTTGGAAAAATGGCTGATAAAATATATGAGGAATAAATTATCATCTTTGGTATTACTAGCTCTGTCATTACTGATTGTGTGACCATGGATAATATGGATTAGTTATTCAGTCAAGAAGCATGTATTTAGCACCTGTTAAATTTCAGACATTGTGCTCAGCACTGAGAATATTAAAAGAAAAAGTCCCTCCTTTCAAGGAGCTACTGAATATTAGAGATATTAATTTCTCTAAACCTCTTATCCCATTTACAAAATGAGGATAAAAATAACCCATGCCCTATCTCACAGAGTTGTTGTATCAAATTTGATTATGTTGTGAAAATGTTATAAATATATCAGTTGCCAATATTATTGATTCAAGTTCTTACACTACCAGGAATCTGTGTTATTTGGACAGGTCATGTAACTTTAACTGATTAAAATTTTCTTATTTGTAAAATGAGGTAGGGGAAGACAGCTCATCATTTTTTAATTTTTATTATGTTTTTAACATTTAAAAAATTGAGTTCCAAATTCTCTTCCCCACCCCCGCCCCTCCCCCACCCACTGAGAAGGTAAGCAATATGACATCAATTGTTAATGTGAAGTCATGCAAAATATATCTCCAGAAAATGAAATGAGAAAATTATCCTTCAATTAGCACTCAGAGTTCATCAGAGCTATCTCTGGCAGTGGATATCCTTTTCTCATCATGAATCTTTTGGAGTTGGCTTAGATTATTGTGTTGATCAGAGTAATGAAGTTGCTTTTTATTTTTTTTACAGTTGATCATCGTTGTTGCATACAACATTGCTATTACCGTGTACAGTGATCTGGTTCTTCTCACTTCATTTTGCATCAATTCATATCCTTCTTGCAATTTTTTTTTTCTGAAACCACCTTCCTCATTCATTTCTTATAGCGCAGTAGTATTCTATAACAATCATGTACCACAGCCAGGTGGTGCAGTGCATAGAGCACCAGTGCAGGAATCCAGAGGACCTAAGTTTAAATCTCACCTCAGACACTTGACACTCACTAGTTGTGTGACCTTGGGCAAGTCACTTAACCCCAATTGCCTCATCCTGGGTCATCTCTAGTCATCCTGATGAATATCTGGTCACTGGATTCAGAAGGCTCTGGAGGAGAAGTGAGGCTGGTGACCTGCACAGCCCTCCCTCGCTCAAAACAAAGTCAAGTGCAAGTCATGTCATTATTTCTCTGATGGCATGGTCTTCTTCAGCAACAAAGGATGAACACACACATACCCCAACTTGTTCAACCTTCCCCCAACTGATGAGCATCTCTTTGATTGCTAATTCTTTGTCACCGCAAAAAGAGCTGCTATAAATAGCTTTGTACATATAGGCCCTTTTCCTTTTTCTTTGATCTCTTTAGGATATAGAGTGAGTAGTGGTAATGCTGGGTCAAAGGGTATACACATCGTTCTAAACTTCTCTCCAGAATGGTTAGACCAGTTCACAAATCTATCAGCAATTTATCGATGTGTTTATTTTCCCTTATCCCCTCTAGCATTTGTCATGTTTGATAGGTATGAGGTGGTACCTCAGAATTATTGTGAGAAGAGTTTTCCCATTCTACCTTTTTATTCCCCCTTCTCCCAGTGTATCTCTCTTTCTCATGTTTTCAATTTTTTTGTGTGGAGGGAGGTCATCCCCACATAGTTGACTTGAGTCATGTTCTCTGCCTATGTAAACTAATTGTCCAAATAATGATCAAGTTCTAAAGAGTTACATATATGATCTTTTCACATAGTAATGTAAACAGTTTAACTTTATTTAGTCCTTTACAATTGCTCATTCGTATTTGCCTTTTTATGCTTCTCTGAAGTCTTGTGTTTGAATGTCAAATTCTCTATTCAGCTCTGGTCTTTTCATCAAACATTCTTAGAAGTCTTCTATTTCATTAAATATGTTTTTTTCCTCCTGAAGGATTATACCTCAGTTTTGCTAGATAGGTTATTCTTGGTTGTAACCCTATGTCCTTTGTCTTGTGGAATATCATATTCCAAGCCTTCTATTTCTTTAGCTTGGAAGCTACAAATCATATGTGATCCTCACCCTGGCTTCACAAAATTTGAAATATTTTTTTCTGGCTGTTTGCAATATTTTTTCCTTGGTCTGGAAGCTCTGGAATTTGACTATAATATTCCTAGGACTTTTCACATTGGAATCTCTTTCAGGAGATGATTGGTGGATTCTTTCAGTTTCTACTTTACCCTATGGGTCTAAGACATCAGGAGTCTTACTTGATAGTTTCTTGAAATATTATGTCTAGCCTCTTTTTTTTATTATGGTTATCAAATAGTCCAATAATTCTTAAATTATCTGTCCTCAATCTCTTTTCCAGGTCAGTTGTTTCTCAATGAAATATTTTGTTTTCTTGTATTTTTTTTCTTATTCCACACCAAGTTTATTTCTGGATTTTGATTTAAAATAAACAAAAGTAAAAATATTCATTTATTATATAGTAGAATTTTACTATAGCAAAGAGTAGAACTAGAATTTTGCAAGCTATCTTGCTGAGAAATGGTAATAATTTTTTGAGCGACTTAACCAGTTGATAAAAATAGTTTCTATGAAATATTTATTCTCTCCTGACTCATGACAAGCATTATCCCCTCTAGCATTTGTCATGTTCAATAGATCTGAGGTGACATCTCATATCTATGTTAAGTGACAAATGTACTTGAAGTTCAATTGAATATATTGCTTAATTTTTAACAAAATTTATATGAAAACTAATCTTTGCAAGGAAAGAATTCTTCAGATGTGACCTTTGTCTCTTCTTTTTTATTAATTAATTTGTTTTCAGTTTTCTTCAATCACTTCCATATATCTTAGATTTTTCCCCCTTTTTCTTCTATTTTTTTCATTCTTTTGTTTTATTATTTTGTTTTTTGATATCACATAGAGTCTTTAGCTTCCATTTGCCCAATTCTATTTTTTTAATGAATTATTTTCTTCAGCGAGCTTTTTTACCTCCTTTTCCATTTGGCCAATTCTCCTTTTTAAGGTTTTTTCCTTCAGTGAATTTTTGTGCCTCTTTTACTATTAGGCCAGTTCTTTTTTTTTCTTCCTAAGGTGTTTTTCTTCTTTGTTTTTGTGCCTTTTTGACATAAGCTATTAATTCTCTTTTCAAGATTTTCTCATATCACTATCATTTCTTTTCTTAATTTGATTTTCCTTTGGGGCTTTGCTTATAGCTGCTATCACTTTGTTGTCTTCTTTTTAGTTTGTATCTTGGTCTTCACTGTCACCACAGTAGATCAAGCTCTTTTTTTATTGTCTGCTTACTTTTCTATCTCTTGACTTCGAATTTTACGTAAAAGTCAACTTTGCTTATCTGAAGTTGGGGAGACAGTGTCCCAAGCTTCAGACTTTTTCAACTGCTATTTTCAGAGTTAGTTTTGAGGGTATACAAGTCTTTGCTACTTCTAAGTTGGTATGGTCCAGGAAGATGTGTGGTTACTACTCTCCTAATATGCACTCTGATGTTTACCCAAGGAAGGGTCCCTGATTTCTTGCAGCCACAAGTGTTAGCATACTGTTAGCCCTGGGATTGTTACCAGGACCCTTTCTCCTCTGCAGGTGGAACTGCTGCTCTAGGTCTTGGAACTGTGACCAAGTCCCCTGTTCCCCTGCAGCCACAAGAGCTAGTGCTCCTTTCTACCGTGTAACTGTGACCCAGAACTGTGTATGGGCCGTAACGTTGTTAGCCTATGCCAGCTACACCCAGTACCAGCAGAGGGTCCCCGTAATCCCTTTCTGAGCAGTTGTCCAACCCCCTTCTTTGGCCTAAGAGCTCCCAAAGCAGCCGTTATTGCAACAGCCCTCAGACCTGCTTCTGGTTCTGCTGCTACATTCCAGTCTGGCCCCTAGCAAGTGTCACAGGCTTCTCCTGCCACCTTCCTAAGGAAAAATGTCTTAATCTGATCTCTAGTTGGCTCTGCCTCTACACAATTTGATTTGAGAAATTATTTTAAAGTTATTTGGAGGAAAATTTTGGGAATATTTAGTCAGATTGCTACCTGTACTCCAGCATCTTATCTCTTCCCAAGATGGTCTGTTACTAAGACTTAAAGAGACCTCATTGAAAAATTAGACCAATAAGTCAAAACCATAATTTGTCCTTAATTTGACTTCTTTTGGGGAATGCTGTGTGGCTGGCCTAGATGAACTCCAAAGTAGGAGAAAGATAGGCAAGAGAGAAGGGGACAATCACACAACCAGGGTGAATGTGAGGATCAAATGAGATATTTGTAAAGCATATAGCAGTGTCTGGCTCATAGTACCTACTTCAATAAATGCTCATTCCCTTTGTATCCCCTATTTTCTGCATCACTGTGCAGCATTTGAGACAAGAATTATGGATCTTCTCTGTACCCACAATCACCCAAATCTTCAGGGAAGGTAGAGTGTCACTAACCTCCTTTAATGGAGTTGTTTCCAATATAATTGTTTATTATATCAACAGTGAAAAAGCTTTCTGTTTCATGATTAATCCAACAGAGTTCTTTGTGGAGTTAGACTTTTTGCAACCATGTAATTTTCACCTCTTCATCCTTAAGAGATTATGTCTTTTCTGATGTCTTTGCTTCTCAAGTCTCGGAAGCAAATCTTCTGATTGAAGTTGATTCACTTATTTTATTCTTTGTGTTGATTTAACTTCTTGTTCCACCTCAAGATTTTGACTTTTGCTTTCAAATGCTGATTGAGGAACCCTAGAATTTCTCATATACTTTTGTTTCATGGATCCCAGTCCACATGTTTCATTTTGTTTTCCTTTAATTGTACCATATGATGTTTCTACCATCTTCTAATGTGCCAGCTAGATGCTGATGTAATCTTCCAGGCCCTTTCCTTCCCCAGGTCTTCAAAAGCTCCCTCAAGTAGATTTTGCCACAGTGGAATTTGATGCCTATACTTAGTGGTACTACTCAGTGGTGCCAACTTTATTCCTGTATATCCCACCATGGAAACAGCCACATTGCACACTAGTGTGTGCAGATCCAGGAACAATTTGAAACTTTTTGTTAATATTGTGGGAGAATGCATTCATTCATAATTGTTATAGCAAAAGCAAGCTTTTTAAAATTTCTCTATTTTGGCATAGTTGTCTGCCAGTTAGATTTGTAACATCAAAATTTAAAAAAAAATTTTTTTTAAACCCTTTCCAAGCTTCCAGTCTAAATGGCATCTCTTTCCTCTTATAATCATTTGAGGCATCACTTTTGTTTTTGCTGGCCATTTTGTCACCATTTTGTCACTAGTATTTATGTTAACTGACAGCTTTTAATAACAGGTCCTTCAGTTTTTCCTTCTTCAGGTTGTAGTATGTCTTCAATTTTGGTTGTTATTTCATAAGACTCTACCTGGGGCAGAGGAACTGCCAGCAGAGGCACCCTTGAAATGGTCCAGGGACAAGTCACTGTTCTACTATTATTATTTTCATATTCTATCTTCTCAAACTATTACACAGGTTGATAAAATAACTTTTTATAGTTAAATAAAGATATTAGGATATAAGCTTACCCTTTATGTGCTCACTGAAAGCATCCTTGGTATAACTCTAATAGCAGATAGAATGACAGGGATGAAATGCACCTCAGCCTGTTTCTCTGTGATTTGGATATCTGCACTTTTCACTCCACACGGCTTGGTGATTAGAGAGGTACCATTTTTCTTTAATTTTTGTGGGTCTGTGTTAAAACCTATATGATGGGTTTAGGATCCTAGATGAAAGGGGTTCTAAATCCAGCCTCCTCATTTCTCATGTGAGGAAAGCAAAGTGACTTCTAAGGGTCACAGAGCCAGTAAGCAATTTAATGCAAAATTTGAACTGAGGTCATTCAGATTCCAAGTGCAACACTCCATCCAGTTCACCACTTAACTGCAGCTCTACCACCATTATCACAGTGAAGTGGAAGGAGGAAAGAACATGGAATCATTGGACCCCAAGTCAGCCTCCTACTAGCTTAGCTGTATTCAACCAGTAATTCCATTTGGCCTAATTTGAACAACTCTGGGGCAGCTAGATGACTCAGTAGATAGAGCGCCTGGCCTGGAGTCAGGGAAATTCCTCTTCCTGAGTTCAAATCTGGTCTCAGACACTTTATTAGCTGTGTGACCCTTGGACAAGTTACTTAACCCTGTTTGCCTCAGTTTCTCATCTGTATGAAGAAATGAATGAACTGGAGAAGAAACCAGTTTCTTTGCCAAAAAAACCCCAGATGTAGCTCATGAAGATTTGGACACAAGTGAGCAACAGCACGAACTTGGGCAAGTCACTTGTATGGGCTTCATTTTCCTCACCTATAAAGTAAAAGGGTACTAGATTATCCTTAAGATTCCATCTTTTCTTCCACTTTGGTTCTTGGAAATTTCTATATACCAAATTTCAGATGAGTTATATGAAGTCTGTGTAAAATCTGTGTCTAAAGCCATTCCCCAGCATTGGTCACTCTCTGAAGTCAGACACAACCTGGAAGAGACATTAGACGTTATCCTTATCCAGAAAAAAAAAATTAATCTTTCAAACTAGCCAAAAGATATGCTACAGAAAGATTTATAAACAATAAAGAACTACTGTAATATTTTTTATACCCAAGAACATTTTTTCCAAAGATCAATAGTTTTGAAAAATTGGATTTCAGTCTCTCTTTTTTCTCTTGTCATTGTTAATAGTATGATTTCTATTTTAAATAAACTTTACTGAAACCATACCATTATCCCAGGCAAAGTGACAGAATTGTTGATCCAAATCCCCCAGATGCAGCATTAGTTCATAAAATTGAGGATAATAGTCATTGAAAGCACTTTTGTAATAGTTATCACCATTCTGACAATATCCAAGTTACATGAAATGAAAAACTTTCAAATTTTACAGACTTAACAGGAAAAAAAAATGTGAAAACAGGATGAGGTTTGTATCTGTCATCTTTTTTGTTCTTTCTGCTCCTGGAGTTTTCCTAGAGATGCTTTCAGTAAACGTGCGGAAGATGAGTTTACAACTTCTATTCATTTACTATTTATTATCTTATCCCTCTATGGAATCATGTTCTAAATATAAAAGGATAATCATAGCAAGAAAGAGAAAGTGTTTTATCTGAACTAAAGAAAAATGAGAAGGTACTTCATATATTATAACTCATTTATAGCGCATTTTAAGGTTTGCTAAGTGCTTTCATCACTACAGCTCTGTGAAGTCAGTGGTGGAATGACTATTACTCCTCTTGTAATATAGAAGAGTTTGATTGTATGTCATGTTAAGGGAACAACAGCTCTTCATCCTGCTTGGTTTAGAACATAAAGTTCATGAATGAGAATAATATGAAAATAGGTTGTAAGGAAAAGTCGGAACCAGTGGTTGAACTTAAATGTCAGGGTTGAGGAGTTTATGGTTTAAACTGGAAGGGAGACTTCTGAAGGTTTTCGAGGAGGAAAGGGATCAAACCAAACAATCTATTAAGCCTCTGCAAATAGCCACAAATTGGTTACATGTTGACAGCCACAGATTCGGATGTGTTTAAGTACTTACTGTACTTTAATGGTCTTGTAAGGGGTGAAAGCCCTTTCTGTCCCTTCACTTACCAGATATAGAGAGCAAGAAAAAGAGAAGGGATGGGAGAGATACACACACATTTACAAAATCGGAACTCCCCACTTTGACCTTTGTGTCATAAAAAAATAGTTCGTTGTAGAGCAGGAAAGAAGGAAAAAAAATGAGACCAAAATTTAAGAAAATGGTGCCAAATGAAAGTGCTTCAAATTAATTGTTGCACTTTTGTTAATGTTTTTCTCAGCAAAGTGCTTTGCTTGCCATTCCCAGAAAAATGTCAGTCATTGTTCAGGTTTGCAAAAAAAACAAAAAACAAACAAACAAAAAAAAAACAGGAAAAAAACCCCATATAGTTCAGTGTTTGAGATGTTTGATATTTCACAGTGAAACACAATCAATACAAACTTGATTCTATACTTTTGTTTTTTGCTTTTCCTGTGTGACAGATGCTATATTCACATGGATGGAATGTGTTAAGAGCATCTACTTAGGCTATATAGGAACAAGGTTTAAAGGGAATCCAATTAATAGCACTCAAGATAAGTGCCACATTTGCTGACTTTGTTTTGATAATGGCACACAGATGGTAAAGACTCTAAAATGCTTTTTCCAGGGTCTGAGAGTACCAGGCTCCACCATGTATTAGTGTACTGCATGGGAATAATGCTGTATTACTATGGTCTATTTGATATAAATGTAGTGGTAAAAAACATCACTCTCCAAAACATCGTTATGCCTTTTCACCCAACCTTTTGGAAGGTCAAAAGTAAAAGAAGAACTTTATTATTTTTAAATTGAATAATAACAATAACAATAATAAACTAGGATTTATATAAGCCTATTATGTGCTAGGCACAGTACTAAGTACTTTACAGATATTATCTGTTGATCCTCACAGCAACCCTGGGAGATAGGTACCATTATTATCCCCATTTTACAGTTGGGGAAACTGAGGCAAAAGCAGTTAAATAACTTGCCTAGCTAGTTGTGTCTGAGGTGAGATCTGAACTCAAGTCTTCCTAACTGCTCTATCCAATGCCAAGTCACTATCCACTGCCCAGCACTCTGTGCACTGCTTTTTTCTTTACCCTTACTTTGCTTTTTGGAAATATATGTCTGTATGTATACCCACACACAAGTATGTGTATATGTCACATAAGAATACATACACATCTGCATTTTTGTGTACATATATATGTAGATATATGTGTGTGTGTGTGTGTGTGTATTCTATATATGTGCAGGCATACATGCATACATATCCTTTTGTGGAAAGGAGGGAGTCAAAGACACTTTCTAATGCCCTTTTCATATCTTTATTCCCCACATGGGGCTAATGGCTTTTTAGTCAGGTGATGCCTCCTTGATTGCAAACTGAGTAAGCCTGTATTCTGAGCAAGAGGGAAAAAATGGGAGGAATGCAGAGAGCTGTCTAACCCTCGGGGATAGGAATTGACTAGATTATAGAGATCCAACTCCTGGGAGTAGGTGGGAAGGTAGCCAAAGTTATTCAACTTTGGGAAAGTGGGAGGCCTCCAAGACTGCCCCTAGGTCCTAAGGCTGGTGAGCCCTCATTCTTAGCCCTGACTTGAATTTATGAGGTAAGGATTATGGCATCCCACTCTCGATCTCAGCATGTTTGTAAGCATGTAGACCTCTCTCTCTCCCTCCCTTCCTCTCTCTCTCTCTTTCTCTCTCTCTCTCTCTCTCTCTCTCTCTCTCTCTCTCTCTCTCTCTCTCTCTCTCTCTCTCTCTCTCTCTCTCTTTCTCTCTCTCTTACTCTCTCTTTTTCTCTGCCTCCCTGTCTGTCTGTCCGTCTCTCTGTCTCTTTCCCTCCCTCCCTCTCTCCCCACATATACATGTGTGTATTTTGTATATATACACACATGCACGCAGTTATTCTAGTAAAGTATTTGCTCAGATGAGGTTGCTCATGTTAATAATTTATTTAGGCATTAGAGAGACAGAAAGAGATGCTTTTAGTAGGGAAAAAAATTACCTCATTATTCCCCACAATTTTCAACTCCTTACCAGGGATCAGAAACTTCTCATGCTGTTCATTTTCACTAGTCAGCGTTTTAAGCAGACTTATGCCTTGTCCAGGAATAGAATCTCTTAGCTCTAGCTAGTAGTTCCATATGTAGCTGTCAGCTAAACACCTTCGGTTTATCTCCAAGAGTTGGATGTGAATATGTTAGGGAGTGAGGTAACTAAAAGGCTTAAAGATCTTCCTTCAGTTTAAGAGATGTTAATTGCTTAACACCTATTTCTGCATTCTCCACTCATCCTCCAAGCCTCTGAAATATCATGAATGAATGGACAATCAGAAACAACCGAGCTTTGTAGTGTTGGCTACAGGTGGAAGTATTAAATAATGATAACCATTTAAGAAGAATATCTTCAGACATCTAGACTTTTCTCTGCTATAACTGCAATGATTCCATGGTCAAGTGTGGTAACTAATTAAATCTCTATGACCCAAGATGCTCCCCAGGGACTCTAACAAAACAGATGCCATTTCATTTCCATTTTGATTTATCTTAAACTTTAACTTCATCACAAATGCAGACTTTGTTCCAAGAATCTGAAAGGGTTATTGATTATTGTCATTTCCAGGGGGAGCTTATTCAGTGGTTAGGAATCCTTGACTGTATATGACTATGGACACAGACAACATTGTATGTTCTTATTATTTAGTTAGAACTAAAGAAAAACATAACAGAATTTGTTGTACAGGATTCCCACATAGCTATGTTGATAGAAAATTAATTTTTATGATCAAGGTATCATAAATATGTAATTTTAAAATCAATTTAAGGGTGGTGTTCTACTAATTTTTATTCTCACGACTTAGAGTCACAGTTAGCCCAAATTACATTCCAGAGGACATAGATTACCCCCACATAGGAGGAGTGGATTTCGAAGACCTGGCTTCACATGCCAGCTCTGTGTGATCTCATACAAGTCACTTAAACTTCCTGGCCTCACTATGTAACATTAATGGAGTTGAAGTAAAGGACTTTTTGACACGATCCTATGTTGTGCTTGGGATGTTCCAGTGTTAGAGGAAAGGAGACACTATATTTTCACCATGTAATTGGGGACCACAGTGATACATATATATGGACCACCTTATAGCTATATGGTTTACTATATGATACATTACAAATGATTCAGAAGGAGCTTTGGTTGTGTGTTGGCACCTGACAACATAGAAGTCCTTAATAAATATTTGTGGATTGACTGCCTGTTTTGGGGGATCCGGGATAATACTTCACTGACATTTGCCATGACATATAGTTCGCACTTAATAAATGTTTATTGATTGTTTGGGATCTGAGTAAGAGAAGGGGGAAAAGAATAAGCATTTATTGAGAGTCTACTCTGTGTCAGGCACTGTGATAAATTACTTTTCAAATATCTCATTTAGTCTAAATTCAGTAGGGAACACGAAATTTACTGAGCTTCAGGTATATTTAAATATTCTATATTTTGTATTCAATAATTTTGTGTCTTTGTGTCTCATGATTTTATTTTTAATCATATCTCAGCTTGGCAAATTTTCCTTTCCTTTGATATTGCATCTATCGACTTATTTTTTTTTTCCCATTACGGTTTTTAGATGAAAATAGAGTTACACTTTCTCTTGAAATCATTGCCTGTAACTATTCAGAATTTTCTAATAGAAAACCTATAATTATTGTGAAACAAAAAAGAAAAGGGCCATTGGTACCATCATCATACCAAAGAGATTTGCTTTTTGGCCCTATCAGAGATATAGCCTATCCTTGGACATCTTTTAGTATAGTACTGGCAAATGATGGTGAGAAAATATATTTAATTTTGTCACAACTTCTAGTATTTATTTATAATAATGGGGCCCCTCAGATTGTTGCTTTCTTCCTCCTCCATATTTTATGACAAACATCCATTTCCCCTTGATGACTAAAATGATATTTCCATCTTAACAATAGCCAATACTCATTGAAATGAAGAGTACACACAACACAAAGGAATGGAAAAGAAAAAGAATTTTAAAATGGAAATGATATCTGTATAAATATTACATGAGTAATTGAGCTATGAAGTACTAATTTTCAGTGAGTGTTATTTTTGTTTCAAAAATATCATTTTTAGATTTAATAAATAATGGTTGTACCTTCCATTTAAACTATTTTTTGAACTTTTTGCGTTACTGTTGTATTCTAGGCCTTTTTGAGAAAAAAAAATTTATAAGAACTGGACTTTTTTTCATTTGTAAAATGTCTTAATTAGATTCTGCATATTTCATTGCATATAAAGCTATGCTGAAATGATTAGCTATATTAAAATAATCTGTATTTTTTCATACTTTTAAAAAAGATAAATGATTATGTAACTCCACAGTATAATAGAATGTTTAATTGAAACACACTTACGTAGCATATGGGAGATGCTCACATGTGGACATCCCAGAAGAGCTCTGCCAGGTTAACAATATTCTGAGGGTTGGTACCGTGATTGTCAAAAACATTCCACTGTGTTTATGACCCAGAGGATATATTAATCCAGAACAAAAGCCACTTAAACAATATGGCATATAAAAAAACAGGAAAAGATCTCTTCCATAACTACATAGAGTACACTCTCCAACAAATTAACTCATTACCAGTGGGGAAGGGTACAAATTCAGAGAACATATGTCACATGAAAGTCTACATGAAATTTATATTTGTATCTGTATGTAGAATTTGTGTTTGTATATGGCTCATGTGTCCATAGCATCTTACACTTCTGTTGCTACTGATATCCTCTATTGGGGAGCTTCATACTACTTTTTCTGGGTGATGTGTTTCTGATCTCCTTTGGGAACCTTATCTCTCTTAGGAAACTCTACTTGTCCCATAGATGATAATATGTATGATCATAAATCTAGAGTTCTCATCTGCTATGATTCTCTCACTAGAAAGCTGTTTTTTCCCTGACAAACACGGCTTATAGCTCTTTAGTTCATAGTAAAAAGAAGCAAAATTATTTCTTGCTCAACCCTAACCCTAAATTATATTCTTTTAATGCCTGTGACTGGTAATGATTCAAAGTCCATGGTCCCAGACCATGATCCAGAGTGAGAAAATTACTTGTAACTCCCATTTAACCCCTGATAGTGCTTTAGTGCCCACCCCTTAGATAAACAAACAGCATTTTTGGATCTTGGCCAAAATAACCCACTGAACTTATGAAAAAGCTAGAGTGATGAAGCCCCTTTGACTTCCTAAATCCTCTTTGATTGGCATGCAAATGAAGTTAAACCAGAACAAAAGCTAAATAAGAAAGCAAGGCCTAAGCTTTCCAACTTCTGGGTCTACATTGCTACTTTTGTTATGTGTATCAGGAGAAAAAACAAGAAGAAAAGAACTCTAGCTTTCATTGGTTTTCTGGCCAGCATAAAACCTTGCCATCTCTTTATACTTACATATGACAGATTGAATTGAGTCAAAGCTGTTTTAACCTTTGTTTGTGCCCTACAGTGTCTTTGGAAGATAACTAGATGCTTTCTGTTTCTTTCCAGTGGAATTTTTATTCTGTGACCTGGCTTCCATGAAGTCTGTTAGACAGTTTGTTAAAGAATTCAAGAAAAAGAATTATCCTCTTCATGTGTTAATCAACAATGGTGAGTTTTGCTCATATCTCTAGGCCATAGATGATACTACTGTTATAAATGTTACTGTGAAAGCAAAAGATGGGATAAATCCTTCAGCAAAAAATAGCCTGTCACTTAAAACTAAAATGTTTTTAGTTTTATCTTAAAATTAAATATATTTCCAAATTTATTTTAAAACTAAATGTTTTCTTTAACATTACTGAATTAATTCATTTTTAATATTTTACATTGAAGAACTGCAAACCTTTGCTTTTTTTTTTTACAAAAATATTTCTGCTTGCCCATCATTAATGAGCAAATTCATTCAAACTATCTTACTTTTCCCCTCCATTGAAAAAACTTTTTCTTCCCTCTTTTATGAGAGATAATTTGCCCCATTCCATTTCTCCCTTTCTCCTCCCAATATATTCCTCTCACTCCTTAATTTTATTTTTTTATATATCATCCCTTCCTATTCAGCTCACTCTGTGCCCTCTGTCTATATATGTGTGTGTGTTTGTGTGTGTATGTGTGTGTGTATAATCCCTCCACCTACCCAGACACTGAGAAAAGTTTCAAGAGTTACAAATATTATCTTTCCATGTAGGAATGTAAACAGTTCAACTTTAGTAAGTCCCTTATGATTTCTCTTTCCTGTTTACATTTTCATGCTTCTTGTGTTTGAAAGTCAGATTTTCTCTTCAGCTCTGGTCTTTTCATCAAGAATGCTTGGAAGTCCTCTATTTCATTGAATTACCATTATTTCCCCTGAAGTATTATACTCAGTTTTGCTGGATAGGTGATTCTTGGTTTTAATCCTGGTTCCTTTGACTTCTGGAATATCCTATTCCATGCCCTTCGATCCCTTAATGTAGAAGCTGCTAGATCTTGTGTTATTCTGATCGTATTTCCACAATACTTGAATTGTTTCTTTCTAGCTGCTTGCAATATTTTCTCCTTGACCAGGGAACTCTGGAATTTGGCTACAATGTTCCTAGAAGTTTTTCTTTTCAGATCTCTTTCAGGAGGTGACTGGTGGATTATTTCAGTATTTATTTTACCCTCTGGTTCTAGAATATCAGGGAAGTTTTCCTTGATAATTTAATGAAATATGATGTCTAGGCTCTTTTTTTGATCATGGCTTTTAGGTAGTCCCATAATTTTTAAATTGTCTCTCCTGGATCTATTTTCCAGGTCAGTTGTTTTTCCAGTGAGATATTTCACATTGTCTTCTATTTTTTCATTCTTTTGATTTTGTTTTGTAATTTCTTGGTTTCTCGTAAAGTCATTAGCTTCCATGTGCTTCATTCTAATTTTTAAAGAACTATTTTCTTCAGTGAACATTTGAACCTCCTTTTCCATTTGGCCGATTCTGCTCTTTAAAGCATTGTTCTCCTCTTTGGCTTTTTGAACCTCTTTTGCATGTGAGTTAGCCTGTTTTTAAGGGTGCTCTTTTCTTCAACATTTTTTTGGGTCTCCTTTAGCAAGCTGTTGACTTGCTTTTCATGATTTACTTGCATGGTTCTCATTTCTTTTCCCAATTTTCCCTTCCCCTCACTTACTTGATTTTCAAAATCCTTTTTGAGCTCTTCCATGGCCTGAGACCACTACATATTTTTTTTTGGAGATTTTGGATTCAGAAGCCTTGACTATGATGTCTTCCTCTATATGCATTGTTCTTCCTCATCTGAAAGGATGGAAGAAAATACCTGTTCACTAAGAATGTAATCTTCTATTATCTTATTTTTTTTCCCTTTTTGGGCATTTTCCCAGACAGTTGCTTGATTTTTGAGTCCTTTGTAAAGAGGAGGGTATACTCTGGAAACCAAAAGTTTTCAGTTCCTCCAAGGTATCACAGTCAGAGTCTCCTTGGCCTATGCTCTGGTCTGGGAGCAGCCACAAGCACTGTGTTCTGCCCAGGATCTACCAGTAGCATTCTCTCTCCAGAGCCTCCACGAGCTCCACCACCAGCTCTCCTCCTTACTTACCCCAGAGCTGCCACATAGGACTGAGATCCAGAGCAGCCACTTGATTTCCCAGGGTCTTTAGGCCAAGGGCTCCAAAAATGAATGCTGCCAATGCAGTTGCTGTTGCTGGCAGGACCAGACCACATTCCCTTCTCACGCTGGTGAGAGAACTTTCTCACTGACCTTTGAAGCTGTCTTTCTGTTTGTGGATTGAGCAATTTGGGATCTGCAGCTGTTGCTGGGGATTCTGCCCCTTGAGGCCTGCTCCATTGCTGTTCCTGCCGGTGCCACACTACCAAGGCTACGCTGCATTCTGCAGGTTGTGCTTCACTCCACTCTCCTTGCGATATACTTTTTCTGTCAGCCTTTCAGGCTGTATTGGGTTAGAAATCTCTTTCACTCTGTTGTTTGTGGCTTCTGCTGCTCTAGAATTTGTTTAGAGTCATTTTTTACAGGTATCTTATGGGCTATTGAGGAGAGCTTCTACAGATCTGTCCTTCTACTCCACCATCTTGGCTCCCCAAGCATTCTTGTTGAAAAAGCCAATTTCTTTTTTTTTCTGAAATGGGGTTGTATTTAAGTATATTTAAGTATTTTATTTCCTCTTCTGTTAATCTGGGCAATTTAAATTTTTTTGTAAATATTCATCCATTTCACTTAGATTGTCATATTTATTGGCATATAGTTGGGCAAAAATAGTTCCCAATTATTGTTTGAATTTCCTTTTAATTGGTGGTGAATTCACCCTTTTCATTTTTGATACTGGTAATTTGCTTTTTTTTTTTTTTAGATCAGACTAACTCAAGGCTTATCTACTGATTTTTTCATAACACCAGATCCTAGATTTATTTATTAGCTCAATAGTATTTTTTTTAACTTTCAATCTTATTAATCTCACCTTTGATTTTCAGGATTTACAATTTGGTGATCATATGAGGATTTTTAATTTGTCTTTTCTTTCTACGTTTTTATTTCCATGCCCACTTAATCGAACTGTTCTTTTTCCATTTTGTTGCTGTAAGAGTTTAGAGAAATAAATTTTCCCCTCTATACTGCTTTGGCTACATCCCATAAATTTTGATATGCTGATTCATTGTAATTCTCTTTAATGAAATTATTGATTGTTTCTATGATTATTTTTCTTGTCCCACTTATTCTTTAGGATTAGATTATTCCATTCCCAATTAATTTTTAATCTACATTTCCACTGCCCTTTGTTGAATGTAATTTTCATTGCATTATGATCTGAAAAGAATAAATTTAATGTTCTGCTTTTTACATTTGGTTTTAAGGTTTTTATACTCTATTGGAGAGTGAATTTTTGTGTTGGTTCCATATGCTGCATATTCCTTAATGTTCCCATTCAATTTTCTCCTCTAAGAATTTGGATGCTATACTACTTGGTGCATATATATTTAGTATTGATATCACTTCGTTGTCTGTGGTATCTTTTATCAAGATATAGTTTCTTCCATTAGCTCTTTTAATTAGGTCTATTTTTTCTTTTTACTTTGTCTGAGATCAGAATTGCTACCCCTGCTTTTGTTTTTTTTTTTGTTTTTTGTTTTTTTAAATAATTCGCCTGAAGTATACTGGATTCTTCTCCATCCCCTTACCTTTATTCTGTTATGTCTCTCTGCTTCAAGTGTGTTTCTTGTAAACAACATATTGTAGGATTCTGGTTTTTAATCCACTCTGCTATCCCCTTCTGGGATAGTTTTATGGGAGAGTTTATCCAATTCACATTCACAGTTATGATTACTACCTGTGTATTTCCCTCCATCCTGTTCTTCCTCCTGTTAATCCTCTCTCTCCTTTCACCCTTTTTCTCCTCATCAGTGTTTTGCTTCTGTCTACCACCTCCCTTGATCTGCCCTCCCTTCAATCTATTCCCACCCAACTCCCCACCTTTACTTAATCTCCTGCCCTCCTATTTCCCTGTCAGTTAAGATAGATTTCTATATGCAACTGATTGTGTATATTATTCTCTCTTTGAGCCAATATTGATGACAGTGAGGTTCAAGTGATGCTTATGCACCCTCTCATTTTCCCCTCCTCTGTAATATGCCTTTGTGCCTCTGAAATAATTTACTCCATTCTGTCTCTCCCTTCCTTCTGCACCTGTTGTACTCCTCTTTCTCATCATTTAATTTTTTTTATGTCATTCCCTCAAATTCCCCATATACCCATACCCTCTGCCTATATATATTCCTTCAAGCTGTTAGTGATGCAATTTTTAAGAATTATACTTATCATCTTCCCATGTAAGGATATAAATAGTTTAGCTCTACTGAATCCCTTATGTTTTCTTTTCCCTTTTTACCTGTTTATGCTTCTCTTTGGTCTTGACATCAGAGGTCAGTTTTTGGATTAATTCTGGTCTCCCCTTAGGAATATTTGAAATTCTTCTATTTGATTGAATGACCATTTTTTTCTCTGGATATATTATGCTTAGTTTTACCTGGTAAATAATTGTTAGTTGTAGTCCTAGCTCCTTTGCCTTTTAGTATATCATGTCCCATGACCTCTGATCCTTTAATTGCATCTGCAAAATTCTGTGTGATCCTGATTGTGACTCTCCAGTATTTGAATCATTTCTTTCTGGCCACTTACATTTTTTTTTCCTTAACCTGATAGTTCTGAAATTTGTCTATGATGTTCCTTGGAATTTTTATTTTGGGATCTCTTTTCTGAGGTGATCAGTGGATTCTCTCAATTCCTAATTTGCCTTCTTGTTCCAGGACATCAGAACAGTTTTCCTTGATAATTTCTTGAAAGATTTTGTCCACTTCCTCCCTTTGATTATGGCTTTGAGGTAGTCCAATGGTTTTGACATTTTCTCTCCTGGATCTATTTTCCTGGTCAGTTATTTTTCCCATTTGATATTTTATATTTTCTTCCATATTTTCATTCTTTTGAATTTGATTGATTCATGATACCTCAGATTCATTAACTTTCCCACTTCCCCAATTCTAACTTTTAAGGTGTTGTTTTCCTCAGTTAGCTTATATACTTTCTTTTCCATTTGACCAATTATATACCCTTTAAGGAGTTGCTTTCTTTATTGGTTTTTATGCCTTCTTTCCCATTTGACCAATTCTACTTTTTAAACAGTTTTCCAAACTATTTACTCTTCCATGATTCTCTTGCATCACTCTCATTTCTTTCCCCAGTTTTTCTTCTGCCTCTCTTATATGGTTTTAAGCTCCTTTTGAAGCTCTTCTATGAGTACTTTCTCTGCTTGAGACCACTTCCTGTTTTTCTTTGGTGTTTTGACATCGTTGTCTTCTTCTGAGTTTTGTGTCTTAGTTTTCCCTTGTCACCACAATAACTTTCTATGGTCAGATTCTTTATTTTTTACCTTTTTGGGACTTTTTCTTTGAAACTTGAACTTTGGTCCTGAGATGGAAAGGACACTGTCTCTAACTTCTTGTCTCAGTGGCTCCAGACCCTCATCTGTTTACCTGTTGCTATGCTGATCTTGTCTTGAGGCCCATGGGAGACCCTCGTGTCTGGTGCTGTGCTGAAGGTGTGTGTGTGGGGGGGGGTGTAACTGGTGTTTCTGGTGGCCTAGGGGATCTGACAGCTTACCTGGTGCTGAGTTGAGTTCTTAGTGGTTTTGTCACATATGTGCTGAGACCCAGGGGGGTATTTCTGCACTCTCCCAGGGTTGCATTGTAGCACATGGAAGTCTGGCCACTGGAGTATGTCTGTTTGCCTGGGGCTTCACTGAAAAAGTGTGGTGGTTCTCAGTACTGGAGTCTACCAGTTCCCCTGTCTATGCTAAGGCATGTAAGGAGTCCATTTGCCTGATCTACATTGGGGCTCAGGATCTCCTGCTGGCTTACTGAGCTGAGGTTTGCTGCTGGCTTGCTGGGAATTTTCCTGTCCCTATTCTTGCCCTCCCTTTTACCTGAGTGAGATGGACCTTTATTGCTGATTTTTCTAGCTTCATGGGCTTAAAGATTGTTTCATCCCATCTTTTTGCTGGTTCTGCTGTTCCAGAATTTGTTTCATGGTACTATTTTATGGTTGTTTGGAGGTGAATATGGGAGAGTTACAGCGGGTTTACTGCTTACTCCTCCAGCTTAACTCCCTGAAGTCGATCTGCATGAAACTTATCTTTTCTTAGTCATTTTTTCTTAGTTACTTGTCTTTTCTTAGTCATTTCCTGTGATAAAAACAAAGTTCTAATATAGTCATATATGGTAATTTATTTAGCCATTACCTAATTGTTTGGTACCACTTAGGTTCCAGGTTCTTTGCTATAACAAAGAGAGCACCTATCCTATCTATATCATCCTTGTCTGTCTTTTTATCTTTTTACATTTTTGCATATGTCCTTTTCCTTTGATCTCTTAGTATGTAGGCTTATAGTGGTATTGTTAGGTCAAAAGGTATGCAGAGTTTAGTGAATTTCTGGTGTTATATTAAATTAGTTTCTGAAATGTCTGGTGAAATTAATAGTTCTATTAATAGCACATGAATATGCCTATTTTCTCAAAACCTCACCACAAATTTGATGATGATGTACTTTTTTTGTCATCTTTGTCAATCGGTTGGGTGTTGGATAAAACTAGGAGTTACTTAATTTTCGGTTTATCTAATTGTTGGCCATTTTGAATATTTTTTTGTATAGCTATTGACAGATTGGATTTCTTCCATGATGTTGTTTCCCTAAATTGTAGATATTGTAACTGCAGCTGTTTATTTATAAGGAATTTGTGCATCATAGGTGATTAATATTTGTTGAATGAATCAATGAAACATTTTAAAATGTAATGAGTAATCCTGATGATGTTACTCTCTACCTGAAAACCATCATGGTTTACTCCAGAGTACCCACTCCTGTGTCAAGAGCAGCCATCAAATAAGTGCATTGTTTAGATGGACTGTGAGGTCACTTCTTGCCCCAGATCAACATTTTTCTTTGGTCATATACTCATTTGGCAGGCATGGTAAATCCTTATTTACCCCTTCAGAGAATAATCTTTTTAAATATATAAAACAAAATCTATAGAGTACAAAAGAAGATAATTATATTGAAATAGTTACAAAATATTTTCAAAAACAGGAATGCTTGCTTTAATATATGACCACAAATTCTAATAATTGGCCCTAATCCTCCTCTGTAGTCTTATTTGTGCCTGCTGTAACTCATAGATCTCTATGTTCCCATTCAGTCAGACTACTTCATATTTTCTAAACCAACCTTGTACCTTCCCACTTTTGTATTTTTTAATCTGCTGTTCTCTATGACTGGAACACTTGTCTTCCTTTCCCCCATCTTTGCCTGTTGAGATCCTACTTATTGTTCAACAAGTTCAAATATCACAGCACTTTATTCATATCTATCTGTCTATCTGTCCATCTATCCATCCATCCATCTATTTATGTCTATCTATCTATCTATCTGTCTGTCTGTCTGTCTGTCCATCCATCTATCCATCTATCTATCTAATCTATATACATGCATATGTGTGTATACATATATACATACACATATATGTATATCTTCTTGAATTTATATTGTCTCATATTATAATTAGGTGTATATTTATGCAATTTGTCTTCTCTGATAGGAAATATCTGTGGGCTAGGGACCAGGATCTCAGTCCTCCTTGTATCCTGTCCATGCACACAGCATAATGCCTTGTAGAGAGTGGATATTCAATGAATATTTGTTCATGTAAGACGAATTAAAAGCCCTTTCAAAAGCTTCAGTTAAGTAGATGGCTTCTGTACTCTGGGAATATTTCTCAGAAGTGCATGAATAATCATGTAGAGAACTCTAAGTATTCCTCCTGAATAATTAGCCCAACTCCTGACAATCACATGTTGCATCAGAAGACTGTGCTATCTGACCTGCATGGCTTCAATACAATATCTGTTAATATGATGATATTGTGCATGTCATAAAAAGTTTGAACTCCCCTTAAAAGAGCAAATGGAAAAATGGTAAGGATTCCTCTAGGGTGACTTAAAAAACTAATAAAAGATTAACAGCCTTATTTTGGTACCAGGGTGTTTTAAATTTTCCTTTGAATAAATTCATAAAATTCAGGTGACAGAAGACTTTCTAGGCTACCCAAGCTGCCAAAAAAAAGGCACATTTTCCATCCCCTGGTAAACAGTGAAATTTTTTTTTATTTAAATAAAATTAATTGACTGATTCCTTAAGTATCTGAAGTTCCTTTCGTTGCTTTCTCTACTTTCCTGAGCTATCCCCTTGCTCACCATTATATCCAAACATGGTCTTTAATCATGGACTTTGAGTTGTTTTTTTTTAAGTTTAGATCAACTAGTATAGCTTACTATAATACTGTAGTACAGAAGGTGTTTTGGGAGGGGAGGTGTTTTTGGTGAGGCAGTTGGGGCTAAGTGACTTGCCCAGGTCACACAGCTAGTAAATATTAAGTGTCTGAGACCAGATTTGAACTCAGGTTCTCCTGACTCTAGGGCCAAATGCTCTGTTCACTCTGCTACCTAGCGCTCTTTCTTTTCTTGATAAACTAATAACTGCTTCCTTTATTCCAAATGATACTTTTATATAGAAATCAACTATGCCTTTGATTTTTAATTTCTTCCAATTTCTCACCGAATTTTAACTAATGATGAAAATTGCTGATTCCTGGTTCTTAGGCCTCAGGCATCTTAAAGTCTATGATGCAAGAAAGTTGTGATACCAAAATGCCTTAACCTACCTTTCCCAAAACTGTGCTGCTATTTGATATGTATTAGATAGAGAGAG
This sequence comes from Notamacropus eugenii, assembly GCF_028372415.1. Classification (NCBI taxonomy): domain Eukaryota; kingdom Metazoa; phylum Chordata; class Mammalia; order Diprotodontia; family Macropodidae; genus Notamacropus; species Notamacropus eugenii. The sequence continues at coordinate 395,342,955 of NC_092876.1, forward strand.
ATAAGGACTGGGTATGGTATAGGGAAATCTTGTATGAACAAACTCCCTTCACCAGTGCAGGTTGTCGCTGTTTAAAAAAAAAATCAGCTGTAGAACAAGAAAGTTGAGTTGCTTAGAGCACTAAGAATTAAGTGATCTCTCCAGGGTGACATAGCCAGAACTTAAACTCAGGTCTTCTTGCCTGCAAGGCCAGCTCACTCTCCTCCATGCCACATTAAAGACTGTGAAGTACTTGAGAGAAGGGACTCTAATTTACCTTATGTCTATCCCCAGCACTTAGTGCACGCAGTGTCTGCCACATAATAAGTGCTTTATAAACGCTAGTTGACTGACTGGTGCTGCTTCTCACGTATTAGATATGTATTAGAAAAAAAAGGCTAATGTCCTAATGAACTTTTACAGATACCACCTAGATAATGTAGCATACATGTACAAAGATGTGCATACATACATGAAAGTGTTAAGTCCCACTGTCAGCTAATTTGTTGTGATTTTGCTAGGCAAAATTATTTACAGAGTACATTTTCAAATCAGTCATTGCTTTGTCCAGCAATATTTTAATCTTAGCTGGTGTGTCTGTTCTGACCTTTTCTGATTGAAGTCATGATAGCAGGAAGGACCAGAATGGTAAGCAACTTGAAGCAATATATTAGCCCAAAGGAACTGAATTCATTTTTTTTAAGATGCAATTCGTGATATACTGCAGCTTTGTGTGTCAGGGGATTGGGGGCTAAAGGGAGTGGAGAAAAGGACAGGAAGAAGGAAGGAGGAAGAATTGATTTAAGATTATCATGAACTTGGAATTTGATATTTAGTTGCTGTAGAATTTAACCATATGTGTTACTTTCACTATAAAAGGGATTCAGTGTTTTTGGTTTTTATAAAGTGCTATTGCTTGTAAAAGAGAATCTTCTATAGGATTCCTTCATAACACTTAAAGGAAGTGAAGTTTTCTTAGCAGTCATTTTTAAAATTTAAAATGACATTTTATTTGAGAAAATAGCTCCACAGTTGAGATAGTGAAAGGATTTGACCCTTTTATTGATGATTTCAATGAAATGAGAAGAAAAAGCTTTATTTATGTAGAGAAGAAAAGCAATTCTCTATATAAACAAAGAAGCACACCAGAGTCTTCTTTTCTAGAAGAATTCTACCTTTATGGCCGTTACTTGAACCTTTGATAGCCCTGACAATTTAGAAAATTGTTGGCTATATATTTGAAATTGAAACATGTACCTTTCTGTATAGTGTATTATTAATGCACTATTTTGATTCTATTATATCTGTTACCCTGACCTGTGGAATTATTAATTTGTCATGTGTTCTCTTAGAGAGATTATATACTATCCTTTCTTTTGTTGGCCTTGTAACAAGAAGTATTTTTTTTCTTGGTTCTTTTTCTTGGTGAACCAACATTCTGATTGATTATCATTTGGCTTTGGTTGGTGATTAATAACATCGATGACTAAGTTTTTATGCTACTGAAAATTAAAGTGGTCATTGATATGCTATAAGCAGTTACAGTACTGTGTGTAATTTGCTAGCTCTCTGATATACTTGCCATGGGGATGGGGAGCAGGAGGGTTCTGTGACAGCTTTTAGATACTTCTGATCTGATTTCTCTCTGAACTTGAGTTTTTAGTAGTCTGTGAGAGTCAGGAGGTCATATAAATATTAAGTGTAGAGCAGCTGTGGACAGCACCATAGAGTCAACATCTCATCATAATGATGAATGGCTCGTATTAAATTAACATGGCTGAGGTCCACCTGAAACTAATCTAGGTGCTTTTGAACACCTGTTCTCTTCTTATTGTTATTTTTCCCACAATAAATTACACATGTCCCCCTGCCTTTTCTGAGCCCAGGATGTCTATGTCCTCATAGACGGTATTTACTTTCCATTTATCTTGTTTTATCACTGTTCGTTCCCAATCTAGTGATCTTAGATATCTTGTATGTAAATCTTCATAGGTTTTTGGATCTTAAGGATGTCATTTGATAAGAAAATAAACCAAAAAAACAAACAAAAAATAAATGTGTGGGAATGTCAGCACTGACCATAATTCTGGTTTTCTAGTCATGCATAAGAGAGCTATCCTTATAAAGATGGAGAAGTCTTCTGACTTACAGTGATGAAATGAGTGCCTAGACTGATGGAACTGTGAATCTTTGAGGTCCTGAAGTAATTAAGTAATTAATGCTGTCTGTCATGTGAAAAGTCATTGAGTAGGTCATGTGACAAGAATGATGGCCAATCAAAGCATTGCCTAACCATTAGGATTGATCTCAGGACACTACAAATTGGTGACAGAGATCCTGAAAATCTAATGAGATGTCTCTTTCCCATTTATTTGGACAAAAATTAAAAACATAAAAATGTAGAAACATTATTTTGTTGTTTGGGATATCTGCACCATCATTATAAGAAGGAAAATAGAATATGAATTAGTTTGTTACAAATAACTATTTTTAAATTGGCCTTAACATACACACTTGTCTTTCATAGAAAATATTCTCTAGTTTCCAATTTCCATTTCCAGCCCTTGTCTTATTCTTAACATTCTGTTTTGGTTTTGGAAAATGATTAATAACATTGGTGGCTGTTGGGTTTCATGGTCATTACTTTATTATAAAGGGGTACTTTGTTGACTCTCTGGCAACCTTGCTATTTTTAGGGAGAAGTGATCTAAGACAGCTTTTAGATATGTCTAAAATGAGTTCCCTCACAATTAGAAGCTTGTATAATCTGTGGCATGGATTAAAGTAGGGAGTGGGATAGAAAGTGAGTGGGAAATAGGAAAAACAGCACTCTCAGGCCAATAACAACAAATGATTCCTTAGTCCTGCTGTTGAGTGCTCACCTGCCCTATGCCTCCTCCTTCTTTAAAATATACTCTTGCACTTAGTCACCTAGAAAGGCATTTTGGGAAATCTTGGTTCTTTGCTTCCTTCAGTTATCATTCACCAGCATTTGATATTCACCAGTTACAAAGGTGGGCTGAAATGAAGCAGTGAATTTTTCCCTCATCTCTATATTCTCAGAAATTTAAAAAAAAATCGAAGCAAAGTGCTTTGTAAATCTCAAAGTATTCCATAAGTTTAGCTAAAATTTTCTCTAAGAGCATTTCCTTACTAGTAAAATAAAAATATGTTGAATATATATAGATAGTGTGAGGATTTGTGGTCATATTAAAAGAATAAGTCCGTGAATGGGATAGAATACTGTGTTTGGAATGATTTCAAACTTTCTAAATTCAGATTTATTTGAAACCTAATTTCAAAACTGTCCTCCCTTACTATCTCTGTGATCCCAGGCAAGTCATTTAATCTACATTTGCCTCAGTTTCCTCAACTGTAAAATGAGATAATAATAGCACTGACCTCTCAGGGTTGCTGTGAGGAACAAATGAGATAAAGTTTGTAAAATGCTTAGCACAGTGCCTGGTACGTAGTAGGTGCTTAATAAACACTTATTCCAACTATCCAAAAGAATAATTTTTATATTAAATAATTTGTCTTTTTTCATTCAACAGACATTTATTAATAACTACTGCATGAAATGTATTATGTCAGGTATTGGAGAACACAAAGATAAAAAAGACATTGTCCCTGCCTACAAGAAACTTCTAGTCCAGTTGAATCTGTAATGCAGACATCATTCTAAGCATTGAGGATGCAAAGAAAGGCCAAAGATAACCCTTATTCTCAAGGAGTTCATGATCTAATGGGCAAAGCCACATACAAACAAACTCTTTATAAATAGACTATGTTAAGGATTAATTGGCGATAATGAACAAAGGAAGAAAGAACTTCTTGGGTACTTTTTTACCCTTCTTTATCTTCCTACAGGTGCTGCTCATGGAGGATTTCTTTTTGCATGATTTGGTATATTCCTGGAAAAGTTTATGATAAAAGATATGTGCAGTGAGCTGGGTTTAAAATAAGGAAGGCAGGTTCAAATCCAGCCTCTTAGTTGTATTTGCTGCTGCATCCTACAAGATTAATTTAACCAATCTCAGATTCAGTTTGTTCACACCTACCTCATAGTGTTAGTACAAGAATGAAATGAGAATCAAGTTTATGGAAAATAAATACTTTGCAAATCTACAAGTGCTATGAGATTATCAGTTTCTAAGATTCTTATTTTCCTATGAAACATACTGTTCTTGACCAGTACCTATTCAAATAAGATGATTGTAATTAATAAAAAGTTAGAAAAAATGCATTCAAAACAACACTATAAGGACATAGATAATAAGGCTGAGGATGAAGACACTACTTGATATTGAATTACCTTATTATACTTTTAAAAGATTTTTATTTCTCACCAAGTATCCTAAATTAACTGTGCTTGAATAAAATTTTATTTCTCAATATCACTTGACCATCAAAAAGAATAAGAATTATAGTGGGATGACCCAATTCAGCATGGAATTTGACACAACCTGGGGCCTTTCTGAGCTACAGTCAAGGGAGTAGAATTATGTAAAATATGCTACAGGCCTCATTTATAAATCCCTCAGCTTGGAGTATCTGCCTATACTTTTCTACCTCAGATAATAGACACTTGTTATGTTATGGGAGTTGAAGATCTTTCCTGCCAATTAGTTGGCCTCACATGGATCCCATTAAGGAAAGTTTGCTTAGGGAAGTTTGCCTAAAGTTTGCTTAAAGGCTTTTATACCTTTTGGTAATTAGCCATTGAAGAACATGAATTGTGATTCCTTCTGGCACGCTATACTCTGAGGTTAGCATTTTGCTTTGAGGCTCACTCATTGGAAGAAGGTTCCTGGAATTTGGCCAGATGTGACTCTGGGTAGCCATTAAGGAGCCCCCTACCCCCTTGAAAATCCTGATGTTGGTGCTTCCCTCCCTGATAACTGTGTATGTATGTCATAGTCAGACAGTTGGATCTGTCTGTTGATCTGTGATGTATGTATTGCCTATGGTCAGAGAGAAGACCTATCTGTTGGACTTTATGCTATTTCCTGTTTGTAATTTCTGTATGTATTCTCTTTGAAGTTCAGAGTGCTGATTTTCCCCTGAACTAAGTGAATAATATATGTGTTTGATTAAAGTAAGATGGTTGACTCAGTAAAAGTTGCTTTCCTTTAAGAAAAGCAGAACCAAGAACCTGTGCTTGCCATCCTGGGTATGCTAGGATGTTTGCTGTTGCAACACTGGAGATATATATTTACAGCTTGAAATGTTTTAGAATTTACTGGGTTTATGTGGAGTAAATGTTCAGTGCCCCAGCAGGAGAATTCTACACAGCATAGAAAGGGAAAATGTCAAAAGCATCTTATCAGACATGAACTCTGTAACATACTCTGGAATGTGATTTCATTGCTGCATCATGCCATTAGTAATCTGACTGATATTTGTCCAGTTCCTGATTTCCTCTTTTCTTCTTCCCTCAATATCAGCCCATTTGCAGGCCTCTAATAAGGAAACCATCCTCCAATCACACACACACAAACATACACACATGTGGGCATGCACACATGTGTGCACAGAGAAAAGTTATTTTGGAGATAGGAATAAGAATCCTATTTAATCCCTCAGATTTTTTAGTGTAGAAGCTGCAAGGTCCTGTGTGATCCTGACTGTAATTCCTTGATATCTGAATTGTTTCTTTCTGATTCCTAGCAGTAATTTCTCCTTTACGTGATAGTTTTGGAATTTAGCAACAATATTCCTTAGTGTTTTCAGTTTGGGATCTCTTTCAGGAGGTGATCAGTGGATTCTTTTGATGACTATTTTACCCTCTGGATCTAGGACCTCAGGGCAGTTCTCCTTGATGATTTCTTGCAAGATATTGTCCAGTCCCTTTTATTCATCATGGATTTCCAGGAGACAGTTATTCTTAGATATTCTCTCCTGGATCTGTTTTCCAGGTCAGTTGTTTTCTAGTGAGATATTTTACATTTTCTTCTGTTTTTTCATTCTTTGGATTTTGTTTGACTGATTCTTGATGTCTCATAGAGTCATTAGCATCTATTTGTCCTGTTCTAATTTTTAATGCATTGTTTTCTTCAGTTAACTTTTGTACCCCTTTTTCCATTTGTCCAATTGTTCCATGTAGGTTTTGTATCTCCTTATCCCTTTGCCCAGTTTTCCTTTTTAATTCTTCAGTAAATTTTTTTCATATTTTTAAAATCATTGACCAATTTTTCTTCTACCTCTCTAATTTGGTTTTTAAAATCCTCCTTGCACTCTTCCAGGAATGCTCTTTAGGCTTGAGACGAGTTCATATTCCCTTCTGAGGTTTCAGATGTGAGTACAGTCTCAATGCAGACCTCTTTTGTATTCGTATTTTGATCCTTGTCCCCATAGTAAGATTCTATGGTGTTTTTGTTTTTCTGGTTTGCTTCTTGCTTATGATAATTACCTTTTTCCTGGCTTTTAAAGTAGATCTATGCTTTTGGGGCACAAGGGGCTCTGTCCTACATTTCTTATGCTGAGAACCTGAGGCTTTGTGTGTTGTGTACTCTAGTTCTTCAGCTAGATGCTAGAATGCTGAAGCTTACCTGGTACTGAGCTGGCTGGTGTGCTATGACAGAGGCCAGGTGAAGTCTTTCTGAGTTTCCCAGAAGCCCACTGCATAACATGTAGGAGAGGGGTGGTCTGGCCACAGGAGGTCTTCTCCCCTGAGCTAGAGAACTGGCAAGCTCAGCAGCTGGTGTACCTCTGTCTACACTGGTGTCTTCCTGATTTCCCTGATTGTGCTAAGGCACACCTAGTGTTGGCACTTATAGGCTCCACGCTCCTGGGGCTCAGGATTTCCTCCTGGTTCCCTGAGGTGGGACTGGCTGGGACAGCTTCAGTCCTGCACTGGTCCCCTTCATCCACAGCAAGAGGGACTCTCTTTGATGATTTCCCTAGCCTCTCAAGCTGAATGACTGTTTACCCCTTCAGCTGATCCTACTAATTCCAGGATCTTTCCTAGGACAGTATTTTCTGGCTTTTTCAAGGTCAACAAGGGGAGGGAGAGAGCACTTACAATTTACTCTGCCTTCTTGGTTCCTGGAAATTCAGGTAGGCAATTTTCAAATCTGTGGGCTGATAGTCTCAGGAGCAGCTGCTGTTGTTACCAGGGTCCTGCACTTCTTTCTCACTCAGTTCTGCTAGACTCCCATCCTATGCTGATATGTTTGAGAATCTGAGAATTACTTTACTTTACAGTTTTGTTAAGTAGAGGTCTTCAGAAGCAGCCTTCACTTCAACAGTGGCTGCAACTATCGTGGGCCTGGGGCCAGGGCTGGTACTGGGCCTAGGCCTAGACCAGATTCCCCTCTCAGCCAGATGAGAGACCCTTCCCATTGACCTTTGATGCCGTCTTTACTGTTTGTGGGTTGTGAAGTCTGGAATCTGCAGCAGCTGCCTGTGATTCAGTCCGCTAAGACCTACTCCCACTCTGTCTGTGCTAGCATGACCCATGCTGAACTGTTCTTTGCTCCAGCTTGGTGTGATAGCCCCATCCTGTCAATTTTCCAGATTGTCATGGGCTGGTAATTTGCTTCAGTCTGTCATTTTATGGCTTCTGATGCTCTAGAATTTCTTCAGGCTCATTTTTTACAGGTTTTTTGAGGAGTTTGGAGGGAGAGCTCTAGCTGGTCCCTACTTCTACTCTGCCACCTTGGCTGCTACAGATTAATTCTTTTTCAGTTTCCATAAGAGGAAGGATTTCTTATTTCTTTTCTGGTATATTCTAGTCTTCTTCTAGGATTGTGGAATTTTAAATTTATAACCTACATCCCTTATTTACTTTATCATTCTCTCATTTTTCCCTGCCCAAAGTCCAGTGCTCTAGTGCTTCACTCATGAAAGAAAGTATCAGCCAGTGGAACCAAGTCTGAATGATGTATTGGTTTGAGCAGTCAGTTGCTCTAATGGTTTAATGGGAGGTAATAATGAATGCTCATTCTATACTGCTATGCTTCATCTCTGTTACCTAATAGCTATGAGTTTCACAGTGATCCTGTTTTACTCTATTTTTCCCTCTACTCATCACTTTCTTAATAAATTTCTGCTTATAATTGACCAGAAATGTAGACTGATTGGGAAGGAAACCAATTTGAATTAATGAAGACCCTGAATTTCATACTCTTTGTAGAGAGATTAGCCTTTAATATTTTTAAGTAGAAGCAATTTGGTGAAGGGGAAAGAGCATGAACTTTTTGTTCATGCTTTTGTATGACTTTCATATTAGCTAGGAAGACAGGACAGATGCATGCAAAGATACAGCATACTACAAGATCTAAAGAAGTAGATTTTTCTTTCTCTGTTTTTCTCCTGTGACATTCACGGACCTTCACCCCAAAGAAGGGACACTGAGTTTCCATCAAGCTGTTTGATATATAATGACCCACTAGATCATGCATTTTTAACCTGATGTCTGGATCTGGGGATAATATTTCAGGGAGTCTGTGAATTTAGGTGGGAAAAACTGCATCTTTATTTTTACTACCATCTAGTTAAAATTTAGCATGTCTTCCAGTTATGAATGTGAGCAACAAAATGTTATTCTGAGAATAACATTCAATATTCTTAATAGTCTACAGTCTTCACCAAACTGCCCATGTGGTATAGCACACACACAAACACACACACACACACACACACACACACACACACACACACACACACACTGAAATTAATAATAATAATGGCCAGCATTGATGTGATGTTTTAAGGTTTGCAAAATACTTTCCAATTATACCATTTTGTCTTAACAGCCTTAAAATATAAATACTATTATTAACCACATTTTGAGGATAATAATGGAGACATTGATGCTAAACTGGATAAAGTGATTTGTTCAAGGTCACACAGCTAGTGAGTATCTGGGATTAGATTTGAACTCAGGTCTTCTAGATTCTAGTTATTTCCCTCTATCCAAGGCACCACCTAGCAGCCTCATGAGGCCTGTGATTGTACAGTGGCACTGTAAAAACCCATTCAGAGAAAGGTAGATTCGGATTTGTTATGCCTTTTTCTTCCCTCAACCCCAGTCAATTTGGGAGTAGAAAGGTAAGAAATGAGAGCAGTCCAAAGGGCTGTGACATTATTTTATCCTGTCCTCCTTTCTTTCTACCTCTGGAAGATAGGATGAGAGAGCATTAAAAAAAAAGAGAGTGTCTATGTCTAGCAAAACTTGACCTTTTTGTATTTTCTATACCTTTCTTTGTTTGATATAGTTTTCCTCCTTAATTACTTCGTGGAAAATGTGCATATACACACAAAGAGCACACATGTATATGTTTGTGTTTATATACGTACATCATGCATGTATGTACACACACATATTTTTCCTCACATTGGTTTAGGGCTACATTATCAAAGAGAGTTTTATTCCTCTGGTCCTGAGGAACTAGGGAATTTGGATACCTAGGAGCCAGGAAAACGGTGGTAAGAGTGAGGACTGAGGAGCAACCATTTGAGTCACCATCTCTTAAATGCAAAAAATGGTAAATCTCAAATAATAATGACAATAAGAATAATAATGTCTAGCTTTTTAAGTTTTGCAAAGTGCCATGTGTATTTCCTTTGATGAGTAGCCTAGGTAATATATACCATAAGAACTGAGATTATGAAGTTATTATGGAGACATTATTGTAGGGACCTATGTAATGGGGTAGCGGGAATTTCAGTAAGTAAAGGTGGGACTTTGACAAACAGAGAGGAGGAAGAAGGGTAATTTTGGCATGGGTGCAGTGTGAGTAAATGTGTAGGAAAAGGAACTCACACATTTTTGTTGTTCTTTTGTTTCAGTCATGTCCAACTCTTTGTGATGCCTTTTGGAGTTTTCTTGACAAAGATGCTAGAGTGGTTTGCTCTTCCCTTCTCCAGCTCATTTTACAGATGAGGAAACTGAGGCAAACAAGATTAAGTAACTTGCCCAGGTCTGCACAGCTAGTAAATTTCTGAGGCTAGATACAAGCTCAGGAAGATGAGTCTTCGTCACTCCAGACCCAGCACTCTGTCTTCTGCATCACCTTGATGCCCCAAATAACACATTCTGTTCTGGGAAATCATTGACCAAAGTTGGAGAAGGTTCGCGTAACTCAATATCAATTTGGCTGTGATTATTTCAGATTCAGGTTGTTTTTTTGTTTTTAAGAGAATGATAAATTTTTAGCCTGAAGGAACCTTATGGTCACCGAGGTCACTTCTTTTTTAAGATGAAGAGCTGAAAGCCAAAGAAGTGATATACTTTACCCAAGGTCATATAGCTAGGGATTGAGCTGGGACTTTATTCACCTTCTCCTATGCAGTCATCTGGGATTGTTTTTTTGTGCTTATTCGGATAACTTATTTTTCTATGCATTTTGCTTCCCAGCTGGAGTTATGATGATTCCTCAGAGAAAGAACATAGATGGATTTGAAGAACATTTTGCTGTGAACTACTTGGGTCACTTCTTGTTGACAAATCTGCTCTTGGATGTCCTCAAGAAGACAGGTTCTCCAAGCCGCAATGCAAGAGTGGTCACAGTGTCCTCAAGCACGCATTATGTGGGAGAACTGAACATGGATGATTTACAAAGCAGGTATTACTTACTTTTCTAACTTAATTAGTGGTAACGATCATAAGTAGTTGACTATGGAGAATCGTCAGTCAATATTTATGGAGCATTTTAAGAACTATGAGAATTTTGAAGGCAACTTGCATTTTATTGGGGAGTAAAGGAAAGATGATGGTACATGATGTTTAATTAGGATCATCAAAAACATGTAGGCATACTTCACTCTGCTGCATATTAATGCTATTTAACTTCAGCCTGAATTTCAGTAATCCTTTTCTTACTTGTGTAGCTGAAGTCCCATTAGAGGTCATCAATGATTTCCTAACTGCAAATCCAATAGTATCTTCTCACTGCTTGTATCACTTGATCCCTAAATTTAGGCTTCCTAAAGGCAGGGGCTTTTCTTTTTTTCCTCTTTTTATACTGAGAGCATAACATAGTATAAAGGGAAAGGGACAAACAAAATGTGTGTATGTGTGTTTGTGTATGGATGGATGGATGGATGTGGATGTGCATATACATATGAAGGTTCTTATAAACAGCATTTCCCTATAGATAAAAGTCATTTCCCTATAGATAAATATTCCAAGTTTGTAAAAAAATAATTTGCAGATAATTATAGTAATAATAATGTCAAATTATTAACCTTAGGAAAGAAGCTCCAACTCACTAATAATAAATGTAAATCAAATCAACCCTATTATATTGCCTCATGTCCAGAAACCTTTCAGAGCTGAAAAAAAGACATTCAGTTTACAGTAAAACAGTAAAATTTGTGGAATGATTGATATACTAGTGAATAATTGTTGTAGGTATAAATCAATACAAATATTTTGGAGATAAATTTGGTATTAAGCACATAGTTACTAAAATGTTCATACCTTTGGATCAAAAATTACACTACTAGAATATATCCCAAAGAAGTCACTATATACATTAAAATATCTAAAATAGCACTTTTGTGGTAGTGAACAACTGGAAAAAAAATTGTATTTGCATTTACAAATTCCACTTGAAGAAACACACTTTGGGTGTGAGAGAGAGGGATAATACCCTGGGAGAAGGGGAGAAGGGAGAGGAATAATGGGGAAAATTATCACACGTTAACAAAATGCTGTTTATAAGAATCATACCTGAAACAAAAAGACACATACACATAGTTAAAATAAGTAGACTCTATTATGCTAAAGCTGAAAAAAAAAAGCTATCATAATCTTAGACGTAGCAAAGCAAAAGTAGACCTAATTATGGAAACTACATTTTCCTAAAGGCAACATAGACAATGACATAATATCAATAATTTTTACAGCAAGTTTCTCTAATTAATGCCTCTTTTCTCAAATATATGGGAAACTGAGTCAAATTGATAAAAATAAGAATGGTTCCTCATTTGATAATGATCAAAAGATACAAACAGGCAGGTTCCAGAAGAAATCAAAGCTATGTATAGTCATATGAAAAAATGCTCTAAATTACTATTGATTAGAGAAATGCCAAATTAAACAACTCTGAGATACCACTTCACACCTATCAGAAGTGACAAATGTTGCAGGGAATGAGGGAAAACAGTTACACAAAGGAATTGTTGATGGAGTTAAGAACTGGTCTAACCATTCTGGAGAACAGTTTGGGACTATGCCCAAAGGTTTGTAAACTTGTGCATACCTAGTCAAAACTCAGCAGTGCCAGTAGGTCTCTACACCAAAAAGATAAAAGCAAAGATAGGGACCTTTATGCACAAAAATATTTATAGCAGGTCTCTTTTGGTGACACAAGACAGAGAACTGATGAACTCCAAGTACAAATCAAAGTATAATTTTCTTTATTTTTCTTACATTTTTGGGATATGGCTAATACTCAGATATGTTTTGCATGATTTCACCTGGATAATTAATATCATATTGCTCACCTTATAAGTGAGTGGGGGATTGACAGGGGGGAAGAGAGAATTTTGAACTCAATTTTTTTTTTATGTTAAAAATAAATAATAAATCGAAGAAAAACTGAGCAAAAATAAAACTCCCTTTTGCAGTGATTTCTTATTGCCAGTAAAGATGGAGCAGCTTGCCCATTGTCACAAAGCTAGAATGACTCAGAGGCAATACTTGAACTGAGATCATACTGCTAAGTAGGTAAATAAATAACAAGTATTCATTAAGCTCTTACTTATGTGTCAGATCCTGTGCTTAGCTGTGAAGTTACAAAGAAAATAAAAAAGAAAGACATTGCCTGCTCTCAATGAGCTTACATTCTATTAGGAAAAGACAATGCATAAAGGGATGCAGTGGGGCTAAAGGATTCCTGGTGAAGGGCATGATAGAAAAGCCCTTAGAGTCAGAGTCAGAACCAGGAGGGGAAGGAAGCATGGCCTCTTTGGAACCATTCCCAAATGGAAGCCATGAAATGAACTCACCAGTCAATGGGAGCTGGCTTGTTAGAAGGATATTGCAGATAATAAGGGAAGATCCAGAATGAGCAAACAATTGAATCATGGTTTTTGTTGTTCAATCATTTCAGTAATGTCTGACACTTTGTGGCCCCATTTGGGTGGGGTTTTCTTGACAAAAGTACTGCAGTGGTTTGTCATTTCCTTATCCAGATCGTTTCACAGATGAGGGAACTGAGATAAGCAAGACTAGCTTATCTCTAGTTTAAACCCACAATAATTAGAATATTGGATTAACCCTATAACTCACGCCCTGCCTTAAGTCAGTTTTTCCTCCATTTCCATCTTACAATTCAATTCCAGAGTGAAAATTCCATTCAGTAAGTATATATTTAGCATTTAATAAATGTGGAGCACAGCAAGATGTCAGAATAATCTTTCTATAGCAAAACTCCCTTCATTTCCCTACTCTAATAAATTTAAAGTCCTTTCCCAATACCTTCTGAATAAATTCTAAGCTTCTTATCCTGAAATTCTAGACTATTTGTGCTTTGTCTTCAGCTTTCCATTCCAGGCTCATCTCCCATGACTCTCTCCTCCAACTTCTTTAATAATAATATCAAAATTCTTCTGGAAGAACAAAAGGTCGAGAATATCAAGGGAACTAATGAAAAGAAATGCTAGGGAAGGTGGCCTAGACCTACCAGATCTCAAATTGTATTATATAAAGCAGCAATCATCAAAACCACTTGGTACTCACTAAGAAATAGAGGGGTAGACTAGTGGAATAGGTTAGGTACTCAAGACATAATAGTCAATGAATATAGCAATCTACTATTTGATAAACCCAAGGATCCCAGCTTCTGGAATAAGAACTTACTGTTTGACAAAAATTGCTGGGAAAACTGGATAACAGTGTGGCAGAAACTGGGTATATCCCAATGCCTGACAACGTACACAAGAATAAAGTCCAAATGGATACATAATCTACATATAAAGACTGCTACTATAAACAAATTAGGGGAGCAATGAATAGTGTATTTGTCAGATTTATGAAGAATGGAGAAATTTTTGACCAAACAAGAGATACAGAACATTATGAAGTACAAAATGGATAATTTTGATTACATTAAATTGAAAAGTTGTTACACAAACAAATGTAGTGCAGCCAAGATTAGGAGGGAAATATAAAACTGGGAAAGAATTTTTGATGTCTGTCATAAAGACCTCATTTCTAAAATATATAGAGAACTGAGTCAAATATACAAGCATATAAGTCATTCCCCAATTGATAAATGGTCAAAGGATATGAACAGAAAATCTTCAGAGGAAGAAATTAAAGCTATCTATAGCCATATGAAAAAATGCTCTAAGTCATTATTGATTAGAGAGATGCAAATCAAAACAACTCCGAGATGCTGTATCATACTTATCAGATTGGCTAACATGACAATACAGGAAGATGATAAATGTTAGAGAATATGTGGGAGAGTTGGAACACTAATTCCTTGTTGGTGGAGCTGTGAGCTGATCCAACCATTCTGGAGAGCAATTTGGAACTATGCCCAACAAAAATGTATATGCCCTTTGAGTCAACAATATCTCTTCTAGGATTGTATCCCAAAGAGATCATAAAGATGGGAAAGGGTCCCACATATATGAATATATTTATAGTGACTCTCTTTGTGGTGGCCAAGAAATAGAAATTGAGGGGATGTCCATCATCTAGGGAATGGTTGAACAAGTTGTGGTATATGAATGTAATGGAATACTATTATGCTATAAGAAATGATGAACAGGAACACTTCAGAGAGGCCTGGAGGGACTTAGATGAACTGATGCTGCGTGAAAAGAGCAGAACCAGGAGAACTTTGTACACATCAACAACCACAGTGTGAAAGGAATTTTTCTGGTAGATTTAACCCTTCATAGCAATGTAAGGACCTAAAAAATTCTCAATGGAATCTTGAGACAAAATGCCTTCCACATCCAGAGAAAGAACTATGGAATTGGAATGCAGAATGAAGCAGACTATTTTCTCTTGTGTTGTTTTGTTTTTCATGGTTTCTCCCATTCATTTTAATTCTTTTATGCAACATGACTAAGGTGAAAATGTATTTAATAAGAATATATGTGTAGAACCTATATAAGATTGTGCACTGTCTCAGAGAGAGAGGGGGGAAGTGGGGAAGTGGAGGTAAAGGGGGAGGAAAATCTAAGATATATGGAAGTGATTATAGCACATTGAAAACAAATTAATTAAAAAAATAGCAAATGGCAAAAAAAAGAATGCTTTACATTTTTGTATATGATTTGTGTTTTACTCAGCAATTATTTTGACTTCTTGTGTCTATTTAGCATGAAGTGAGAATTTATCGGTGCTAAACATAATCAGATTTTGTATGATATTCAAATTGATTACAATTGTCTTTCTTCTTCTTAATATCATGATAAAGTAGGTCACAAATAGTTTTGAGAGGAAGGCAGTATGCTATGATGGAAAGTGTTCTTGATCTTTGGAGGCAGACCTGTCTGACTTTGGGCAACACTTGCCCTATACACTGGCTCTCAGATTCCTCATGTATGAAATAAGGGGATTGGACACACTGATCATCCAAAGTTTGCATCCTATTATGGTCTCCTTCAAGAAAGTAAATGGGGTAAACCTTGGATCTGTAGATTGCATTATTCCCAAACAATTTAAGGCACTTTTGAACTTTATCATGGAAGAAACACAGTTCTGCTAGGGAAGTCTACGTCAGAACTTGAAGCAAGCAGGAATGACTTGGTGCCAGCTATGCAGAGAGGAAATCCAGTACATGTTAAAGGATCTCATCTGGGTCTTGATTGCTGAATAGAGATGATTGCTCAGGTAGGCAAGTCCCAGTCCAGACCCAGTTCTATAGTGAATCACCAGGGATTTGAACTCCCAGCAGCTAATCAGAAGCTGATGCATAGGGAGTCTCATGACAGGTACCTCACATAGTTTGTGCAGTTAAACATGTGGTAAGTTATACTTTGCATCACTTTAAGCACTCTAGTATATTCCAGGACACAATCAGCAGAAAAGCCTAGAGCTTTAGAGGGTCTAACAAGCTTTAGTCACCTCTCTTCAGGACTTGTAGAAGTACTTACAACGTCCCTGTTGTTTTATATAGGGCTTGAGAAAGTGACCTGTGCAGACATGAGTTTAATAAATACTTTTAGTGAGGGTAATTCTTTAAGACTTAATATTGTCTACTTCTAAATTGAGGGCAAGTAGGAAAACACATCCTGGATCTGTCCTCATATCCAGAAAAAGTGAAGGAGTTCAACTTCTTTGACCAAGTAGGAAATATATGCCTCAGCAGAAGCAGATAGCCTTCTAGCAGCTTTTCAAATTCACTGAGTAACCAGCAAATATTTGTTAGGTACCTACTATGTGACAGACACTGTACTAATCACAAACCATAATAATAAGTTACATTAATGTAACTTATATAATGCATTCTATAGTTTTTGCCCCTTTTTCTATCCCTGGTGCTTCACACAATGCCTGGCACATAGCAGGCATTTAGTAAATGCTTATTGATTGGTTGATATAATTTACTTTGCATATATTTATTTGCCTGAAAGGGTCTCAGTGAGTCCCAAGACCACACTTTGAGAGCAGTTGTTCTAAGCAAAGAGATCCAGATAAGGAATACATCATGACTGTGCTTGTCTGCTGGAAGGAGGAGATAAGATATGGCAGTCACTGGGAAAAATTACACTTGCCAGGTATTTCTTGGCATCTACCTCTCTGTTTCTGTACCCCTGCTTCTTTTATGTAGCTCTTTTGTCATCTCTTTCCCTGGTCTAGGAACCTATTGTCCTCTCTAACATCTTCCCATTGTAGCCACCACCTAGGCCTGCCTTGCTCTATTGGAAAGTGTTTCAAAATTAGTTCTCAGTCCTTCTCTTCTTCTCCCCAACCAAATGTCTCATTCCTTTAGTGCATTTGCCTAAAAAAGTTATCTGATTTAGCCGCTAATCTATTCTAAGGTGTTAATTATGGATAGGTCCCTCAACTGCCTAGCAACATTTGCTGCTTCACATGTAAAATTAGTCTCTGGTGGATATTAGGAAGTAACAGGGACTCCTTTGTGTCATGAAGGATCTGAGTTCTCTCTGAGGGCCTTGTCCTGGGCTCAGAAGGCTTCAGCCACAAAAACACTTTTGTTGTTGTGGTTCATCATTCCCTTATAGGGGATGAATGACATTGGGACAGTGATGTCTTGACTTGCAAGTGAATTAGATTTAAGTGAGACAGAGCTGTGCAAAGTTATCAACCTCACTGTCTCCTCCAGAATCCAATGGCAAGACATAGGCCAAAATGATCAACAATGGCCCCTGATGGCACCATACAGTAAAAGGTCCCCATCTAAGTCCCTGCAGAGTCAAAAACTTCTCCCTCCCTTTCCAGTGATTCCTTTCACACTTGCACAAGGGCCTTGTTCAATCCCTGTCATTCAATAAATCGATCAATAAACTTTTATTATGTGTCTGCTATGTGCCAGGTACTATGCTACTTGCTGGGCATATACTGGGTAGTATTCGGAATAATGTCTTGCATGGGACTTTGGCTGATAGGGCAGGGTGGATAGAAATCAGGATTTAGTCCTCCCTGTTGGTCCTCCCATGTTGGAAGGCCACTTTTTGCTCCCTTCCTCTTTTAACTCTCTGTCATCCTCTTTCTGCCTTATTTTTTGTTCATTTTGTGCCTCAAGCTCCCTTCTTCTTCTGTCATGTGCACATAAATGAAAAAGATTATTGTGTCTCTTCTTTATGAATATAGTTCACAATGAAAGATTAAATGCCATGTAATCTATCACTAGACAGCAGTAATTTTCTTCATTCTACAAAAATGATACATACCCTTTATTTTACTATTTGTCATTTTGACTGACCTCTGTTTTTTAGAGATATAGTCATTTAACTTTGGAGTACATGCTCTCTGTCCTAGAGTCATTTGTTTCATTCACATTTCACATACAATAATTTTGTAAAATCGAGGTTTCGAAATCACGAAAACATAAAGTCAGAAGTCATCAAGCCTCTATAATATTGTAAAAATACTGCTCACTTAAAAATAAATTTGTTTTTAATGATGAAATATCGTAAGACATTAATTTATAATGTGCAAGATTGGCTCTTTTTATTTCTTTAGGAACAACTTACTGTATTCAAAATAGCTTAATAGCTGCACTTCATACACTGAATATTAATAGCTGTTCATCAGAAAAAAAAAGTAAGCTTGTCTAATGCAATGAGACAATTGACAGAGTTGTGGTTATTTTCCTCCTTCTACAGTTATTACCATATTATATCTTGGTGTAGAAATGGAAAATCTATCATGATTTGGAAGAATGTGACCAAAGGGATTATATAGAGGGATGAAGGAAGCCAGGAATGAACTGATGTTTGTAATATGAATGAATAATTTGGGAGTTTCCTTGAGTGTTGAAGTGAGGGATGATGGATGTGTGTGTGTGTGTGTGTGTGTGTGTGTGTGTGTATGTTGGCGTTAGAGAGAGAGAGGTGGCAATTAGAGAGGACTGGTTACTAAGTTTGTAGACATTAAGCATCTGCTGCCATCTCCACTATAGCAACAAATATCAAAGATATATGTCTGAAGTGTCCAAATACCTTAAAGAGAAGCCAAGCCTCATTGATATAACATGTTGTGTGCCTTCAAAAAGGAGGACAGCAACACAGAATTCTGTGACTTCTATATAAACTCTCTTAAAGATGATAGAAGGTTGGATATGACATTTGTGCCTGGAATTTGTAGCTTAGTAAATATAACAGTAGAGCTGGGATCAAGAAGACCAGAGTTTGAATTTTGGCTCAGACGCTAGCTTGCCAACTCTTTGGAACTTCAAGTTCCTTATCTATAAATTGAGAAGTTTGGATTCAATGGCCTCTAACATCTCTTCTAGCTCAAAATTTATTATTTCAGTTAATCGGTGATAGAGCAGAATAAACCAAACAGTATTTTGGGTACTTTTATTTGAAGATTAAATGTTACAAAGCCAAAGCCTTCTTGGAAAAGTACTAGCAGATAAAGATTATTTAAGACCTATCAAATCCAGCAGTCACAGTATCCTATAAAGGAAAATGTATGAACCATTTCCTTTATACATTGTCAACATGCTCTTGAATGAGGGTTTGTCCTTCATATTCTGGCTAGTTTGTCTTTCAGCTGTAACTGAGTAAAAATGCTTAGATGAAATTGTAAGTTTTATTTCCCTTCTTGGAGACTTTCCACTTGTTACAACTACATTCCAAATGTCACCTATTATTATTTAACGCTAACATTAGCCATAAAAGACCTGATCAAAGTGAAATCTTTGAATCATAAATTTAAAGCAAGAAGAAACTCAAAAGTTGTCTACTCCCTAACCACTTCATTTTGCAAATGAGAGAATGGAAGCCCACAAAAGCTGGTCTTCAAAGATGTCAGTTTGGTGGCATTGTGTTTCAGTTTTGTTTATTTTTCTAACATGTAACATTAGCCAGAGTAATATTGACATTGACCAAAATTTGGACTATATTTGTAACATAAACATAGGCATCTAAACCATGCATATCTGATTGATACCTATCACTTACATAATTTCTAATGGCAGCCAGTACTTTAGACTGTTTTTTCCCCTACTGACAAGATAAGCAATGGATATGGTAGTATAATGAATTCCTATTATTCTGTGAACTACAATTGTATTGATGGATGTTTCATTTCCCTTGCTCCAGATATTTTCAGCCAAAGAGTTACTCATTAGCTTACTCAACAAATATTTACTTCACATAAATGTGGCCTACTCTCAATGATGCTTTAAGTATAAAACTCTTGAACGTAATATTATTGAATTATCAGTAAACCTATGTATGATGCTAACTTTCTAAAAGACCTATTTTAGCTTATTGAGATTACTCTTTATACCTTTTAAAATTCATTTTTTTCTAGGAATTATTTTAATTAATTACCTATTCCATTCATTGAAAAGCTCTTGAGTTCTCTGGGTTAATCATTGTTCTAGATGTTGCAGTGAATACAGAGAACAGTAATACATGATCCCTATAATTCTGGAGCTTATCTAGAAAGGGTTGATAAGAAAGGTACACATAATTCAAAACAAGGTAGGGTTTTAATAATGTTCTTAAAATGCAAATAATAAAATAAAGCCTATATAAATGCCCCATAAGTTCTCCAAAATGGTAATACAATATTTAGCTCAGGATACCACAATTTCGGAAGGATTTTGAGAAGTTTGGGAACAGGCAGAGGAGGTCAGTCTATATAGTAAAAGTCCTCAAGTTCATGCCATGTGAGGATCATTTGAAGGTACTAAGAATGTTTAACCTGCAGAAGAGAAGCCTTTGGGAGAATGTATTTGAAAAGCTATTCATAGAGAAGAATTTGAGTTCTGCTGAGCCTCAGAGAGCAAAACTAGGAGAAAAATGCCACAAAATCAGTAAAAGTTGTAACAAGGCATGTTAGAGATGATACAGAGGAAGATTTCCAAAACAATTAGAGGTATCCCAAAGAGGAAGTGACTATAGCATAGATTTCCCCTTACCTGAAGAGGCCTTCAAACAAAGACCATGTGACCACTTGCTAAGTATCCTAGAGAAAGGACCACTGTTAATTAATGATCAATGAGAATCTGTTAAGAACTTAATCTTTGCTGTGCATTGTAGAAGGCAGTGGAGATACAAATACAAAACTGAGAGTCCTTGTTCTGAAGAAGACATATTCTTCTAGGGTGAAAGACTATGTTCACAGAAAAATGCATATAGGATATGTGCAAATTAAACACACTATGATTGGGTTGGGAGTTGAGAGGTCATAACAAGTAAGGGCATCAGCAAAGGCCTCTTGAAGGAAGTCATATTTGAGATGATTCTTAAAGGAAGCTAGGGTTCAACAGGTGGAGGTGAAAAGGGAGAACATTCTGGGCATCAAGGCACAGCCTGGGCAAAGCCATAGAGGCAAGAGATGGAATGATGAATGCGAAACACAGGAAGTAGGTTAATTTGACTTTTGGGGTAGAAATGAGATGAAATAGCCTCTGAGCCACCTTCCAAATCTGAGTGCTTGTGATTTCATAAGATTAAAAAAAAATGATGAGCTTGATGATCTTATTAAAAAAATGGATAGATGTGCATGAAATAATGAAGAATGAAATGAATAAAATGAATAGAATGTTGTTTACAGTAAAAGCAATATTGTTTTAAGACCAACTTTGAGCAAATAAGTC
The DNA here is from genome assembly GCF_028372415.1 of Notamacropus eugenii. Lineage (NCBI taxonomy): Eukaryota > Metazoa > Chordata > Mammalia > Diprotodontia > Macropodidae > Notamacropus > Notamacropus eugenii. The sequence goes on from NC_092876.1 coordinate 395,364,149, forward strand.
AATATGACTATTATAAATACCCAAATTAGCTACAAAGGATGTATGAAAGAAGATGCAATCTGCATCCAAAGAAAGAACTGATAAATAGAAGTATGTGTAGAATGATTTTACATATATGTGTGTGTAACACATATATACACACATATATTTGTGTCTAATGGAGCCATCCCTAGGAAAAGGGGAGAGAAGAAAAAAAAGAAATGTACATGATAATTTTATTATATATTTTAAAAGAATAGTCAGTTGTACATCATAAATGAGCAGTTTCATGTGCAGTCATTTTTTTATTATACTGGTATAGAAAAAATAGTAAAAAATGTTAAATAAAAAAGTAGGAAATTAAGGAAAAGTCAGTTAAAATTATTTTAATTCTTTTTCATCTCGTTAGAGCAATACTGATTTAAGACCATCCTTTATTTTTTCTTTCAATGTCATTGTTAATATTGATCATTAAGAATCAAACTAACAGGTATTCTGGTAATTCTTGAATACTGTTTTGTGCTCATTCAGAGTTCTACTATTGCTCTTTTTAGCTACTTCTATCCCTAATACGGTTCCTAGCACAGAGTAGGTGCTTAATAAATGTTTATTGACTGATAGATTGATAGGGTATCACTTAGTGAAGCAATAAGTAAAAATGTTTTGCCCGTATGATAAGTAGGGACACCCAGGGGTCAAGGTTGAATATGAAGAAGTCACTGACGGCAGGAACTCGAGATTCATTGCTTCTGTCAAAATGCCTTGGTCACCAAAGGAGTCACACAGGCACACAGGGGAGACCTGCAAAAGCCATTAGCTTCACCAGTGGACATGGTTAAGTGAAAGAGCCCAAAGACTGGTAATGTCAAAAGTGATTACTGTGCCAAATGTGACAGTAAAATTACATTTTACTTCTTCATCAGTAACGCTTGTAGCTATCTTCAGCCTTATGAAAAAAAATTCACAAACATTCATCACAGTAACATTCAGACCATGTAAGCCCAAGGGTAATGATAATAGTAACCCATTTTTATATACTCCTTTACAATTTACAAACTTCCTTCCTCATAATGTCCTGATCAGGTACAAAGTACCTGTAGTACCATCCCCATTTTGAAAATGAGAAAATTAAGGTGCAGAGAGATTAAGTGACTTGCCTATAAGGATATGAGCTAAGGAAAAGGCTCTGGAATTACTGTTCCAATTCATACTCCCCCTGGCAAGTCAGATCCCCAGAGGATAGCTACCATGTTACCTTGGGGTTCTAGAGGTAGTCCTGAGGGGCTGTGGGGTTGTCTTCTGATTTTGTAGCTTGTGAACTCCAACCAGTGTGCTCCCCCATTGATTATCATTGATATCATTTTTTCACCAAACAATCATCTTTTAGAAATGAGAATTTACTACAGTTAAAAAACCTATTACCCCCTAAGTAAAGCATGTTTACATAATCTCCCATCAGTATATACATAGTCTAGAGGAAAGAGGGCTCAGGCTTACAGATCACTTGTGGCAAAGGAATAACTCACAGCTCCTGGTTGCCAGAAGGCCTTTTCTCTCCTTTGTGGGGTGCTCATGGAGTTCTTTATTGCTATGCTTGAGGTTTCATGTTGTGGTCTTTGTAGAGCTTTGACCCTGTTTCTCCTCATTATCTCTAGTCTATTCTTAGCTCCTAGCAGTGGGAAGTTCTGGGACATAAATGGGAACATGAGAAATCTGAAATCCACCAAACTCATCAAAGTTCATAGGGTCCTCCTCCAGCCAAGTGGGATGGGGGATATCAAAGCTAAGGTAGTCTCTTCCCCTCCTAACCCACTCCTCAGTGGTGTGACCAGAATTGCTCTTTCCTGGCTTGTTATATGCTCATATCACTTATTTCCAAAATTGATTCAATATTTTGTAAATGACTCATAGGGCATAACCAGATTTTCCCACCCAATCTGCAACATACTTCCTATACAATGGCACTTCAGTTAATCTAATGATTTTCAAAGCCTTATTTGCACTTAATATAAAGCCTCTGATTAATTGATTGGTGGAAACTTGTTCTCACCTGATTAAGATGTTATAATACAGTATTTTATCATTTATTTTAAGTATGGTGACTTGATGACCCCCTTCCCTTGCATTGAACTAAGTAATACCCTAGTAGCTAAAGAGTTAGTAGTAGTGCAACTCTAAATGAAAACTATGCAGTCGTTTGCTCAGGATTCACCCAATATGACAATAATTGTATTCTTTGTTAGCGACATTAACATCAAACAGAACAACTTTAAAAAAAAAAAAAAAGACTTGATGACAAACCTAGTGCTCTTTCCTTAGACGCTGCCACCCTGCCTTTCCCCCAAATATGTCACTTGCAAAATAGCAAACAAAATGAAAGAGAGACTGAGACCTAAAGGGAAAAGTGCGTAGAGTTTAGTTCTCTCAATTAATATTTTGTTTCTTTCTTCCTTTGAAAGAGAGTAAGTACATGTACCTTTTCTTAACTTTCAAAATTTGTACTTTTGTACTCTATTTTACTCTATTAAATGTGTTCCTTAATGGTTTGTTCTAAAACAAGTTTATTTAAGCAGCAAAAAGTTTGTGTCTCTATAAGCTATTAACAGCTATGAGATTTTGGTGTTATTTGTTTAAGCCCTCTTCAATAGAAGCCACTTAGCAAGTGTTTGTCATTTCATTTTTTGAACGCATATAGTCAAATGATGACAAGTCTTAAGGCATCTTAGACATCACTAGAACATGCTGCTTTGTTTGTGTAAAGGGATTTGTTTCTGGATTTCACCTGGTGTAAACATTCAAAACAATTAACTTTAATTGTAGGGATTGACTTACTGGCTTAGAAAATTAGAGTTCTTGTAAAGACATAAATCACAATATTGTAAATTGTTCCAAAATGCAAGTGGGTTGTTACACATGAGGAGATATGTTTATTCTAACTTAAACACGTCCTTGATAAAGATAAATTCCAGCATAATAGAATAGGTAAATGGAAATTTTAGTTACTAGAAACCTGGATTTGGACTGGGTTCAAATTCCACCTCAGATAGGTACTGCTACATTAAATGGGTGAGTCATTTAACCTTTCTGTGGCTCAGTTTCCTTGTCTGCAAAATTGGAAGTGGGGGTATCTTTATAAATTTTATAACCTGATTATAATCTTACAAATGTTAATCTGACAGTTCTAAATCTGTGATGCTGTCACTTATGTAACTATTATCTAAAAACTTATATATTGCTGATGCAACCATCCAACCAAAAAATGGACAGATTGATTAAGATGCACCCAAGTGAATCTGTGACATCATCAAAGTGGGTATTTTCTCTAAAGATGCAGGTTATATCCTTGCTTCCTCATTCTTTATGATTCTTGTCCATGTTACCCCAGAAATTCACCACAGAGGATCTGACCCAAAGTCCTTCTGTAATCTCTTAACATTGCAGTCACCTAGGGAGCACATGGAATATCCTTTGCCTATCTTTTGCTCTTACCATATGATGGGCTATCTTTTTTGTAGTCACACATTTCTTTGAAGATTTCCTTTATACCACTTCATACATATTTTTTCTTTTTGATTTATTATAGCCTGCATCCAACCTTTGCTGTCAGAGTGATCCTCAATTTTACTTCTTTAGAAAATGGTAGTTTTCTATGATTCACAGCTAGACCATAGCATCTAAAAATAGTGTTTTCTTTGTTTCAGGCTGAAGGTTGAGGTCTTCAAATGAGCTTTGTTCATTTTTGGTGGCTATCCAAGTTACACACATGTGCACATGGGCAAGCACACACACATACACACGCGCACGCATGCACACACTGATGGACCACCAGTAGAGATTGTTCAGTGTCATAATACCCTTGATTATAGGCATTCTTGATCCACTTGGGCTTTCCTCTGTAGCGAGTTAAACCAACATTATTTGAGGCATTATGGATCTCCTTTGTAGGTTCAACAGTATTCTTAGGATTGATGTTATCAGCACAATGTCATTCACAAATAGAAGCATCTGGCATAACTTACTATATCATCCTCAAATTAGACTTTGCATAGCCATGTGATTAATACATTTATTGAACATAAATTTCCTTGTTTTCTATTTCACTTCATAATAATCAGAGGATCATTAGATTATCTCTTTTGTTATCTATTTCATGGAATCTTATGGTATTTTGATGTGTAAGAGATAGATATATTGTGAGAGCAGAACCTTTAAGATATTGTTTTGCTATACTGAATCAAATTTTTATAGTCTATAGTTAGTCATTGGAATAGTTGGATCCTGTATTTTTTTACATTATTTGAGTCGTTTATTTTGTGGTAAAAATATAGTCTGTTATGGAATGAATGTTCAGCAGCCTGCCTTATTCCTTTATGAACTCAGATCAACAATGCCCTTAAAGCAGGAATCATGTGTAAATTATTCTCATAAAACTTTTTTTTATGTATAGGAAAATAGGCATGTGGGTTAGAAGTGATCTTCTTAGTCATACTTCTTATGATAATATTTTTTTTGTTTTTGCCAAATATTTATTATCTTGCTTCTTGATACCTTCAAAAATTGCCTCCAGCATAGAATTCTTCTATGCGTAGGTTTAGAAGCTTGTCCAAATGTTTTCTTCCCCAATTTTATTTTTTACACTGTCATTTTGTTACCCTCAAGAAACATATCATAAACTTTGTCAGTATCTAAATATGAGAGCTCCAGTGTCCTTAATGGTAGAAATAATTGATTATGATTTTCCATCTTTTGTTTGTTGTCCTTCTGGTTTCATCTTTAAAACCTTCAAAATAACATTTCTTAGTTGGCTCTCTCATCAAGCTTTTTTTTAAATTAGATTTTTCCACCACTATCTATCATTACTTTATAAGGTGATAGTGCTGAGAATCTTGCATCATCCTTCTTCATAAAATTCTTACAACCAGATTTATTTTCTAAACTGTCACTAACCTTGGCCACTATTATCTTTCTATGTGGCAAGTAGTTTAAGAGCTTACTAATTATAGTTGTTTTAGTCATGTTGATCTGCTCATTATATTAAATGGATTTATATCAGCTAAAAATTTATGCAAAATAATTATAGTCACAGTTAATGTCCTTTCCTTCATTCAATCAGTATTTTTTTTGCATCAGCAACTTATTAAATAGGTCAGGTTAATTGTGTATGACATATTTTTCTTATTTTTCTTCTTTTAACATTGTATTAATTTTGACCTTTTATAACAAGTTAGTGATCATATATCACTGATTTAGGAGCTAGGGATACAAGGAAAGGTATAATCATGGTCCCCCATATCAAGAAGCTCACATTCTGATTGAGGAGACAACTATCTATATGACTATGTATATAATTATATATATATACATGCACATATATATATACATAAAAATATGTATGTAAATAACTGTACATAGAAGATGTACAAAATAAAATAGGAGATGATCCTAGAGGGAAAATATTAGCAGTGAGAGAAAAACAAGCAAGTTACCAGGCCTGAATTACAGATGATACAGCCAGGAAATGTGTAAGAAGACTATAAAAATAGGGAAGACCTTAAGTTATAAATCATTTTCATTGCCAAGCAGAGGAATTTCTCTTTGACTCTGCAAATAATAGAGAACCATTGGGTCTTATTGAGTAGGGGTGACATGGTCAGACCTGTACTTCTGGAAAATCACCTTGGTTACTGGAAAATGGAGAAGTTCCAAAAAGTGCTATTCCTTTGTCTCATTGCAGGAGAATTTGAATTCCAAAGGCTAGCTATGCCAATGAAGAATAAGCTTTGGAAATTTTTCCCATGATGATGATTTATTTTGGGGGGGGCTATAGCAACACATGAAACAAAGAAAAAATACAAAATAGCCTTCAAGCACATTGGCCCCTTCTGTTTTGACAGTGACAGTGGCAAGAAAGGGAACAGAAGGTGGCAAGAATCACAATGTTTTTAGACCATCAATACACTTCATTTTGACTATTGCTCCTTTAAAAAAAATTTCCTTAATAACCCTTCACCATTTATTTTTGTAAAATTTTAAGTTCCAAATTTTTCTCCATGCTCCTTTCCCTCCCCCTTACCCAAGACAGCAAACAGTCTAATATAGGTTATACATGTACGTTCATGTTAACCATATTTCCACATTAGTTATGTTGTGAAAGAAAAATTAGAACAAAAATGAAAAACCATAAGAAAGGAAAAAAACAACAAAAAAAAGTGAAAATAGTATAATTCCATCTGCATTCAGACTCCACAATGGTTCTTTTTTTTCTGGATATCAGTAGCATTTTCCACTGTGAGTCTTTTGGAATTGTCTTGGATTATTTTGTTGCTGAGACAAGCTAATCTATCATAGTTAATCATTGCACAGTGTTGCTGTTACTGTACTCAATGTTCTCCTGCTTCTTCTCACTTCACTCAGCATCAGTCCTTGTTAAAAAAAATCAGTTCTTCGGAAATCTGCCTGCTCAACATTTCTTATAGAACAATAGTATTTCATTCATAATAATATTTCATTCATATGCCACAGCTTGTTCCACCATTCCCCAGTTGATGGGCATCCACTCAATTTTCATTTTTGCCAACACAGAAAGAAATATTATAAGTATTTTTCATATATGGGGTCCTTTGCCCTTTTTTATCAGACCTAGTAGTAGTATTGCTGGATCAAAGGGTATGCACGGTTTGTTTGCCATTTGGGCATAGTTCCAGATTGTTCTCCAGAATGGTTGGATCAGTTTACAACTCTACCAATAATGCATTAGTGTTAAAATTTTCCCACATCTTCTCCAACATTTATCATTTTCCTTTTCTGTCATATCCTCTGATCATTATCACTTGGGAAATGGCTTGTATTATACATCTTGACTCAGTTCTCTGCATATTTTAGAAATGAGGCCTTTATTAGAAACACTGACAGTAAATTGTTTCTCTGCTTTCCTTCTAATCTTGATTGCCTTGGTTTTATTTGAACAAAAACTTTTTAGTTTAATAAAATCAAAATTATACATTTTGTATTTCATAATGTTCTTTATTTCTTTTTTGTTCATAAATTTTTCCCTTCTTCATAGATCTGGCAGATAAACTATTCCTTGCTCTCCTAATTGGCTTATGGTATCATCTCTTATGTCTAAATCATATACTAATTTTGACTTTATCTTGGTGTAAGGTGGGAGATATTTATTTAAGTTTCTGCCATACTGTTTTCTAGTTTTCCTAGCAATTTTTGTCATACTAAGTTCTTATCCCAGAATCTTTGTTTTACCAAAAAGTAAATTACTATAGTCATTTATTACTGTGTCTTGTGTACACAGCCTATTCCACTGATCCACCATCCTATTCCTTAGCCAGTTCCAAATAGTTTTGATGATTGTCTCTTTCTAATGTAGTTTTTGGATCTGGTATGGCAAGGCCACCTTCCTATGCATTTTTTTTCCATTCTCTTGATATTCTTGACCTTTTATTCTGTCAGATGAATTTTGTTATTATTTTTCTAGCTCTATGAAATAACTTTTGGTAGTTTCATTTTGACACTGAATAAGTAAATTAATTTAGGTACAATTGTCACTTTTATTTGCTTGCCCTACCCATGAGCAGTCAATATTTTTTCTAATTGTTTAGCTCTGACTTTTTTTGTGTGGAAAGGACTTTGCAATTATGTTTGTATAGTTCCTGGATTTATCTTGACAAGTAGATTCCCAAATATTTTATATTGTCTACAGTTATTTGAAACGGAATTTCTTTTTCTGTCTTTTGCTGCTGGGCTTTTTTGGTAATATATAGAAATGTTGATTATTTAAATGTGTTTATCTTGCAACTTTATTGAAGTTGTCAATTGTTTCAATTAATTTTTAGTCGATTCTCTAACATTTTCTGTGTATACTATTATATCATCTACAATCATCTTTTATTTTTATTTCTTTATTCCCTGTTCTTTCCATTTCTTTTTCTTCTCTTATTGCTAACGCTAGCATTTCTAGTACAATATTGAATGATAGTGGTGATGATGGGCATCCTTGTTTTTCCCCTGATCTTAATGTGAATGCTTCTAGCTTATCCCCATTACATATAATGCTTGCTTCTGGTTTTCGATAGATACTGCTTATCATTTTAAGGAAAACTCCATTTATCCTTATGCTCTCTAGTGTTTTTAACAGGAATGGGTACCGTATTTTGTCAAAAAGCCTTTTCTGTATCTACTGGGAAAATCATATGATTTCTGCTGGTTTTATTATTGATATGGTATAGCGCCAATGAGATATTCACAGCACCTATGGGCAGCCATGAATATGCTGGTGCAATTCTGAATAGTGAAATACAACAGACTGTCCATATAGAAGACAGAACCAAAACATTTATTCAAACAACAGAAAGCCAAATTCCAACAACAGAATGCCAAATCCATCACAGTAACGAAGAAGTCTATACACATTATAAAACCTTCCCACAGACTCCCCTAAGCAAAATCATAAACTCTTTCACTCATGCTAGCCACCTGCCTGCTTGCCTGCATCCTTCCCAACTCTGATGGTTCTCTGTCTAACTTCCTCTCAGCTCTGCTCTAGCTCTGTCTCTTCCTGTTCCACCCATTCAGCAGGCTCCTTCCACTACAGACTGCATGTAACTCAAGATTCCACGTGACCCAGGCAGGTCACGTGACCCTTTTAATGGATGGGAAATATTTTCTCATTAAGAAGCAAAATTACACTAACAATAAACAAAAATACATTATTAATACATGTGATCAATTATGCTGAGGTTTCCTAATATTGAACCAGCCCTGCATTCCTGGTATAATTCTCATAATATATTATCCTTATGATAAGTTGCTATAATGATCTGTTTGCTAATATTTCGTTTAAATTTTTTGCATCAATATTCATTGGGGAAATTGGTCTATAATTTTCCTTCTCTGTTTTGACTCTTCTTGGTTTAGGTATCACCACCATATTTGTATACAAAAAGGAATTTGGTAGTACTCCTTCTTCCCCTATTTTTCCAAATAGTTTATGTAGTATTGGAGTTAATTTTTCTTTAAATATTTGTTAAGGTTTATTTGTAAATCCAACTGGCCCTGATGGCTTGTTTAATTTCTTTTTCTGAAAAGGGATTATTTAGGTATTTTATTTCCTCTTCTGTTAATGTAGACAGTTTACATTTTTATAAATATTCATCCATTTCACTTAGGTTGTCATATTTACTGGCATGCAGTTGGACAAAATAGCTCCTAATTATTGTTTTAATTTCCTCTTCATTGGTGGTAAATTCACCCTTTTCATTTTTGATACTGATAATTTGATTTTCTTTTTTTTAAATCAAACTAACCAAAGGCTTATCTATTTTATTTTTTATTCATGAAACCAGCTCTTAGTTTTATTTTTTAGTTCAGTAGTTTTCATATTATTAATTTTATTAATCTCTCTTTTGATGTTCATAATTTCTAATTTGATATTTAAGTGTAGATTTTCAATTTGTTCTTTTTCAAGCTTCTAGTTACATGCTCTATACATTTATCTTCTCTTTCTCTATTTTATTCATGTAAGCATTTAAAGATAGAAAATTTTCCCCAAGAAATGCTTTGGCTGCATCGTGTAAGTTTTGGTATATTGTCTCATTATTGTCATCCTCTTTGATGAAATTATTGATTGTCTCTATGAATTGTTGTTTGACCCACTCATTCTTTAAGATGGGATTATTTAGTTTCTAATTAATTTTTTGCCTATCTTTATTACATGTAATTTTTATTACATAATGATTTCAAAAGAATGCATTTAATATTTCTGCTTTCCTGAATTTAATTGTGAGGTTTTTAATGCCCTACTACAGGGTCAGTTTTTGTGTAGACATCATGTGCTGCTGAGTAAAAAGGTATAATTCTTTCTATCCCTGTTCACTTTTCTCCAGACATCTATCATATCTAGCTTTTCTAAAATTCTATTCACCTTCTTAACTTCTTTCTTGTTTACCTTGTGGTTAGATTTATGTATTTCTGAGCAGGGAAGTTGAAGTCCCTCAGTAATATAGTTTGCTCTCTGTTTATTGCAGTAACTCCTTTAATTTCTCTAAGAATTTGTATGTTATACCACTTGGCATATAGATATTTAGTATTGATATTGCTTCATTTTCTATGGTATCTTTTAGCAAGATGTAGTTTCCTTCCTTATCCCTTTTAATTAGATCTGTTTTTTCTTTTGCTTTGTCTGACATCAGAATTTTTTTTTAAATCCAGCTGAAGCATGATATATTCTGCTCTAGCTGTTTACCTTTACTCTAAACACATTTTCCTATGTGTTTCTTGTAAGCAACATGTTGTAGGATTTTGGTCTGTACTCCACTCTGCTATCTGTTTCAGTTTTATTGATGAGTTCATCCCATTCACATTCAGTTATGATTACCATCTGTGTCTTTCTCTCCATCTCTTTCTCCCCCACCCTGTTTATATGTTCTCTTTCCTTTTACCCTGACCCTCTTCACCCGAGTTTTGCTTTGTTTCCTCTTTTCTATCTCCCTCTATCTGCCCTCCTGTCAGTAGATCCTTTTCTTTTCCTCCTACTTCTGCCTTCCTTTCTATCAACAGACCCCTTTTCTTTCGTCTTTCCCCTTCTGTTTCTCTATGTGGTAAGATAAATTTCTATACCCAGCTGAGTGAATATGTTATTCCCTCTTTGAATGAAAGTAAGGTTCAAACAATGCTAATACACTCCCTTCTTTCCCTCTACTGGGATAGGTCTTTTGTGTGTCTTTATGTGATACAATTTACCATTTTTTGTCTCCTCTTTTCATCTTCCCCCAGTACAATCCTATTTGTGACCCCTTAATTTTTTTCTATCATTACATCATAGTCAATTTATATGCATGTCCCCTCTCTATATATATTCCTTTTTACTGCCCTAATAGAGATACAGTTCTCAAGAGTTGCAAGTATCATCTTCCCATGTAGGGAAAACAGTTTAAATCTTAATTGAATAATGTTTTTTTTTTCCTTTCCTATTTACCTTTTTATGCTTCTCTTGAACCTTGTATTTGAAGATCAGATTTTCTATTCAGCTCAGGTCTTTTCATCAGGAAAGTTTGGAAGTCCTCTATTTCATTGAATATCCATCTTTTCCCCTGAATAATTATGCTAACTTTTACTAGGTAGTTCATTTTTGGTTGTAATCCAAGCTTCTTTACCTTCCAGAATATCATATTCCAAGCCCTATTGATCCTTTGATGTAGAAGCTGAGAAGTCCTGTGAAATCCTGACTGTGGCTCCTTGATATTTGAATTGTTTTTTGTGGCTCCTTGGAGTATTTTCTCATTGACCTGATAATTCTGAAATTCAGCTACAACATTACCTGGAATTTTCATTTTGAGGTCTTTTTTTAGGAGGTTGTTGGTGGATTCTTTCAGTGGCTAGTTTACCCTCTGGTTCTAGGACTTCAGGGTAGTTTTCTTTGATAATTTCTTCAAAGATGCTGTCCAGATTCTTTTTTTGATCATGGCCTTCAGGTAGTCCAATAATTTCTAAATTATCTCTCCTGGATGTGTTTTCTGGGTCAGTTGTTTTTCCAGAGGTATTTTAAATTTTCTTCTCTTTTTTCATTCTTTTGATTTTGTTTGACTGATTCTTGATGTCTCATAAAGTCCTTAGCTTCCAGATGACTAATTCTACTTTTTAAGGAATTGTTTTCCTCAATGCACTTTTTAACCTTTTTCCATTTGGCCAGTTCTGCTTTTAAAGGAGTTGTTTTCTTCAGTGGATTTTTATGCTTCTTTTTCTAAACTGTTAACTCTTCTTTCATAATTCTCCTGTGTAACTCTCATTTCTTTTCCAGATTTTTCCTACCTGTTTTATTTGATTTTTAAGATCCTTTTTGAGCCCTTCTAAGAGAACTTTTTGGGCTTGAGAGTAATTCATATTCCCCTTTGAGGCTTACATGTAGGACAGCATGTCATTGTTGTCCTCTTCTGAGTTTGTGTATCGATCTTTCCTCTTGCCATAATAGTTTTCTGTGGCCTCAGGTGCTTGTGGCTTGTCCACTGTGCTGAGGGTGGCTCTATCTAGTCCTTGTTGTGTTGGGGTTCTGGGGCTTGCAGTTTGCCTCCTGTGCTGAGACTAGAGGCCTTCCTGCTGGCCTGCTGAGCCAAGACTGAGAGGCCTCTCTGTTGCTAAGCTGTGCTTTAATTAAGAGCCTCCTGCGACACTGTCTCTGCTGGGCTGTGCTCCCCTTTTTTACCCAAGTGAGATATACCATATCTAAAGTCTTTCTAAATTATGTTAAGTTGGAAAATTGTTTCTCTCCATCTTTTTGTGGTTCCTGTCACTCTAGTATCCATTTAGAGACTTGATTTAACATTGTTTTCAAGGCAAACTGGGGACAGCTCATGCAACTTCCTGGCTTCTCTCCACCATCTTGACTCTGTCCTCCAAATGGCTTTTGCTCCTCTTAAATATGAGATCATTGTCCTGTGATCAATGAGTAGACATATTGTCTGCTAATTGTCTACAACTAAAGTTTATAAACCATATCAATCATGGTGTCCTGTTGTAGGAGAAAAATGAATGAAGTTGAAGCTAAACTGATAGATAACTCTTGACTACTTCCTGAGCAGCTTGGTGGCACAATGTATATAGAGTGCCAGTCCTGGAAGACTCATCTCTGTGAGTTCAAATCTGGCCTCAGAAACTTAATTGCTGTGTGAACCTCAAAAAGTCACTTAACCCTATTTGCCTCACTTTCCTCATCTATAAAATGAACTAGAGAAGGGAATGGTAAACCACTCCAGTACTTTTGCCAAGAAAAACCTAAATGGGGTTATGCAGAGTTGGGCATGACTAAAAAATGACTAAACCACAACCTCCTGGAAAGGTAAAGAACAGAGTTGGCAGAATACATATGCTCAGGGGCAACAAGAAGTATTAGTTCATGGGATCTTTGTCTTCATGTATTACAGCAGTAATGAAAACATTGCAGAGTATCACAATGAAAATATTTGCAATGAAGTGGTAGAGAAATTCTAGAAAGAACTTGATAAGGCCACCTACGTCAAATCAGTGCAAAGGTAGAAAAATATCTAAATGACTATAAATATGTGAGAATGCGTGGCTCCAGAACAAAGAGTCAAAAGCTTGTATGTTACACAAAATCATTATGCCTCTACATCTTCATGAATACTTTCTTGATGAAAAGAATTGCCAAGTGTTGGGCATGATGGACTCCAAACAACACCAAAATGAATCAAATAGGTTACTTTTTAACAAACAGAAAAAAAAACCCCAAAACTATTGTAGTTGTGGAAGCTAGCCCTGAGGCAGTTGTCTGTGCCTAGTGAGACCATTGACTTGGTAGAGACAAAATCAAAGTTAGAAAAATACAAGAAAAATGATAATGTGAAAAGGATGTAGTGTACAATTGAAATTATTTAAACCCGAATTATTTAAAGAAGTAAAAAAGAGAGAAATGGACAACAAAAATGAAATCAGACCCAACTTATCAGAAAATCTTATTCAGAGTTTTAAGGAATGTAAATTAATTGTCACAAGAACAAAAGAGCCCAAAAAGCATTTTAGTCAGTAAACATCTGATTCATTTTTCAAGTGGAGAAAGCTAGTTGGCAAAGGCAGTGCTGGAACAGAATATAAACTCATGCCTTAAATTTTATGACGAAAGATGATAGATGGATTATTATCAACATATCATCTCATAAAGCAGAGAGAAGCAGTGGAAAGTGAAATCAGTTAAAAGAAAACTAAGCAAAGTAATCCCAAGGACATTAAGAATAAACATGGAAGGAGGGCTACAAATAGAAGAAAAATAGAAAAGATTTGCAAAAATCATTTTATTTAACTTTTCTCCATCAGAGATGGTAGAACAACCATACTTTGACCCTGATCACAGTCCCAATGGGTTTATAGAGGAGGAGAAAATAATATTAAAAGAACAAAGACGGGAAAGGCAGACATCACAGAGCTATGCTAGAGTTGTGAGGACATTAAGAGACATTAAGGACATTATGCTATCCATACAGTGGGGAGGACATTAAGAAAGTAATATACAATGTATCTAAAAAAGAGTAAGATTCCAAAAGTATGCATGAAAAAAACTTGAACTTTATTAATGCTGGTTAAGAAAGGGATTCCCTGTGTAAAGTCCTCAATACACATTTATTAAAAGCCTATTATGTGCCCAGCACTATGCTAAGCACTGGGGATACAAATAAAAGAAAAAAAAGACTGTCTTTGCTCTTGAGGAACTTACAATCTAATGGGGGAAGATCGTACATAGAAGGAAACTGAAAAGTGATGAGGAAGGATGGGGGAGAATAGGGCATTGTGGGAACTGATGGAAAATGGAAAGTTACCTGGAAAATTCTGAGTCCTCTGTAAAGGAAGACTTTTGGGGGAGTTAGAGGCAACTGAGGGAGCTAAAAAGGTACTGAGTATCAAGAACTGAGTCATTCTGCATGGTGATGAGGTTTCAAAGTGATCAGCTTTATCCTCGAGGAGACATGAAGTTATGAAGTTGAAATGAAGCAGGACCAGGGATAGAAAAGGTAGAAATGCTTCTGTGTATGGACAACATTCTGCTGATCAAGCCCCAAAATGTAGTTTCCTGGGAAACATTTGTAGCCACTCAAAGGAGTTTGTCCTGTCCATCCACGTGGGAAAGATCAATGGATGAAAAAATATCTACTGCCCTCATTTTGGCATACATTTGGATGAACACTCAATAAAGGTTCTATACTAGTATATATCTCTGGGACAGACAGTAGAGGTGGACAACTGGCTGGGCCTAGGGGTAGACAAAAGGAGAAAAGATTTATTTGGATTGCTTTTGCAAAGTTGCAAAGTTTTATAAGCTTAAGTTTCTCATGAAAGTAAAAGACAATATTTCCATACTAATATTTTACTATTACTGCCATGAGATAGTGAGACACGGACCACCACTGCTTTTGGAGATCTAAAGGTGAATATCACATAGAACATGATGGCAAGGTCCATGGTGGTTCTAAGCAGGTTTCAGAATCAAAACAAGAAAGCCTGCCCTCTTCCTTCCCCCGACAAAAAAAGTAAAAGATTTCATCAAGGAACTATGTACTATGGAGAGAGATGAGCTGGTCATGTGGCAAGAGTAAGGAGTGATAGGTATATATGTAAACAGATAGAATGTGCCACTGAGAGTCACATAATGTCTAGAGAAGGGTAGCAAGGGCTTCAGCACATTAGGCACACCCCCTGTATTAAAATTTTGGAACAGCATGGATAAGACTGTCACAGAATGGACTGACATGGAGAGGTCACATTCTGCATTTTTGGAGGTGTTCTTATTGGCCAGACTTGATTCAGAATGGTCTGTACGTTCAGATTTTATTTGGAATAACAGTAGGCACTTGAAATCTTTCTAACAAATAACAGAAGGGAATTCACGTCCTCAAGTTTGATTCCTCTACTGAGTCCAAACATCATAGAACAAATCCCCTTAGTAAAAGGATTTGTTCTGTAAAACTTGGACTCAGTCAAAAGATTTTATCCAAGGACCAGGAAGGTCACATGAGACCTCAAGGCCACAGATTCCCCACCCCTGGTCTAGACTATGGCTGGAGTTCCTGACATTTAAAGTAGTAAGACCATGAAAAAGCTATGCCAATGGTTCAGAATCAATTAAGTACCAATGATGCTTTCAATACCTTTTAAGGAAAAACTGCCCTATCTTGGAATAGGGAGGGGTGAATAAAGCCTTAGGAGATCCAATTCCAGAATATTTGGTATGGACCCTGGTGGACATTACTCTGACCATAGGAAGTAGCTTCCAATTCACCATACTTACAAAATCATTTGAGTATTTGAGAATAGAATTAGAGTGGGAAAAGACTTGAGGCAGAGGTCAAATAGAAGGATATTGTAGTAATCCAGGTGAGAGGTCGTGGGGATCTGAACTAAAATGGTGTCTGTATGAGAACAGAAAGAAGCGAGCACCAGTAAAATACTTTTTGGTGCCTTATTGTGATGTTCAGGTGTTCTTGAATGCCTGTAGATCACTAGCTCTGGTAGGTCCTGCCAAATTGAAAAGGTATTTAGTTGTGGTCTTTCAAATGATCTCAACTACAGTCAAGAAGGCTTAAAAGCAAAAGGTTGTCCACTAGGTCATAGATATATATATATATTTTGGGCCACAACTATTCACAAAGGCCAACATGTAGCGGGGTTGTAATCTACATCAGTGTTTTAAGTCCATCCTGATGAAACAATAAATCTTCTGAAGTCAAAGCAATCAATCCAGCTCAATTCAATAAGCATTTATTAAATGACTGATCTGTGTAAGGTGCTCTATTGGTCCTGGAGATACAAAGACAGAACTCCAAATAATCTGTGTCCTAAGGAGCTCACATCCTGGTGATGGTAAAAGTACAAACAAATGAACAACTATTCTATTCACACATAATAATCCATTTTATTTAACATAATTTGAATTTTGATTAGGTTTTCCATCTTACAATTATGCATGAATATTTTAAAATAGCTTGGGGGTAATAATGTGACTAATTAAATATACAACTAATATTTTTGATTCCTTGGATGATTGAATCCTTGTGTTTTCTAGCGATTTACGAAGTAAATACATAAGGAATGATAATATCACCCATTAATCAATACAAAATTAAAATTGTCCACTTGAATGATGGCACTACCCTTGCTATATAAGCAAAATGAAACTATTCCTTAGGGACATAGTTCAGTATTCACTCTGGGTACATTAATAAAGAATCCATCTTTATATAAGGCTTGATCACAGTATGTGCTGCCTACCTGGTTGATACTTGTTTGTTTGAGCAGATTTTATACACATATGGTCAGTGTGTTTCGCAGAGAAAAAAAAATTGCCACAAGAAAAGTGTGACCACACACACATACACACACAACACACACAAACACACATACACAGTTTTGGGGATTTTTTCCTTCTGTATTGGAAAGGATCCAAGTTTATGTCTTCTTTTTTCTCTTTGCTTTCTGAGTCGGGAAGCTAAATTTTAATTAATTGCCAAATAATATCTTCTGCCTATTAAAAAAAATTATTGAACCAAACCAAAGAGATACTAATGCTTAGGTGTATGCAATTTAATTCAGTTTGCTAAATATTTATTAAACAGTTAGTGTATATGGATCATGTAGTAGGATTAAGGAGGAAAATTTTGATACTCCAACAAACTGTTATTATTAAGTGTCTATTGTGAACAGATTATGAAGCTAGCACTTTGGGAGACACAGCTTTTAGAAAAGTCATGCCCAGCTCTTATGAACCTTATAGTCTAGAAAAGGAATAACACCCCTACACATACACACACATACACACACACACACACATACATCCCTAATTATAATATGCTGTGTTACATAATAAATGCATTTGAGTTATCCAAAGTTTTATGTGATTTTGAAGAAGCAAAGTAATTACTGACAAGGGGATCAGAAGCGGCTTCCTTGGAGAAGTGTCATTTGAGATTTGGGTTACAAAGGATGATTAGGAATTCAGGAAGTGAAGACGGAAAATCTATAAGGGATTATTATAGAGAAGAGAAAAGAGGATGTGTGCATGAGCAAAGACACAGAGATAAAGCACAAATTATGTTTGGAAGACATGGTCATTTAGATCAGTTAGAATGAAAGTGCTCAGAGAGGAAAGTAATATGAAAAGAAGTTGGAAAGGTACCGGTGATGTCAACTTATGAAAGACTTTAAATGGCAGGCAGACGAGCTGAAAATTTGTTATCTGGTAGACAGTAGGGAGCTATTGAAGATCTGTGAGAAACAGTCATGAGCCAACGTATTAATGCATAAGAAAGATTTTTCAGATAATATCTACTCTGGAGACTAAAGATAGAAACACTTGTAGGAGACTTAAGTATTTTAAATTGAGTAAACTCTACTAGGCTGTTAGCAATTGGAATAGAGAGGAGGAGGGAGGAGTTAGGAGAAATATTACCGAGGTACAATCTGTTTTACTTGATGATTGATTAGAAATGAGAGTCATAGGGTCAGAGAAAAAATCAAAGATTATTTTATGTTTACAAAAATGAACTGAGATGATGAATAAGTGTTGCAAACAATATTGAAATCAGGAGGATGAATAGTTTTAGGGAAGATGATGATTTTTGGACCTGTTGAGTTTGAGGAGCTGTCTGAACAGGTTGTTGAAGTTGGATTATTAGCAGTTATGAATGCAGTCCTACAACTCATAAGAGAAGTCAGGACTGATAAAAATTTTGTATTCATCTGCATTACAGCTAGTATTTGAAGTTATAGGGAAGATCGATTTTGCAAAGGGAGGTAATATGTAATGAGGATAATGAAGGGAACTGAACTTCCTTTTGGGAACTTCTACATTTAGGAGATGGGAAGAACATGGGTGAAGAGATATGTTGTATTCCTTTCCCTCATGATCCTTAAAATCTCATAAGGGGACATGACACATAAGTCTATTGCAAAACAATGCTTAAGCAAATGTGGCAGATTAAACATTCAGGGGAAGTCTACCACTTTGACCTTCTCAATAGAACTCTCAATAGACATAGGCAAAAGAATAAAATTGCCAGAAATCCTGAAAAGAAAAATAGTGTTATGACTTTTTACAAAAAAGGTTAATGAAAGACTAGTTCCAATCCAATATATGGAAACAAGCAGCTGTTGTGTATTATGTGCAGATACTGTGCTAAACTCTTTACCAATATTAGCTCATTCTATCATATGTATGTATATGTGCACATATGTATGTATATAACTATCTGTCCTTATGTATACATTGAATAAACGGAGCAGAGCAAAAACACCAAAAGAAATATATATATATATATATATATATATATATATATATATATATATATATATATATATATATATATATATAGTGAAATAGTAACAGGAGGAGCGCCAGAAACAAAATCAGAATTTTCTCAAGATGAAACAATAATGAATGCAATAAAAAAATTGATGATGCAAGTGGAATGATCGAAACCATCATAAGAAAAATAAAGAAGTAATTCTGTGTATCTAAGGAATTGAAACATTGAGGAAACTCAGCCAATTAGAAATTTTCATGGAGCAGAGAGGGTCATAGGTTTAGAACAGAAAGGCACCTTATCTAGTAAAAATAACCTCATTTTACGGATGAGAAAATTGAGGACCCTCTGAGAAGCAAAATGCCTTTCTCAAGATCATATGGGTTGTAGAACTTATGTCCACAGAATCCAAACACAGCACCATTTTGGCTGTACCACATGAACACATCAAACAAAAGTTGAGTTATTTTATTGTGTTATAAAATGGTAGTGTAAACTATGAAAGTGGAAAAAAATTAACCTAGGAACTTGGCTAAAAAAATTTGATGAAATATTGGTGACAAAGTGGAGGATCTAGAGGGCACATAAAGAAGAGGAATCCTCATAATTATTATACTTCCAAAATATGTAAAGAAAATAATCTGACTACTTAGTCTTTAACAATGGTTTAAGAAAAATTTCCAGAAATTTTGAAAACAAGTGACGTATTTCACATAAACTGAAATTACAAGCTGCCATCATAGAAAATATTCAAAATTCAACTCATCAGGATGCATCCTTCTCAAATTTGAATATTACAGTGACAAGGAAATAATTCTATAAACAATTAGAGAGGCATCACTTGTTTAAAAAAAAAACCGCCAATTTAAATTTCATGTTACTTTTCTACAAAGATGAGGAAAAAAAAGGAAAACAGAAGATGCTGGAATGTGACATAAAATATTGAGGAATTTAGGACTTAATCCCCAAATCAGTTTCCAGGAAAACCGAGAATTCTTTTTAAAATAAAAGATGAATATTAAGAAAACTTTGAGCAATAGCTTTGAGCAATTCAGACAGAGCTAATTAAACCTCAGTGAAACTTTTGACATGGAACATACATAAGCACATCTAAGCTCTTTGAATGTTCTACAGTTGGAAGGAGCACAAATAATTTGGGTTTTCAAACTAAGTACTTAAATTAAGAGTTTAAAATGATGAACAACTTATGTTCAGTCACACCCTTATGAAGTTACTCTTCATGACCCCATTTGGGATTTTCTTGGCAAAAATACTGGAGTTGTTTGCAGTTTCCTTCTCTAGTCTATTTTACAGATGTGGAAACTGAGGCAAACACAGTTAAGTAATTCACAGAGCCACGCAGCTGCTAAATGTTTAATGCTGTATTTGAACGCAGGTCTTACTGACACCTGATTCTCTATCCACTGCACCACCTAGATGCCGGTGGTGAGTTTTTCTTTAATAGTTCCTATATTTGAAAACACCAATAATTTCATTGATATAAGGAAATTCCAAGGAGGAAACTCTCTGTTAATGCAGATAGATGCCTACTCTGCAACTAGTATTATTAAAGAATTTTGTGGGATGTGAAGAAGTAAGTAACTTGCCCAAAGTTAAGAAGTCACTACTTGGCTGAGACAGGACCTACCATGCTATCTTTAATTCAATGCGAGGCATTGAAAAATAATAACATTATTTTATTTAACTACTAGATGACGTCCTTTCACTTAAAGAGGGTAAAAGTAAAGATGAGAGAGAACGAATAGGTAAAGAATTGCATTCACTCATTACAAATAATGAAAAAAAGGATTGGCACAGAACTTATGGTAAAGAGAAAAAGAATAAGCAATTCTAGAGAGAAAATACTGTCTTAGTTAAGCATTGTGGTGGGTTGAGAAGACAGGGCATGTTTTATAAACTTATATTGAGAAACAACTAACATGCCAGTTTCAAGAGGAAAAAATGAACAGGTTATTAAGAAATTGCTGTGTAAAATCTCATGATGGCTAACAATTCTCAAGTGCAAATATTTAAATAGAGAAAGCTATCATACTATTTGCCCTTTGTATGACATACATATGGAACTAATCCTTAAACCTAGCAAAGATAAAACAGAAAAAGGAAAAAGAAAATCTATACACCCAAAGCCAGATTCAGGAGAGATGGCAAATACAAGTAGAATGAAAGGCAATCCATGACCTCAAAGACCTTGCATTGTGATGGGGCAATACTGTGCATAAAAAAGGGAGGGAGGGCATAGTAAAAAAAAAAAAATCCTGTGGCAAAGTCTGCCTTGCAGCTTGGAGAGGAAATTGGCCTGGGTCTTCTTTTTCTTAAAACAAATTGTCTATAAGGAATCAGCCAGAGAGAGAGAAAGAGAGGAGCTTCTGGGGTGACTGAGTACTTCCAAAGTGAAAAGTAATCCAGGAGTGGAATGAGCTTCCAGGGTGACCAGGTGTCTCTGGCATGGTTGAGAAAGTTCTTTAGAGATGACTGTTGGGGGTGGGGAGGGGATTTGTTTGTTGTAAGGTTTGTTGACCTTGAATCATTATATCAATGTGAGCTGTTAATGGTAACCTCATTATACTGAAGTTGTACCTTTGTGTAAAGAAAGCTTTATAGTTGTAATGCAGACTGTCATGGGTAGTTGTTATATCATGGACAGTTAATTGTTCCATACCCTGCTACATTTAATTAACACAAGTTAAGAGTCCAAAGAGTCAGGGATTGAAGTATCTTCAGATTTGTAATGTACCCATTAATTCTTTACCCAGTTATTAAAAAGTGATATCTAAAATGCATGAAAATAGAGCTATGTAATCTTTTTTCTTTTCACCCTTTAAATCTAATTTTGTAATTAGATTTTTAAAAAACTAACTTTAATTTTTATATCCAATTTTATTTGAGATTACTCTTTGAAATACTACGGGGAGATATATAAGAACATTGGAGCTTTCATGTAAATGGTTATTTACTTTCATGAGTTTTGTCTTGCCTTTTGCTATTAATTAGAAAATCAGTGAATTTCAAATGTAATTTTAAGAGCTTGAGGTCATTTAGATAAGGCATTAATTTCATTCAACTCCTCATTAATTAGGAGACTGCTGTTTCTAGCCATCTCCCCACCTCACTACTGGTAACTGGGATGGCTCATTTGTTGTTAATACACTTTTTTTTTTTTTCAAACTAACTTCAGCACAAATTCCCTGTCAGTTCCTATATGTCCCTTGTAAACCTAAATAGATATTGTAGAATTATCTTTCATCCCATCCTTCCTTCTTTAGCCTCAATGTAATACTTTCTCCATATTAACCTCTGAGTAATTCTCTCTGTACTCTGGTCCCCTTTTGCTCCCAATGGGGAATTTTTATTGGTGTGGTTTTCATTTGTAATGCTTCTAAGACTCTCAGAACTTTGTGCTATACATTATACCTATATTTATATTCGTAAATTAAGTCATTTTATCATTCCAAAACTGTTGGGGGTGTAAGCTCAGTTCCATGTGGACAGTCTCGGGCGGGTAAAGGTGAGGACTTCTAAACCTTAGAGTTCTCATGAGGCCCCCAGGGAACAGCAGGGAATTGAGGTGTGAGACCCAGCTATCTCCTGCATTTCCGCCTCTTCCTGTGGGAAACGTGCTGGGAGAGAGCATCCCCGCCCTCGAGATTGGCCCGGGTCTGAGCACACCTATTGTTGTCTAACAGGCACAGTATTCAGGTGCAAACTATGTGGCAGGAGAGCTTAAGTAGGGTCAGGAAAGCCTGAAGGCGCTCTTAGCGCTGAGGGGCCCTTAGAGGACAGAAGGCCCCTCTTCCTTCTTTTATTTTCTAGTCAGATACTTCATGTTATTTTTGAATAATTTCTATATGCCATTACTATTACTCAGGATCATGAAAGGCTTAGAATAAATGCTCGCTAAGAGCTGGTGATGTTCATTTGAATTTTTCTATAGTACCACATTATTAGTAGTAGTAGATGCATGACAGATGTATTATCAATGCAGTATTTATAAGGATTATAGGCTTTCGTTTTTAGCCATTTTTTAGGAGCTTCTACAAGCTCAAGCCATTACTCATGATCGATGAATATGTATTTCCATTGTGGCTTTTGGGAAAATGTTTTTCTTTTTCTGATCTCTTGAACTGATTGTTTAATGTTTTTTGACCATGACTGCAGATAACCCTAGTTTATATGATAGTGGATTATCTTCCAGAAATGGAAGTTGCTACCATTTCTTGAATGCTGCAAGGGTATTTTAAAATGTTGAATGGTGCAAGATTATGACTGTATTTCTTCATAATTATATCAACATCTATTTATATACTTACACAGATACTTATTTGTTCAAATAAAGAACTTTTCCTCTGAAAAGAGTGATTATGGGAAGGAAGGAAACAATCATTCGGACAGTACCATTGGGTGCCAGTCTCTATGCTAAACACTTTACAACTATTTTCTCATTTGAGCCATATGACTCTGGAATATAGGTGCTATTATTATCCCCCTTTATAGTTTAGGAAACTCAAACAGATGGATATCAAGCAGCTTGCCTAGGGTTCATGGCTATTAAGTTTCTTAGACTGGATTTGAAATCATCTTCCTGATTCCAAGCCCAGTTCTCTACCTATTGAGCTACTACAGAAAAATATGCCCTAATGGATTTCACTTCCATTGTACCTTTTTAAGTGAATCAATCTGATCACCAGTAGAATGGTAAATTTTAAAATTTATTTGCATCTCTCTGTATCTGAACTGAAAATATAGTTATATGTGGGTTTCAAACAGTGCAGTCTTGTATACTGTGGTTACCTTTACTTTTATATCATTATTAATATACACCTACCTGTATATACATAAACCTAATTTAATACTAGGGAATGGGATTCATGTGTTACTGAAAGGTCTCACAAGGTTTTGTAAATCCCTTTGATATAATTCATGTTGTCTTTTGGACATCTTTTCTGACTTTCTGTTAATACTCTTGCATAGACTACAACTTTTACCCAATGTAAAGTGATATAGATGAATGAAGCAATTATGGGAACCAGAAAGATGACATCACTTGTGAAGGGTGTTAAATTAAATTTTCTATAAGCCTAAAATAAAGGAGAGTATATTGGATCTGCAACATGGAGATGAAAAGAGACATATTTTTATTTGTACAGTACACAATGCAAACTTGATTAAATAACTAATAAAACTCTAACTTTGACTTCATTCAAACTAAATTGAAAAACCAAACCACTTCTTAAAGATAACATGAAATCGAGATATGATAAGTATTATGCCACAGGTACCTTGTGGTAGTTGCCTTTGACATGTCATTAGGAAAAAAAGAACGAGTTAGATATCTGATGAAACCATTTGTTTGCTTAAATTTAAGTGCCTTATTAGACTGTCCTTGAAGACAAGGGACTATTTTTGCCTTTATTTGAATCCTTAATGATTAAAACAATGCCTGACATATAGTAGGTCATTAATAAATACTTATTGACCTGACATTGCCAATTTTCAAAAAATATTACCTTGGTGTAAAAGAACACTAACCTTTCGATCGAACTAACTGATGACTTAGAGCAATAGCATTTTTTCAGACAACATATATAAAAATGATGTTTATGCATCTGTGTATGTTTGTATGTTATATAAAGAGAGATATATATATGTCTAAATAAAGCCTCATACTTAAAACCATTACTGAGAATAAACCAGTTAACACTGTGAACTGATGTGTGATCTATAGCAATAGTGCTTTGTTGATTTTGTATACAATAAATAATCTTAGACAACAATGTTTTTTTTCCAGTCTCTATATCTAATATGTTCAGGAGTGAGGCATTAAATAATGAAAGATCATTGGACAGCTTTACAAGGCCAGTTTTATTTGTTATTTGTGTGATTATGGGCAAGTCAGCTAATTTCTCTGAGCTTCAGTTTCTTTATTTAAAAAATGGGGAAATACAGATTTCCTTGCCTTTCTTACAAGGTTATTGTGATGATTAAATAAGGTAAGGTGGTTGCAGTGTCTTTGAAAACTGCAAAGAACAATTAGAATGTAAAGGGGTAATATTGTTTCGTACTATGCCAAGAAGAACAAGATATGAATCAACCAGAGTTGAACTTCGGATTTTTTTCTTTCTATTATTCAAGTAACAAGTATTCTTTAACTCCCCTAGTTCTTCCCTACCTTAAGTTTCCTAACCATTTGATATAGGGAGGGAAAAAATCACCAAAATGAGTCAACAATACAAAAATAAAACCCCAAATTAGAAAAAATCAAAGAACATTTGCCTTATTAATTCACTGTAGGGAAGTTAGGACATCAACTCCGTTTCATCCTTGTATCCTACAGAGTGGAAATTTTATTTCTAGCCTTTATTTGGTATAAAAATGCTACTATAACAAAATAATTTGAATGTCCTCTGGAGTCTTTTACACTGGAATTATGCGTATCTATATTCTTATAGGCATGATGGTAAAAGTGATGGCACTTTACTTTTCTCTGTTCACTTATCGTTATTCTTCTCTGCCCATTCTGCACAACTCTGCCTCATGTAAATCCAGTTCACACAGAAGACAAGACACAGGATGAAGTAACAGCCAAATGGGCTGATCCCAAACCCCTGATGTGTACACTCAGCTGCCCCCTCCCCTGTCACTTGTCATACCTGCCCAGGGCTGCACATACAAACAACACTTGGATTTGCAAAAGAGCTCAATTCTAACTTCTCAGTGCCATGGAAAACCAAAAGACAGAAGCTTATCGTAGCTGGGACATCAGCTGCACTCTGGGATTTAGAAGAACTCAGTCAGACAACTGAGGAGCAGATTGAAGAACTTGGCCATATTCGTGGCTAGGAAGCCCTCAGAGGAAAAGAGACAAATATCCAGATGGACTATGTCTGTCCTCCCAAGAAGTCACCTGGGACAGAGACAAAAACTGGTGAAAATGCAAATTTCCCAGTGTGACTGAGAGGTTTAGAGGACTTTCCCTTGGGGAAATGAGGGGAATCCCCCATTTACTGCTGAAAAAAATCACTTTCTAATGGTACTAAAATGCTATGATTAATTTGAGGCTCAAATAGAAAGAGAAAGAGAAAATGAGCTAGAAAAACTCTGAATGTTTAAATGTTTTTCTTCTTCATGATATCTGAATAGAAAAAGAAGGCTTTTCTTATTTTCAGTGGTTGTCAAAATATGCAGTAGCAGTTCCTAAAAGTTAAATTTCTAAAATGAGGATATAAATTTTCCCAAAGGGAACTTTGCCACATATCTTGTGTTCTTTTACAGGGTGATTTAGTCTATCACCAAAAATATCCCAAACTAGATATTAAAATAAAATCAGGGATGAAATAATTTTTTTTTCTTTTTTAAAAAAATCATTTACTTATTTATTTTAAGTTTTCAACATTCATTTCCACAAAATTTTGAGTTCCAAATTTTCTCTCCATCTCTCCCCTCTCCCCACCCCAAAATGCCAAGCATTCTGATTACTCTTACCACCAGTCTACCCTTCCTTCTAACATCCCTCCCTTCCCTTATCCCCATCTTCTCTTTTGACCTATAGGGCAAGATAAATTTCTATACCCCATTACCTGTATTTCTTATTTCCCAGTTGTATGCAAGAACAATACTCAGCATTTGTTCCTAAAATTTTGAGTTCCAACTTCTCGTTTCCTCCCTCCCCACCCATCCCCACTGAGAAGGCAAGCAATTCAATATAGGCTATATATGTGTAGTTTTGCAAATGATTTCCATAATAGTCATATTGTGTAAGACTAACTATACTTCCCTCCATCCTATCCTGCCCTCTATTTCTTTTATTCTCTCTTTTGACCTTGTCCCTCCCCAAGAGTGTTTACTTCTAATTGCTCCCTCCTCCCATTTGCCCTCCCTTCCATCATCCCCACCCCCTGCTTATCCCCTTCTCCTCTACTTTCCTGTATTGTAAGATAGGTT
The DNA here is from genome assembly GCF_028372415.1 of Notamacropus eugenii. Taxonomy (NCBI): domain Eukaryota; kingdom Metazoa; phylum Chordata; class Mammalia; order Diprotodontia; family Macropodidae; genus Notamacropus; species Notamacropus eugenii. Next base: position 395,390,899 of record NC_092876.1, read on the forward strand.
TTCACACCATTGAGTATGTATTTTATTCCTTCCTTGAGCCAAATGTGATGAGAGTAAGCTTCACTTTTTCCCTCTCACCTCCCCCTTTTTCCCTCCATTTTGAAAAGGCTTTTTCTTGCCTCTTTTATGAGAGATAATTTGTGCCATTCCATTTCTCCCCCGAATATATTTCTCTCGCACCCCTTAATTTTATTTTTTTAGATGTGATCCCTTCCTATTCAGCTCACCCTGTGCTGTGTGTGTGTGTGTGTGTGTGTGTGTGTGTGTGTGTGTAATCCCACCAACTACCCAGATACTGAGAAAAGTTTTGAGTTATAAATATTGTCTTTCCATGTAGGAATGTAAACAATTCAACTTTAGTAAGTCCCTTGTGATTTCTCTTTCCTGTTTACCTTTTCATGCTTCTCTTGATTCTTGTGTTTGAAAGTCAAATTTTCTTTTCAGCTCTGGTCTTTTCATCAAAAATACTTGAAAGTCCTCTATTTCCTTGAAAGACCATTTTTCCCCCTGAAGTATTATACTCAGTTTTACTGGGTAAGTGATTCTTGGTTTTAATCCTAGCTCCTTTGACTTCTGGAATATCATATTCCTAGCCATTCGATCTCTTAATGAAGAAGATGCTAGATCTTGTGTTATCCTGATTGTATTTCCACAATACTTGAATTGTTTCTTTCTAGCTGCTTGCAGTATTTTCTCCTTGACCTGGTAACTCTTGAATTTGGCTACAGTGTTCCTAGGAGTTTCTCTTTTTGGATCTCTTTCAGGAGGTGATCAGTGGATTCTTTCAATATTTATTTTGCCCTCTGGTTCTAGAATATCAGGGCCGTTTTCCTTGATAATTTAATGAAATATGATGTCTAGGCTCTTTTTTTGATCTTGGCCTTCAGGTAGTCCCATAATTTTTAAATTGTCTCTCCTGGATCTATTTTGCAGGTCAATTGTTTTTCCAATGAGATATTTCACATTATCTTCCATTTTTTCATTCTTTTGGTTTTGTTTTGTGATTTCTTGGTTTCTCATAAAGTCATTAACCTCCATCTGTTCCATTCTAGTTTTGAAAGAACTATTTTTTTCAGTGAGCTTTTGAACCTCCTTTTCCATTTAGCCAGTTCTGCTTTTGAAAGCATTCTTCTCCTCATTGGCTTTTTGAACCTCTTTTGCCAATTGAGTTAGCCTATTTTTCAAGGTGTTATTTTCTTCAGCATTTTTTTGGATCTCCTTTAGCAAGCTGTTGACTTGCTTTTCATGATTTTCTTGCATCTCATTTCTCTTCCCAATTTTTCCTCCACCTGTCTTACTTGATTTTCAAAATCCTCTTTGAATTCTTCCATGGCCTGAGGCCATTGAATATTTATTTTGGATGTTTGGGATACAGAAGCCTTGACTTTTATGTCTTTCCCATTGTTCTTCCTCATCTGAAAGGATGGGAGAAGATACCTGTTCACCACAAAAATAACCTCCTGTAGTCTTATTTTTTTTTCCTTTTTTGGGCATTTTCCCAACCAGTTACTTGACTTTTGGGTCTTTTGTCAAAAGTAGGGTATACCCTGGGGACCTGTAAGATCTCAGTTCCTCCAAAGTGGCACAGTGAAGCCTGCACACTCATCAAGCAATCAGAAACTTTTGTGCCCAGAATCTGCAAGTCAATGAAACAATTCGAAGAAAGTTTTTTGACACAAGTCTGTTTCCTCCATAGTCAAAAGGAATTGCAGAAATAGTATTTGTCACAAGTAGGAATTTTGAAGAAGGTAATGATGCCCCATCAGGGAACATTGGGAAGATATTTTTTGTTGGTCTTTTGTTGAGTAAATGATAGGGTAGCATAACTAATACAGGACTCCTTAATTCAGCAATGGTTGCAAAGAGACATTTTCTTACATTTGGTTCTTAACAAAGACCATCCACTGTTGCAAAAAATTGACTTTTTCTGATCTCTCATCTTCTCACTCATGTGAGGACATATGGGTCATCTTCCTTTCAACTACATAGTGAGAAACTTTCTAGAGATTCAACTTATGTATTGGTGCTAAAGAAGTCAGAAGTCTTGGTAAAATTATTTGATAATTTATTTAGGTTCCAAAGTAGTAGCTTCTTTTCTTCCTGGAAATGTGTTTATAAAATGATTGACTTTAGTTTTATAAATATGGGCTCTTTTCTCTTCCTTCTTTCTATGACTCCCCTCCCCACTCAGCTGTCTTTTACTTATATGTGAAGGTATATAGAATGGCTAACAGCTCATACATGAGGACAGGTCAAAGAAATGGGAGCAATTTTGCCTAAACACAGAACAGGGAGTGGGGAAGGCAGCTTACCTGCCCTTAAGTATTTGAAGAGCTACCATCCGGAAGAGGGATTCAGAAGCATTCTGCTTGTACTCCAAAGGCTAATTTATGTAGGCACAAAGAGTAGAAGGCAAGTTTAGACTTTAAGGAAAATCTTTCAATGTAGAGATATCTACAAATGAAATGGATTGCCTCTGGAGGGAGGAGTTTCCCTGTCCACGAAGACTTCCCTGCAAAGGGGTTTCAGTGTTATGCAGGGGTGGAGAACCTGTGACCTCAAGGTCACATGTGATTCCCCACCCCTGTAAAGAGAATTCTTTCTTTATGTATGAATTGGACCAGGTAGTTTTTGAGGTGAGTGCTAATAGCATTCAACTGGGTGTCAATAATCCTAGCTCAAATCCTTCCTCAGACACTTATAAACTGTGTGACCCCAGGCAAATTATTTATCTTCTGCTTGCCTCAGTTTTCTTATCACTAAATTGGGGGTGACAATAACACCTACAATGCTAGGTTGTTGAGAGGATAAAATTTGTAAAGGGCTACCTTAGTTAGGTGGCACAGTATATAGATCTCCAGACCAGGAGTGTAGAAGACCCGAGTTCAGCCTCAGACATTAAATAGCTGTGTGACTCTGGGCAAGTCACTTAACCTTGTTTGTCTCAACTTCCTTACCTGTAGAATGAGTTGGAGAAGGAAATGGTGAACCACACCAGTATCTTTGCCAAGAAAACCCCAAATTGGGTAATGAAGAATCAGACATGACTGAAACTACTGAACAACAATTATAAATCTTAAAATGCCACATAGCTGTACGTATATGCATTTACAAGTTCACTCTAAATTCAATCAGAAAACAAATTTTCTCCCATGCCACAGTTACCGTATGAAATAAGTATCTCGTTAACCTTGTGATGAGGCATCTTTTTAGAATGTGGTTTTCAGTGCATTTTAGTGAAGTCATCAGGTGACTGATGATCTGACCTTTTGAATTTTCCTCATGGCAGCCTCTGTCTTTTCATTTTCAGGCATTGTTACTCACCTTGTGGAGCCTATGCCCAAAGCAAGCTTGCCCTGGTACTTTTTTCCTACCAGCTACAACAGCTCCTGGCCGCTGAAGGGAGTCATGTGACTGTCAACGTAGTAGACCCCGGAGTGGTGAACTCTGACCTCTACAAACATGTGTTCTGGCTTTTAAAACTGGTCAAGAATCTTACTTACTGGTTCTTGTTCAAGGTAAACAGTCATTCATTTGATGGGGATACATGTTTGCATGTGTATGCTGTATGTGGTTATGCTTTGTGCAATCTGTCTATGAATCTGGGAACCCCACAAATTAACCTGTGGATGATATCTATTTTGATATAAGCAACTTTGCTTTTTAATCTTATATCAATCTGTTAGTCAGTCGGTCAGTCAACAAGCATTTATTAAGAATTTACCACAATGTGCCAGGCTCCGGGGATAAAAAAAAAAGAATGAAATAATCCTTTCTTTGTCTGATTCTTTGGGGCTCTCTGAGCTCTCTGAAAGAGGTTTCAGCATTTGCTACCCAGAGAACTAATTTGAGAAACAGTTTGCCCTGAGTTTTTGCTTACCAAACTGGGCTCCAATGGAAAGATTATTACACTTGGGGTCAGAGAACCCAAGTTCAAATCCTGTCTTTGACTTTCACTACCATTGTTTAGACAAATCACTTCTCTTGACCTAAGTTACTCCATCTGTAAAATAAAGGTCCTGAACTAGATGAACCCTTTAGATCCCATCCAAGTTTAAACCTTCTTCATGGGTCTGTGATTTTTATTGGTGCAGGAGTGCTGAAGGTCATTGAGATGATACACTGACCATTTAGAAACTTAACAGGATATCACTTAGATGACATAAAGGCAGTGGAGGTTTTGTGCCAAGGGTGAGTCACCCACTTAGTCACTTGGGCTGTTGTATATCCTCTAGTTTCTCATATCTGACAAAAGGCGCTAAGGTAGAGAACATTCCTAAAGCTGTAATCATAAAGCAATGTCTGTATTCTTTTGTGGGCAATAAAAGAGATTTAGAATAGCTGGCCAAAGGTTTTGAGGACCATTGAAGTTTAGGAAAAACAAAATCACTTTGATGGCACAATGAAAGAACTACAGAACAGGGCCTGCATCCGGATGGAGTTCAAGTTCCAGAAATCTGTGACATAACATTCCCTGACATCTGGTATCTTACTGCTCTTGTTAGCTGATAAAGATGGACACAGACAGCAATATTCTGTAATACCAATAAAGAGCATAAAGGCACTCCTAAATATTACTTAAATGATGCTGTCTAGATTGGACACTAATTAAGAAAAGAAAGTAAGAAAAAAAGTAAAGTAAAAAAAACTACTTGATAATTTTGACAAGTCTTTCTCTCTTCTTTCTCAATGACTTCATAGCTTGGTAACTCTTCTGTTTGAACTGTCCTTCACTGACATATGTCTTCTCCTTTCAAGAGAACTATTTCTCTTACATGTGAAGGTGGCATAGTAGATTGAGTGTTGACTTTGGAATTAGGATAATCTGGATTCAAGTCCTGCCTCTACCAAATGTTGGCTGAGTGTTAAGTCACTTAACTTCTTGGTGCTCAGGCAAGTCTCTAACGTTGTAGGTTGGGGATCAGCACTGGTAGCATGAGTTTCCTTCCAAGAAGTTCCCTATACCACTTTGCTCACAGGTCTGGACCTGTGAGCAAAAACAAAAAGAAAAAAGAAAAAAACAAATTCCATGCACTAAGATTCCCTAGGCAATGAGTGAGAGTAAAACTTACCAGAAGTTTAAACATTTCATAGACACTGACCATGTTTATCTAAGAGTATGTTAGCCCTCAAGTTGAAAGGGTGTGGCAAGGAAATGTATGTAGGAACCAAATAGAAAAATTTTTGTAAGAGTGTCCAATAAGGTCCAAACTTGTATTCAAATGTATAGTATGAGGGTGACTTGAAAAATGGATCAGCCAGGAGCACTTGACCAATAGAGGAAACCCAAGAGTGAGAATGCTGCTCATATGTGTTCCATATGGCTGTGACTTCTCCCCTTCCATTCTTTTGACTTTGAACCTGGAGACTGGAGAAATAGGTGAAGGATGAAAAAGAACAGATGCCATCCTCTAAAACCATAGGATCTAGAGTGACAAAGAACCTTAAAAATCATCTTGTTTTACCTCCACCCCCTCAGGTGCTTAGCAGAGTGACTAACATTTCGCAAGTCCTTAATAAATGTTTATTGGTTCGATTTATAGATGAGGAAACAGAATCAGAAAGGTTTGGTGATTTGCCTAAAGTCACATGGGTTGAAAGTAGCAGAACCAGCATTGAAACCTAGTGTTCAGACTCACAACTCAGGGTTCTATCCTAACAATAAACAACAACCATGTTAATTACTTATAATATCCTTCCTTCTCACTCTCCACAATCTATCTGTGGTTGTTGCACAGCCCTCCCCCACTCAAATCAAAGGCAACTGCAAGTCATGTCATCATCGTCTTGTCATGATCCTCTTCAAGAATGAAGGGCAAACACAAGCATTAGGGAGAATTGCTCTGAAAGTTTGATAAGAGTAATTAGAATGTCATATAAGCTTGCTTCATATTTAACTTCTAGCCAAACCTTTTCAACTCCCTTCAGACTGGCCATTGACAGTCTAGCTGCTAGCAGTGGCAGTAGTTCTAGCTTTCCCCATCATCCTATTGGCTATAGCATATGGGAACAATTTATTAGCCTAAATCAACCCCTCTTTCAAATTGGATAGTAAATCATCTCCTAAAAAATTGAGGGTGAGCATAGCATTTTTCCAGAAAATCCAGGGCTAAAGTTACCAAAGCTGATAAGCTTAAATCACGAGGCATTTGGTTCTTGCGGGGGAAAGTGAGTTGTTATCTAAAAAGAGAATCTGGCTCATGGCACAAAAGTTGATATTTTCTCTGTGATTCTCTATCGTGAGAGCCTGATAAGCAAACGTTCCATTTAGGTCAGAATCTTGAAGTTGGCTGCAGGTGGCAAAGCCTCATGCTTAAAATATTGCTCCATGCGTCCCACAGGGTTTCTTAGATACTCATAGGTCTGTGACTTCATCACTGTGCATGTTCCTACCCGTACGGATCATGACTCATCCACATCTTCTCTTCCGGTGTGATTTCTGTCCACTTTTTGTTTGTTTAACTTAAGTTTTCTGTATAAGATTGAGTCAATATACTGGAAGACTTCCTCAGGTTGTTTTAATATCTGAAGAGTACAATTGGAACACTTGGGGATGGCCCATCTTGTTATACAACTGATCTGTCTCTTTGATTGTAGTTTTTCCCAAACTGTGATCTCACTATGATAGGGAATTAGTGAGAATTTTCCTCTGCTAATTCAGACCAACATCTGTTTTACAGCTAACAATTTTAGAGTTGTCTCAGTCAATAAAATGTTAGGTGAGTTGCCCAGACTCACAGGGTCAATATGTATCAAAGACTGGACTTGAACCTAGATCTTCCTAGCTCCAAGGCTATATATCACAGCCTTCCTCTTCATCCTGTTAAAGCCCTGTAATGATATCTCCTCAGATGTATGTCATCCTTGTTAATCTACTTAGACCTATTGATGTCCACTAGGCATTTTCCATGATATTTTGGGTCACCTACAAATTATAATTCTTCTGAGAACACGATGTTGCATGATATGTTATATACCATCAGGATCCCCAGATGATGTTAAAAAAAAAAAAAAGAGGAGCTATTATAGTGATGAACAGTTGGAGCTAATTCAAATGCTTCATGGTAACATATTGAATTTATTATCTGTCATAAAAAAGTGAGCAGTATGTAATAGAGATTTGTAAGTTTATATAAATCATCTTTTCCCTGTTCTACTATATATATATATATATATATATATATATATGAAAAAGCTAATTTGTTTTCTTTTGGTGTTTAAGAGCAAAATTAATAAATCCATTTTTTAAAAGAAAATTACAGCTACCAAATTTCAACATGCAGTTTATCCAGCTCTCATCCTCCTACTCATTCATGGGTCTAACTGACTATCTGGGGGTACCTGCCAAAGGTCTCAACTAGTACATTGATTCAGCTGTCTTTCCCAAATGCACAGCCTGAGTTGGAGAAAATGTGTTTTCCATAGAACTATAGGATTTAAAACAAAAAGAAACCTTAGAGATCAGAAACTGAGACCCAGAGAAATCAAGTGATTTTGGTCAAGTTACACAGCTTTAAATTTAGTATTCTTTCCATCACACTTTTTGTTCATTCCTTTTGTTTTTTGAGTGTGAGTTGTTAGATTAATTTTTTCAAGGGACTATAGGAGACTGGTAGTTTTGCAGGGCTCCAATAAATTAATAAAATGGGACCTGCAAATGGGGATATTTTGGAGAATAATAAAATCTTTCATATAGACCCTGTTCAAGACAGCCTTTGTGACCATGGTGAGTACCCTATACTCTTGCCTTATCTTTCTTGTATGCCGTTGTCAGACTCAGCGGGTCATTTAATAGAGTCATCTCTGGGGTAGCATCAGTCTTGTAATACCGCATCATTTTAACATGTTTTTAACATTAATCTCTATGGACATGAGTTTCCTTAGCTATAAAATGAGGGGGTTCAACTAGATTGCCTCCAAGATCCTGTCCAGCTCTAAATCTGTGATCCTATTTTAACATATATGGATAGCCCATGGTTTTTGAAGGCTATTTCAGTACAGTGTAAGCTCTGATAGGGCCTGATCAGCTTTGAATATTGGCCCTATGATATAGTCATCAATTCATCGGTAGGTTTTTTATCCAAGGACCTGACACATCAAGTTCAGAAAGTCTCATCAATAGGTTGTTTGCAGTGTTTCTTTTGGGGGGGGGGGGGTGGGGATATAACAGCTTATGAAGACCATCTGCAACTAAGGGGTTCCAGTCTTCAATGGTGTCATAAGAATCCTTACCAGTAAAATTTTGAAGTATTATAGCATGTGTTGTAGATACTGTCTTTGAAGAGAGCTTCTTCACTACTTAGAAGGTCATAGATAAAGAGCAGAAAGTGATCTTAGATGTCATATAATCCAGCTTCTTCCTTTCTACAAATGAGAAATCAATGGCTACAAAAGTTGTGACTGGCCCCAGGTTACATGGGCAACGTGTTACAATGGCAACATTTGAATTCAGGTCCTATGACTCTTTTCCAGCATAACAGCTCTCTACCTCCCTCAGCTATATTTCAGTTGTTTGAAGAGAAACCTATAAGGTAGAGTTTTGTTCTTCCACATTAAATGTTTTTGTTCGTGTATGTATTAATTTACTCATACATGCAATAATTCATTCGTTTAATGATTGATTTGTTCATTGAAACTAACAAACAATATATACAATAAGTCTTTATACCTCATTTTAAAAAAATTATTTTATTTTGCTGTTAATTTATGGAATAAAACACATTTTCATAATATAGCACAATTAAAAAGAAGATTTACATAAAACTATATCTACTATGCAAAACTTGCTATTTCTTTCATATATTACAACAAAATTATCATGTCCATTTTTTTCTATGATGAAACATAAAGATATATATATACATATATAATTATTATATTATATATATATATATATACATCTATTTATCAGTTTTTTCTCTGGATGCAGAGAGTCTTTCTCCATATGTCCTTTATACTTAATTTATGTATTTATAGTATAAAAAATAACTTATTCGCTCAGAGTCATTATTAAATCAGTATTGCTGTTACTATATACAATGTTCTCTTGGTTTTGTTCATTTTCCTCTTTGTTATTTCATACAAGTCTTTCCACAGTTTTCTAAAATCATTGAGCTCATATACCACAGTAGGATTTCATCCCAAACATATACCAGAACTTGTTCAACCATTTCCCAATTGATGGGCATTCCTGCCATTTCTAGTTCTTCGCCACCACAAAGAGACCTGCTCTAAACATTTTAGAATATATAGGTTCTTTTCCTTTTCCCCTAATCATCTTTGGAAATAGGCCAAACTAGTGGTATTGCTGGGTCAAAGGCGGTATGCTTTAATAACTCTTTGGGAATAATTCTAGATTGCTCTCCAAAATGGTTGGATGAGTTTACAATTCCAACAAGAAAGAATTAGTATCCCAATTTGTCCACATCCTTTCCAACATTTGTCACTTTCTATTTTTAGTCATTCTGGTATGTGTAAAATGGTATCCCAAGGTTGTTTTAATCTGCATTTCTCTAATCAATAATGATTTAGAGCATTTTTACATGATTATAAATTATTTTGATTTTTTTGTTGGAAAAATGCCTGTTTATATCCATTGATCATTTATCAACTGAGGAATGACCCATATTCTTGTAGATTTGACAAAGTTTTTTAAATATTTTTGACGTGTGACCTTTATTTTAAAAAACTGTCATATTTTCCCCAATTTTCTGCTTTCCTTCTCATCTTGGCAGTATTTGTTTTGTTTGTACAAAACCTTTTTAATCTAATGTAATCAAGATTATCCATTTTCACCTAACTTTGCTCTCTATCTCTTATTTATTCATAAATTGTTAGACTGTCCATAAGTAATATGTTCCACGTTCTTCTAATTTTCTTGTAAAATCTCTTTATATTTAGATCATGTATCCATTTTGACCTTTCCCTTGGTAAATAGTGTGAGATATTGGTCCATGCTCAGTTTCTGATATACTGCTTTCCAGTTTTCTCAACATTTTTTACCAAATAATAAATTCTTGTTCCCAAATTTTAAATCTTTACACTTTTCAAATATAAGATTATTTTGTTTATTTACTGCTGCTAATTTTATGTCTACTCTATTCCATCGATCTAGCTTTCCATTTCTTAGCCAATATCAGATAGTTTTGATAATTATTGCCTTATAATACATTTTAAGACCTGGTACTGCTAAACTTCCTTCCTTTACTCTTTTTTTCACTGTTCTTGATGTTTTATTTTTCCAAATGAATTTTGTTATTGTTTTTCTAATTCAGTAGAATAATTTTTTGGTAATTTAATTAGGTTGTTGAATATATAAACTACTTTAGGTAAAATTGTCATTTTATTGTATTGGCCTTGCCTACCCATGAACCATTAATACCTCTCCGGTTACTTAAATCTGATTTATTTGTATGAAAAGTATTTTTTAAATAATTTTATTTATATAGTTCCTGGGTTTGTTTTGGACAGGTGCACTCCAAGGTATTTTATACTGTCTAGAGTCATGTTAAATGGGGTATTCTTTTACTATTTCTTCTTGCAGAATTTTCTTTGTCATTTATAGGAATGCTGATGATTTATGCAGATTTACTTTATATCCTGCTACTTTACTAAAATTGTCGATTGTTTCAGCTAACTTTTTAAATTGAGTCTTTGGGATTTTCCAAGTATATAATCATATTGTCTGCAAAAAGAGATAATTTTATCACTGTTTTCTATTCTGATTCTTTTCATTTCTTTTTCCTCTCTTGCTATTCCCCTATTGCTAGAATTTCCAATACAATATTAAATAATATTGGTGACAGTGGGCATCCCTGTTTCACATCTGGTCTTACTGGGAAGACTGCTAGTTTGTCCTCCTTACAAATAATGCTTGCTGATAGTTTTAGATAAATGCTAGGAAAAATCCAGTTCTACCAATACTTTCAAGTGTTTTTATAATAGAAATGAGAATTTAACTTAACCAAAAGCTTTTTCTGCATCTATGGATAGAATCATATGATTTTTTTAAACTTTTATTATTGATGTAATCAATTAGGTTAATTGTTTTCCTTATGTTAAATCATTCTTATATTCCTGGTATAAATCCTACTTGATCATAATGTATAATTTTTGTAGTATTGTAATCTTTTAGCTAGTCTTTTATTTAGGATTTTTGCATTCATTTTCATTCATAGAATCAGTCTGTAATCTTCTTTTTCTATTTTAATTCTTCCTGGTTTAGGTATAAGGATGTTTCATAAAAGGAGTTTGGTAGAATTCCTTCTTTATCTTTTGTTCCAAGTAATTTATTTAATATTGGAATTAGCTCATCTTTAAATGTTTCATAGAATTCACTTGTAGATCCATCTGGCTCTGGTGCTTTTCTTTTAGAAAGCTCATTGATGTCTTGTTCAATTTCTTTTTCTAAAATAGTTCTATTTAGAGATTTTATTTCCACTTCTGCTAATCTAAGCATTTTATGTTTTTTGTAAATATTCTTCCACTTATACCTCTCAGTTGTGACTGTGGTCTGCTATAGAAAATTCCTTATGGATTGAGCATTTATATAGCAAACTTAGAGAAATGAGAAAGTTGGTATACCAGTTAATAGTCACTGTTGTCTTTTTATATCTTCTTTAGAATAGTGAGTAAAAGCATAATCTATGATCTTTCCTTTTTTTTCTGTACCCATTTCACTAACTTAAAAATCAGTCTCTGTCTGCCTTTATAACATAGCAACTCAAGGATAGTTATCTTATATTTTATTTAGTTGGGTCTTCCATTGGTCTGTAAGTTTCTTAAAGGCAAGGACTGTCATTTTTCCTTTCTTTGTATATCTGGCGATCTACATGGCACATAATAGGTGCTTAATAAATCCTTATCAAATGACTTTGTTTTATAAAATCCAATGGCACTTCCCCACACAGATATATCAAATATCAGAGGTCAGGGGCAGCTAGGGGGTGCAGTGGATAGAGTGCTGGGCCCAGACTCAGGGAGAGTCTTCTGTGTGACTCTGGGCAAGTAACTTACCCTTGTTTACCAAGCTACTCCAGTATCTTTGCCAAGAAGATGCCAAATGGGATCACAAAGAATCAGAAATGACTGAAAATAACTGAACAACAGAGGTCAAATGTGATACTTCTACTTCTGTCTTCAATCAAAATATATCATTGTAGGGACTTCCACAGATAGGTTCTCTTTCATTTTTTTTAGTCCTATAAATCTGTTAACTTTGGGGCATTTCCTTTGTTTTCTCCCAAACTATATCTTCCAATATAGGTTGTTTCTTTTTTTTCCATTCTTCCGCTTTTATCTTCACATTGAAGTCACAAACTACAAAGCAGGATCTTGGCTTAGTTTGGAGCGTCTTGTCCCATTCCCCATAGATTTCCTACAACACTCCTTCATTCTGTTCAAGTGATAGAACTATCTAAACTGCAGGTATGTTTCTCCCCATCATGAGCCCTGCCATGAGGAACATTCAAATGCATCATGAAATAAAGTTTCTTGTTGCCTTTGGGCACATGATGAAACTAATTCCACCATTACCTTCCTTTGTCTTTCTTAGGAGAACTTAGAAGCCATCTTCCATTAGCTGTATCATGTTTACATATTTTACTTTCATTTGAAGCAATAATGACTTTGTGGCTTTGGCTTGGTTCTTTCAATGAGGCATGAACATTATTCAGGTGCCTGTAATTCAATTAGGCGGCACAGGGGTTCTGAGACTGCAATCAGGAGGACCTGAGTTCAAATACAATCTCAAAAACTAGCTCTGTGACCCTAGGCAAGGCACTTAAACTCTGTCTGCCTTACTTTCCCAATTAATAAAAATGACAATATGTAACAGCACCTTCCTCCCAAGGTTATTGTGAGGATCAAATGAGACAGTGTTTGTGAAGTGCTTTGCAAACCTAAAAAATCTCTCTGCTGGCCAGTGGTTATTATGAACTGACCTGTATTTGACTTAGATTATGTATTAAAAATAGCAATCATTAAATCAACACTTGTCTAGAATCTAAAAACTCACTGTGATTCTAAGCATTCTCCATCCTCTTGCATGCCCTGGCATAAGTCTCTCTCAACCACAAATCTGTCCTCCACTTAGTTATCTAAAGTGTAAGTCTGATCAAGTCACCACCCTTCTCATGGAGCTCCAGCATCTCCCTATTACTTCCAGCATTAAATAGAAAATCAGCGGTTGGATATTTGGTGCTCTTTATAGTCTGGCCTCTTCCTATATTTCCGGGGTTTATACGCCCCTCCTTCTTATCTGATCCAGCTATGCTAGAACTACCCTTGAGCACAACTCTTATCTCTTGTCTCTGCCTTTGTCTTGGTCATTCCCCTCACCTCCATTTCTTAATTTCCCCAGCCTCCTTCAAGACTTAGCTCAAATCTCCCCTTCCTGAAGGAGCCTTTCCTGATTGCCCCAGCTTCTAAGGCTTTCCGCTCTCAGATAAACTTCTATCTAGTCTGTATATCTACTGTATGTGAGTAGTCATTTATATATTGTCTCTTCCATTGGAATATAAATTCCATGTGGGTAGAGACTGTTTGGTTTGGGGTTGATTTGTTTGCCTTTCTTTTTTGTTTACCTGGCATATACTAAGTGCTTAATAAACGCTTATGGACTTCATGTAACTTCAGAAGCATAAGGGCATAGTTCTCAAAACCTTTTGTTGCTTTTACCTGCTTGATGAGCCAAAAAATTAATCACCTGGTGGCTAGCCTTCTGGTATGCAGCCTTTCTGTCCTTAGATAAACTATTTCTTGTGTAGCTGGCACATCTTCTCACCAGGCTATAGCATCCCCTGACACCTGATAAGAAATAATTATTTAAAAAAATCATAAAAATGGGACAAAAAAGCAACAAAAAGAACTCCTACCCTTTCTTAATATAGTATTTCACAGAACAGTTCCTGCTCATCTAAGGAAACAGGTCCTTCTAGGAAATGCCCTAATTATCACATGCATTTACCAGGGTGACCTTGTCTCTAATCAAGGCTAGCATATTCCACAAAGAGAGGAAAAGAGAAGGCCATTAGACAGCAAGCTCAGGTAAACTCTGGTGAGACTTTTGTCTTTTCATGTACATGGATATAGCTGTGCAGACATACTCTGCTTCGAAAAAAGTAATAAATGTGACCTCTGCTACAAAAATAAAATTTGAGAATTATTTGATTCTGCACAAAAGTTTGGGGATACATGTATTGTGTGAAATAAGATATATCTAGGAGTTGTTCTCTAAGCCGTTTCTCTAAGGCAAAATTACCTACGGTAATCAAACTTTTTAAGGGTCTGTGTAGCCTAGTATGTGCCTCTCTTTCTCTCTCTCTCTTTTTTTTTTTTTTTACTTAAGGACTTTAAAATGAGATCAAGGAGAATCCTAGTAAAAATGTTTGACTAAATGAAGTCTTCTGCTGCCCTCCTCTCTTCTCTCTTTCCATTTAGGCTATGAGTGCTTTGGTACTAGCCCTCACTTCTAACCCCTCACCAGCCTAAACCTCCTCATTGTAAAACACCTTTCTAGGCCCATCTTCCTTCAATAAAACCCTCTATTTTCAGACTTTCTAACCCCTTCTGTCCCATCAAAACTTTCTTCTCATGTATAATTCTCTCAGGATTGTCCTGTCTTCTTTTCAAGATGCCAGCTCGTTGAAGGATAAATTAATTATCACTGGGGTTAATACCTTAATGCCAAAGTGTTAATAAGGTAATTTGTCATTCCTCCTGGAAATATCTAAAATTTCTTAGATACTTTTAAGATGACAGTACCATTATTTGAAGAAATCCAGAATTAATGATGGGAACTTCAGATGTGCTGTCAGGCTAGTAGGAAAGATATTTTGAGGCAGACCAGCCTTTCATTGCCTCACAGATCACACCATGTGATCACCTACTCACGACTAACCTTGACAGGTTTTGCTATTTCCTGAAATCCAGAACCTTTGAAGGGTTTTAGTGAACAACTTGAAACTGGGTCTCCAGAGTCAAGGACCAAGTTAGATAGAATCTTATAACAGCTGGTACATTTTTTAGCTTTTTTTTCCCTGCCTTTCATCATGGAGGGAAAATAAAAAGGGGGTCATGGACCTCTTCTATTTACTCCCCAGTTTTGAAAGAACAAATAGATTTAGGAAAAGTGAAGGTTCAAGATTAATCCTTGAACAGCAAAAGAAACTGCCTTGTCTGTTAAGAGATTGAAGTTAATTCATATATTCATGTTAATTCATATATATTGATGTAATATATGTGACCATATGAGTAATATATGAGTCACTATGCAAATTTTTAAAAATAAAACCATTAAAATATATACATATTTCTATACATATAACTCGTTAAACTTTTGCACACACACACACACACCTACCTTTGATATATGGTTGATGTCGTTGAAGAAGAATTTTGTCACAATGATAGATTTATAGGAAATACACGGGTAGGAATTTTAGAGATCTGCTAATCTGACCTTCAGATTTGACGGATGAGGAAATTGGGACCCAGAGAAGAGAAATGACTTTTTTGAAGGTCACAGAAGTCAGCAGTAGCACAGCCTAGTTTGGAAACTAACTTGTCTTCCTCTAAATTCAGCATTCTTTCCACAATAGGCTACTGTCTCTTGGAAGTCATGTTAGATGTAGAAACCACACTCCAGTTAGATTTTGTGACCTCTCTTTATTCTAAATGTGCTATTAGAAGTGCTTACTCCTAATATCTGAACATAGAAAATGCCATGACCAAGTACAGAGAAGAATGTCATTGTATTTATGGGGAGTATACTTCAACTTCTTTCTCTGAACGTTTGTCAAAAACAACTCAAATATAGGTAATTTGGCATGACCCATTTCTTTTTTCCCCATTCATTTGTTTGAATAATTCAAGTTATTTTGCATGTATGTATTAGATATGTTTTTGCAATCATTTTACTTATCATCACTGTTTCAAAACCTTTTCATTAGATGTAATCCCATACAATCCAATTCAACTCATCAGACATTTATTAAGTATCTTCTCTGTGCAAGGGATTGTGCAAGGTGTTGGGCAGGGACAAATGAGCCCATAACCTCTTCCTTCAGGGAGCTCTCCAAAAACTCTGAACATTTGGAGTTATTGAACCCCTGTCTTCTTTGCTCACCTATTTCTTTGATGATATTCTTTATAACATCTCCTTTGTAATTTGTATGAGCATTTTGTTCATAACCATCATGGGCCTCTCCATTGCCCTTTAAGGTGATCTTCAGCTCCAGTTCTTCAGAGGTTTGTGGTACTCCATGACTTGCATCCATACAATACTGGAGCAGCATCAATGTTTTGTTTTTTTTTAAATGGGCCTTTGTTTCAGGGAGAAGTTTGGAATTATTAAAAGAACTTTAGATTTTGCCAAAGGCAATCCAGTTTTCTCTCTCATCCTTCTATGTAAACCTTGGTGCAACTCATTGTCCTTTTGCAATGGGATGTCACTATCATTCTGTTCTCTGGGCTTGCCCACACACCTCAATGGCATTGCCCTCCTACTAACAGGTTTGATGTCCCAGAAAAGAACCACTACCCTTAGCTTCATCTCACACTTTCTTAAGGATACTAGAAGTACCCTCAGTGTTGGGAAGTTGCACTCCCCCTAATCACCATTGTAGCTCTGGAGCCCCCACTGCTGTGCTTCCCATTTTAACAAAATCTTTCTATTGCAACGATGATACCATTTACTGCTAAACATAAAACATACTCAATAATAGTGTGAAAGCAAGAATAATTGATAAATCATAGTTTTAAAATAAATAATAATAAAATAAAAAATAAATAAAACGGAAGGAATAATTAATAAATAACAGTTAAAACATAACCTTGGCTCATACTCTTCCAATACTAACCATACTTACTGAAACTTAGGAGGGAAATACAAAAGTAAGGACAACACATGTGCTTGGGTCAGCTCCAAACTATGGTTTTTGATGTTCTTGATCCCTTCCGTAACAAACTGTACCACATGAAGTTGTTTCTTTGCTCTGGTCCTTTCTACTTTCCTGCTCCTCTTCTATCCAGAACTGATAGAACAGGATAGAAACTCTTAAATTTAATCCTTCTGATTAATGTGTTATGTCATTTAAGTCATAAATAGTTGCCTTAAGAAAGAGAACTTCAGAAATTCCTCAGTTCAACTTTCTAGGAAATGCAGAAAAACCCCAGATAGTTCTTCACTCAACAAGATGCTATATTATCCAGTCAGACACAAAGCTATTACAAAGCCTCCATCTTCCCTTCTATTTCTTCCTGTCAAACCAGAGATAGCAATAGTGTGCAACTACTGCCTCTTAAAGTTTCATTATTTTCAAGAAATGAATGGTGCTAGATTTCAATTCTCTTCCAATAAACTTCAGCCCTTCTATAGCTAATTAGCATCTCCCAAAATGGCAAGATATGTCAAGCTCTATGTGTTGTCCATTCTGTTGTATAATGTATGCTCTAAATCACTAATAGTAAGAGAAACGCAAATTAAAATGGCTGAGTACTGCCTTACACACTGCAGATTGGCAGAGATGACCAAAAAAAGCCCCAAAATCAGAAACAGTAAACATTTGAGTAAATATTGTGAGAAGACAAGCACACTAATATATTGCTGCTGAAACTATGAATTGTTCTATAAATTATAGATACAATTTTTAAATCATACGAGAATAATGATTGTTATTCATTCATTCAATGCCATAAGTCCATTAATGGAACTAAACAGAAAGAATGTTAAAGACAAATTGTGGCTCAACGTAAGCCAAAATACTCATAACAATACCCTTCTGGAAGGAAGGAAATAGGCACAATTTTTTTTTTCAATTTGAAAAAAAGGCTAAAATTGTATAATATCAGTATAATGTAATCTTTTAGTGCAGCAAGAAATGGTAGATATGAGACATTTGGAAAGAGCACAGGAAGATGTGTATGAACTAATATAGAATAAAATAAGGAGACTCAACTATATTATACTATGAGCAATAAGCATTGTTCATTAATGTAATTTTGTTTTGTTTTCCCATGTGGTTAGTTCTACCAAACCCTTTGGAGCAATTATGCATTTCATTTAGAAAGCTCTGTAATGTTCTAGGTCTTGATGCAAACCGTCATCTATAGATGGGAATTTCTGGAGGACTTTATCATCTATGAGGAATCCTACAAACATTTGTGATAAACATGTCTCCCTATTTTATGCTTTGCTAGATGCTGATGACCAAAATGATGTCAAATGAGAATATCTCTCTTGTATCTTTCAAAGAATTTTTTTGTAGTTTTGACATATTGATGGAGAAGAGCCTGCAAGAGATTTTCATGACTGAATCATTTTTTTTAATAGTCAGCAAACAATAAACACGGTGGTGTCTTGTATTCTTTGCATCATTTCCTCAATTATGTAATGGTAAATATGTAGGCTATTATTAAACACTGCTCATGAGAGTCTGCTGGCTACCTAATTAAAAATATTCTCAATGTACATGCAGATTATTTTGTTAATTTTTAAAATATATAAATGAATAAATAGAAATACGCTTTAGTAGGTGTTGGTCATAGATCAAGACTGAAAGGAATCTTAGAGGCTAATGTCCTATCCCCTCATTTTACACATCAGGAAAATGAGACAGAGACAAATTAAATGACTTACCCAAGGTTACACAGTTGGAACAAGGTCCTCTGACTCCAAAAGCAATGTTCTTTCACTATACCTCTCAGGTTCATGTAGGGCTTCACATGACATTCTCAGAATAACTCTGTTGGGGGAATAATAAGTTATGAGATTATTTTTTTCTGCATCTTCGGTATCTTTTCCTCCTTCAGACACCTTGAAAATGTTTGCCTCAAAGCCCTTAATATTATATCCTCCAACATGGATCTCTTTTGTACATATTGGTCTAATCCAGTTGCTTTAAAGGGAAGATGTAATCAAATATTTGAAAAAACGTTACATGGAAAAGAGTAGGGTAGGCATTTTTGACTTACAGGGTTGAGAACTTAGAAGATTTGGATTCAAATTCTGATTCCCAATATTAACAAATTGTGTGAGAAGGTCACTTAGTCTCTCTTAGCCTTGGAATCCTCATCTATAAATTGTAGATGATATAATCTATGATCCCTACTTCCCAGGGTTCTTCAAATGACATAATGTATGAGGCTCAAGTGACATTATGTATGCTTGACGAACCTGAAAACATTAAATAAATATCAGTTGCTACTGAAAACTGTCACTGTCGTAATAGTTCTTAGAGTTATTATCTTGATATTCTCATCTCAGTACCTTGGGGTTCAGATGGAAATAGACCTGGGACAAGTCGCTATCTTTCTATTATTCTTTGATGCTTAATATTTTGTGGACTATTGCACAAATCAATAGAATGATTGGTTTTTATTATGAATGAAAACTGTTGCAATCTCAGCCCATAGTCTGCACTGAAGTCATCTTCAGGGTAACTTTAATAGCAGACAAGATGATGGGGACGATATATACATACTTCGCTTCTTTCCACACTGTGATTTTTTTCTGTTGTGTGAAACCTTTTCATTTGCATAGCTACTACAGATTGGGCACAAATAGTCCATGTAAATATTTGAGGTACTTTCTCTACATTTACATATCCTGTGTTTCCTTTGAACTGTTTCAATTCTGCTTTGCCCATAGAGCACAGCATCTTCTCTGATGTGGACACACCATGCTGAGTGGTCCTGTGCAAGTGTCTCCTGTGTCACACAATCAATTCCAAAGTTCTTAAGAGAGAACTTGAGAATGGCCTTGTGTTGCTTTTTCTGACTACTGTATGATAGCTTGCCCTGTGTGAGTTCTCCATAAAATAGTCTTTTTGGCAAATGTACATTTACATTCAAACAACGTGGCCAGCCCACTCGAGTGGTGCCCTCTGAAGCAGAGTTTGAATGCTTGACAATTAAGTTCGAGTAAGGACCTCAGTGTCTAGTACCTTATCCTGCCAGGTGATCTTCAGAATCTTCCTAAGACAATTCAAATGGAAATGATTCAGTTTCTTGGCAGGGCACTGGTAGACTGTGTTTCACAGCCATACGACAATGAGGTCAGCACTAGGGCTCTTTAGACCTTCAGTTTGGAAGTCAGTCTAATACCTCTTCTCTCCAATACTTTCCTTCAGAACCTCTCAAACCCTGAGCTAGCTCTGACATTGCGTGCATCAACCTCATTATCAATGTGTACACTACCAAAGTAAGTGAACTTATCCTCAGCAATTAGCCCTTCTCCATTTGCTATAACTTAAGGTTCCATATAGGGATGGTGTGGTGGTGGCTGATGGAGCACCTGTATTTTCTTGTTAATTGTTGGGCCAAAATTAGCACAACTAAATTTTGACATAATTTTCCGTAAGCCCTTACGACTGACAGTATCAAAGGCCTTGGTCAGGTCTACAAATGTTGTGTACAGATCTCTGTTCTGCTCCTGACATTTCTCCTGGTGTTGTCAGGCAGCAAACACCATATCAACCATTCCAACTACCCTTTCTGAAGCCATACTGGCTCTCAGGTATCTGACCATCTTCTGGTGAAGGATCAGCTTATTAAGGAGGGCTCTAGCAAGAATCTTGCCTGCAATGACTAAGAGAGAGACCCCTCTGTGATTGTCACAGGCCAATCTATTTCCTTTGCCTATATAGAGATAGACAGTAGAAGTATCCTTCAACTCCTGGGGGATAACTTCCTCTTTCCATGTAACCTGGAAAATGTCAGTCAGTACCTTGTAAATCTCAGGTGGAATAGAATCAGCCCTAGGTGCTTTGCCACATGAAAGGAGCTTTCAATGGAATTCAAAACCTCTTCTTCCATTGGAGCTTCAGTGAAGGAGGGATTGATTTCTACCTGAGGTAAAAGGTCAGTGGCCTCAGCATTGATTGATGAGGGTCTGTTGAGAACACTGTGGAAGTGTTCAGCCCACATCTCCAGGATCATGTCCTTCTTGCTGATCAGTGTGGCTCTGTCAGCACTGAGTAGTTGAAATGTACCATAGGTCTTTGGTCTATAAATAGCCTTCTGGCCACCAAAAAAGTGCTTTGGATTGTTACTGTCAGCATAAAACTGCATAATCAGCATAAAGCTAGCCTAGTACTCTTTGTCTAAATGGAAGTTCTGGGAGGAAATCAACGATCAGAGAAGGATGCCACTTGGGTGGAAGGATGTCTGCCTATTCCAAAACTATTTCTGTAGCTTTCTGTCCTATTTGTCCAAACAAGATGTAAGAATGTCTATCAGTCCTTTTCTGTTTTGGCCGAGAAGCATGAATCTAGGTTTAGTGTCTCTATGATGCTGTTTCCTGTATTAGTTAATATTGTATGGAATTTTTGTTAGATTTTCCACATCTATTGTTGTCCATTTCACAATTCCAGAAGTATGCCTTAAGACTTATATTGTGTTAATTGCTTTAATCACGTCCTTCCTGTTGAGCTTTGATTTTAGAATACCAGTAAGTCTCTTAATATTCAGCCATACCATTCTCCTTGATAGTTTTATGCTTGATGTTTTGAAAGAGATCAAGGTATTTGAAAGCATCTCTTTCATCTGTTGGTTCAATGTGACCTCCAGATTTAAACTCAAAGCCTTCAGCCTTTTTTTCCATTAGCACTTGTTAAGACACTCATCAAGACAAAATAACTTTTTTAATAACATTGAAGAAAGATTTCACAAGATGAAAGAAATGTTTAATGTCTTTTTTCAGTGAAATTGTGGCATTTAATTTTGTTCACATACATAAAGTGATTATTTTTTTTTATTCTCTCTTTAATTTTTGGCAGCACCATAATGAAGTGAAACTTTCCGTTTGAAAAATGCCACTCTTTGTATCCGTTGTTCTTTATGAGAGTGTGTTGGTAGTGTTTCTCAAATCATAGAGACCTATTTTCCACATTGCTACCATGATAAGCATTATCTTCATTTGATCTCAGCAGACCTAGGACAGGAGGCAGATTTTACTTCAGTAACAATAACAGTAAAAATAATTACAACTGTCATGTATTTAGTGCTTAAGGTTTGCAAGGCATTTCACAAACATCTCATTTTATCCTCATAACAGCTGTGAGAAGTGGGTGCTATTTTTAATACCAGTTTTACAGCTAGAAAACTAAGAGGTTGTGGTTTACTCAGTCACACAACAGTATATCTGAAGCCAGCCAATATGAGGAAAATTTCCTAAAAGTTAGAGCATTCTAAAAATGGAATATATTCTGCTACCTCCCTATCATTGTAGGTGTTCATACGGAGACTGAATGACACTTGGTGAGGAAAATTGCTCCACTATTGCAGAGGAAATTCAGAACTCAAGTAGGGACTGGACTACATAGCCTCTATATTTCCAATTCAAAAATCTCTTCTATACTTTACCATTCATTTTTTTACCATCATAATAACATATAGGAATTCAATTGAATTCTATTCCATAGATTTATTTAGTACCTACTTCACTCTGTTGTTAGGTGCTAGGGACATAATGATGAAGAAGGCACAGTTGTTGCTTTCAGTGATCTTACAGTCTAGTAGGGGAATAAAATATGTGTACAAAAAACTACATTATAAACCAAAGCATCATTGGTACAAAGAAGCTCTATCAGAAATTCAAGGAGTACAAGAATATGTCGATTTAATTCAGTACACATTTATTAAATAACTTACAGGAAAGTCATTGCTCATATTTGTAAAATTATGAATGCAATTTTAACAATACACTGTATGCCTTTTTTAATTTGACTAGTCCAAACTTTTGGAGCCCCATCCCTATAAATGTTGTCATAGTATGTAAAAAATGATACTAATTTTATTTTTGCTAACAGCTTTCTCTATTTCAAATATGATTTCTTCTTAAGGTTGTGTTTATTCTACTTATAAAGGTTCATTTTCACATAGATTTTTAAATTCAATCAGTAATAAACTTTTGTGGGAACACTTATGAGAAAAGAAATTGAATATGTTGTTTTTATTACACTTACTGTCATTCTGTTTCATTTCTGCATAAAGGGAGTATTTTGATGTCACACTGACTATTTAGAAACTTAATAGGATGTCACTGAACACATGTAAAATGTTTTTGAGATTGCTACAGGACAGAGTTGAGAGTCTCCACAGTTGTAGCAATGGGAATTGTTCTATGGTCCCGATTTCCTTCTGAATTCCTTCTTGTGAAGTGCCAGATTAGAGAATATTGGCTTTCTATTAAGTAGAAAAGGAAAATAATGGTTTGATTGTGATAACATTATTAGTCATCTGAAAGGTAATTCCAAGGCCTTAAAGAATTTAGTGGATTTTCCCAATTTATACTTTCAGGGTTTTTGTCTTTATATTCTTGTCTTGTAGACATATAGACATTGATGATGGAAATTGGTTGTATTTATTGTAGCCTTTTCTCAGGTTTTCATTTTCTCTCTTCCATTTTGACCAAGAAAGATACTGAGAATTTTCTCTATGCCTTTCTCCCCAGCAGCTAAAATTACCTGTTTGGAAATAATCTTTCCCCGATCATTCGTATCTAGCATTTAGAAATCTCTAAAGAGAGTCATGTGTGGGGAGTGAGACTTCTGGTGCCAAGATGGCAGAGTGAGAAAAGAACCCTCTAAAGCCCTCCAAATTTCCCTCCAAACAACTAGAAAACTGCCTCAGAATTGATCTAGGAGTAGGGGAGCAGCTTACCAACATGACAGGAAAGGTCTGTCTCACTGGGGTGGGAGAGGAGCTAGGTCCAAGAGCAGCTGCAGCAGCCAGGCTCACAGCAGGAAACCTACAGCAAGGCTCCAAGTCTGGGGCCATCCACCAGTGAGGCCCCACCCTCCTGCAAACCAGCAGCCTCTCAGGCAAGTGTGAGCAGTCTGTGCAGCATTGCGCTTGTGCCAGCATTGTGGACTAAGTGTAACAAGGTGAAATTTAAAATAGATAAAAATAAAATTTCATGCCTGAACTAAAAAAAAAAAGCAACTGCATAGAAAACTGGGAAGAAAATTTTTGCAATAAATATCTCTGATGAAGTTCTCTTCTCAAATATATAGAGAACTGAGTCAATTTATAAAAATCCAAGTCATTCCCCAGTTGATAAATGGTCAAAGGAGATGAATAGGAAGTTTTCAAAGAAATCAAAACTCTTTATAGTCATAATAAAAATTGTTCTAAATCACTATTGATCAAAAAATGCAAATTAAAATAACTCTGAGGTTCTACCTCACACTTGTCGGAATGACTCATGACAAAAATGGAAAATGTTGGCTATTGAAGGGGATATGGGGAAACTGGGACACTAATGCACTTTTGGTAGAGTTGTGAACTCATCCAATCTTTCTGAAGAGCAATTTGGAACTGTGCCTAAAGGTCTGTAAAACTATGCATACTTTTTGATTCAGCAATATTATTGCTAGGCCTGTGTCCCAAAGAGAGCATTAAAAAGGGGAAATGACCTACATGTACAAAAATATTCTTTGTGGTAAAGAATTGGAAATTGAGGGATGCCTATCAGCTGGAAAATGGCCAAACAAACTGTGGTATATGATTGTAATGGAATATTATTGTGCAAGATGACAAGCAGGAGGACTTCAGAAAAACTTGAAAAGACTTACATGAACTGATGCATGGAGAAACTTATTACCATTGATTCAAATTTTTCGAGTTTTTCCTGTGCAGGCCATAAATTCTGTCATTTTTTCCCTTAGAAGTTCTCTCCAGATTCTTATTTCTCTTGAGCCATTTTAGAATATTCTGGAACAGCATTGCTAAAGTGTCTTGGGAATCCATAGGATTCTTTTTCTTCAGGTATTGTTCCTTCCTTTGTCTTGTATTATTTATTAGAAAAGGTTTGTAATCTCAGGTATTTTGGTATTCATTGTTCCTTCTAAATTTATTGTCATCTGTTGATGTATATGCTTGTGCTCTAGGTTTTTAAATGTACTTCATAAAAATGGTTTCAGATTTTTTCCCCTTGTATTTTCCTGTCTCTCACTTTTTGACTTCTGTTTTTTCATGGTGGGTTTAACTCCTGGGCTTGACCTCAAAGTAAACTCACCCTTTTCCCATGTTGGGAAATTTATTTTATACCAGCTTTGGCCATTTCCTTAAGGAGCTTTTGTCAAGGACAGGTTTAGTGATAGTGGGATTCCAGTATTCTTTCTTTTAGGTCTATATGAGTTCACTATGTTCTTCAAATCTTTGGATGAACTGAATTGCCCTCTACTGGATTTTTTTTTGGCAGAAGTGGTAGCATTTGACCATTTTAGTTAGAATCTGTCACACTTGAAGTTCTCTAAAGTACAGATTTCACCAGGCAGAGAGAAGTCAACTCCATCCTACTATGCCTTCCCCTTCTCATGTGCCTAGAAAGAGTTAAATTCTCCTGCTTATGGTAAAGGAATCTGAGAGGAGAGCCATGGTGAGATGCACCTGTAGTCTGGGCAGCATTAGGTAAATCCATGAAGGCTCCAAAAGGACAAGCCTGTGGGTCAATTTGGAAGGAATAAATACTGTAGAAATCAAAACCATTAGATAATAGGGGAAAATACTTTTATCATAACTAGACCTTGAATCACCAAGCTTGATCCTTACTAAAAGGTAAAGACATTTGGTAATTCAATTCAATCAACTATGACTTGTTAAAGTTCTTGTAGACTTCTGTTAAACTTCATAATAATAGAATTTTACAGGGGACTTACTTGAATGTGGGTTCATAATGAGAACTAATTTTATAATTCACTCTTTCTCAAATTATTAAAGCTTCAGAATAACTAACCTGTAATCTCAGAGTTAGAAATGATTTTAGAAGCATTTAATACAACTCACACCTGAGAAATAATCCCCACTTAAACAAACATGAATGATGGAATTGAAAGAGCATTGGTCTAAGAATTATGTGGATACTAGTTTTATTTCTGGTCTTTTCTCAAACTAATCTATAACCTTGTTCTTATCACTTGATCAGCATATTCTTTGCTTTCATTTTTGGTAAATGAGGAAGTTGAACTAGATGATTCTAAGGTGAATCCATCCACACAAATATATTAAGTGCATGCTGTATGTCAGATCAGCTTTCCAATTCTAGCATTCTATGACTACTTACCTTTTAGTACTAAGAAAAAGTTGGCAGCAGTGCTAGGTTTAGTACTTTAGGTAGAAATTTGATGTCTTCTACTCAATGTATGTAGGCAACTAGAGTTATGGGCCTGAGTTCAAATTCAGTCTCGGACACTCACTAAGTATGTGACCCTGGGCAAATCCCCTAACCTCTGTTTGCCTTAATCCACCAGGGAAGGAATTAGTAAATCATTCTGGTATCTTTACCAAGAAAACCCCATGGACAGTATGGTATGGTCCACAGGGTCACGAAGAGTTGAACACTACTGAAAGACTGAACAACGAAGGGTGAGAAAGGATGCAGTCTGATGGAAATAGATAATGTCACTACTGAGGGTGCCTTCCTTCCACAGCATGCTCTTCTTCTTGTCCCATCTCCAACTTGCCAAAATCCATTTTGTCTCTTAGTCTTTGTTCTCATAAGTTGTATGAAATGGAAGTCACCAATTCTATTTCTTCCAGTAAGATGGGGGATCACCAGGCTTACCATGCGCCTTATTTTGATGACCTCCAGACCACTCCTAGTCTTCCCACTGTTACATAACATACTGATTTAACCTAAGGGCATTTTAATCTTTCCATCAGCCCTACTATTTCCAAGGAGCTCCCAATTAGACCCCCTTAACAGCATTTTCACTTTTTCTATGTGTATCTTAAATATGTAGCACATAGAAAGCACTTAATATTTTTGCACTCATTCATTCATTGCAGTTATCTTCCCAGAAAGAGAATTCGAATTTATGTCTAAGATTTCTTTTGTGTTTTACAAAATCTTCTGAATACCTCTTAATTTCCAAGGAGTAAATGGGAAAGTAGATTTAAATCAACTGAATTTGTTTTTCATGCTAATGGAGCTTCACACTAAGAATCATGTTTGCTATTAAAAAGGATGTCCTTGGTCCTCCATTACTGGAAACCCAAAAAAAATACATTCCATGACCTCTAATACCATATCTTGTTTCTTTCTTCAGTTGCTAGCTAGGTTTATAAAAATAGCTGCTTTGTATATTTTAAAATTCTTATTGATTTTTTTTAAATGTTTACATATAATTGGTATAGAATTCCACGGACAAGTGAGAAGCTCACTGACACATGATTTAGCTTTAAAAAAAAAAAAGAAGAAGAAGTCTGTAAGTGCAGGGTAATATATTTTAATCTTGACCTTGTTGCTGACAACATTGAAAATTCAGTCTATCAGAGTACTGAGAATGTTACCTAGAAATATCAAGGACCCAAAAACAGTCCTCTTAATTCCCCGAGCACCATAACTGCTTCTTACTGACAAAAAAGCAATCCTTTTTTAAGAAGGAAATACATTGAGAAACCACATGAGACACCCCTCCCGTTACAAAAAAAAAAAAAAAATTTGCTTCACTGACATTATTAGTATTACTACCTAAATCTGTTCTTATAGTTGTTAAATATAAGCTCCTTGATGGTAGGACCTATTTTTTTCTTTTTCCTCCCCTATTGTCTATCATACATTTTTGTTCATACATATTTGGCATTAATAGCTGATTTTTGTTGTTCAACATAAGTTCATAAGCAAAGGTCTTTTGAATGAGAACTACTTTCTTGCTAGGTTGTAAGGTGCCTAAAGTCTACAATCAAAACCAATTCCTTTCTTCAATATCTGTCACAATGGTTTATATAGTATTATGTATTACATGTATTGTGTGTTGCTAATTTTAAAAATTTTATTGATATCTTTTGTTTTTACATCATTTTCATTTCCAAGATGTCTTCCAACTCTTCTCCAGAGAACTTTCACTTATAACTATTAATCAAAAGGAAAGATAAAGAAAAAAAAGAAAATAATCAAAAGTAATCTATCAAGCTTATTTGATAATACTTCATATACGGTGTCTTAGACCTATAGTCTCTCATTTGTGCAATGCAAGAGAGGTACATTTTCTCATCTCTTCTTGTAAGCCAAGCTTTGTCATGACAATTAAGCCATATTCAGTTTTGTTGTTCTTTCCATTTATTCTACGGTAATCATTCTGCATATTGTTTTCCTGGTTCTTCTTACTTCACTTTGCATCAGCTCATGTAAGTCTTCTTATGCTTCTTTGTATACTTCATCATTATTCCCATGTAACAATTAATATTCAGTTACATTCAAGTGCCACATTGTATTTAGACAATTACCAATCCATAAGCATCTTGATTTCTAATTCTTTTCTGCCATAAACAGTGCTAATATTTTTGGTGAATGTTGGACTTACCTAACTTTGACCTCCTTAGAGTATATGTCTAGCAGTATGATCTCTGGGTCTAGTGGCATAGACATTTTAGTCACTTTTTTTTAAAACAAAATTCCTAATTGCTTTCTAAAATGCACATCATAGGAATCTTCAGAACAGATTGTGATTTTCTTCAAGGCAGAGTCCATGTTGTTTACCACTCTGGAATCCCAAAGCCCTATCAAAGTGCCTGGTACAGATTAGCACTTAATAAAAGTTTTTTTTTAATTAAGTGGGATTAGATTGAATTAAAACGAATTTAATTTCTAAAGTTGAGCAATTCATCTTTGGAGATTAGTTACCTCTATCCATGCAACTGTGAAAATAAGCATTTGCAGTGAACAAATTTGTTTTTCTCAGTTGACAATAAGACCATAAGAGTTGCAAAAACTCCAAGTTAAGCAAGTGTCAAAGGTAACTCAGGATGTCTAAGGTTTCATAGGAATTACTGGATATGATTTTCCAAAAGCCTTTTGGGATTAGAGGTATGAGGAGGCCACAGATAAATATGGATAGTACTCAATAGCAAGGCCTCATGAGGAGCCTATTTTATAAATAGACCTAAATGTATTAGAAGTAATATTTAGGGTTATGATTTCATTGGTGTGGGGAATTCTTAATGAACACATTCTCTTTTCTGGTTCAGATCACCATCTGCTTTGCAAATTATAATACCCAGAAAATTTCGGGGATTCAGTGAGAGACCAGATGTCTTACCTAGGGTCACAGAGCCAGTGTGTGTCAAAGGCAGGACTTGATCTCAGATCTTCCTGACTTCTTTCTCTCCCTCCTACCTCTTTCTCTCTCTCTCTCTCTCTCTCTCTCTCTCTCTCTCTCTCTCTCTCTCTCTCTCTCCCCCTCCCACCTCTTTCTCTCTCTCTCTTTCTCTCTCTCTCTCTTTCTCTCCTCCCCCTTTCTCTCTGTCTCTCTGTCTCTCTCTGTCTCTCTCTCTCGTTCTTTTTCTCCCTCTCTCTCTCTCCCCCACCTTCACTGTGTCTCTCCTCAAAAGTGTTTTGCTTTTGACCTCTGCCTCCCCCAATCCACCCTTCCATTTATTGGCCTCCCATTTCTTTTGTCTTCCATTCTTCCTACTTTCCTGTAGGATATGATAGATTTCTATACCCAACTGAATGTGTATGATGTTCTCTCTATGAGACAATTTCAGTAAAAGTTCAAGCACTTCCTGCCACCAACACCCATCTTCTGTACTCTTTTATGTGAGGTAATTTACCTTATTCTACCTCTCCCTTCCTACTTTTCCCAATGCATTCTATTTTCTCACTTTGTAATTTTATTTTTTTAGATATCATCCCATCATATTCAGCTTACTCTGTCATGCCTTCTGTCTTTGTATACTGCTTCTAACCACTCTAATAATGAGAAAATTTTTATGCATTACAAGTATCATATTCTCATGTAGGAATGGAAATAATTTATATTGGTGAAGTCCCTTATGATTTCCTTTTCCTGCTTACCTTTTTATGATTCGCTTGAGTCTTGTATTCAAAAGTCAAATTATTGACAAAACAGGAAGACAATAATGTTGGAGAAGATGTGGGAGAGTTGGAACACTGATTCATTGTTGGTGGAGCTGTGAGCTGATCCAGCCATTTTGGAGAGCAATTTGGAACTATGGCCAAAGGGCTACAAAAATGTGCGTACCCTTTGACCCAGCAATACAACTTCTAGGACTGTATCCCCAAGAGATCATAAAAATGGGAAGGGGTCCCACTTGTACAAAAATATTTATAGTAGCACTCTTTGTGATGGCCAAAAACTGGAAATCAAGGGGATGCCCATCAGTTGGGGAATGGGTGAATAAATTATGGTCTATGAATGTAATGGAATACTATTGTGCTATAAGAAATGATGAACAGGAAGACTCCAGAGAGGCCTGATATGAGGACTTATATGATCTGATGCTGAGTGAAAGGAGCAGAAACAGGAGAACTTAGTACATGGCAACAACCACAGTGTGCAAGGACTTTTTCTGGTAGACTTAAAACTTCATTGCAATGCAAGGACTTAAAAAATTCCCAATGATCTTTTAAGGCAAAATGCCTTCTACATCCAGAGAAAGAACTATGAAATTGAATCGCAGAATGTAGTAGATCATTTTCTTTTGTATTATGTTTTGGTTTGTTACATTATTTCTCCCATTCATTTCAATTCTTCTATGCAACATGAGTATGGTGAAAATGTATTTAATAGGAATATATGTGTAGAACGTATATAAAATTGTATGCCATCTCGGGGAGGGAAGGGGGAGGGAAAAAAAACTAAGTTATATGGTAGTGATTGTAGAACACTGAATATAAATTTTAAAATAGTCATCGGCAGTCTTTTTAGCAACAATG
This sequence comes from Notamacropus eugenii, assembly GCF_028372415.1. Lineage (NCBI taxonomy): Eukaryota > Metazoa > Chordata > Mammalia > Diprotodontia > Macropodidae > Notamacropus > Notamacropus eugenii. Next base: position 395,421,581 of record NC_092876.1, read on the forward strand.
GTGAAAGTCCTCTGTCTCATTGAATTTCCATTTTTTTCCCCCAGAAGGATTATACTCAGTTTTGCTGGGTAGGTGATTCTTGGTTGTAATTATAGCTCTTTTGCCCTCTAAAATATCATATTCTAAGTCCTCTGATCCTTACATGAAAGCTGCTAAATCAAGAATGGGGAACCTGTGGTCTTGAGGCCACATGTGACTTCTAGATCTTTGCATGTGGTCTTTTGACTGAGTCCAAGTTTTACAGAACAAATCCTTTTTATTAAGAGAATTTGCTTTCTGAAGTTTGGATTCAGTCAAAGGGCTGACTTGAAGACCTAGCAGGCCACATGTGACCTCAAGGCCACAGGTTCCCCTCCCCTGTGCTAAATCTTGGATATTCTGAATATGGCTGCATAATATTTGAATTGTTTCTTACTGGCTGTTTACAATATTTTTCTTCTTGAACTAGGAACTCTGCAATTTGGATATATTACTCCTTGGAGTTTTCATACGGGGATCTGTTTCAGGAGGTGGTTGGTGGATTCTTTCCATTTCTTGTTTGTCCTCTGGTTCTAAGCTCTCAAGGCAGTTTTCCTTGATAAATTTTTGAAATATTCCATCTGGTCTCTTTTTGATCATGGCTTTCAGATAGTCCAATATTTCTTAAATTATCTCTTCTTGATTTATTTCTTGGTCAATTATTTTTCAGTGAGTTATTTCACATTTTCTTCTATTTTTTCACTCTTTTGATTTTGTTTTATTGTTTCTTGATGTCTCCTGGAGTCATTAGCTTCCACTTGCCCAATTGTAATGTTTAAGGAATTATTTTCTTTAGTGAGCTTTTTTATCTCCTTTTCTATTTTGCCAGGTTTACTTTTTAAGGAGTTATTTTCTTCAGTTAATTTTTGTACATCTTTTTTAATTTAGCCAAATTTGCCTTTTAAGAATTTTCTTCAATAGACTTTTCTGTCTCTTTTGCCATTTGGCTTACTCTCTTTTTTAAGGTGTTATTTTCATTTCTTTTTTTTTTATTTTTTATTTTTTTTTGTGGTGGGGGTTCCTTCACCAAATTGTTGACTCTTCTTTCAGGATTTTCTTCATTTCTTTTTCCCAGTTTCTCTCTACTCCTCTTATTTGATTTTTAAAATTCTTTTTGAGCTCTTCTAGTAATTCTTTCAGCCTCAGACCAATTCACATTTTCCTTTGAGGCTTTTCATATAGCTGTTTTTACATTATTGTCTTCTTCTGAATATATATTTTGATCTTCCCTGTCACCATAGTAACTTTCTATGGTTGTTTTCCTTTTTTGTTGTTTGCTTATTTTTTCCACCCTATTTCTTGACTTTTAACTACCGTAAAATTGGGCTCTGTTTCTGTTGTGGAGGGGGCAAATGGGGAGTTGTAAGTTTTCAGTTCTTTCAAGGTGGTGAACTTTAAGGAGAAGTGTGGTCACACTGCTCTTCTGGCCTGTGCTGTTATCTGTGAGTCACCACAGGGACTCTTTTCTACCCTGGAACTATGACCAGGGTCCCTGCTCCTGCCAGAGCTTCTCACCTCAGGACTGTGACCTAGAATGTGATATTGTCAGTGCAACAGTGCTCTGCCTCTAGTGCCAGCAAAGTATCTCTTATAATCTTCTGACCAGTTGTCTGACCTCCTTACCATCTGTGGGCTGAGAACTCCTGCAGCCATCTCCACTGATTCATTTGCTCCTAAGGTCTGATACTGGCTTGCTGGGCACAGCTTGTGCTGGACTGTGTTCCATTCTCACCCCAGCAAGACAAACCCTTCCTGCTAAACTTTTGACCCTTTTCGCCAACCTTCCAATTTGTATCAGGTTGGAAAATTGACCCTTTTTGCCAGCCTTCCACGTTGTCTTGGATTGGAAAGTCCTTTTGTTGGTTCTGCTGCTTCATAATCATTTTGAAGTTTTATTTTAATGCTGTTTAGAGGGAAATTAAAAGAGTCCCTGCTCTTTCCCCTACTTACTTATTTCATTTAAAATGTCTTCTTTTTCCTCTCTCCTCATGTAGATTCTATTCATGCTTCAAATTCTGGGTCAAAGCCTATCTCCTCTAAGAAATCTCCCCCGAGAGATCACTTCAACCTTTCCTCCAAAATCTTATGCATTTTATTCCACTTAATTTTCAGTTTTATACTTGCCTTTATTATTCCCTTTTGTTTTATAGAAATCTATGTCCCAATTAGTACAAATAATAGATACTGTGAAATATTCTCATTTAAATTTGCTCACACATTTCCTCTGGGCTGGAACAAATCACAATAATTTACATATTTACAATTTCAAATAATACTATCTAAATACATGCAATACTTCAGAGGATTTATTATTTACACTAATTGGGATCTAGTTATATTATCCTTGTCTCCCTAATTAAATCTTCTTGATGTAATGCAATCTTCTTGAGGACAGGATTATGTCATATTTCTTTTGCATTCCTCCCCCAATGAGTACCTATTATAATGCTACTTACATAGTAGATAAGCGCTTGTTAGAAAAAATGACACATTTATATAATATTTGAAGGTTTATAAACTGCTTTCTAACCAAATTACTAGTGTTAGAATCTCAATTTTTAAATGAAGAAACTAAGGTTCAAAGAAGCTAGTGATTTGTACAAGATCACATAGCTATTGTGTTGCAGATTATGACAAAATTCAGGTTTCCTGATTTATCAATTAATCACAAAGCGCCGATTATGTTCCAGTCACCATTATCCTACACCATATTGATTGAGTCCTCCAGAGTTCAAAATATGATTCCAAAGACAGTGTACTCTTGCTTCTTTGTGATAGCAATTGGCTGGTTGACTAGAGAGAGATTTATGAATTAATTATCCACTTTTCTGAATCCCTGATAGTTGCAGTTACCCAGTTTTATTGTATTTTTAATCCCTAAAATCCTTTTGGCATCTTATTCAATTCTTTACTTTACCTTAGAGACCATGAAACTCATTGGTAGAAGAGTTAATTTCTATGCACATGTAAAACATTCAAAGATCCCTTGGGATGAAGAATGTAATATAAATGTAAGATATAATTAATTGCTATAATTATTGTTTTTGAGAATCTGATTTTTCCCTCGAGGATCATACTTTTATTTTACCAGCTATACATAGCTGACTGAATAATAATAGTGTCTGCCATGGTAAAATTTAGAATGAGAAATCATTATTCATTATAATTATATAGAAGGTATTGGAGTAATATAGCATCCACTTTGTGACTTACTTAGAATCGAAATGAAAAACAAAGGTGATCAAAGCTTTGGGTTTATAGGATAATTACTCCTCTTTATAGTAGAATTTTGTCTAAATTCACTTTTCTCTCTTCATCCTAATATCGCTTTTATTATTATTTTATTTATTTAAATTTATTTATATTTTGTTTATTTATTATTATTATTATTGACCTTTGTCCATATTGTATTCCCTCCAGTGTAATATAAACAATTTGAAAGCAAAGACTTTCATTTTTTTGTATCCTCAGGACATAGCAGTGTCTGGCACATAGTAGGTACTTAGTAAATATTTGTTTGAGTGAATGAAAGAAGTCCTAGAGCATATTATAACATTCTTTAATATTTTTCCTGCCTCTAAGAATACTTCAGACAGTTCCACTTTTCAGAATACCATTGAAGTATGACGATAATTAAGGCCATCTAACAAGTGTGATAGATCTAGGATGAAGTCCAAAGTCTCGTGATTTAAATATATGTGTACAGGTCTTAGGTGAGACCTAGTTTCCCTTTTCCTCTTGATCCTTGAAAGGTGCCCTTTAATTGATTATGAGATTTGGCAAATGTGAACCAAGTCATAATTTAATATCCTAAGCCCCATGTTTTTAACACCTCACCAGTGATTTCAAAGAGCACCTGCTTTCCCTTCACAAAATATAAGCCAATATATTGTTCCTGGAGAAGATGGCAGCTAGTTGTTGAAGAAGTGTTATACAAGTAATCCTTCATTTTGTTTTTGACACAGTTAAAAAAAAAAAAAAGTAGTGAAATCCCCTGTCATCCAATACCTTGGGAAATAAAGGTCTTGCTAAAATCATATGCTGGAACCAGATGTCATAACAAATCTTATTCCCTGTTTTCAGCTTTAGTTAATACAAAATCTTAAAAAAACCTTTAATAAAATAAATAAATTCTTACGTTATTTCACAGGATTGTTGGCAAATCTTTTCATATCTAGGTAGAACTGTTTAAGGAACAATTAAGAAGGATACTCTTCCTCCAAAGAATGAGAATGATATGGCCTTTGTGTCTAGTAACAGAACTCTGATTTGCTGCATTTGGTTTGTTCTATAATCCTCCAGAAACCTACTGGGCATCTTACAGATTTTTCTTTGAAGAGACCCCATGATACACTTTCTATTCCCTCCTAGTCGTGAGAGGTAATGGCTGCAAACATTGAAAAACTGTCTTGCTAGCATGGCATCGGACTTATTTTAGATGCAAACAGGTACATAATGCGGTTCTTTTCTTTGAAACCTAGAAAGTGTCATCCTCCCAAAAATGTTAAGTTTGTAGGTCAACTTGAGTGGCTTTTTCACTCATTGCAGAGAAACACAGATTAAAGGTCAGTGGCAGCAGGGGCTTTCTCAAGAGAACAACATTTGGAACAGAAGAATAAAGAGTAGTTGTAATCATACTGAATGGAAGTTTTCATTGTTCAAAATCACAGTTTATCCCTGCAGATGATCGCAAAGGTCAGAATTCTAAAAGATTCACACTCTGTCCTCAAATAAGGGGGCAGTTCCCAAATACAAGTTAGCAAATATATTGGTTTCTATAAGAGGTTTTCCCCTCTAGGGTGCTGTCTTTTGAAGTTATAAGACTGTTGGCTCACAGTCACTTGAACATATCAAATCTGCTTTTCTAGGCATCATGATAGGTTTGTGTTGACTGGTACCCCTTGTAACAAATGACATACACTTAGTCAGCTATGATCAGAGACAGTCTGGGGCCACAGAAAAGATGTTTTCCTCATGCAGTCACCTATTTTGAATCAGGATTGAGCCTCCATCAACAGTCTTCAAAGACTGAGCCAAGAATCCCCAAAGATCAATACTGTTTTGCTAGTGAACCTGGAAACACCAGGAAGTAAGATGCAATTTGCATGTTGCTGGAAAAGATTTCTTTAAGATGAAGGCTCAAAAACTCTAAGATCAGATAAAGACTAATTCAGTAGGCTTGTTTTATTTATTCAATCAAATAATAAATATTTATTTAATGATTATTTTATGTTCAGTGCTATGTGGGGCTCTGTGGAAGACAGAAATAGGACATGGTCCTACCCTCAAGGAGCTTGAAGTCATTTATTAGTCAGAGGAAGAGATGATCATGAAACATGAGTAAACAGTGAAAGACATAATTGATCGCTAATTATGTGGGATAGATTGTAATAGAAAACTCAGAGGGGTCAACTAGAGTTGCCAGGCACTGGAGCTAGGCCTTGAAAGATGGATAGAATTTGGATAGATAGAGGGAAATAGATACAGAGAATTTGGATAGATAGAGATAAAGCCTGGCATGTTCAAGGCAATGATCCTAGTTAAGGATCTTGGGGACATTTTGCATATAGAAGGTCTAAACTAGATTTTCCTTGCTCTTCAGAAATCCCTAGAATATCTCATTGAAATTTTAAAACATATTTTCTTATGAAAAGGTGTATTCAGTTTGGTTCAGTGGGTAAGCAAGGTTTGTGAGCTTTTTTGTTCATCTGTTTTCATTTTCTTTAATTTCTTCTTATATTTGAGAACTTCTCTATGATTTAAAATTATGCTTATTCATTTGTGATTTGCTTTTTCCTAAGCTCTTGCAATGGCTTCTGTTTGCCATTGAAACTCAGGAGTTTGGTGGTTACATTTCTTAGAGAGCTGAATTAAAGATTGCTTATTGTTAGTATCTTTTGTTTTCTGTCAATTTTTCTCTGTCCTCTGAATATCTTTGGGACATTTTCTTCTTTAATTTCCTAAAATATGTCATTCAGACTTTTTTTTTTTGCCGGAACATTAATTCTCAGGCTTTCTTTCTCCACTCTGTCCTCTAGCTGCCTTTTCTTTCATTATAGTATTTTCAAGTATTCCAAATGTATTGTTCTTTGATTTTGTATAGTTAATTGTTCTGCCAACTCTTACTTTTTCTTCCATCATAGCTTCTCTATTGTTTATACTTTTGACAGTTTTGTTAAGAATCTACATGGAACTTTACAAGCTGTTAAACTTCCTATTAGTATCTTCATTCTTACATCAATTTTTTAAATTCCACTTTTAAAGAAGCCAGATTTTCCTTAAATATTCCCATTGTATTTATTAGCCACTCTGGAATATCATAAGGTTTTCATTTCCGTTTGGAGACCTGATATCTTTCCAGTATTTATTCTTAATTTATTTTACTTTATAATATTCAGGCAGTAGGCAGCTAGGTGGTGCAGTTCCTAGAGCTCTGACCCTGGAGTCAGGAGGCCCATAATTCAAATCCAGCCTCAGACATTTAGTAGCTGTATGACCCTGGGCAAGTCACTTAACGCATTTGCCTCTGATCCTCATCTGTAAAAATGAGAAGGGGAAGTAGCATATGATTCTAGCATCTTTGCTAAGAAAACTCCAAATGGGGTCGTGGAGAGTCAGACATGATTGAAAACAACTCAAAAACAAACAACATCCAGGCTTTGTTGGAGCCTCCCTCCCCCCACTTTACTCCTTTCTCCAACTGATGTTTTTCTTCGTAAGTGGTGTTCCTTATAAAGTTGTTGTTTTAAATTTACTTGGTCTTATACTATGTTTGTTACATTCCTTCCTTTTCTAAAGGTGATTAAAAAAAGCTGGATTCAAATATACCTCTATTTTCAGCCATTTTGCTTCCCCTCAAAATTGAACAATTTTACTCTCTATAAATAAATTTAATTTGGAATATTATAAAAGTGAACTGAACGACATAAATATTGACATGCTTGTTATAAATAGAGCCAAAATACATAAGGAAGCTACAGCTAAACAAAAGTATGGCTCCTAAGATGTTCCCAGAAAGGTCAACGAAGTAGCTGAGTTAGTGTCATTATGTGCCCAAATATAACAAGAAACGTTTCATTTTTTTAATCACTGAACTATGATCAGAATAAACCTCAGATTAAACTACTGTGAGGATAATCATAGCTTATGACCAACAGGTTAAGAGCATGAAGCCATGAAGGGTCATTTGATAAGATCTTTCAAAACAAGTCATTTTGTAATTTGATATACAGTGATTTCACTAAGTTGACACAGAGAAGGACACAAGACAGTAGAAAAAATGTTTGATAATATTTGGAAGATAATAAACAAAGGAGGCCAAAATTTATATATCATTATAACTGCATCACAGACATCATACCTGTATAATATGGCTTGGATATACAGAACATTGAATATAGTTATGCAAAAACGAAAAGAAAAGAAATTGATCATATCTCAGCAGACAGGAAATGATTGGTTCCTGGCATGGGAGTTATTTCTCAAGTGTCTGAATGTGATCATATGACAATGATGATAATAACCAAGTAGCATTGATACAGTACTTTAAGATTTACAAATATTTTTTAAACTTGATCCTCACAATAATTGTCGGGGGGAAGTACGATTACTATTCCCATTTTATAGGTGATGAAATTGAAACCCAAATAAGTTAAGTGACTTGCCTAGCACCATACATTTAGTATCTGAGACCAGGTTTTGAACTCAGATCTTCCTGCCTCTAGGTCCCGGGCTCTATCCACTACACACCTGGCTGCCTCTAGTATAATTAATTACATAATAAGCCAGTTGTGAAAGGCATGCCGGGCTAAAAGTCAGGATGACCTGGGTTTGGATCCCACCTTATATGTTTACTAGCTTTGAGACTGTGGACAAGTTGCTTGACCTCCATGGGCATGCTTCCTCACTTGTAAAATGAGGTGAATGAACTACATGACCTTCAAGGTCCCTTTCACCTCTAGATCTATAATCCTTTGATCCTGCTTAGTGCAAAGGTCAAAACTAGTGTCAAAGTACATGAAGAAGTAAAGATTAGAAAACACTTAGTAATTTTAGCAACTACTATTTTGACTATGTAACTCAAATCTCCCCCAAATGGAAAATGGATAAAGGTAAAGACATTGATCCTGATTATCTCCGTAAAGGAGGCCAAAAGACCACAGACAGCAAAGCAGAGATCTCCTTATTAAGTGGAGAGCACTGGTAACCATGTATAGCACTAGTTTGGAGGACAAACTTATGGGTAAAACATAAGAGAATTGCAGAAGATTATGAGCAGTAATTACCTTGCAGAATAATGAAAAACAATGGAAAGGAAAATCTTTGGAGAAAGCTTGGCATAGGACAAGACCGAATCAGAGGATCCTAAGAACATTTATAGATAAAACTGGAAAGTAACCAGTAGATGACACATAGAACATATTTTCCAATGTATCTTTAGTGACTTATTCTCATCATCAATGAGGAGGAAACCAATATATATTTACAGTTCTAACACCTCAGTATCTGATATAGGGTAGGAGGAAGAGGAAATGACACAATGATGAAACTAAAAAGAGAAGCTAGTTCAGATGAAATACACAAAAAGAAATGTATACTATTTTTTTAAGAAAAAGTAAACATATTCAGAGATACATTTCCAAAATATCTAAAATAGGGGAATCGTAGGATCATAAAAGGAATCTCAGAGTTTAGTCTAATCAAACCCTTTATTTCACAGATGAAATTACTGAGGAACAGCAAAGTTGTGACTTACCCAAAGTTACACACATAGTAAGGAGCAAAGATGGAATTTGAATCTAGTCATCCTAGTGTACTTCTCACCTCCTTAGGCTGCTCTCAGGAAGACATCAAATGATTGGAAAAAAATCATGAGTGATTTTAACCCTTCAAATATACCTGATTAGATATCGGCATACAACCCTGTATTTCTACTTTTACTGTAAAATTCTTATTAAAATGATCCATACCCATATCAAGAATTTGCTCCATGAAAATATGAGTGGAATAGGGAATTTTCGAAGATGATTTTTGCTATATCGGAATACGTCTTCCAAGTCACACAATTTACTTGAAAGTTTTCAGAATATTAAATCTCAGTATTGATAGTTGTTGAAGTTGTTGGTGATGGCAGTTATTGATGTTGATACATTTAACTCAGTATATTAAAAAAAAACCTTAAAAGCTCTGCGCCAACAATGCATTTTCCATGCACACGTTAAAATCATACATAATTTTTGAGAAATGTAACACAGAAATAGCTTTGTCCATTGATTATCCAGACATTTATAATGTTGATGGCATTGTACTAAATACATTTATCTAGAGAAGATCGTAGATCTGCTCAACGAAGTCCGAGATCACTTGAAAGAAATTCACATAGTAAACCCTGCTAGGAAAACCAAGTGGATGAAGAATATTTGTTATCCATTCTAAGAAAAGCAGTTGGTCGTGCAGTCACATTGGATGAACAAATCATAGATTTCAAGCTTGGAGGAAACTCAGAAGGGAATTAGTACAACTTCCTCATTTTTAAGGTACAAACAGGGAGGATGGCTTTCCCAAAGTCATCAAAACACTAAGTGACAGCTGGGATTTGAATCTAGGTACTCTGACTCTAAATCAAGTCTGTCATAGCTGCCTCTTAAATATATGCATGTGTGTATGTGTATTGTTATTGTTAGGTCATATCAGTCATGTCCAACTTTTCATGACCCTTTTTTGGGGTTTTCTTGACATAGATACTAGAGTGGTTTGCCATGTCCTTCTCTAGCTCATTTTATGAATGACTAAGACAATCGAGGTTGAGTGACTAGCCCAGGGTCATGCAGGTAGTGTCTGAGGCCTAATTTGAACTCATGAAGTTCAATCTTAATAAATTCAAAAAAAAAAAAAAACTACCAGCCTGCATTGGTAAGAGAGCTTTCTCACTTGGGAAATTCTCCTTACCGATGAAATAACTGATCTAGTCCCTATTCCTATGTCCAGTCATCACTGAAGATGGAAAATAAATTAGGCTTAAAAACACAGAGTTTAGATTTGGGTAGTGTAATACCTACAATGATCCCACACTTTCCCTTAACACACACAAAGAATCTCCCTTTTCAACTCTAATATTTTCCCAATGATAATATAATAACTCTCAACGTTGGTATATCATAATCTCCAAAGAATCAAAATGTGTGTGACTTAAAAGAATAAAGAGCTATGGGCTTAGCATAAGTCAACTGAATTATATTGCCAGTGATTGCTTGCACAAAATGAGTGGAATGGAAGATATTATTCAGAAAACATGTGATCAGCAAACAATGTGGGAGGCCATTTGTCAAGAGCAATTAGTAAAATGGTATCAACCATGTGTCAGAGGTGTCAGAGGATATAGTGCTGAGCCTGGAGCTGGGAAGACTCATTCATCTTTATAAGTTCATATTAGGCCTCAGATACTTACTAACTGTGAGACCCTGGCCAAGTCACTTGACCCTGTTTGCCTCAGTTTCCTCTTCTATGAAATGAGCTAGAGAAAAAAATGGCAAACCACTCAAGTATCTTTGCCAAGAAAACCTCAAGTAGGGTCACAAAGACTTGGATATGACTGAAAAACAACTGAACAAGATCCAAATAAGTTGACAGCATATCATAGCAGCTACAAAGCCTAACATACTGTCATAGGCTTCATTAAAAGAGGTATGTTGTGCTGAGTAAATGAGCTGACAGTATTGCTGTGCAAACCATGTCTTGAGTACTGCCTTGAGTACTGGGTCCACACTGTTAAAAAAAAAGCTGATAACCTGGTATATATCCAGAGGATGACAACAAGGACATGAGCTAGAAACTGTACCATATACGAGGAATTCCTGCAGGTAGTAGGAATGGTTAACTTGAAAACATATCTATATACATATATATATATTTAATGGGGGCACAATAACTATATCCACATATTTGAAAGATGAAAGAAAAAGGAATTTTTTTTTGTTTTGCTTGAGGCTTGGATAAGAGAATACAGTATTAATCCTTCTCAACTGGGTATTATTTCCTGATGTTAAAGGAATAGCAAAAAGTAGTTATGACAAATAAGACCCACCAAATCCTTCTCTCCTTCCCAACCACCATCCCACCCCTCATTTCTTCTTTAGTATTCATTGGCTGTGAGTGGCCTGGGTGTGGTTGTTTTTAGCTATTTAGATTGTTCTCAGAGCCTGAGAGGCTAGGATATTGAGAAGAATAGAAAATTGAAGCTAATTTGAAACACTAAAAAAAAGCTAAGTTAAAAGAGACATTCGAATAAATTTGAGATTTAATTTGCAGTTTAGCCTTGCAGTTTACCTTTAAGGTCAAGAGCAATGTGTAAATTGAATAAGTTTTAAAACCCACTGGGAAATCTAGAGAATTCAAGGAGACTACAGTTCTAAAATTAGATAGGAGTTTATTTGTCTGAATAGTCTATCATGACTCTTCATTTAGGAGATAAATATACATTTAATTACCTATTTCAATAAGAAAAGAGTAGATTTTCCTGAAATGTCACCTGTTAGAGGAGGAGCCTCTCAGTCTTTCTTTGGAATGATGTCAGGGCAATTTATACCATGGAAGTCTTTTAAAGTCTTATTTTCTTAGTCTCAAAAAGAAAATAACTTAGGACATTCTGTTTTTATTTTTTTTTATAGCTGGTCCTAAAAATGGTTATGAGAATTGGCAGGGAAAAATGCCCGTGATTATCCAGCCCCTTTGGAAGAGAAAACATAGCTTTTGTTTCTAAGGGCTTTCATTTCCTTTTATGTGGTTGTCAAGGATCTTGCCTTGTCAGGGCACACTTTCAGCGCTAAAAACTTTGCTTGACATAGACTTACATGAAAACACTCCGAGTGTGGGATGGGACATGGAAGCTTTGAGACACATTTGTAAATGTTTAGGTCATGTGTGTGTGTGTGTGTGTGTGTGTGTGTGTTGCTACAATGCTTGCTTTTTGTTAACCTTGTTTTTTATGTGACTTGATGGGTGAAAGGCTGATCCATTTGCTTTGGTGGTGAGAACAGAGACCAGTGAAGAACAAATAATTAAAACAATTTATTTTGCAGACTGCCAGTTCACTCTGGAAATTGAAAAAAAAAAAAATGAACACTTAGTCTATTTCCCCAAAGCCTGTGACTTTGAAATGTTTTGCAAATGATTATGGGGTTGTTCTTTTTTTAAACCTAACATGCATAATCTTTTCTGATGAAAAGATATTAGGCTAAAGCAGTTTATTCATTCTTTTTAGAGGATATGCTAAAAGGTGGTTAAGAAATACTTCATTTTGCATCCATTTCTCTGCAGATAAGATTGCACAACTTCATATATACCCTAAAAGGAGTAGAATTTGCCATGAACACCTTTGTCAAAAAAAAATAATCTCACCTGCCTTGTATTCCTTAGCAGTAGCTAGATTTTCCATATCTCATGGCACTTGGACATTCGAGCTCATTTCCAAGAATATATTTTTTATTCCAAGAATATTTTTAACTTTTTAAAAAAAAATACAGTACTTATGATTCAGTTTGATTTAATTATCCATGGACTTATTATCAAAAAATAGCCATTATGAGTTCAGAGGTAGCACTCAGGTAAGATCATCTTGTAAGTAAGTGAATGAAGCAGAAAAGGAAGAAATTACCACACCCATCTGAACAGATGACAAGAGAAAATGTGCAAAATCTTTCTATATGTGAGTTTGATAGCAAAGATAAATATCTCCAAATGGAGTTGGCATTATATTTAGCCAAAAAAAGACAGAGTGACTAGGAAGCATGAGGAGAAAACAATAACTGAGAACCTCTAACTCTTGGCATTGGCCCATAGAAGAACTTTGTGCATCAGTTTCCTCATTTTCAAAGACATAACACCATTGATCTGGAGAACTAATCAAAGTAAAGTTCTTTGAGACCGCTACATGAAAAAGGATATGAAAAAAATTACAATAACTTCTGTATACTTGTTATTAGGACTCACTTCTCACACTTAACTCATTATCATAAAGCATTGCGGTAGATGCCGCCTGATATCAGCATTGTGAAATATTTAACCGTTCAGCTGTTTAAAACATCTCCAAGGACAATGAAGTCACAATTACAAGCTTTGGCTTCTCTGCTTGTAGTTAGATGTGTTCAAGTTAGATTGATTACAATGGAAGACATTATAGGCTGAGGTTCTTGTGGTTTCTGGTATTCATTATGAAGATAAATGGGAGATTACAGCAGCTTACATTGGGTCCTATCAACAGGTCAAATGCTCTACATCAGAGGTTCCCAAACATATTTGGCCTATCACCCCATTTTCAAAACAAAATTACTCAGTGCCCTCTGGAAATCTACTTTCTTTAATCTTTTAACAATGTTTTTTGAAATTTGCGTCATTTCAAAAGATATAAACCCTATATTTTTAAAAATAATGCAGCTTAAATTTAATAATTTATTGTTAACTTGTGTTTTTTTCTTACATTCAAATTTTGTATCATGTCACCATATAGTATCATTTTATAAACAAGTCATCACACACACACACATTCCTGCTCATGCATGCTGGACTTCCCGACAATATGCCACATGCTCTCCTGCCAACACTTGCGTGGAGGGGGACTTGACCACTGATCACTTATAACTTGCATTTTGTGTGTTTATTTGGAAAATAATGTAATTACTACAATTTAACTCTGTTGCACAACAGATGAAACATGTCCAAGTGTTTTTTCAAAATGTTCTTCTTTTCTTTCCTTATGCTTCCATAAGCCCCTTATTTTTATTCAACCTCCACCAATTGCACCTGAGGCTGCTACCCCCCTCATCAGTCCAGCGTCCCCCAGGAGACAGTATCCCCCACTTTGGGAACCTCTACCAATAGATCAAATACTCTGCAATACTCTAGTTCAGGGTGTAGCTCTGCCACTAACTGTGATCTTGGGCAAAGTACTTCCTCCATCTCAGCCATAGTTTTCTCATCTGTGAATGAGAGAGTTGGTTTTGACCTCCCAAGTTCTTAGAGCGCTCACATACTATGACTTGCAGGCTATTACTTGGATAGTTGTCAGTACTTCCTGCCCTCCGAAACTATTCTGTATATATTTTATATTTAGTTATCTCTGTAGATGTTTTTTCCAGTATAGTAGCAGCACCTCTCAGGGGAAGAACCATTTTCTCTTTCTCTCTTTTTGACTTTTCTTTGTCTTCTTATTACCTGTCATGGTTTCTGTGAGACATGAGGTGCTTAATAAATGCTTGTGAAATTGAATTCAGTATATAAAGATTACTATCAGTCTTTTCAACACTCTGGATAGGGCCTAGCGTCATCAGAAATAGAGCCTACGTAAAACCTTGGAGGCAACCAGATCTGAGATGACACTGACAGAAGGAACTCCCAGTGAGGAAACTCCTTCTACCAATAGTTCCTTGTTTGGCAGTTTACTGTCTCCAAATCCAGAGAAGTACCACCTGGGGCACTGAGAGATTAAGTAAGCTACTTAGAGTCAACCGGCCAGTATGTGTCAAAGGTGAAATTTGAAGCTACGTCTAATAATCTGTGAGTCTATCTTTCTTAATAAAGGCCTTACCAATAAAATGGGGAATAGTGGGAGTAACCAGAAGTTCTACTATAGCATATTTTTAAAAATGAGGGAAATGTTAACCCAGAAGCTTGTTACAAAATGAGGTATTCAAGTCTCAGTGAAAAATTCATTAGGGACTAGCATGTCACCAAATCCATGACCTTGGCTCATCTGATTTTTTTTTTCTGGTTTGTTTTGAAGTTAATTCAGAGTTAAACTAGATCTCTTTCTGACTCCAAACAGTTTATTGTGCTAGGAACCCTGGGAAATTGCTTCACTTCTGCCCCTCCTTTCTGGGGTAGAGAATTGCTGTTGTTCCAGAAGATTTGATGTGAATATTGCCTAAATTATGAGTTGGAAATTGTTGGGACTATTTTTGGCACCCCTACCAACTGAAATTCTACAATGAAACATTAATTTCTGTGAGTCTTCAATGCATCCTTTGCCCTATTCAGTGCCACCGAAATACTGACAAATTCTTGCTCTGACTCCTTTTTCTATATTCAGGCTTAAACCAACCTTCTTGTTTGCATTTGTCGTTGCGTCCTATGATTTCCAGGATGGTACTTATTTTCCATTATTTACAAGTAACTAGAACATTATTTATTCCTTCAAGAGGATTTTGCGTCTCTAAGATTGCTATCACTTGAGGTATAATAGTAGCTTCTTAATTTGTTTGCTTTCTTTGCACTTTTTCCCCTCTCTAATATTTTTTACTACAGACAAAATTTATAAACCTGAGACATTGAATCACTTTCCTACTCAAAAACCTTTAGTGGTTTCCTATTCCCTGCAAGACAAAACACTACCTCCTGAGCCTGCCATTACAAACCTGGTTCCAATTTCCTTTTCCAGTTTTACTTCATTTTACCCCTCTTCATGCATTCTGGGCAAGTTGCTGTAATGACGGATTCTTTGTATGTAGCATTTCATTGCATTCGTTCATACCTTTGAACAGTTGATTTCCCTTGCCTGGACTGTATTCCCTCTTCACCTCCATTTCTTAGAATCCCTAACTTCCTTCAAAGCATTTCTCATGTGTCACCTGGTGAGGCCTATGTGGGAATGAGGGGCATCTTTGTATTTATTTTTCTGTGTATATGGTGTATCCTCCCAGTAGAAAATTCTTTGAGGGGAAAGATTCTTTCATCTTTGTCTTTTGTATCCCTAGTATGCTTAATAAACACTAATTGAATTGAGATTAAGTTGGCATGATGGTTACCTTAATTCCCTTCAGCAGTTCATATTAAAATGATAAACCTATATTTTAGGGTGGATAACTTTAGGGAAGATTTCCCTCTCACTTTCTGTGAATTCTTGTTATCTCGATCAAAATGAACATGATTACTATTATACTGGGCATAAATTTTAAAGATTTCATAGGAATGGCCATGATTACAGATATATGTGTGCATATATATATGTATATATATATATACATATACACACACACACACACACACACACACACACACACACACATACTCTTATTTCATTGTCATAAGGAACAATTAGAAAACTCCATCTACCAATTCAAATCAGAGCCTCCTTTGCAGTTTATAGTCTTAGAGAGTTTTCTGAGGCTTTCAAAAGGTTGAATGACTTGCCCAATCAAGTCAAGAAGTCATTAAGCATTAAAGATCTCACTATGCACCAGGCACTATGCTAGGTGCTGGGAATAGAAATACAGGCACAAAGATAGTCCCTGTCCTCAAGGAACATGTGTTTTAGTGAGAGAAGACAACATGTTCTCTGCCCCAGTATGGCAGAGAAATTCCAGGGAGTCATAAAGGGAGCATGGAGAGGAAGGAAGACTTGACTGGCCTGGAAACTTTCCTTAAAAAGGAAGTTCTGTAAGGAACCAGACAATCAAAGTAAGAAACTGGATGGGTAGAGTGTACTTCTAGGGCAAGAAATATAGGAGTGGATTGAACTTCCAGGTTGAGTAAGCTTCAGTAGCAGGATATGGAAAGTCTAGAGAGTCAGGAGTAGAGCCTGGAAAGTGAGGTATCAGAAACAGGATTTAAACTCAGATCTTGCTGACTCTAAGACCACCTTTGTATCCATTATACCATGCTATCTCTCATTCTATTATGTACAAGAAATCCATAGAGTATATATTTATTATCATTTTCTTAATTAGTTCTGTAGTATTTATACCCATTATCAATGTCCATAGGTTTACTGATATCAGGAAAAATGTTTTTAATTATCATCACCATAGGCTTTACCTCCACCTCTTATTCTCAGAAAAACACACACACACACACACACACACACACACACACACACACACACACACACACACACACACACATACACCCACAGACTCCTTTGCAGAAGTGAGAAGTCCAGGATTTTCAAACATCATTACTATATCCTGGGGCTCATGATCATTTGCATCTTTTCTTTACTCATGAAGAGTGATGACCTGATCCTCGGTGCCAGTGTGGGGTAGTGTGGGAAAGGGGAGATCCAAGTTTTTCTTACTTTCAGAGCTGAAAGAGGACATTCATGGTTCCTGGTTCTTTTCAGAGAAGGGTCTCTGGAGCAAAAGAAAGACTTTGGGGAAAAGCCAACATAATGAAGGCACTGGCTCCTCTTTAAGGATGACTTTGTGTTGATTGTGCTTTGTAATGTACAGTCATGATGGTTATGAATAGCTTATAAGCAGGAGAAAAGGATGTCATGAGTGATCTAAGGATAAGGAATGGCAAGAGATGAGTAGGTCCAGAGGCTCTCTAGAGCAAAACATCTTTCTATTGGGTCAAAAATGGAGAGGGAAGAAAGAGAATTCAGAGCCTAGGGTAATGACCTGAAAAAGTACTGAGAGAAGGTCAAGGCAGGGTGAGGAAGTGGAAGTCTTAATGAGGACAAAGAATGTATGAGGTGAAACATAGGGAAAAGTGGAATAAAGAGGTTATGATTAGATAGGGGAATGTTTTAATTTCTGATTAAGGACATGGAATGTATCTGAATAATTGTGAAGTGTGTGTGACCATTCCTATGTGTGGTTGAGATGTAATAAGAAATTAAGAGATTAGCAATTTTGACCAAGAATCTATGTGAATCTATGTGAATATTGAAGTCTCCTAGTGTAAGGAGGATCACTTAACTTCTTTTTCTTAGTAGATGATTTTGCTTTTTTTCTAAGAAAATGGCCATCGATTGTGACCTCCCTTTGTACTACTTCTCAGTGCCCTTCTATATCTTTATGTAACTATTCTTCCTTTGAATCAATCTCTGAGAAGGTGATGGTACTTTTTTTAAGGCAAATCCTCAACTTTTATCCTTGATCCCATCCCATTACAATCAGTAATTACTTTCCTTCCTCTCATCTTCAACCTCTCACTTTCTCCTAGGTCTTCCCTGCTAGGTCTTCCTCATCTTTATAAAAAAAATAGCAACCACAAACCTTCATCCTCTTATTCCCTCAAACTATGGTCTTATATTCTTCCCTTTCACTATGGATAAAGGTCACCATTTCCCAAAAGATACAGAGGAGAGTTGTGGTGTTCATCCTTCATTTCAAAGAGGACCATGACATCAGAGAAATGAGGACATGACTTGCACTTGACTGTTTTCAGTGAAGGAGGGCTGTGCAAGGTCACCAACCTCAGTTTCTCCTCCAGAGTCATCTGGAGTAGACTTGGACAGAGATACTAGAAAGAATTTCTGACTCCTCCTGCAGCTAGCCCTCCCCCATCATACTCATTTCTCAGTTATAATTGGATTTCTGATCCCCACATTTTTTGCAGTTGTTCTCTCCAAGGATATCAGTGACCTGTTACCTGATAAATTCAGTGGCCTCTTCTCAACTGTCTTCCTCTTTGATTTCATCCTTTCCTTTTCTGTCTCTCCTTCCCCCTCCCCTCCTTTCCATGCTTTTCCCCTTCCATTCTTTTCCATTAATTCTGCTAATGCATATAGGATTACTTGTTATGCCCAATGAGAGTAGATGGGCATAGTTCATCAGAGATTTTGTGGCCCCACAGAAATGATATATGGATCAAAAAAAGCTTGAGAAATTCTTCCCTCAAAGGATCTAAGTATTCATGTGTTTCTAACAAATTAAATGGCTGTGAAAAATAATTTGAGAAAAGTTTGTCTTGTTTCATCTCTGCCAGTGCTTTTTTTTTATTATTATTAATTGGAAAATCTTGGTGCAGTGGCAGCTTTAGTGCTAAAGCAAATTAAACATTCATGGTTCTGTGGGCCTTTTCTGTATATAGTGCCCAGGACTTGCTGTGTTTTGAAAGAGCTCACCAGGCTGATATTGAACTGGACATTGATCTGACATGAGGCATGGCAGAATCCCATATTGAGAGCATTTTCAAAAAGGATGGTGGTTTTAATTATTTTTTTCTTTGATTCATTTGCTTATTGATTCATATTTTAAAAAAACAAAAGGAAGGGACTGTAAGTCATTAGAGGAAGCAGATGTTGCACCCTTTAAAAATTAAAGCACTCCGTTTGGATGCCATCTTGTATTGGGGTGAAGCAGAAGCTTATTTTCATAGTTAGACTACTGAATTAAACATGACAGTTCTGAATCTATTCCAACATTTAAATCTAGCATAACATGGAATAAATTATGTTAATTCCACTTAAAATAAATGTCTGCTATATGAACAATTCTTATTATCAATTTAGTTATTCATTCCAAAGATTTGGTTTGAGGAATGGGGGAGGCTGAGAAGAAGACAATTTTTTTTTTGTTAATATTAAATTCCAAAAAGAACATATTGCAAAAAGAAATAACTGGGTTCTATTCTCTGTCATCTTTACTCTTTTAAGAAGAAAGTATTTAGATATTCATTCCAGTGTCTAGATTACCTAAAATATTCTAGTGTGGATATACCTGTCCATACTCTCAAAGGAAGTCCCTATCTCCAGTGACTATGGCATGTAATACTTCAACTGCTAGGCAGGGCCTACCTTATGAGGAGGCAGTTACTTATACACTGTCCTTGAGGGCATGGCCCAGATCTCTTTTCCAGAAATAGTTCCTTTACTATAAGCCTTAGCTTCTTTAATTCTACAGTTTAAAAAAAATTTTTTTTGAGATATCTTTTTTTAAGAAGACATTTAAATCTTGAATTTTTTTGGATCTGTAGAGTTTCCCATTAAAATATAAATGCCATTGACTGAAATAGCACCCTAAACTATTATTGGTGGACACCATTGTGTAGATTAGGCCTGCACAACATATGGCCTGTGGGTCACCTGTGGCTTGCCAAAGGATTTTACCACTACGTACACTCTCCTGTTTTGTCACATGACCCATGGCAACCAACCATCATCAGTCTGTCTCTAGTTACCTTGGAAACTGAGCGGCTCAAAACTTACCTGTAGCCCAAAGAAGTTTAACCTATTTTAAATTTGGCCCCTACCTACCACTAAGTTGTGCGGATATGGTGTAGATATGGTATGTTGTTACGTAAGAAAGGTATTTTGGGGGGAAAGAAACTCAGGAAAAAGAAAGGGGGGAAGTTTAAGAATGGGGAGAACAAGGAAAAGGGTGTAGGACAAGTGCCAAAGATGAAGATCCCTTATATAACAACTTTGTTTAACATGACTTCTGGGATTAAGAATGTGAATGAAGCTATTGAGGCCTGTAGAGATGACAAGACTCACCTGTTCATTTCCCCCACCATTTAGAAGCATGTGTTTTCTAAATGGGAGTTTTTTTTGACAAGGCAGTGGCCCCTCCATCCAAAGAGTACATATCAGAATAATATTTCAAGATCCATGGTCTCAGGAAAAAGGACAGAAGCATCAGGTTTTTTTTTTTTCATCAGGTCTATATTCCTTCAGGCCTTTGTGGTCTCTGGCTTTGAGCCCACTGTTGATTCTGCTATTGTAAACGCTAACTTTCAAGGGAAAAATCCACACAGAAAGCAGCAACCTAAGGATTTTCTTCTTGTCTTCCCTTATATACAGACCTTGTTTCCTCATATAATCTACTATGTTCTAATTAGTTTCTTTCTTTCCTCAAAATATGTTTCCTTTGAGACTTTAGGGAGTCCATGACCAAATTTACATTTAATTCTATATTAATTCTTGGTTTTCAGAATCCTTGGACTTATGTCTTTGGGAAGACATTCTTATCTGTTCACTTTTCAGAGACCAGAAATGATTTTCTATACAAGCACTCTTACCTATGGGCCTTTAACTCGTGGTCAGGAAAGGTTTCCTCCTTCTTAGGAATATATAACTAATAATTAACAAAAGACCTTTGATATTTATTGAATGTATTATGTATATGTGTGAATATATACGACATACATGTGAGTATATATGTGTGTGTATATTGTGATATATATGTATGTATGTGCACAAGCACACATGTGTATTATAATTACAGGAAGGTTAGCGTGGCACAGTGGAGAGAGAGCTGATCTCAAAGCCATGAAGAACTGGATTGAAGTTCCATATCTAATACATATTGACTATAAATCTATCAACAGGTATTTACTAAGTGCTTACTATCTGCCAAGCACTCTACTGAACAATAGGGATATAAAGAAATTCTGTGTGACCTTGGGCAAATCACTTAGAATCTCAATGTTCTAGGCAGAGCTCTAAGACTATAAGTTGTGGAGAAGGTGCCCCCCTTTATTGATTGAGGGACTTTTTTCACCTTGAAGTTCACAATGAAGTCACAGGTCCAGTCTGTATTATATACACATGTGCCCACTCTTCCCACTGGTGCTGTGTGAATCTGTGGGAGAAACGTCTTAGGCTGATGGAGGGAGTTTTTTGTTACTACCATTCGTGCAATGCCATTTCAGTAAAAAACTATGCTTTCAAATAATTGTGTCTTTTGGATAACTTTTAGAGGTAAACACATAGGTAGAGGCTTATGAGCTATAATTTGGAAACTACAGAACATCTTGAAACCAGGGTAGACATCCTCTTAGGAGATCAACCCCATAAATGCAAATTAGGGAGAGGGTACCCAGAGAAGAAGCTACTCAATTTTTTTTTCCTAATAGATCTAGGTTAGGAAATACTTGCATGCCTGCAAAAGTCCTAGGAAACAAAAAAGTTCATTATATTAATTAGCAGCAAATCTTTATTTGCTATATTGATTACTAGTATACTCTTTCTGTTGCTACATTATTTGGAAGTCCAAAGGCTGTTTTCACCCATTTAAAAACAAAACAAAGGTATTTATTATTAAGTAGAAGTATGTACCTACATTGTCATAGCTTTGCAAATTAGTGTAAGCAATTCCCAGTGCGGAAATTCCCTTTATCAATGCAACTTGAATCCTGTTCTATAATTTATAAGCTTAGGTAATTGCCTAGGTAACAAAGAAATCAAGTGACTTTCCCAGGCTCACACAGAAAATATGTTGTCAGGTCTCCCTGACTCCAAGGTCAGCTTTCTATTCATTATTCCATACTTTTTCTCTCTTTAGATTTGTCATATTTCATTACCGTCATGTACCAGAAATTATTTGGCAATTCCCCACTTGATGGACATCCAAGTTGTTTCTAGCTTTTTGCCTTCCACAAGTCCTGCTATAAAATATCTTGGTATATATGAGACCTTTTCCTCTGTCTTTGACATCTTTGGACTACCCTGGGGTAAATGGCCAATAGAGATGTCTCTGGGTCAGTTTAATTACTCTTGTAGCATAGTACTGTTGGGATTTTGTGTGTGTGTTTTCCTCTCTAGAACAGCTACCACAGTTTAAAGCTCCACCAGTGGAATGTTATGACTTGGCCACTGATCAGTGAGAGATGTTTTAGCCGAACCATTTATCACCCTGAGGTCAACCTAATAAGCAGCTTCTGCAAAACAAGGCTGGTCCTCATTCAAGAGACATACTGTCTGCCCTAGGCCCCTTACATAAAAGCCCTTTCAGCCTGGTGGGATGTGTCAGAATTTGCCCTCCACTGACCTTAACCTTCAAGAACCTTGGGTCACATTCGTGCCTCAGGGAGACATCAGAGTAGAATCTTGGTGTGAGTTGTCATAAGTACATTGCTTTTTAACAATTTTCAGTCCCCATTTATAAGTCCCTAGTTTAAAAAGTGGGGCTCTGACCCAGTTTTCATTGTTTGCCTAATTAGTATTAAAAACATAATTAGCCATTCTTAGACTTAGTGGAAGTACTGAATTTCCCCTCTCTCCCGCCAGAACAGAGAAGCTTCACAGTCTGCCATATTTCATCACTAGGTTTAGAGATCACCTCACCATGCCAACTCTGGCAAACAGCATTTGCAATGGAATGATTAGGAATCCCAATAAGTCCATAAGTGGACTGGGAAGAAATCAAACTTCCATAACTAACTTAGTGGTGAGAATGGGTCCTAGCACAATCTGGCAACTTTTTCTGACTTTTCGAAGATAAAAATAAATGGTATATTTTCAGATTTAATTGTGGGTTCTATAAATGCCCATACCTTGGTGAGGAAAAAAAATACCTGCTTCAAGGTAAGATAGTTATTTATTGGAGAGAAAATATTACAAGAACTAAATGAGAACTTCCAAGCAGTTCAATTTGAATCTCTGAAAGAGGGTAACTCACCTCCCAAATACCTGCATTACCCTTACCCTTGTCCCAGGAATATTTCACTTCCAAGAGAAAGCAGCATGTTTTACTCACTTCATTCCCCTCAGAAGCCTGGATCCAATGACAGGAAGGGAAATTGAATGGCCATTTTAGCCTGAGTGTCTCTTTCACGTAAATCTTATCACAGCCAGGTACTATATGTATTAAAAATATTTTTGGAAGGTAGAAATAAAGCAAGGTAGAAAAATCCTCTTATTGATACAACTATAAAAATGTAGCATTTATACCTTAGCTGTCCAGTGGCATTATGAACTTAAAGGCAGCTTTACTGGTTTCTATTTTTAAACTTGACTTCAGTTCCATTTTAGATTCTTGAGTAAAATTTTTAGGGAAAATTTCAGTATCCGTTTTAGAGTTTATGTGTATTGAGAGAAGATTAGACTTTAAAAACTCTTCTTCTCCTGGTAGAGTTAGTCAATCAACCAATTAGTCAACAAATATTTTTTAAGATATGTGCCTTTCACTAGCCTAAACGCTAGAGAGACAAGTACAAAAAGTAAAAGATGAGCTTAACTTTTTCATGGGGGAAGCAACAACTATTTTTGCAAATTTATACAGCAAATCTAAAGTGAATAAATACAAATACATACGAAGAAGTTAAACACAAGGTAGTCCGCAAGAAAGGCACTAGTCAGGGAAATCAAGAAAGGCTTAATTTTAGAAGATAGTGCCTGAGTTACTGCTTAAAGGAAAAGAGCTTCTTATTAAAGGAAAATGCAGTCTCCTGAGCCAGTTAACTCCAAATCCCAGCGTGTCTTTTCCTGACAAGATGGCTCCAGCCACTTTCTTCTAGTCTGTAGCATAGATTGAAGCACTGGACGGAGTCCTTTACTCTTGTCTAGAGGCTATGTTGTTTGAATTATGAAAAATTAGTCATTTCCTTGGGCTAGGCTCTCCTTCCACCAAAACTGACTCAAATCAATAAGCATTTATTATGCACCTACTATCTGTTTGTCTCTATACTGAACACAAAGAAAGCCCTCCAGGGACTTGTATTCTACTGGGTCACAAATTCCTCACATTTCATGAGTTGGTTCATGAATTTCAGTGGCTTAAGAGTCCTGTCAGCCAGCCTTCTGGTGATTTCCTTTCCTTTTCAAACTTAGATTAACTGGTCTTTGAATGGCAGATATCCATTGTTGACCTGTATTTGAAATTTTTATATCTTAATAAGACTTCCTACCTCTTTTCTTAAAAAAAACAACAACCCTGTACACCATCATCTTCATTATACAATGAAATATCAGAATAAGACTTTAGAGGAGGAAGGGACTCCTAGTCCGGAACAATATGTTTTCCTGGACCAGGCCTTTCTGATCATTGATTGTCTATGTTCAATCTTCTTTCTGGTTCCTTATTCTGCTCCTTTGCTGTATACCTTTTCCCAACCCCCACCCATTATCAGAATCGCCCTTGTAACTTGGTTAATCAATGAATTCCTGCCTTTGACATCAGAGGTGAGAAACTAATCATATGTACCTCAGACCCCTTTCCAGCGTAATAGAGAGCTGGGCATGTACTCAAATACCACGAATGAATGAATGAAATGCATATTAAGTACTTTTTATATGCAAATCATTGTGCTAAATGCTGGAAATACAAATAGAAAAGCATAGACAGACTCTGATTCTAAGGAATTGTGGAGAAAACACCTGTCGGAGATTTCAGTTGCTAGTTTATATGGAGAGCTACCAAGGTCTTTAGGACGAGGCAGCAAAGCAGATGGCAGTGCATCTTCTTTAATGTCATTTCCACTGGTAAAATAAAATCCATTTATGATGTTGAAACATTTGACTATGCCAAGAGTGTGGGTGGTAAGAATATCCTTTGTAGGGTCTGCAGTAGCTCTTTTGAGGGCTATAGCAGTTGCAGAAAGAGTTGCTTGTAATACTGTTTCCTGGAGTGATTGCTGTGAGGACTGGTCTGGAAGAAGCACAGGTGTTCTGGGGGATGACACTATTCTCAGGACTCGGTCTTACCTGCTTATTAGTAACAGTTAGTTAGCAGTTGGTATATCGGTGGTGGGGAGGAAGGTAGGCCCAGAGCAGCAATGACATTCTGTACCCTAAGCCCATAGCACTGACAATTAGCATGTAATTGCCTAGGTGAACCCGGTTAGGTGGGTAGGGAAGGAAGAAGAAGGGGAAGGGGAGATAAATCTCTGCCCCATACCACCACTGGAAGTACAAGAGACAGCTGACATTGGATATATTTCCAAAAAATTGGAAGCAAAGCCTTTTTCCTTATTTCCTTATTCCCAAAGAGTGGGTCCCTTTATTGTGGTTCATTCACCAGTCTTCAAAACCGCCCCCAAAACCAATACCACCCCTAGACGTGAGGAGAGATAAGAAGTTGCATCATCTCTACAAATAAGAGTGTATCTACCCCAGCAAGGGTGTATAACACTCATGCCCTCCCTAATGTAACCTTAATGCATGCTCAGCTTACCCCTGTTCCACTCTCAAACATTTAGCCTTCTTTATCTGCCATGTGATCCTGTTGTATGGGAAAACTGCTTCTGAGACTCTTCAGTGAACAACTGAAGGAGTGACTGAGACCTTGGTGCCTGGGCAAGATATTGCCCCTAACCTTGGTCATCAGTCCCTTTCTATTAGGTCTGAGGATTACTGTGCAAGCGCATATTGAAGTACTTGATGTGTTAGATGCTTTGCAAAATATTGAGGATACAAAGGAAGGCTCAAAAAACCCTGCCTTTAAGGAGCTTACACTTTCTTTCTGTGCCACCATCTGTCTTTATGTCTGTCTCTGTCTCCCTCCCTCTTTGCTCCCTCTTTCTTCCTCTCTCCCAAGCCAAACTTGGGATGCATTGACTACTCACAGGCCCAATACAGTTCAGGAAGGGAACTTCAATTTGCTTAGTTTTGCCAACTTGGGTTGACTTATTCTTTTTTGGTAGCCTTGTAACTCTTGAATCCTGGGAGCTTCCCTGAACTGGTGTTAGAAATCTTGAAGATAAGGGATCCACCAGCATCGGTAGGGGTTACTGGCATGGATAGCCATGCATGTCTTCCGAGGGAACTTACATTCTAATGGGAGTGAGAACATGGAAATCAATTCCCTTATATTAAGTAAAATGTGCCTGTATTAAAAAGCCAATTAGCTGGAATATTATCAGCTTGTTTTTTTCTAAGAACATCTCTAGGTCCCCTAAAAGTACAAAAGAACTTTGGTTTATGAATTAAACTTATTCTGAGATTCTGTTTGTCATGTAATTTGTTCATATTTCAAAGCAAATTTTACCATAGGAAATAATATAAAGTTGGATGATTGGTACCGTATCCCCAAAAATATTCATATAAAAATAATTATTTATAATTTTAAGTAAGTTTTTTGTCCCTGATGTACCTGAAATACAATAGCAATGATTAGTACACAATATAAACTAAAAATAAAATAAATTAACCTGCATTTTACCTTTGAGAAGAGTCATAGCTGGTGTGAGGGAGATGAGAGGGAGGAGGAGGAGGAAGGGTAATTGGTGGGATGGAGAATCTCCTTCTATGACAACATCAAGGATTTCAATGACAGGAGTATTCTCTCTTATGCTACTCTCACTAAAAGTAAGACTAACACTACTGCCTTCACTTATTTTTCGTTTTTTAGAATCACTTTCATGTTTTGACTCACTGAGTTTTTTTCATTAAGTCTGCTTCTGACTAGGAATCTATCTAACAACACTTGTTTTTGATGTTTTTTCAGAATGTTATGGAAAATGTTACATTGCATTATCGTTAAAAAAATATTCATGTCTCTCATTGCTCCAGCCTTATTTGGTTCATGTTTTTCAACAAAATTTTGATGTTTGTACTGCAAATTTTTGTTCATCCTATAAGACAAATTTTGCAAAAAGCTTTTCCTTGTCCAGCAAAGCATACATAAACCAGATTACACATAAACCAGGTTACTCGTAAACTAAGGTTCTACTGTATGTGGACTGGCTATGGCAACTTAGAATTCAGAAACAGAATAGAGTAGAGGCATATGTAATGGTCCTGGAACACCTTTCTACAGTATTCTGTGAGAGAAGATTGAAGGTGAGGAGAAAGATAGCTTTAAAATTAAAATATATTCCTATATTCTAGCCAAATATTTCCAAATTTGTTGTTGTTTTTAATTTACCTTTCAACTTGACAATCATGACCTATAAAAAGGTGAATTCTCAGTTGTAACTTAGCATGTCATCTTCAAAACAGGACTTTTTTGACATCTTGATATTTCATCTCATTGAAAAATGTTGTTTGTTTAAATAGGCTTAGCACTCATCTGCTTCAAGTGAAATTAATGAGAATTTCTACTTAATAAAGAGTCATAAAAATTGATAATTACACTAGGGATTTTAAAATTCTTTGTTTGCTTACTGAAATGTGAGAAACCAACATGTGAGAAACATACCACTGGGAGATTTATTAATGTATGCGTATGCTCTAGAGAAAACTAACATTAATAATGATGCTTTCATTGAAGAACTTCTTATCACAGCCTGCCAGCCCTGCATCAGAACCATAAGTTTAATACAAAAACAACCGTATTATTAGTTATAGTGCTGAACTATAAGTAAGAAGACCTAGATTGCTGTCCTGACGTAGCGCTTAACTGTGGGACCTGTGACAACTCACTTCATTTCTCTGGGACTGTTTTATCATTTGTCAAATGGAAAGACTGCCCTTTCAAGACCCTCCTAGTTCCAAATATCTATAGTTCTTTATCCTTTCATTCTGCATCTTGGTTGCTAATGGTGCTGTTGTGATCTGTACTCTACAAGTTGCCCATTTTCATCTTTAGTGTTCTCTTCCCACAGACTCCAGATGAAGGGGCAATCACATCCATCTATGCAGCGGTTGCACCAGAGCTAGAAGGAGTTGGTGGCTGTTACCTTTATCATGAGAACATGATTAAATCTTCTGACATAACCTATGATGAGGACTTACAGAGGAAGCTCTGGGCAGAAAGTTGCAAGATGGTTGGAATACCTAATGTGATCAGCAAAGTCATCTCAACCTGATTGCCTCCTTTTTGAAATCCCATGAATCTTAAACAAGGTGTATGATGAGCCTGTAAAATTATGTTTTTCATGTGTGGCTTTGGCCTAAAGATTAATGAGTGCCAGTCTGCCAGTCATTCTTTCGATTTTTTCAATTTTCAATGGATCTATAAGTTTGTCAGTGGGGCTACAACCAATCCATCCTTGCCAATCCATCCTGTACAGTTCTTGTCAATGTTCTCCAAAAAATCTACAAATGTGCCAAGGGGTACAAGATTAAGGGAGGGAGGGAAGCAATCCATCCAGTGTGCTAGGTGCCTTCCGCTAGTTCTCTTGCCAATGCATGAAAACCAGAGTGGGAGAACGAATCCACACACAGAACTGTGTAGGCTCTGATACCCAAGTCAGTAATCTGTTTTGTATTCATAATGTTTCAAGTTGTGATTAAATAACCTGTGAAAACAAATCTCTGATATCGTTGTGTGATTTATTTTTGTCTGGGTCACCTCAAAGGAAAAGAGATTGATTTATCTTATGAATAAAATCATGGTGAGATGATTGATCTGAACATCTTTTAGATAAATGCCTTTTAATAGGATAGATCTTGTTTTGACTATTGGAAAGTATCAGATTTTTATTACTGCTTTCTATTTTGTTTTATTGACACAAATTGTACCTATAGGCATGACTTTGACTGGATATACACAATTTCCATTGGCTGTGAGTTTCTACGTTAGAGAATCGCATGAGGCCAAAGTCATCATGTTGTTTCACTCAAGAAGAAAAACAAAGGTTTCACTGTGGCCTCCTAGCTACCAAAGGTCATTGTGCAGCCAGTGTAGTAGTAGTGGTAGTAGTAGTAGTAGTAGTAGTAGTAGTAGTAGTAGTAGTAGTAGTAGTAGTAGGCTGTTAATGGTGGCATCACCTTCCTGATGCCATGGTCCTCTTTGAGAGCAAAGGACA
The DNA here is from genome assembly GCF_028372415.1 of Notamacropus eugenii. Taxonomy (NCBI): domain Eukaryota; kingdom Metazoa; phylum Chordata; class Mammalia; order Diprotodontia; family Macropodidae; genus Notamacropus; species Notamacropus eugenii. The sequence continues at coordinate 395,450,726 of NC_092876.1, forward strand.
AGCAAAACTGTTACTGAGAACTAGTGTTCTCAGCTAAGAACACTCTTTTAGGAAGCATATCTGACAGGCTGCACCTTTCTTCTTTTTTTTTAAATTACCAAGCATTTCTTTTTCTTTCACTCCTACCTCACCTCAGACAGCCCCCATTGGAAAAAAAAAAAAAAAGGAAGGAAGGGAAAGGGGAAAAATGGAAACACCTTTTAGGACCCCTTCAGAGCTCACTTCAAGTACCACCTTCTACATGAAGCCTGTTCTGACCTCCAGGCCTCCCTAAAATAAATCAAAAATATAAAAAAATTGGATATACTTTGATATATGCATGTTGTCTCCTCTGATAAAACATAAGCTACTTGAGGGCAGGTGATACTATGTACTCATAGATAGACTGAGTCAATATAATGACAATGACAATGCTATGTAAATGTATTTTTTCATTACAATACCAATCAATTTACCAAAAGAATATTTTTAGAATTTTTCAATCTAGCATTTTATACTGTATACCAAGATAAACTCTAACTGGATATAATTTAAGCATAAAAAGTAATGTCATAAACCAATTAGTAGAGCACGGAAGAAATTACCTTTCAGATCTATGGAAAAAGATCACAGAATATAAAATGTATAATTTTGATTTCATAAAAATAAAAGTTTTTGAACAAGCATATTGTATTTCTTTTCCCTCTCTTTCCCTTCCCTCCCTTTTTCTTTCCTTTTCTTTTTTCTCTTTCTTTCTTTTTCACATGTAGCTCTCATTTAATGCTCATAGCCACTCTGAAAAGTAGATGATATTATCTTCATTTTACACATGAGAAAACTGAGGCTGAGAAAAGTTAAGTGACTTGCCCACAGTCATATAGTTAGTAAGCCTCTATGGCAGAATTTTAACTCAGGTCATCCAACTTGCAGGTCCAGCATTCTATCTATTACCTTTCTAGTTTAAAGCCTGAGATTTGACTCTCTTATTTCTTTTTTATTTTATTTTTTCCAATTATATGCAAAGAAAATTTTTAACATTCATTTTTATAAGATTTTGATTTCCAAATTTTTCTTGCTCCTTTCTCCCCCTCTCTCCTCCCTAAGATAGTAAGCAGATTGATACAGGTTATATGTGTGCAGTCATGTAAAATATTTCCATGTTGTTAAAGAAGAAACAGAGCAAAAGGAAAAACAATGAAAAAAAAAAGTACAAATCATGTGCTTCCATCTGTGAAGTGGCCGTGTCATTTTTTCCCTGGATGTGGATAACATTGTCCATCATAAATCTTTTGGATTTGTCTTGGATCATTATATTGCTAGAAGAACTAAGTCAGTCATAGACTCCCTTATTTCTGAAACAACTTTGGGAACTAGATCAAGGCAGGCAAGCAGGTACGCTAGAATCTTTTTTATTTTCCTTTAATCAGTGAAAATGGTATTAATACATGACCATACATATGTAACCTATTTCAAATCACTTGCCTTCTCAGTGAGAATGGGTGGGGAGAGAAGGGAGAGAATTTTTTTTTTAAATGATGAATGTTAAAAATCATTTTCACATGCAATTGGACATAAGATATACAGGCAATGGGGTACAGAAATGTACCTTGCCCTACAGGAAAATAGAATGAGAAGGGGACAAGAGAAGGTGGAAGGGGATGTGATAGAAGGGAGGGCAGATTAGGGGAAGGGGTAATCAAAATGCATGCCATCTTGGGGTGGAGGGAGGGGAGGGATGGGGAGAAAATTTGGAACTCAAAATCTTTTGGAAATGAATGTTGGAAACTAAAAATGAATTTTAAAAAGAAAAAAAGAAAATGGTACTAATACTAATGAATCTTGTACAGAATTCTATATTTTTCAAATCACCCTTATTTGTTTAACTAACCTTTTTAATTATTAATTATAAAGTACCTACTATGTTCAAGTCAGAGGTATATTAAAAATTGCCAAGTGCTGTACTAGGCAATGGGGACATAAAGATGGAAATGTTCATGGTATTTAACTTTTGAAAAACTTTTTGGTGCACTGGATGAGACAAAGCCCATAAAAGCAGTATGTCACAAGGCAGAATTCCAAAGGGCTAAAGAGAGATCCAAACAAATTGCTCTAAAAAACATGTAGAAGGAGAGTTCAGTTTTAAATATGCTGAATTTGAGGTGGTTATGGAGTGTCCAATATGATGGAGATATTGGGCTAAATTTTGACATTGATTAGGGTTAGATAGTCAGATCTGGGGGTCATCTGTTTAGAAGTGATAAATAAATCTGTGGAAGTGGCTGTGTGCTCAGCAAGAGAAGAACTGTAGAGAGAGAGAAAAATAGCTCTGTGAGTTAAGTAGCTCATTTATCCCCATTTTACAAACAAGTAATCTAAGGAGCAGATAAATAAAATGGTTTGCCTAAAATCATATTGCCAGTCAATTAATGACAGAATATGAATTGGATCATTCTTAATTCAGGGACCTTTCTAACATACCATATTGCCTCCTTGAATCTGAGCCTCCACCCCTTCTGAACCACCCTAGATCTGTAGTTCTTACACCTCCTTCTTAAACTTACTTCTCCCTGTGCCAAATGGCCCACCTCAAGTCATTCTAAAAATGACTAATGCTGGTTTTAGCTCCCATCATTCAAGGAAGAACACTATTTATAAGCTGTTGGATCCCTTGTTCCAATCCCCATTCATACCAATGAATCAGGTCATCCAGGACAAGCCTACGTCCCTTCAGGAGGGTTTTAGGAGTGTCCCTAAGAGTTACAGGTTTCTTCTCTAATGCCATGGCTACAGCCCCCATTCTAGGGTCTTCTCCCCAATATCAGTTACCAGTGATTAGCACCCCAGTTTCATTTAACTGATTAACTTCAGTTAGCTTCTACAAAGGGATATTTACTGAAAATATTTAGCAAGAAACCAAAGCACAGTCTATTCCCCTAACACCCAAGGGTATATTCTGACTGCCCTATACTACCTCAATCCCTGGAGAAAATGGTCTTGAATTTAGCATGACGACTGCAAAGCCTTTGCCCCAAGAAGTTTACTTCTAAATTTGCAGAAGCTGATACAAAGAATTCCTCCCTTGCTTGTAAGAGTATGGAATCTTGTCTTCAGGGTTTACCCATTGTTGGTTTGAGTACTGGTTTCTCTCTCTCTCTCTCTCTCTCTAAGGCCATTATTTATTTAAATTGAGTTTTGAATTCTCACTCCCACGTCATCCACACTTATCGTGAAGGCAAGAAAACTGATATCAATTATACACATGAAATCATGCAAAACATTTCCATAATAGCCATGGTAAGAAAAAAAAAGTAAAATCAAAAAAGTGAAAACAGTATGCTTCAATCTGCATTCAGACTCTGTTAGTTCCTTCTCTGGAGGTTGATAACATTTTTCATCATACAATTTTTGGATTTTGTTTTTTTTGGATCATTATATTGATCAGAATAGCAAAATCATTCACACTTGATCATCATACAGTATTGTTACTGTGCAAAATGTTTTCCTGGTTCTATGCACCTTATTTTGTACAAGTTCATATAAATTTTCCCAGGTTTTTCCTGAAACTATGCTGCTCATCAATTCTTACAGCACAATAATATTCCATCACCATCACATATCACCCAATTGATGGGTATCCCCTCAACTTCCAATTCTTTGCCACCACAAGAAGAGCTGCTAAAAATATTTTTGTATATATATAGGTCTTTTTCCTTTGATTTCTTTTGGGTCACAGACCCAGTGGTATTGGTAGTGGTATTGCTGAATCAGAGACACAGTTTGGTTGCCCCTTGGGCATAGTTCCGAATTGCTCTCCAGAATGGTTGGATGAGTCAACAATTCAACTAACAGTGCATTGGTATCTCAGTTTTCCTATCTGCCCTCCAACACTTGTCATTTTCCTTTTCTTTCATATTAGTGAATCTGATAAGTATCAGGTGATACCTTCAGAATCGTTTTAATTTCCATTTCTCCAATCAACAATTCTTTAGAGCATTTTTTATATGAATACAGATAGCTTCAATTTCTTCTGAAAACTGCCTGTTTTTACCATTTATCAATTGGGGAATGACTTGCATTCTTATAAACTTGACTTCATTCTGTATTTACTTGAGAAATGAGACCTTTATCAGGGAAATTTGTTCTAATTTCCCCCCAGTTCCCTGCCTTCCTTATAATGTTAGCTGCATTAGTTTTGTTTGTGCAAAACCTATTTAATTTCATGCAATCAAAATTATCCATTTTATATCCCATGATCCTCTCTATCTCATATTTGATCATAAATTCTTCCCTTAACCATGTATCTGACAGAATTTTTCGTATTTCCCTAATTTGCTTATGATATCAACCTTTATTTCTAAATCATATGTCCATTTTGACCTTTTCTAGTATGAGATGTTGGTCTGTACCTAGTTTATGCCAAACTGCTTTCCAGTTTTCACACTACTTATTCCAAGAAGTGAATTCTTGTCCCAAAAGGTTGGATCTTTGAATTTATCAAATACTAAATTTCTATGGTTATTTACTATTGTGTATTATGTACCAAATCTATTCCATTGATCCACTACTCTATTTCTTAGCCAGTACCATAGTGTTTTGATGAATACCACTTTGTAATATAATTTGAGATCTGATACTTCTAGGCCACCTTCCTTCTCATTTTTTTGTACATTTTCTTAATATACTTGACCTTTTTTTCTTCCAGATAAATTATCTTATATTTTTTTCTAGAACTATAAAATAATTGTTGGTGGTTTGATTGGTATGGTATTGAATAAGTAAATTAATTTGGGTAGAATTGTCATTTTTATTATTTTGGCTCAGCTTCCCCATGAGTAATTAGTATTTTTCCAGTTGGTTAGATCTGACTTTATTCATGTGAAAAGTGTTCTATAATTTTGTTCATATGGTTCCTGAGCTTATCTTGGCAGGTAGACTCCCAAGTATTGTCTGCTGTTATTTTAAATGGAATTTCTCTATCTCTTCTTGCTGGATTTTGTTGAAAGTGTATGGGAATACTGATAATTTATGTGTATTTATTTTATATCCTGCAACCTTGCTAAAGTTGTTAGTTGTTTCAACTAGTTTTTTCTCTCTTTTTGAAAATTTTTATTTAGTATTTTATTTTCCCCAGTTGCAAACTTTGAGTTCCAAATTCTCTACCTCTCTTACTTGATTTTCAAAATCTTTTTTGAGTTCTTACATGGCCTGAGACCAATTCATATGTTTCTAGGAGGTCTTGGATGTTAAACTTTGCCTTTGTTGTCTCCTTCAGAATGTTTTGATCTTCCTTGTCACCAAAATAATTTTCTGTAGTCAGATTTTTTTCCAAGTTTGCTCATTTTCCTGGTCTGTTACTCAACTTTTCACTCTATGTTAAAGTAGGGCTCTGCTTCCAGGGTGGAGGGTGCACTGTCCCAAGCTTCAGGGCATTTGTGCAGCTGTTTTCAGAGATAATTTTAGGGATCTGTAAATTTTCAGTTCTTCCAGGGTGGTATGATCTAAGGAGAAGTATTTACTACTCTCCTTCACTGGAACTATGAGGAGGGTTCCCCCTCCCACTGTGGAGGCAAGCTCTGCTATGCTAATGCTCTACCTCACTCTGGGACTGCCACCCAGGGCTGCAACCCAGATCCAAGAATGGGCAAAGGAACAGAATCCTGCCTCATTGCCAACAAAGAGACTCCTGTAATCTGACAAATTGTCTGACCCCTTTAGCATCTGGGGCTGACAGCTCCTGAAGCAGATGCTGCTGCTGCTACTACTGCTATTACTGATCCAATGTCTCCCAAGACCTGCTCCTAGTTTGCTGGGGACAAGGCTGTGATGGCATGGCCTACATTGGACTGTGCTCCACTCTCACTCCTGTGTGATACTTTCCTGTTGACTTTCTAAGTTGTCTTTGGCCTCTGTGAGCTGAGGCATCTGGAAACCACCACTCCTGCCAGTGATTCAGTCACTCAAAGGCCTTTCCTAGTTTGTTGGGTCCCTATCTTCACTGGGTCATCCTGGTCTCAACTGTGCTCCTCTTTTGCCCTGGTGCAACAAACCTTTCCTTCTGCCCTTTGTCTTGTGCTGGAAATTTGTTCTTCCCCCATCTTTTTGTGGGTTCTGCTGCTCTAGAATTAGTTTAGTCATTTTTAAAGATATTTGATGGGGTTTGGGAGAGAGCTCAGGCAAGTCTCTGCCTTTATTCCACCGTCTTGGCTTCACCTCTCTCAACTAGATTTTTAATTGATTTTCTAGGATTCTCTAAGTATATATACCATCATATCATCTGTACAGAGTGATAGTTTTGTTATCTCATTGTCAATTCTAATTCCTTCAATTTCTTTTTATTAACATTTATTAATATTGAATAATAGTGGTGATAATGGGCATTCTTGCTTCACCCCTGAACTATTGGGAAGGCTTCTAGATTCTTTCCTTTACAGGTAATGCTTGCTAATAGCTTTAGATAGATACTACTTAACTTTTTAAGAAAAGCTCCATTTATTCCTATGCTTTCTAATATTTTTAATAGGAATGACTATTGCAAGTTATCAAAAGCTTTTTTATCATCTATTGAGATAATATTATTTTTATTGTTTTTACTATTGATGTGGTCTATTATGCTGATAATTTTTCTAATATTGAATTAGCCCAGAATTCCTTATATAAATCCCACCAGGTCATAATTTATGATCTTTGTGAAATATTACTGTAATTTCCTTGCCAGTATTTTATTTGTGTTTAATTTTTTGTATCAATATTCATTAGAGAAATTGATATGTAGTTTTCTTCCTCTATTTTTTCTCTTTCCAGCTTAGGAATTAGCACCATATTTGTGTTGTAAAAGGAATTTGATAGGTTCTGCTCACTTTTTTTAATGTGAAAGGTCATTTTATTTTTTAAATTTTTTATGTTGTGTTGTTTTTTAAATTAATTTTGTTAAACATTTCTAACCACATTTTCACTTTATTTTTTTTTTGTGAGTAGTGTTTTTCCCAATTGCATGTAAAGTTAGTTTTCACATTTGATTTTTAATAAGATTTTGAGTTCTAATTTGTTTTTTCCTTGCTGCCTCCCACCTCCCTAAGACAGCAAGCAATCTGATATAGGTCATATATACACAATCATGTAAATATATTTCCACATTAGTCATATTGTGAAAGAAGAGGCAGAACAAAAGGGAAAAACCACAAACACACACACACACACACACACACACACACACACAAATGAAAACAGTAAACTTCAATCTGTATTCAGATTCCATAGGTGTTTTTTTTTCCTCTGGGGGTGGATAGTATTTTCCATCATAAATCTTTTCGGATTATCTTGGATCATTGTATCACTGAGAAGAGCTAAGTCAATATAGTTGATCATCACACAATGTTACTGTTACTGTGTACAATGTTCTCCTGGTTCTGATCACTTCCCTCAGAGTCAGTTAATCTAAGCCTTTGGTCTTAGTCTCTTGATGACTGTTCTATCAGATTGTAAACTTGGGTATGGACTCTGGCTCCAGAACTTTTTCTGTATCAATTTTTTGAAGCTCCCAGGGTCACAGCCTAGTGTAGATCCATCTCTAGTACTCCTTTACCCCTTGCAGCAGTTGCAGGGTTATGAGCTTGAGGCTCCATGCCATTTCCAGGTGAAAGAGGAATTTGAGTCCCTCCTCCACCTGGAGGTACATAACAATTAGTCCTTCCTAAGGACAGTGGAGGAAGAAAATGGCTGTTTCCCCCTCTGCTCCCCTCCCTCAACCCCAGTCTTTTATAGGCACTACTATTTCTGTCTATGTAGTTAATCCAGAGTCTATCTCTTTACCACATCATTAGCAGTACTGAAACAGCCATACTTCTGAAGTGGAGAGCAGGGTCCCCCATTTCACATTTTTACATACTTCCAGAAATATATTCATCAGGCATGTGGTTTGGCAGCAAATCAGAACATGGCATGTAGGCTCTAATCTATGGGATTCCCACTGGCCAGCCCACCATTACACATGCAGCCCCCTCTTCTGCTCCACCCCCATAGCAATAACTACATTTCATGCATCTTACCAGTAAAATCATTGAATAATCACTTTTTTTAATTTAACTTTTTCAGTCTCTTTGTTAGCATTTGTATTGCACCTATTAAGGCAAATGTAGCTCAGTTTTGAATGTCTGAGGATGTGGCAGACAAAGCTTTCATACCAACACAACTTTGGCCATCACTACACTGCCAGTTGGAATGCTTTTGAGAGCAATGTCAAGTGTACAAACATCTGTTGCACACTCTATCTGGAGCCAGATGACTTCTCTTAGCCATTCAGCTACAAGTCATATATTTTCTTACTTTACAGCAGCTCACATCACAGTGTAGAGGAGGCTCCTGGAGTACTGAATTGCAAAGAAAACTGACATCATCATCCAAAAAAAAGGATTCAAAGTTGGTATAAAGAATACAGAAACTGTCCTGGCATGCTAAACAAAGAAACCCATGGGAAGCTGAGTCATACTGTAAGAATAAGATGCTAATGAAGGACCAAACCCCACTGTTCCCTGAGGAGTGAGGGGTGGCAGGGAGATATTAAATATCAACTAACAGGCAGTTCCTGAGTCACTTTCCTGCCCCCAGTGACATGAATCAATACCAACCTACAGTTTTAGGTTCTTCACTCCTTTCTTCTAATTCCTGGTCCTTCTAAATCTAGATAAGAGTTCTTTCAGATTTTTCTGATTAGAAATAGAATCCTAGCAAGTCTACAAGAGATCCCAGCAAGGTGCCCAATTCCACCAGAGGCCCCAGCAAACCTGATCCAGCATTCTTGCTGACTGACCTTCATTTTTTAAGTATCTCCACTCAATAAAACTGGTTTGCTTTAATATCTTATGAGCACCATGTTTCTTTGGATAAGACTTTGACATTCCAAACCTTGCTAAGTCTATATTAAAACATTTGGAAGGTGTATCTGATACACACACACACACACACACACACACACACACACACACATACATACTTGTGTTTGTATAGATGTGTGTGTATATATGTATATATGTGTGTGCATACATGCATACAAATATATATATACATATATATTACTGAAGGTCTGGGTTATTAAAAATTGATGAACTGGTACTATAGACAAATTTAATAGATTGATATAGATATGTAATATGTAGAGATATATAACTATAACTATATAGAGAAAAATAGATATATTTGTGATATATATATATGAATGACTTTATATAAGTATACACACATATATTACTGAGGGTCTGAATTATTCAAAGATTGATGACCTTGTGCTATAAAATAATTTAATACCATAATCTTCTGAAATTGAGCATTATTTAATAACTACTTAATAAAATATGAGGTGATGATTCTAGAGAGATTTTGAATATTTACAAAGAACTGGCAAGCAATTCACCTTCATTTTACCTAGCAGGTTAATAGAGCATTTTTCTTGGGTTGACTTACTTGTGTGTATATTGTAATAGATACTAGAAGAAGTTCTTAAAATTTAATATCTTCATATTTATAGCAGCTCTTTTTGTGGTGGTCAGGAACTGGAAATCAAGGGGATGCCCATCAATTGGGGAATGGCTGAACAACTTATGGTGTATGAATGTAATGAACTACTATTGTGCTATAAGAAATGATGAGCAGGCAGATTTGGGGAAAACCTGAAAAGACTTATATGAACTGATGCTGAGTGAAGTGAGCAGAACCAGGAGAACGTACAGTAACAACCAGTGTTCAAGAGCTGTTTTTGGTAGGCTTAGCCCTTAACAGCAATTCAAGGACCTAGAACATTTCCAAAGGACTCATTATGCAAAATACCATTCACATCCAGAGAAAGAACTATGGAGTTGAAACACAGAGTGAAGCAAACTATTTTCTCTTTTGTTACATTTTGTTTTCCTCATTGTTTCTCTCATTTGTTTTAATTCTTCTATGTAACATGACTAATGTGAAAATGTGTTTAATAGGAATGTAAGTGTAGAGTTCATATAAGATTGCATGCCATCTTGGGGAGGGAGGGACAAAGAAGGGGGAAAAAACCTAGAACTTATGGAAGTGATTGTTAAGAAATGAAAACAAATAAATTAATAAATTTGGGGGAAAATTTTAAAAAGTTAGTATCTGCATCTTAAGCCCTAGAATGACAAAGAATGCTATCAAGTCAGTATTTTGCTGATTTGAGATTCAAATTATGTGTATGGGTGTGTATAAGGAGTATCATTACTTATCTTGCATCAGGAAGAATGTAGTGTTCTACAAAAGTGAATGTTCCAAGTAACCAAAACTTACCTTTTTAAATGCTGCATGTTTTTTTTTTTTTTCTGGGTGATTGACCATGCTGTGCCTAGGACACTTTTCCCTCTCTTTACTTGTTAAATTTTGAATAATTAGAAAATGATCTTATTGTTTTGACAAATATAGCTATGCCTTCTTTAAAGTCCAACCCATATTACCTTCTCTATCAAATCTCTTTTGGTCTCTCCAGCCCTTGGTAAAGACTTATTTCTTCTCAGATCTCATATAGTACTTTATATCTCTCTATGAATCATATCATTATGAATCACATTACTTTTATTTTAATTATCTGTGTTTATGTCTAATTTCCCTACTAGATTATAAGCTCTAAGAAATAAGCACCATTAATTCCCCTGGAATTTATAGTAGGTGCTTGATAAATGATTATTGAATTGATTGTTCTGAGATTCTTTAAGCTACGATGGGAGAAGCAAGTGAAAGGAAATGCTTATGCCTCCCTGGAGGAATGTTCTAGATTGGGGACATGTACAAAAGGTACCCTGATTCTACCTTGACCAAGAATGGCAAAAATTTTAAACAGGTGTAATGTGAAGTGAGGAGAGAGGCAGTTGCCTAATGGAGGTGCCTGAGGAATTGTGATGTGGAAGTGCCTTGCTCCCAGATTTGCAGCATGTGTAGACATTATGAAACTAGTTACTGTTTGCCAATGAATGAGGTGATGAAAAGGAATCTTTCTGATTGACTATGGCAGGGATGGGAACCTGGGGCATCAAGACCACATGTGACCCTCTAGGTCTGTGATACATAAATTCATTAGGACATCTGATCTCACTCTAACTAATCTTATTCCTAACCAGATGTTGAAGGACTGTTTATGATATTTGCTCCCAGGAAGGGCTGGTCACCCCTCCCAGAACCAAGCATTTCTCTTTGGAAAGGCTCTCAAGGATGTTTTGAGAACAGCTCCTTGATCATGCATTTAATTGGCAAAATACCTTCTTGGTTAGAAGGAGCTACTAAAGGCAGGTAGCCTGAGCCATCTCTGAAAGTCTCCCCTGTGGTATGGGCATGTAGTCTAGGACCTTCCCATTGGGACTCTGGAGACTGACCAGCCTCCACAGCCAGGTGATCCAGAGGTAGATAATTCCCTCACTGGTGCTGATCAATTGCAGCAAGATTGGATAACTATTGAGACTTACTGATTGTGACATACCTATTGACATTTACTCATTATGACATAGCTATTGAGATATACTAATTATGACAGAACTATTGAGATTTAATGATTGTGATATATCATTGGGACTTACTGACTGAGACCTGTATTATTGTTCACTTACTGATTGAGACCTTTATTATTATTATAATGAATACTTATAATATATATGTGTGTATATATATATATATACATATATATATGTATGTATCAAACTTGAGACTCCATGTCATTTCTGAAGCAATCTGAACTGAAACTAAATTAAGCTGCAGCAAATAAGGTTGCTTCACAGCACAAGGTCCTCAAGTGTCATATTTCACCCCAACAAATCCCCTTAGTAAAAGGATTTGTTCTGTAAAACTTCGTCTTAGTCAAAGGACCTCCCCAAAGGACCTGGAAGACTACACGTGGCCTCAAGACCACAGTCTCTCCACCCCTGGACTATGGCATCAGAACTGAGATACATTAAAAAGGTACTTGTCAGCTAAAGTTGGCTAAAGTTTTTTAGTTTGTTTTAGTTTTTTCAACCTGACTGGCACAGGAGGAGGACAAGTTGTGTGTTTTCCACGTAGAGCTATCATGAACCTATGAGCTCATGACAATTCCTTCTGTCTCCATTGTGTCCGCGCTTTCCTGTTCTAGGTAAAGGAATCTGGAGATGGCTATAATCTTGTGAGTTTCAAAAGATGAGAAGGGAAGCCTGGGAGCCAGAATCCATGCCAAGATTGGCTAAAATCCAGATGGTGAGGACCAAAGTCTCACAGTTCCAAGACACCTTCCTGGCCCAGTCTAGCAGTAGCTGAGGTGCAAACCCATTGGCCATACTTCATTTGGAAGTACACTTTGTAGTAGGAATGCTGTGCAGAAACCACATAAGTCCACATCCACTTTTTCTAGAAACTAAGATGGGGTAAAGAAGATAATGCCCCCAGGTGTTATGGAAGAAAGCTTTTTAACTTTCGATTTTGCTCTATATTCACAGTAAATATCCCTGAAGTAGGAACTAAAATACTTTTTATTAAAGTTTGTTGAATTATTGGTTCTTCTCATGGTTAAGATGGGTAGGGTATAAAGAGTGAAGGTCCTTTGGCATCATCCAACTTCTTCCAGCTCTAAGGTATTTGTTAACGGAAAAATCTGTATTTTTAAAATCTGTTTTTTTTCTCCATTAGACAAAGCTATCTATGTCTTAGCCATATCCCCTCCTTCTGTTTGGCATAACCTTCTTCCTGCTTTCAGGGGCCTCTTATACCTGGGATTTTCTTTCTAAAACTTTCTTTTTTTCCCAATGAAAAAGCATGTAAAAATTTTTGTTTGTTTTTCTGCCTCTCTCACTAGCCACTGATGAATCCTAATAAGATGCTGCCCAGCCCCAACATTCAAACTTTCTTACTGAACAGTGGGCATGTTCTGATTTAACCATGCAATCTGGCTTTAACCACACCTCAGACTCCCAGACTCAATACAGCCACTGTCACTAGCTAGCCGCTGCCCCCAGATCCAATTCATGTGTTTGAACAGGTATGTTCTTGTACTCAACCGCAATCACATCATCCATTTAGCCCAAGACAGGACCACATTAGCTAGCTATCCATCTTGAGCAGATAGGACCGCAATAGCTAGCCAAACAGAAAGCAGCACCACCAGGATGTTTGACCACTGAACCGTAGAAGGGATCCCTCCCTTATTAACCAATCCCTTGATAAATCCCTCCTATCTTTTTAATATTCATGATTGCTATTGTATTAACAGCATCATTACACTATCAGCTTTCCTGTGTTGTCTTTTGAAACCTAGCCTGCTTCTGAGGGGGCATCAATCCCCCAATAAATGCCTATACTTGGATTAGAGGTGGTCTGACTCTGACTTCTTTGAGACAGCACTGCCACAACACAACCTGAAACCACAATAGTTTTTGATGTCCCTGAGTGGGCTGAGTCTCTGACTCTGAACCCCTTTCTCATGGAGCAGAGTCTCTGACACCCCATGAACCTCAACACCACTCTCCCTTGAAGAAACTAATATTAAAACTTAAAGGCGAAAAATTAAGCTCTCAAGAATTGGCTGCATAATCTGGCAAAACAAATTCTTGCCTTGGGACAACAGTAATGTCCAAAAATATCATCCCTGAAATGTCCTATCACAGAAACTGTCCACCCTGAAACTTCAAGTATTCTAGCTAAAGGTCCACCCCCAGTGTGAAGTTTCCTGAAGGCTAACGGAGATAAATACTGATTGACTACAGTTTCTGGAACACATCCCTTTCTGCCTTCCATGCCTGAAATTATTAAAGAACGTCCTATCTAAAACCCTTTGTGTCCTACTGCTGCCAACCTCGGTCTGACTTCACTGTGCCCACATTGAAGATACATGCTTCCTCTATAAAAGAAACAGATCCAATACTTAACATGTTTATATCCAAGGAATTTAACTGAATATCAAGTGATATGTGTCTTAACCTAAATAATGTTTTCAAATAGCTGGTACTACATATCCCAAAGTAGATACATGTGAAGAGATGTATTCATAGTGCTGGATTTGGAATCAAAAGATGTGAGTTCAAATCCTATCTTGGTCACATACTATCTTGTGAATTTGCACAAGTCATTTAATCTCTCTGGGCCTCGGTTTCCTCATATGTAAACTGAAAATGTTACAGTAGATACACTATTATGCTACTTCTTGCTATGATCCTAGGATATTGTGAATAAAGAAGGGAGTACTTAAGCAGGGAAACTGATCAGGAGGCCCTCAAATCCCCTTGACAGATTTATTGGGTATAGATTTTGTCCAAAATGGTTTCTTCCCATTGAGCTAGTCATTTGGTATGGCTACTCCCTAAGGGACATAGTGCTTTGATGATCCCTCTTTTCCTCCTGGACTCCAGGACTAGACCTAGAACATTTCACTTCCCAAGCAGCTTTCTCCTAGATCAAGAGTTATTCAATGCTAGATGTAATTATGACTCTGCCTATACTCACTAGTCCCTGTGGCTCAGTGGTTGTGAGAGCCAGGAGGATGGATTATAGTCAAGCTGTGCATTCATACATAGTAGAGTTGTAAGAGCTTTGGAAAAAAAATCTATCCTTTGGGACACGTCTCTTTTAGGAAGTGTGTTTTTCCTTCCTTGGACTACCAGTAAAGTGTGAAGTATCTCTCAGTATCTCTCCTTTACCACTTCCCAACCTCCTGTAATAGAAGCTTGCATCTTGAGCACACAGCAACGGGAGACTCATTCATCTAGAAAAGCCTGGAACTGGACTTTGAATCCTTTATTCTTTTCCTTGAGCAAAGTCCACTGACCAGTGATGGACATTTCTAGCCTTGTTGGTAGGCAGATAGATGGCTCAGTGGATAGAGTGGATAGGGCCTGGAGTCAAGAAGATCTGAGTTCAAATTTTCCTCAGCCACTTACTGGCTGTGTGATCCTGGACAAGTCCCTTAACCTCTGGAGAAGGAAGTGGCAAACCATTCCAGCATCATTTGCCAAGAAGACACTATGGGTAGTAGGGTCAATGGTGCCATAAAGAGTCAGGTATGACTAAACAACAACTAGCCCTGTTGATAAGCTCGTGGATGAATCCCATGAGCTTGAGAAGGAGCATTCTACAGCAATATTCTTCTCAGAGCTATAAAGCCTCACTACCAAGAATATCCTGTGCTTAATGGACAAAAGAAAGCCATGGCCAGGCTGGCCAGAGAATCTGGCCCTTGTATCTGACCCTTGAATCTGGCTCAGTAGGTCTCCTACAGTGAATGTGAAATATCTGTTCTGGAATTTTCCAAGGGACGTTTACCTTCACGGAGAGTAATAGCCTATTTTCAATTTTTTTGTGTTATCTTATTTGTTGTACATGTTGTCCTTTGACATGTTTCTATCCAAGAAATTTTGTTAAATATCAGCTGATTTTGGTTTTAACTTAGTGTTTTCAAATAGCTAGTCCCGCATATCCCAAAGCAGACACACATGAAGAGATGTATTAAAAATGTTTGATTTGGGATCAAAGGATCTGAGTTCAAATGCTATCTCTGTCACATGCCACTTAGTGAATCTGAGCAAATCACTCTCTGGGTCTCAGTTTTTTTATGTGTAAATTGAGAAGACTAGAGTCTTTTGTGTCATGTACAGTTTTGGTGGTGGAGGCAAAAATAAAACAAAACAACAGCTGCTCTATACCCACACCTATATTATTCACTGAGTATCTTTTTTCTAGAAGGAAACCTGCTATACATATTTTGGAGTGACATTATACCTAATCTTTCTTTTAGTGATTTCCCTGGAATTGTTCTGGAGTTGGAATAGAATCAGAAAGGGCCAGGAGTCAATGTCTGTAACCCCACATCAGATGAACGTGGATCCATGTGAACTCAAGGCCCCTTCTCTTGTTGGGTGCCCCTAAGCAATGCCCCGGAGTACACCAATGTTAGTGTGTTTGCAAACAACCTAAAGATCAATCATAGAACATAATCATTTTACGCAAGTGCCAAATGTTTTCATTAGGATTACAAATGTAGCAAGACTCTTGAGGAGGTGACAAGATGTCTCCTAACAAAGCAAAACATACATACACACACACGCACACACACACACACACACACACACACACACACAAACCCCCATAGTACTCCACCACTACCTTGGAAAACACACCAGCACTTGCCAGATGCTGCAAATTCCCATGCTGAAATGGGACAAGTGTGATGAGAGTGATTTGAATCTTCTACGATTCTGGCCTTCGATTGCTCTTTCTCATTACATGACAGCACTTGTGTTCCAACTCCTCCTTCAGAGACAGAGAAACAGACTCTAAAAAAGTGAACATGCACTACTTACTAGTCATTGGAACATAAAATTCCCTTTAGTCAGGAGATGTAGCATCTTTCTGGCAGTTCTAAGAATGTCACAGATGGTTGGACTAATTTAGCTAGCTGTACTGGTGATGTTGGTAAGTTCTGGGGAACTCCAGACACTTAAGCACAAAGCTAATGTAAGGGCTTTTGGTAGGGTTCTATCCATTATTGATTCTCCACTCCTATCCCTCCATAGCTCTCTATACACCAATTATGAAATAACACCTTTAGTATACACTACCTGATCCCATGGGAAATTGGCCCCATCATAAAACAGAATTCTGTTATATGTAAGAATTCTCATATATATAAATATAACTCTGTTATATTCTTTGCTCTCTGCAGAGTCTACAAGTTTTCCTTTGGACCACCAATAAGTAGGACTAAAACAGAACACATCAGAAAAAAAAGAAAGCTTTTGCTAGTTCTGTTCTATCTGTTTCATTTTAAATGCATGTTTAGAGTACAATAGTGGAATCTGGCTCTCTTATCTGGGCCAGAGGCTCTCTTTGATGATGCCAGGTCCATTGAGGGAAGGACTTATTTGCTATTTAGTCTTTGAATCTCTCTCAATGATTAGCACAGGCCTTTGAAAATAGTTGGCAGTTAATGTTCATCTATTATATGAATAAATAATTGAGTGAAAGAATAGTAGATTACTCCATTTTTAAATGTTTTATTGATGGTCTTTTTAGACCATACTGTAAATTCCCAATAATTACCCAAATACACACACACACACACACACACACACACACACACACACACACACACACACACACACACACACACACCCCCCTAGAACTTTCCCTTTGGGAAAATCAGTCCATTGGCTTAGGCCAACAATATGTGCCTCAGTCCATACCTATTGCCCACCACCTCTCTACAGAGTGTAGGACGTAATACTTTGACACTTGATTTCTTCAAAAGCAGATCCTTTAAGTACACACTGAATTCTCATTTAAACACAGGCCAGAAACGGGACGCATGATAAAAATATACTTCTACTACTGTCGTGCAAGCACTCTTGTCATGTTCTAGAAAGCATCGTTTCTCCAACCAGGCGTGTTATTTGACTTCTTGGTGTCTGTAAAATGGGGATAATAAAATACTTGCCATACTGTGAGGCTCATCTGAAAACAAACTGTGTGAAAGTACTTTGAAAACGTTCCAAGTCCTCTTGAAGCATACGCTATGATGGTGCAATCTGTTTCCACACTCCTTTAATTGAGGTCATAGAAACAGTGATATGCAGTTGGGATTGTGATTTCTGCACTTGAATCATTCACTTGTTTCACAAAGGCCACCAACTAGCCCAGAAGTGGTGCTTAGTTCTTGACCTTGACCAGATTGAAATGGGTGACCTAGAAGAAAGATTCTCTGTCCCTAATTAGGAAGGCCTGGAGCTCTCTTGTCTCATGGGTCTCTTAACAATTAGGCCCTTTCTTTCCCAGCCTGAAGCATAGGCCTTTTGATGAGAGATCACTGCAGGTTGAAGCCATTGCGGGAGAGGAATGACAAGAAAACACCTCCCTCTGCTGGGATTTTGCAAATGATCGTGCTTTCAATTTCCATTGTTTAGATTCCTCTTTGGTTAAACTTTTCTTTAGCCAAATATGGGCCCTATTTGAGAGTTTTCTGTTCATAGATGTTTGCATTTCTATTCATGCAACAATTGCATGTATTTCATATCTGCAATCTTTCTGGGCATCTTTGTATCAACACAAAATGTCAATGAGACTAGTGGAGGCAAGAATCTTTTTAAAACATGTTGGGCCATCCCTAGTGACATGAAAAACGATGCAAGAGAAATAGCTTAAAGTAAGAGATGTAGATCCAGAGTCCAAAGAGAAAAATTCTGGGAAATAAATTAAGTGACTTAAAATGATAAAAGGAGCAGCAGCGAGGTGGTGAAGTAAATAGAATGCTGACCCTGAAGTCTGAAAGACTCATCTTCTTGAGTTCAAATCTGGCTTCAGACAGTACCTGGCAAATCACTTAATGTTTTTTGCCTCAGTTGCCTCATCTATAAAATGAGTTGCAGAAGAAAATGGCAAACCACTCCAGTATCTTTGCCAAGAAAACCCCAAATAGGATCACAAAGAATCAGACATTACTGAAGAACAATGACAAAAGTGATAAAGTCTAACATATTACGGTACCAGGGCACTGTGTTTCTGGAAGTTAATTTTCAAGTTGTTTTCTCCACATTTGATGCAATATCTACCTACACACAAAAATAATAATCATAATTCCCATTCTTATAATGTTTCAAGATGAACTCAGAACAGAGAGTACAAATATTATCACTTCCGCTTTATGGATGAACAAACTGAATTCTCAGAAAGAAGGGTCTTGTTCAAGGTCAAATATCTAATAAGAGCAGAACTGAAACTGGAATCCAGTTTCACTGATTCAACAGTCATTCTTATTCCCTATCTTTACCTGATGCTTATATAACTCTCTCTGAGTATGTGTACATTCTGCTTTACTAACTAACCTAGGTCCTTAAGTCTGAATAAAATCACCAAACCTATAGAATCATCCACAAGTCCGTTTTTAAGCCAAGATATCCAGAAAAGAGTATATTAATTGAGTGCCTACAGCATACAAAATACTATTCCAGATGCTGCAGGAATATCAATCCACAAGCAATTTTGAAAAATGTTCTGTATGCCAAGATACTTTGTCCTCAAGAAGTTCATATTCTGGTTGAGATCAGACACATACCAATAAAGAAAGAATCAACATGACAAAATAGTATGTGATGAATAACATATGTTTTGAGGAAGAGTTAACCCTGAGCAAGGGTAATTTAGGAAGGTGTAGCGCCAATGTGACATTCATAGCACCTCTGGCAGCCATGAATATCTGGGTGCAATTCTGAATTGCAAAATACCACAGACTCTCCATATGAAAGATAGAGCCAAAACATGTATTCAAGTATCAGAAAGCCAAATCCATCATAGTAACAAAAATCTATACACAATAACAGTGCAGAGAAAAACACCAACCCCAAACCTTCCCCCTGCTAGGCTTCCCACAAACCAGCTCCATTAACCAAATCACAAGAAACTCTTTCACTCACACTAGCCTGCATCCCTCCTAGTTCTGACTGCTCTCTCACTAATTTTCTCTCAGCTCTTTTCTAGCTCCGCCTTTTCCTGTTCCACCCATTCAGGAAACACCTCCCACCACAAACTCCATATGACCTTTTAGGCAGGTCACATGGGCCTGTATTAATAGGAAATAATATCAATGGGAAAGATCTTCTCATGTAAATTACCGTTACAGAAGTTTGCATGGATGAGATGAAATTGACTGCCTAGAAGGATAGGAAAAATAAAATTTGATAGAGACAGCTAAATGGATGTGGATAGAGCCCTGAACCTGAAGCCAGGAAGATCTGAATTCAAATTTGACCTCATATACTTGCCAGCTATGTGGCCTTGAGCAAGTCACTTAGCTTCTGTTTGTCTCAGTTTCCTCAACTGTAAAGTGGGGATAATAATAGCACCTACATCCCAGGGTTGCTGTAAGGTTCAAATAAGATGATATTTTTTGAAGCACTTTGCACAGTGTCTGACACACGATAGGTATGATGATGATGATATCTGAGGAGCATTGTAAGCTGGGGTAATGGAGAGCATGGCATCAATAAAGATCCTTAATGTGTGTTCAGGGTATGGGCTTTTGGATCACAGGATTTATGTTTGGGAGGAGTGGGAAATAAGATTGGAATGGAAATTTGGGGACACATTATGCAGGTCCTTGAATACACACATAAGGACTTTAAGATTTGTCCAGTAGATGATGGGGAGTGGCCAAAGCATTTGAACTAAACATGGTGAAATCGATGTTTTAAGAAGATAAATCTATGGATAAAAAGAAGGAAATCTTACAGTCAGGGAAATCAGTTAGGAGGTTATTGCAGTAGCCCAGGCGTGAAATGATACAAGCCTGAATTAAATTAGTAGGTGTGGGAAGGGAAAAGGAGGAACTGAAAGAGTCACGATGAGGGAGAAAAAGATAAACAGGAACTAGCGACTGATTGGACAAGGGATATTTAGAATGACTTCAACTTTTCAAGGTTGGCTGATTGAGGAAATTATGGTAGCTGTGACAGAAAGAGGAAATTTAGGATAGTGTCGGCAACAATTAAAGATAGCCATTGCCATGCTAAGTAGCACCCACTACTTGGGTGTTAACAGGAGCTAGCCAGCTATAGTAAACTTAAAGGTTCTTGTAGGGTAGGGCTTATGCCATATGGCCTGACACAAAAATATATATAAACCAAAAGTAGATTGTGTGAGACAAAATAGAGTAGCTACAAAAAAAGAAAAAAGGAAAAGAGACTGAATTTTGCGTACTTTTTGTCTTCTTTTATTATGCTTTGTAATTGTGATGTTCAAGAGTCACTCCAAGAAAGAGTTGAGAAAGTATGTATCTTTCTCTTCTCTGCAGAAGTAAGACAATATGGAGAGAGAATGCTGAATATACTATCAGATTTGGCTGATATTGTTTAGGTTGGCTTTGATAAATTCTTTTATCCTCCTCTTTCCTTTTTTCTGATGAAGAATGACTCACTATACAGGGAATGGGGGAGGAATTCAAGAATGAAGGTGAAATAAAATATAAATATGTAATGGTTTATAAGAAATGAGAGCATATGTACCATAGTGCAAAGAGCATTGAGAGTGAAGTCTGCAGACAAATTCTTATCTTATTTCTGTTTATATAAATATTATGTAATTTTAGGCAAGTAATTTATATTCTCTAAGCTCCAGTTTCTTCACCTGTAAAAAGACACATGAATATGGCAAAGAAAAAATGCCATACTCTATTTTAGGCACAAATCTGTTAGAAACAATTTTTATTAATTTAACATTAACTTTAATTTTATTAATTTAACATTTGAATTCATTAAACATTTATAGCTTATGTAGAAAAATGTCCAAACTGGCATAGTGTCTCTTTTCCAGACACACGATCCCTTGGGCACATCTCTTACTACAAGACAATGTGAGGTAACATTTTCCTTTTTTAAGACTCCTATAAATGTTATCTTGGGATAGAGACGTTTCCATGTCATGTCAATAAACATTTGAGCTCCTGTGTTCTAGTTACTGTGCTAGGCATCGAGGATTCACAGAGAAGCAAAACAGTCACTGTCCTCAAGGATCTTACAGTCTATTGGCAAGAGAAGGTTGGGAGAGGTTGGGAAAATTACACCAGTTTGAACGTTCTTCTATTTTAACTATACTTAAAAAAGAGAAGTAAGCACTACCTAATAGAAATTCATAGTCCTACCTACAATTCCCTCCTATTCTACAGTGAGTTATTAAAATGCTTATTTTATTTAAGATGTATTAAATTCAGAATAAACCAAAAATAGTCAAAGCAAAAAGAAAGCTTCTCTAACACGATGATGTGGGAGTTTTAATTTACATAATTCATGCAATTTATAATTGTTTATGCGTTCGTTGCCCCTGTTGGTTTTGTGCGTCCACATGAGATACAAATGTTTAGATGTGACACGCAATGAGATATAATCTACTCGACCAAAGAGAGATTTGGATTCCTGTCACAAAGAGAGCCAGAGATTAGAGCCACAAAGCTGGACACTCCACTCTCTTTAGAGAAGGATTACTGATTTGGAATCATATCTATCTGCTTCCTAAAAATGGTCAGTCTAGGGAAAATAATTTTTAGTTTCATATTGCACTCCTAATCATTATTCGTTCATGAAAAACCTGTATAGAAGCTATATTTCTGAAGACTTGACAATTTTCCCATCAAATAACTAAAATCTCTCTTTCAAGCTTTCACCAATTCTGCCACTCATGAACACCTGGCAGACTGAATAATCAGTCTCCACCAATAAGGAGAGTTTTATGCAAATGGTTAATCCTGGGTTACTTATTTTATTTTTTAATTTTTGTTTTAATTTATGGAATAAAGCAAGCATTTCCATAGCATGGTATAATAAAAAAAGATGATTGTACATGGAACTGTAAATCTATTATGTATAACTTACTACTTTTAAATATATAATAAAGTTATCAGGTAAATTTCTTTTTTTTCTTCCCTCTTTCTTACCATAATGGTAGCCATTAGACACAAATGTGTGTGTGTGTGTGTGTGTGTGTGTGTGTGTGTGTAAAATCATTCTATGCATACTTCTTTTGATCAGTCCTTTTTCTGGATGCTGATAGTGTCTTCATCTTTGGGTCTTTATAATTTGGGTATTTATAATAATCAAAATGACTTTTTTCTTTCAAAATTGTTCTTAAAACACTATTATTGCTGTTATTATATTCAATGTTTTCTTCGTTCTGTTCACTTTACTCTTCATTATTTCTTGCAGATCTATCCATGTTTTTTAACATCATCAAACTCATAATTTATTATAGCACAGTAGTGTTTCATCACAGTCATCTATCACAACAGGTTCAGCTATTCCCCAAACGATGGGTTTCTCCCTGGTTTCCAGTTCTTTGTTGTTACAAAGATAGCTTCTATAAATATTTCAGAACATATAGGTTCTTTTCCATTTTCCCTACTTATATTCAGAAATAGACCTAGTAGTGGTATTGCTGGTTCAGAGGGTATAGGCAGTTTAATAGCTCTTTGGGCATAATTGCTTTCCAGAATGATTGGATCAATTTTCCATGTAGGCTATTTGTCTGTCATTACAAACATGGTGGTGTTTTTCTTCAATTAAGCTAAGATGTCAAACTTAGATTTTAAATATTAGAAGGACATGGTGGTAAATTGATGTAAAACTTCAAAAATAATTTTCCTGTTATTTACTGTGATTTCTCCTATTTGTGTAAATGTGCTTTAAATAAAATAAAGAGCAGATATTATAATTTTACTTTGAAATAAAATTTTCATCCTTCTATCTCTAAGTCTGCTGCCTTACAGATTTTAAAAAAATGCTCTGCAGCAGTTTATGCAACTTGGTCTTTGAGACATACTTAAATAGCAGCCCTTTTATACTTCCAATTTACTGAAACATCACCAGCCTAATTAATTTGCCATCTCCTGGGTTAAAGAGGTTTGGTGATTAGGACACAACCAGTAGTTAGGAGACCTAAGCCATAGTTGTTTTTCCTGACACTGTTTTATCACTTAACCCTGACTAGATTAATTGTACTTTTCTTAAACCTTTTATATTTTCTATTTAATAAATTGTGTTCCTGACACCTAACCTTGCTTAGATGCTTTCATTGTAAAAAGTGAAGGTCAATGAAATGAAGTCTTTTGAAATCATGAGTCCCAGAGCCAATATATGGCATGGAATCAATTTATCTAGGTAATTCTCCACCCTCTCCACCTTGACTGTGATAAACTGAGACTTAAGGAAGGATCGAGAATGGTTTGTTTGACCAAGATTCTCTGGCTAGATTATATCACACCAAAATCACAACGTAACCGATTCTACAACTTCCTCTGGCATGTTTGCTCTTTTAGCTTTAGCTGTTTAACTTATGTAATGTGTTATTTGTTTCGCAGGTTTTATATGTTAAATCATGCAAACTATATTACCATATTAGTCATATTGTAAAAGACACAAACCCAAAGGGGGAGAACATGAAAAAATACAGAAAGTGAAAAATAGTATGCTTCAATCTGCATTCAAATTCCATCAGTTCTTTCTCTGGAGGTAGATAGCATTTTTTATGAGTACTTTAGAATTGTCTTAGATCATTTTATTGCTGAACAGCTGATCCTTGTATAGTTTTGCCATTACTGTGTATAATATTCTCCTTGTTCCGCTTGCTTCACTTTGAATCATTTCATGTTAGTCTTTCTAGGTTTTCCTGAAACCCACTTGCTCATCATTTCTTGTAGCACAGTAATATTCCATTCATATACCACAAGTTGTGCAGTCTGGCATATGTTTAACTTGAAAAAACAAGAATATTTTTATTTTTAAAAGTAATATTTAATATCACAGGTAGACTTTTGAGACATTTCATTCTCAACAAAACTCATGTATTTTGGAAGGGGGAGAAAAGGAATTAGTAAAATCTACCTGTGCTTTCATCAGTATATAGGAAATTCCCTCTTCTTAATGTAGATTCCCTCTTGTTAATTGCACTCAAGCTGTAATTTAATAGTCTTTAGAGAGTTTCCTGAGGTCACTAAGAGATTAAGTGACTTATCCACTATCATGCAGCAGTAAATATTGGAGGTGGAACCTGAACCCACATCTTCCAGACTCTGAGAACAGACCTCTACCCACTACACCACACTGTCACTATCAACTGTAGGCTGATTTTCTACCCTCTGTTAGTATGGTACAGCAGGTGGAGAGCTGGCCTCAGAGTTAGGAGGATGGGTTAAAATCCCATCGTAGATACTTGTATAATGCATATCATATACATACATGTATCTGTGTGTATATATTATGTATTTGTATATGTATAAGTGTGTATATGAAATATGTGTATATACATGTATATACACATCAACATATGTGTGTATGTATGTATGCATTTGTATATATTTATATATGTACATATGTGTATGTATATGTGTGTGTGTGTGTGTGTTTAAAGGCAGTCAAGTGGCTCAGTGCTAAGCCTAAAGTCAGGAAAACCTGAGTTCAAACCCAGCCTCAGACACTAACTTCATGACTCTAGGCAAGTCACTTAACCTCTGTTTGCCTTAATCAACTAGAGTGAGAAATCACAAATCCCTCCAGTGTCTTTGCCAAGAAAAACCCACAGACATTATGGTCCACAGGGTCACAAAGATTGGACATGACTTAGCAATAGTAAAAACATATTCTTAAAGCAATGCAAGCTAAAGTTTATGAAAAATTATTTTTGGAGAGCTTCTTTTCTCTATCCATCCCCCAACACCAAAGAAAAGTTTTGTTTTATATGTAACTGCTTTTAAGGAGTTTTCATCCAGCCTCAAAAACATGTGAAGAAGAATTGTAAAAGAGACATGAAGTGGTTTTTCTACCATCCCAAACCAAAGTGTAAGGAAATTTCTTAATCAGATTGAGAAGATTATAAGGTCCTGGATGAAGACAACTGAAATCACACAGAAAATATTTGAAGGTTGGAGGCAGAATTTGGAGCAGTTCTAGAGTGATATTCTTTTGAGAGTAAAAGGGGCAGAGGAAACTTCTCCATCTTCCCTCCTCCCCCATGAACCATGGTGTTTAGCAGATGATTTTTTTCACCCAGAAAGTGATACCACATCCTGTAATTGGGGTTGTGGGGTGTGGGGAAGAGGTTCACTTGGAGAGAATGCAAGGTCTAGGTCAGGGAGCTGAGGTGGATAAAGAGAGACAGTCATTCAAGGAAGGAAGCAGTTCAAGAAGTAAGACCCCAGTGTCAACACTGCTAACAAATGGCCAAAGAGTCACAGAGGTTCTGTAACTGCTGTTAACTCCAAAAAGAACAAAGAGGTCACCCAAGTTATAATCAAAAATCTTTCTTTATTCCGCTGGAGGAGGGAAATTAGACACCTGGTACCTTGTCTAGTAGGAGAATAAGGCAGGAAGACTAAATGTGGATTTATGTATTTGTGGCTAGACAAAGAATCAAACAATATGGTACAGCAACAGTGAGGCAAGGATGCCTAGTGACAAAACATCCGTCCATAGTAAAGCTTTATTTTCATGCCTCTTGGTATTTGCCTGAACTCAGGAACCATCAGTTCTGTGATTTAGTTGCAGCAGTGTTCATCCAGAGGGTTAGTGCAAAGGATTGCTGTTATGTCAAGCTGAGGGTATAGCTTGCTTGCTGTGCCTTAGCTCTGGAAAACAGTGTCTCCTAATAGTAAAAAAAAAAAAAAAAAAAGAGGAAAATGAGAGGGGTGGTCTTGGATCCTGACACCAGTGAACAGAGAGGAGAATTGGCTAAGAACTCATGAGAGAGCTAGCCCTCAGATTCAGAGTGGGGCTGCAGAGAGGATAGTTTAAGCATTATCAACCATTTCTAGTGAATTACCTTAAATTTAACAGTTTTGTTCTGTGTTCAAGCAGTTTGTGAGATGGTGCATTATCATATTTTCACTCAAAGTGCACTGAAGCCATAAGACAGAAGCATCTAAGAGGGCCTTTTTGGAGAAAAGTATGGCCAAGAAGATGAAGATTTTGAGATTATATGATTCTAAAATCTGACACACAATAAATAAATACAGGGTGCAAAACAATGTAGACGGACGGACGGACAGACAGACAGGCAGACAGACAGGCAGACAGACAGACAGACAGACAGACAGACAGACAGACAGACAGACAGATAGATAGATAGATAGATAGATAGATAGATAGATAGATAGATAGATAGATAGATAGATAGATAGATAGATAGAAACCTTGGAGATATGAAAGATGAGCATGCAGATCTGGTCCAGGAGGAAAAGCAAATATGAAAGAAGTCCCCAAAACAAATTTGGGGGCAGATGGTATCACTGGCCCCCCAGGAGATGGCAGGGAATGTGAAGTAAGAGGAATAGGACTCAGGTGGATCTCTAGGTTTGCAGTAAATGAGGAAAAACAGCCCAGCCCTCTTTCCCATGAAGGTGTGATCCATGCAAGGCAGCAGAGGTCTGTTGCACATCACACAGAGCCCATGCTTTCATGGAACTGTGCTCTCACTTCAGTGGGTACAGATCGTAGCTCACACACCCCTCCTCACCCCATATGGTCTTTATCCAAGTTTTCTGGCAAGCTCCAATCCACAGGGGCCTACCCATCGTATTGGAGGGCTCCGCTCAGTCTCTAAACATGGTATGGATACCTATCGCATGCCCAGCGTGCCCATCAGACACCCTTAGCTCCCACTTCATCACTGACCCACCTTTGCCAGTTGACTCTTTGCCATTACTTTCTTGGCTTTTCTTACATGTTTAGCAATATGCTACAGCCATCTCCCACGTAGCAGAGTATCTGAATCAGACCAAGCATGTACAGTGCAGGGCTGAGTTTGACATGCCACTATTCTGAGGGAGTAAGCAGATCCTATTTCAAGATATTTGAAAGAAGAGAGGCTTGAAAACACTTGGGGGGAAATCAGACTTGATGATTGTCAAATAGGTTAATCAATCAACAAACATTTATTAAGTTGTGTCGGGCCCCATTTTAGACCCTGGGAATACCATACAACGACATAGGTTATAAATATGTAACAGTCTTCCAACCAGGCCATGTCAGCATGAACTGAAATTCCCATCTCCATAGGATGTGAGAATAATTTAAGGTGTTTCAATGGTATCCTGGCTGCAGTTATGAGAAAGGAAGACATAGGCTTTCATCACCACAGTAAACCATGAGTTACAGTCATACAGTCTAATGAGACTCATACAGAAACACAAACTCTCATTACATTTACTGTTTGTTGCCAGTTTTAAGAATAGTATTTGATTTAGTGGCACACTTAAAAGCTTCCCTTGGACTCTGAAAAAAGATAGATAGTAGATAGACAGTCACACACACATATGTGTATATATATATATGTACATATATATATGTTACAATATACTTATGTGCACATGCAGCCACATATGGGTATAGACATGTGCATGTAATATGTACCTCTGTTTGTATGTATTCATGTTTATATACAGTATTCACATATATAGCTATATGTAAATATCACACACATATACATAAACACATGTGTGTCCACACATACACACATATGTAGCCAATGATCAAATACGTTTTACTTGACTATACACTACTGTTAACAAGGATTTTCTCTTTCTTTTTCCTTTTTCTTTCCCAATGGAAGGAAAGGGAAATCTGGTAACAGAGAACATAGTTTCTGTTCGAGAATCTTCCTCACTCCAATCAGACTGCTCACCTTTGGCTCACCTTTGAACAACACCATGGAATGATCCAATGGGTTTCCAAACCAGCCTCTGACCAACAAAAGCATGCTCATTCTCTTGCCCCACCTCAGGGCTGAAGGTTTGCCTTTAATGCAGTTGGTGCTTTTTCAGCATACAGCATTTGCAGTGCTAATCAAAATCTACTACTGCAGGAAATATTATTAATGCTCTTACAGAACATATTCTTCTTTCTTATGGACTCTCCCTACTACCCCTGCACCTCTGAGTCTATATCCATTTTACTGTGAAGCAGATTCAAGATTTGGCCTGTTGCCATTACATTCACTGAGTTTTCCACTACTCGTTTCATCCTCAGCCTATATTCTTGGACACTGAAATACACTCTCGAAACAGCAAATTTGTCATCATATCCCTGATTAATGTGCTCTCTTTGCCTGACTGGTTAAGTTCCACCTCAAATGGAAGTTCCAAAGACTCAATGGTTCAGATTACTTTTCCATCCTGTCCCTCCACCTCTTCTCCTACCTATTTTATTGTTGTTTCCCTCCATCAGATAATGCAAGCTCCTTGAGGGAAAAACCTGTCTTTCTTTTAGCTTGTATTTGTAATCCTGGTGCTTAGCACAGTGCCTGGAACATAGTAAGCTTTTAAGAAATGATTTATCTCTTCTAATCTGTTGGGAGAGATTGCCTGGAGGATAAGATACCAGCCATTGAGGCCCTTTCTTGAACTAAACTGTCAAACACTCAAACTCTGTTTCAGAGAGCACAACTCCAATGGGCTGGCTATGTTGTCCAAATGCAAAACATAGGCTTGCCAAAAAGACTATTTTCTGGAAAACTCACATAGGGCAAGCCTATACATGGTGGTCAGCAAAAGCTATACAAGGACACTCTCAAGATCTCTCTTAAGAACTTTGGAAGTGATTGTGTGACATAAGAGACACCAGCATAAGACGGCTCAGCATGGCACACCCAAATCAGAGAAGGTGCTGTGATTTGTGAGCAAAGCAGAATTGAAATATGAAATAACTCAAAAGAAAAGCAAGATGATCAGATTTAGAGGATCCACCCCAAACATTCATGCAGACTATTTGTGCCTGACCTGTGGTAGAAACATTCCAAGCTCGTATTGGTCTGATCAGCCACAGGGGAATGCACTGAAACTTGACATAGTGATGTTTGTCCTCAAGAATGAAGGACAACAATTGGGTTGAATGCCTAACCCAGGGGGTAGGGAACGTGCATCCTCGAGGCCACTTGCAGCACTAGGTCCTCGAATGTGGCCTTTTGACTGAACCCAAACTTTACAGAATGGAAGTTTGGATTCAGTCAGAGGGCTGCACTTGAGCACTTAGAGGGCCACATGTGGCCTCAAGGCCACAGGTCCCATATTCCAAGCCTAACCTCTCAGAAGTAAAAGTCTATAATGAATTGGTGCTAAACTAGGAAAGGAAAGTGCTCTTTACTCCAGTGGTTTCTTGGATCAGTCCTCCAGAAAAACTCCCCTGATAAAGATGGACCACATTTCACAACTTCGGTTGACCCACTTTATCCTTTCTGCATTCTGTCTTTGACATGGAGTCTTAATGTTTTTGCTGCCTCCAAAGATTCTAAACATCCAGTTACCTTAAATGGCATATCTCCTCGCCCCCAGGATAGTTCAGACAATTCTTTTCTAGAAAGTGCTTGGGGAATCAAATAGTGGAATTGTTGGGAGGTACTTTGTTAATGGTATAAGAGAGTTGTAATGAACATTCACCTGGAAGAAAGAGGAATCTTCAGTTTGAATTGGTAGCAGTCTTGACTCCCTGGATAAAGATTAGGGAAAATCTTCATCTATTCCTCAAAGAAAGATAATAATAAGCATTTATATAGAAGTACATTTTTTTTTTTACAAATATCACCTCATTTAAATCTCACAACAACTTTGTGATGTGTTATTATTATCCTAGTTTTATAATTGAGGAAAGTGAGGTAGACAGAAGTTACATGACTTGCCCCAGGATCAAACAACCAGTAAGTACTTGAGGGTGGATTTGAACTTGGGTCTTCCTTGCCCAGAGCCTAGCCCTTTATCCACCATAAGACTTGGTGTAATTCTCCAGTAGAGGCCTTAGCATCATTCTCTAAGGGGGATCCCTGGGTAGGAGAAGGTTTTGCTGATGGGTCAGGAAACACTGGATGAGCGCTGGTAAAGTGTGTCAGTATCAACTTAGATTACAGGACACATTGCATGCAAGAAGCTTATGACCTTTTAGCTATGTTGCTATCTATACCCTGACCCAAGATGGAGAACTGACTATTTCACAAGTTTAGTTATTGGTGCAGTGACTCCCATATTCCTGGTACTACTCCTGTTTATCATTAATGTTTTATATGAAGAGATCTATTGTAAGTCACCTCCTAATGTTATCCCCTTACATGGACTGTACTATTTTAAAGAGACTTTTATATTTTTGATATTTTAATATTTTTTTAGTATTTGTATTAAATTTCTCCTCCAGTGTTGCTTATTCTAGGTTTCTTCCAGATAGCTGAGTTGATTTATAAGTGGTCAAAAGTCCCCAAGAGGATTTTAAAGTCCTTATCACTCAGAGATACGATATGATAGGAGCAACATTTATTCTGAATATGTTGGGAAGGTTTCCCTGTAAAAAGGCAAGGAATCCATTCTGGGATTTGGTTAACCTAGAAGACTAGTGATTTAACAACAATACCAACCCTACCACCTTAGCTTATGGAAAGTTGGTAGCTAGTGTTCCTGAGGTTTGGGAGAGTTCCCACTGCTATGTGGAACATCTTTTTGACTCAGTATTACTGTCCTGACAAATGCAAAGATGGAGGGGATCAGTGCTCATTTTTGGTAATTACATTCTTTTAATCCTTTATTATATATAAAGTTACTTTTATTGTATTTCGTGGTCCACAAGTATTTCATTATGTTTGAATACCAAACCTGAATCACTGGACTGGCCTAGAATATTCTGTAACATTTCATTAGATAGATCATTTTCCTTCTTTGGCCTCTGGTTTCCTCAACTGTAAAAGGAGAAGGTTTGACTAGATGTGATCTAAGGGACTTTCCGACTTTGACATTCTATATTTCTGAATGCTAATCCCTGCTCTGGAATATAATATATCTCTACTGCTTTTTCCTTCCCTATTGCAAAGGGAAAGCATAGCAAATAGACCTTCTAAAACACTTGTTCTGAGCAATAATTCCCTATGCAATGAAAATGAAAACATAGTATCAGAGAATTTTAAGCTAATGATTATAATATTTGCATACATACAATTATGAATTATGACTAACTGGAAAGATCAGCCACCCCCAAATTCTAGACTAGCTATTAGATACCCTGATAAAATTTTCATTTTTAAATAGGGCAATTGGCTTGCATTTAGATCTTTTTAAAATTTAAATGTCCTTAATTGGTGAAAAATGTGATAATTGATTTCTTTTCCAGAAAAAAAAAGCACAGCTGATTTTGTTTGGATGCCACTGTTTGTACAATGGATGACTTTATTTCCAAGATTCATGATCCATAAACTTTTCCCGAAGTTCCACCACCTTCTCCTTCTGACACCTCAGGGTGATCATCATCAAAGTTTTCATTTGCTAAAAATGCATAGCTATTTGAAGCAGCTATAGGGTTAGTGAAAATAGAATACAGTTCACTAACACAATTCTTTTTGAGTCTAAAAAAATGTCTTCATCTTGCTCCTTAAAATCTCAGCAGTCTTGTCATCTGGCGGAAAACAAGTCCTTCTTTCACATTTCCTGGGCCAGATTTAAAGCCTAGTCACCACAGGTTGTTTGTTTTTGTTTTTAAAGATGATTCTTAGCAGCTTTACCTTGCCTTTTATGAGAATCTGGCTAAAAGCAAAACTACATTGCACCCTTTCTGAATTATTTCCAAATTACTTTCATTAATGCAGCCTCAGTTAAGAAAAATAATCAGGTTTGTCTGAACTCAGTTTTAATATCTGAAATGCAAAAGTCAAAAAAATCAGTGAAGAGCTCTTGGATACTTTTCAAAAGAAAGAGAATACACTCAATTTGATCCAAACAATATGCTAAGACTCAGATTTTTTTCCAGAAAGGTTTCTCAATGAATTTTCCAGAATTCTCCAGAATGGTAACATATTAACAAAAAAAAAAAAAAAAAGATTCTCATTCCCCTAATCTGTTCCTGTGCTCTCATAACCTCTTCTGTGGACTATTGTAATAAATTAAGAATTAGTCTCCCTGTCTCTAGTGCCTCCCCTCTCCAATGCCCCTGCTACATAGCAACCAACTGATATTCATAAAGCACAGGTCTATCACTTTCTTGCCCTAAAAGTCCCAATAGTTAGTTCATTTCTAAAAGGTAAAATGAAAATTCTTCAGCTTGCTTTTTGCAGGATTTCACGTGACTCCTGATTCTCTTTCTAGGCTAATGACGTATTGTTATCTTTCTTTCACAGATTCTACGTTCCAGACAAACAAGATTGTTTACAACATTTCATGTCTTGGCCCAGGCTGTCTCTTCTCCCTACAAAACAACCCCTCAATACCTTTCCTTCACAGAATCCCTAGCACCCTTCAAAGAACAGCTCAGGTATCACCTCCTACAAGGAGCACGTTCATGTATTGGTTTGTTTTCATTTTTGGATTTTCTACGTATATGTTGTTTTTCCTCAACAAAATTCAATCTCTTTTAAGATATTTTCATTTTAGTCTTTGTAACTCAGCATCTGGCACAGTGTCTGGTAAATAATAGGCTTTTAATAAATGTCTGTTGAGTAGAATTGGAGACATTCATGCCTCTATGAAGAGCTCTGCCTAAGGGCTCCTCTGGACCCGCCTAGCTTTAGAGTGATTATCAGTAGTAATTGTTGCTGTTTCCCACCCAGCTGGAAAGGGACCATGCCCTGGCTACTTCTTAAACAGGCCTATGCAATGAATGGGTGTTACCTGACCCTAAGTGAGTACCTGCAAAGACCTGGGCCTAAAGGGCCCAAGGTCTCCCAGGGCATCCTGGGTCATCTCCAGTGATCCTGATGATTATCTGGTCACTGGATCCAGATGGCTCTGGAGGAGAAGTGAGGCTGGTGGCCTGCACAGCCCTCCCTCACTCAAAACAAAGTCAAGTGCAAGTCATGTCATCATTTCTTTGATGACACGGTCTTCTTTGGCAACAAAGGACAAACACAGTGGAGGATCTAAAATACCAGGTAAAAAAAGTGTCAGTAAAATTTGAAACTTTATTTGCTGGACAGTAGGGAACCACTAAGATTTTTCAATGATGTTTTTACCTTCAAGCAAGAATATCTGTAACACCTAAAACAAGCAAAAGATATTTATAATTACATAAACAGTGATATGTATACATTAGAAATAGTAAATCATTCCTTTTCATTCTCAATTTATCTGCTTTAAAAATTATTTCCTTGTTAGTATGAATGTGACAAGCACCAACAAACCTTAACATTTCTCTGGACAAAGAACAGTAAAAAGGGTTGCCTATGAAACTGTGAATCTCTACTATGTGCAATTTGGTTTTTTAAAGTGTATATCAGAGCTAGTATTCTCGTTACATCATTCTAGCAGACCAGTGGTATGGAATGCTGCCCATTTCTTAACAGAGTGGTGATGGACTCAATACGCAGAATGAGATGCATTTGTAGACATGACCAACATGGGAACTTGTTTTGCATCGCAATGAATGTTTCTTTTAAGGCCTTTCTTTTTCTTTCTCAAGAAGGAGAAGAAGTCTGAAGAGAAAAAAGATGTGTGTACCTGTGGGAGGAGCAGTTTGAGAGAAAAGAAATACATGCTAATAAAAAAGCCAATTTTTAAAAAAATATGAGTCCCCCAGGGATGGGAATTATTTTTGACTTCTTTGTATCCCCGTTATTTAGCACGGTACCTGGCACATAGAATATGCTTCATAAATGCTTATTGATTAACTAATTAGCAGTCCCCTGCTTGTCTGGGTCCCTTCTTAAATTTATTTCCATTCCCTTCTGTGTATTTTTTAAAAATAATATATTGGCCCTCTTTTCTTTCTCTTCCCTCTTTCTGTTTTTTGTTTTGAAATCACTGTCATTTCCCCTATATTATTCCATAAGTCTTCTACCCTATCAAAAAAGTAAAAGCCTTCTCCTATAACAAATAAGAATAATCAAGCAAAACAAATCCACATATTAGATATGTCCAAAAATGTATGCCTCTTTTTGCACCTCCAGTCAATCACCTCTCTGTCAAGAGGTGGGAAGCATGTTTCATCATTAGGCTTCTGAAGTCATAATTAGTCCTTACATTGACTGCAGTTGTTAAGTCTTTCAAAGTTGTTTTCTTTACTATTTTGTAGCCATTATATAAATTGTCATGTAGGTTCTGTTTACTTATCTATGTATCACTACATAAAAGTCCTCCCAGGTTTCTCTGGATTTATTTCTTTCATCATTTCTTACATGACAATAATATTCCATCACATTCCTATATCATCGTTTGTTCAAGCATTCTCCAAATAATGGACAACCATTCCTTATCATTATTGTAAGAAATTTGCTAAAAAAGATACTCCCCCTCTCCCCCCCGGTTAACTATTCCACTCCTAATTGTAATTGCAGTTTTGGTGCAATTTTTTTTTTCAATTTTACATAGACAGAATTGTCCATTGTATTTCCTATGATCCTCTCTATTCTTTGTTTAGTTAAGAACCCCTTCTTATTTTCATAGCTGTGAAAGATACCTCTCATGTGCCTCTAATTTGTTTAAGGCATAATCTTTTACAAATATGTCATGTACCTGTTTAGAACTTATTATGGTATATGATATGAAATGATGGTCTAAAGTGAATTTCTGTCAGAGTAGTATCATTTTCTTTCAGGAGACTTTGTTAGCTAGTGACTCCTCATCATGCTACACTATTGTGCTATTGGAGAGAGGAGCTAGATAGGTATCCATGGTGGGAAGGATGGTAAGAAGTCCTGGAAAGTTACAAATAATACTGAGAAGGAAATGAAGGATGACTGTACTGAGCCCCAGGAGGAATTCATCTTTTGTAGAAGGGGACCTACATGGGAGAGAGATGTTCTAGGAGGAGAAGGTTTCAGGGAACAAGCGATGTTCTATGGGGAGGTTGTCCCAGGCATTGAAGCTTGGTGATAAAGTCTAGAAAATCAGAAGCAAAGCTTGGAAAGGAATGAAGGTTGAGCAGCCTAAGCCTCTCCTTAAAACATTTGCCCTAGGAAGAACTCATCAATGGGAAAATGGGCCCAATATGGTAAGAGGAATGTTCCAGGATAAGAAGTTCACAGGGGCTGATTCATGTATTTAATAAAACTGCTTTCCTGTGTTTGTTTATGAGATTTATATTCTCTATCATAGGGTCAATTTTTTGGAAAGATGCCATACACGTTTGAAATTTATGAATATTTTATTCTCATTCAGTAATCACCAGAGGTCTATCACACATCTAAAATTTCAATATTCTATTCAGATCTTTGATTTATTTCCCTATTGTCTAGTTATTAATTTTAAATAAATTAAAAATGGGCAATTTCATAGCATCTGTCTAGTAATGCTTCTATATATCCCTGAAGGATATAATTTTTTAGAGCTAACTTAAATCTCTCTAACTACCACTTGTGCTCATTTTTTCATGTCTGTGATACTCAACATAGGCTGAAAACAAATGATCATGATCTGATATTGAATAACATTTGAATTCATTATTGTGATTAGCTTTTATTAATGATTTTAGTGTGGAATTTGAATCACAAAAATAATTTAATTAAAAAGGGCATTGAAAAGGAATATTTTATTTTCTCCACTTAACATTACTTGAAGTGTTGAAAGATAGATCAATGAATAACTATATTCTTCATATTTATAGTACTAATTACATTCTTTTTTACAGAGAGGAAACAATTCACTAATGAAGTTACCATGCATAGTTCAATACCATTTCTCCAAAATGACATAATCTAAAGTGCTATACATGAAAACAAACTTTGTTTATCTTGGGGCACAAGCACAGGGGAAAAAAATGAAACTGCCAGAGGTAAAAGGAAAGGGTGGGGTGGGGTGAGTTATGTAAAGGCATCAGAACAATTATCAATCAATATATCAGACACTGTGCACAATGCAGGAGATGCAAAGAAAGGAATAAATACAGTCCCTGTCCTCAAGGAGGTCATATTCTAATTCTGAGTAAGAAATCCCAAAGAGCCTGTAGAAAGTAAGTTTCACTGGCCTCTCTGCAGCTTCCACTGGCTATTTTCCATTGTAGCGCCAGGTGAATATTACATTGACAAGATGGGCATTTGCAGGAAAAAGCTGCAAAGAATGATTGAAAACTTCATTCTTGAAAATTATTGAAAATTTCTAAAATTCATTCCAGATGTCTTTCCTCCTCTCATTCAATTCTAAGACTAACTCATTATCCATCTCAAACACTTGTCCAAGGTTTACATATCAGACTGACTAAATCAATGTGGTGCCCATTTAACAGCATGTAAAAATCTGGGCATTATTCATTCTATATGCATTTAGTTCTTCCTTCTATTATAAGGCCATTTTTTGAGTGATTATAGGTCTTAGTGTAGTCTCAGGGTTCTTGGGATTGATGCCACCAGCATAATATCATTTGCAGAGAGAAACATCTTGTACACCGCCCTCCCCCCCCCCCCCCCACCGTCTACAGATTTCCCTCTTCATTTGGCCTTTGTGCAAGACATCTATTTTTATCATCAGTGATAGTGGAATTACCACATTGTCAGTAGCCAAGGTAATATATGAAGTGAAATGTCACTTATGATGAATCAATAATAATTGGTAGACTTGACCAAATACAGACGAAATCTATACTGAAAGCAAAACATTTTTACAGTCCTTCAGGGATCATTTCTCAAGATTTTATAAAGAAGGAAAGATTCCAAGATGACAGATGGTACCATTACAAAAAAAAGATGTAAAGATCATCAATTTTCTCATTTCTATAAAATGTTTTATGTACTTGTGGCAAGTATCTGTGATGAACATATGAGAAAGAAATAGGCAAGTTCTAAAAATCATTTTCTCTAGGAGACCACAATCTTATAGACATGCAAATAATGGAAGGAGGAGTGACCAAAATAGAATCTCTCACTGGGTTCATTGTTTATTAATATTTAAAAGAAAAATTAACGTGATGTCATGAAGTATGATCTTTTTTAATTTAAAATTATTTTATTTGTTTTCAGTTTTCTACAATCCATTTACCTTAGATTTTTTTCTCCTCTCTCCACCTCCTTCTCCTTTCCCTCTCCACTCCCTCCCCAAGATGGTATGCAATCTTATATAGGTTCTATACATACATTTCTATTAAATACATTTTCACCTTAGTCATGTTGCATAGGAGAATTAAAATGAATGGGAGAAACCATAAAACAGAACAAAACAAAGCATAACACAAGAGAAAATAGACTACTTCATTCTGCTATCCAATTCCATAGTTTTTTCTCTGGATGTGGAAGGTGTTTTGATTCGAGTCCATTGGGAATTTTTTAGGTCCTTGCATTGCTGTGAAGGACTAAGTCTACCAGAAAAATTCCTTGCACACTGTGGTTGTTGCTGTGTACAAAGTTCTCCTAGTTCTGCTCCTTTCACTCAGCATCAGTTCATATAGGTCCTTCCAGACCTCTCTGAAGTCTTCTTGTTCATCATTTCTTATAGCACAATAGTATTCCAATTACATTCGTATACCACAATTTGTTCAGTGCATTTCTGAATTAATGCACATCCCCTTGATTCCCAGTTTTTGACCACCACAGAGAAAGCTGTTATTAATATTTTGTACATGTGGGACCCTTTCCCATTTTGATGGTCTCTTTAGAATACAGTCCTAGAAGTGGAATTGCTGAGTCAAAAGGTATGCACATTTTTGTAGCTCTTTGGCCATGGTTCAAAATTGCTCTCCAGAATGGTTGGATGAGCTCACAGCTCCACCAACAATGAATTAGTGTTCCAACTCTCCCACATATTCTCCAACGTTTATTATCTTCCTGTTTTGTCATGTTAGCCAACCTGATAGGTGTGATATGGCACCTCAGAGCTGTTTTGATGTGCATCTTTCTAATCAATAGTGATTCAAAGAATTTTTTCATGTGACTATCTATAGCTTTAATTCCTTCCTCTGAAAACTGCATGTGCGTATCCATTTATCAATTGGGGAATGACTTGTATTCTTGTGAATTTGATTCAGTTCTCTACATATTTTGGAAATGATGCCTTTATCACCAACACTAGTTGCAAAAATTCTTTCCCAGTTTTCTGCTTCCCTACTAATCTTGGTTGCATTGGGTTTGTTTGTGCAAAAAATGAAATATAATCTTAAAACTTTCTTTTATCAAGGTATACAAATGTTAAGATAGTATGAGATCTTTTAAAAGATACAACCACCATGGAAATAACTTGGTTTAAGGATCCAAGGTGTCATAGAGGGAAACATATGCCTACTAAAGGTATTTTTATTGTTGTGAATGATGTGCTACTCACATTTAAATAACCTTTTCTCCTTGTACAAATGCTGCATCTATATAATAGAGAATTGAGGTTATAATTAAACTCTGTTAAAGCAGCTTAATCAGGGCAGGGATTTGCACTCCATGTAGATGTCAACATTAAGTTATAGGCAAGTGAAGGAGAGGGAAGAAGAGAAGAGAATGACGTGGAACTTGGGGAAGGCTAGAAGCATAGAGCATTTACTATAAGGCCAGAGATTAAAGTCAAGGTCAAGGACATCAAGCTACGCTGCAGGTCTAGAAGAGGGGAGGGATTAATTTCTAAATTAGAAATCCAATGCATATATTCAAAGATCCAAGTCAGTCTGTTATACATGTGTGAATATAGTGAGGATGTACAACCGAGATGGAACTGGGGACTGGGATAGTATGGTTCTGCGGCAAAAGTGGTGGATTTGAAGTCTGGATGATCAACTCATCCAACCTCTTTATAACTTGTTTATAAAATGGGGATAATAATTCATGCACTAACCACCTCACTGGGTTATTGTGAGGAAAATACTTTGTAAACCTTGAAGGACTGTAGATAATGAATTTTACAGGAGTAGGTTGAAACTCAAGGTTAAAACTGGGCAATTATTCATTCATTCATTATGTACAAAGTGCTGAAAGAACTAGAGTCTAAACATTATGGTCATTGCCTTCATGGATCTTTGGAGAGACAGGATACAAAAAGAGATAACTTGTAATACAGTATTACATAATAAGGGCAAGAAATGGGAAAAAAAGGAAATCACGAAGAAAATGTATGAAAAGAAAAGGAGATGGGCTGATCATAACACATGCATGTCCACAGGTGGGCATCTGATATGCTGATCTGGAACATACAGAATTCAGGTCAATTACCATGCTTGGTAAAATCTGTTTGGAGGATCTAAATATTCCAGCTATATCCATGCTTGTTACTCTTGGATCTTTGAATATATGCATTGCCTTTCCCATTCAGATTCTAACCCACCCCTAGCCCTTTGACTTTGCTCTCAAGCTTTGTAGCAACTTCTTTACTCTACTACCCTTTCCCAGTTTCTACTCTGTGCTCCATCCTTCATTTGTCCACAATGCATCTTTGGCACCTAGCTTCAGTGGTCACCCCAAACCCTGACTCAGCTTCTGTAATGAATAATAATAGCTGCCTTATTTCTGTGTTGGAAAGAATCTAGATAAAAATCTAGGCTTTCCTGCTCAGCTTGACTGTCTATCTAATGCTAACAGAACTCCTGGCATTTAACTGTTGTCTACTGAGACATCTGACATCTTGACAGATTCCCTCCCATTTAGCTTTTGGTTTCCTGCCCCTTTTCTTATGTACAACCCACCCCAAAATGACCTCACACCTCCACCAGTTGAATCCTATCAAGATCCTGCCCCAATACCACTTTCTCTATGATGCTTTCCCTGAGTATCCCCACAAATGGAAACAACCTGGTTTAACACTTTGTTCATACCCCTCATCAGCATTGAAGACTAAGAGGATGATGGAAAAAAGTCGTAGGAAATGGGGAAGTTGGGAGGAGGGTCAGGAAGTATGAAGTAAAGGCATGGATATAAAATCAATAGACTATTGAAAATGGAAAACTGATACTCAGTGAAGACATTGATTAAAGGATACAGATTTGAGAGGAATTCACATAGAGATGACAGTGAAAGTCATGGGAGTAGCTACATTTGCTATCATCTATTTTGCATTTTAATAATTTTTAAGTCTTCTTTCATCTACTAGACATCTAGATGCTACAGTGGCTTGGAGCTCTGGGTCTGGAGTCAAGAAGCTGCTGCTCAGTTGTTTCAGTCATTTCTGACTCTTCATGACCTCCTTTGGGAAGATACTGGAATGGTTTGCCATTTCCTTCTCTTGCTCATTTTATAGATAAGGAAACTGAGGCAAATAGGGTTAAAAGACTTGCCCAGAGTTACACAGCTAATAAGTGTTTGAGGCCAAATTAGAGTTCTGGAAGATGTCTTCCTGAATCCAGGTCCAGCGCTCTATTCACTGTGTCACCCAACTGTCCTGGAGTTAAGAAGACCTGAGTTCATATTTGATCTCAGACATTTACTAGCTGTATGATCCTGGGCAAGTCACTTAACCTCTACTTCAGTTTCCTTAACTGTAAAATGGAGATAATAATAGCACTTATCTCATAGGTCTATGGTGAGGATGAAATTTAATAATCTCTATAAAATGCTTAGCACATGGTAGGCACTTCATAAATGTTTGTTACCTTTGTTCTCCCGTATTTTTTTTTCATCCTATTAGATTATAAACTCTTTAAGGTCAGGATCTTTTACTTAGTTAACTTCTCTTCTCAACATCTAGCATAGTGCTTTACATACTTGGTAGTACATATGTAATAAATGTTTGCTGAATTTAATTTGTTGCGTATTTCTCTGGTTCGCATACTCACCTCAGTGTGATATATTCCTTCTAAATCTAGACTCCTTGTCTCAAACTCTCGTGGCCTGAACTATTACCACAAATCCTCTACATCATAGTAATAATAGCTCACATTCATACAATGCTTTAATGTTTGAAAAATTCTTTACAACTATTATTTCATTTTATCCTTACATTGAGGAAACCATATAAGGTTTCCTTTTCTTTCTACCCTATCACTTAGGTTTAGTTCATTAACATGAAGTAGAATATTTAATTATGTCTCAAAATACATTATGTGGAAAAACCCATGACCAGAGAGCCTGTCTATAACAGGAGGTCTATACTTCATGTAAGAACTTCCCTGTCATTCTTATAATAAAGAGCTGTGTTCTCAAAGAAAATGCCAATGGAACATGAGTAATCGACTGTGTCTGCCCTCTAAGAACCAACATGCTAAGTTAAGAAGACACTCCTCCCCGGGAAGGCTGGCCAACAGGTGATTCCAGTTTTAGCTAGAGCAATGAGTTCAAGTCATCTGACCTTTGCAAACAATATCCCAGGACAATGACATGGTTTTCAGATGTGATGGTTGTTCAGTCATATCCAACTGTTTGAGACCCCCTGGACCATACTGTCCATAGGTTTTTCTTGACAAAGCAAGGTGGTTTGTCATTTCCTTCTGTAGTTCATTTTACAGATGAAGGAACTGAAACAAACAAGGTTAAGTGCTTAGCCTGAGGTCACACAGCTAATAAGTGCCTAGGTCAAATTTGAACCGAGTTCTTCCTGACTCTAGAACCAATACTCTTTTTAGTGAGCCACCTGGCTGCCTCCTTCATGTGATTCCTGAACCACTGTTAATAATCTTTGAAGAAAAATCATTGTGAATAGGAGACATTTTGCAGTACTGAATGCAGGCCAATACATGCCCTGGTTCAAAAGGGGGAGAAGGTAAATATTTCAAATTATAGATCAGTAATTTTGACCTTAATTCCCATAATGTTTTAGAATGGATTACTAAAGAAACAGTTTGTGGAAAAGAACAGAGGTAATTGATAGGAACCAGCACGAATTCATCAAGGATGAGTCATGACAAATTAATCTAATTTTTTTTTCGGGGTTGCTCACCCATTAAATCAGGGGAATGTTATGGCTATTGTGTACCTGGATTATAGCAAAGCATCTGAAGAAGTCTCTCATACTATCCTTATGGGCAAGATGGAAAGAAGGGGATTAGACTATCATACAGTTCCAGTTAGATGGCTTTGAAATGAATGGCCTAACCCAAAGAATGTTGATTAATGGGTTGGCATCAACTTGCAGGGAGGTCTTCAATGGAAAGACACAGGGTTCTTTTTTATGGTCATGTTCTACTCAAAATATTTACCAGTTATTCAACTGAATGCAAAGTTGATATGCTTATTAAATTTTCAGATGATACAAAATCAAGAATGAGAGTTAAGGGCTGATAGAATCATGTTCCAAATTTTTTTTGACTGGCCATAATTTGAGACTAAAGCTAACAAAATGGCATTTAATATTGTTAAACATAAAGTCCCACATTTGGCTTAAAAATCAGTGGCATAATTCCTGGATAAGGGGGAGAGAATGAGAAATGTCTAGAAAGTAATTCATATGACAAAGACCCAAGAATTTTAGTGCACTGAAAACTCAATTTATGACAATAATATTATGGGAAGAAAAATTAATGTAGTATCCAGGCATGGTGGCTCATGATCGTAATATCTGCTGCTGGAGTTCTGAGCTACAATAAACTAAGTCAATCGGTTGTCCTCACCAGTGGACACCAATATGGTGAGTCCCCAAGAGCCACCAGGCTGCCTAAGGAAAGGGCAAATTGGCCCAGGTCAGAAAAATGAAATAGATCAAACCTTCTGTGCCAGATTGTAGTGGCCTAGCTTTTGAGAGTGGCTGGGGAACTTCCAAGCCTGGGTAAGATAGGGAAATCTAGTCTCCCCCAAACCCACAAAACCTAATGTAATCTATTGAAGGGGAAAGATATATTTGTGTTGTTAGATAATGAGAAAATTCCCTCTGCCAATGAAGATCAACAAATTTATGGTTCTAACCTTAATTGTTAAAGATTTGATTTTTTCCCAGTTTCACTCACTCATTATCTGACAGGCAGAGCTTAAATCCTGGTCTTCTTCACTCACTTAACTCTCTAGCCATGATTTCTCTCAATATAATCTTAGATGGTCTTAATAGAAATACCGTGTCTAGAATTCAGTAAGTGATCAAGCCACTCTATACCTTCCTGCTAAGAGTGAACTTTAAATTATGTTCTGGACATAAGTTCTTCATGCTATATTTTAGAAGGGGCAACAAATAAGTGTGACATTTCTAAGTCACCTTTGCCCTAGTATCAGAACTTGTCTTATGGCATGCTAATCATTCACTACCTCTGACTTTCCACCAATTGAACTATGGTGTCTATTTTAGCAGAATCCTATAGAAATCAACTTTTTTATGGTAAGTAGTTCTGAGATAATTTCTGCCTAGACTCTTGGCTGGCAATTTAGGTCACCATATCCCAGTGTGACCAAGTCACACACATTCAAGAGGAGAGAGAGGGCTGGATAAATGTTAATCCAATATTGGCTGCCCAAGAAAGCCTGGCCTCTAAGCATACCAAAAATTGTTTATTATCTCCAGTGCTCCAAACAAGCCTACTTTGTCTCTCAAATGCTTTTAAGTGAAAAAAACACATTTCCTTCTGATTTAATCTGTGAGAGCCATGCTGTTATTCTTGTTTCCCCCTCCAGCTGTGTTCTCTTTACATTGATGGATAGATGATTTTCTATACTCAAGTGAACAGTGCAAAGGATAGGGCTAGCCAAGAAAAATTATAAACTATAATGAATACATAGAAATATCTAACTGCTCATTTTGTTTATTGCTATGAGAGGACATAGATTTTTTTTAAATGCCCTAAAGCCTTCGACTGTTGCTACCAA
The DNA here is from genome assembly GCF_028372415.1 of Notamacropus eugenii. Classification (NCBI taxonomy): domain Eukaryota; kingdom Metazoa; phylum Chordata; class Mammalia; order Diprotodontia; family Macropodidae; genus Notamacropus; species Notamacropus eugenii. Next base: position 395,494,760 of record NC_092876.1, read on the forward strand.
ATTTGCTGACCACTTTCTGTATGATCTTGGGCAATTCACTGGATTCTGAACTTCAGTTCCCGAGGCATAAAATGGGACATTATAATTTGTATTACTTACTTCATAGGGTCATAATATGGCAAGCACTTTGTGAACTGCAAAATGCTTTATTAATGTGAACTTATTGTTGTGGCTATTTATTATTATCATTTCCCTAAATTTTAGCTTTTATCATGTGATTCCAAAAAAACTTTAAAAAAATGAATCTAGCACTCCAATAGTTCTACATTGTCCAGCGAATTAACTCCTAAATGATTTGTTAGGCATTATGCATCCTCCACAATCCAGTCTCAATTAACAGTCAATCTTATTTGCTTCCATTCCCCAAAATAAAGCCATATAAATAAAGTATATTATATTAAATGATTCTATTATAATAAAATATTTTATTATATTATTTAATTTGTGCTGTTTTGTGTTATGTTATATATTATTATATAGTAAGTTTCTATTGTGCTTCTCCAACACTATATTATATACTACTCATCTAACTTTGAAAGTCGGAACTGTTCAGATAATTCAAAACAACCAAATTCCCAGTGGACTTGCATGATTCAATTTAGTTGCCTTTACATATCAAATTAATTGAATAATGTCCACATTTCCACTTTGTGCTAAATTTCCAACTAGTGCTCAACCTTTCTCAGGACAAGAAGAAATGAGATCATAAATGTAAGTGTCTTGGAGAAGGAAAATTATCTTTCTTCCCTTTTCTCTCCTCCTTTTTTCACCTTCTTTCACTATTAAATAATGTAACCTTGTAATATGATCCTTGACAGAACTCCATAAATAAAACAATGAGTTAAGTAGCAATATGGAACCATAAGATTGTAAAGGAATTTGAGAGTTCATTAACTATTCACCACTCTACCCTCCCCTGCCCACTTCCTCTAGGAAACATTGCAGTAAATCATGTGAAACAGATTAGAACCCAGTCTGTTTAAGAGGCAGAGGAGATTCCACAAAGGTTGTTGTTTATCTACACATTGCAATATTTAGCAATCCCCAGAGAACAATAAAAATTTTTCTCTATTAACAAATTCAAATCCCTGCTGTAGAATGTAGCTGCACTGCTTTGTTTCACAGGGGGATTGTTCAGACTGTTTGTTTATGGGAGGGAGAAGGGAAAGACAAATATAGAGAGTGGGAGACAGAAGGAGACAAATGGAAGGAGAGGAAGAGAGTGGGGAAGAGGGAGAATGAAAGAAATAGAGAGAGTCTCAAATTTGTTACCAAGAAAAATTATTTTCAAGACTCGCCCATTAGACTGTGAGCAACTTGAGGATGAGGACTTTTTTTTTTTTTAACTTTTTCTGTATTCCCATCAATTAGCACAGTGCCTGACACATAGCAGATGTTTAATAAGTGGTGGTTGATCATTATTTGATTGGAGAGTCTCTATACCTCTACTATACTCAAAACCTTCCCAAGGGTTCAGTGAAGCTCTGGGAGTTGCTTTGGATAGTCTGTATAGGAGGGAGAAATGGAAATGACTCCTGCCGGAAAACTCTAAAAGAAAGAATGAAACAAAAGCAAAGAAGAAAGAAAGGAAGAAAATCAGAAAGAAAGGAAATACGAAAGAAAAGAAAGAAAGGCAGAGAGAAAGAAAAAGTTCATGAGCACTATAAGTCTCCCCATTACAAGGGCAAAGACATTATCTTCTTTTCTGCACTTTCCTGTTTCATTTTTATGACTTGTTTTCCTTTCTAAGGTTGCCATTGATATACATATCAGCCTGACTGGTGGAGCAGGAGGTATGCCCTGTACCCTTTAGATCTTCTAACTTGTCTTTTTTACCCTACCAATGGAATACAAAGTTTTTGGGGGGCATTTGTCTTTGTATCCCCATAGCCTAGAAGAGTATCTTATAGACCTAGCCAAGGCTTTGTACATGGTAGGATGTAAGTAACAAGTCTTTTTTGAATCAAATTGATTTTGATTAGTAGAGAAAATGGGTTCCAGGTATAGAGGATGGAATAGCAGAATTATACAGCTAAAAACTGAAGGGATCTCAGATGCCATCTAACCTAACCTCTTCATTTTGCAGATGAGAAAACTGAGGCTAATAGAAATTAAATAATTTTCCAAAGGTCACACATATGTCAAGGGTGCTGTTACAACCCAGATCCTCTGTCTTTGAAGCCAAAGTTTTTTTTTTCACTCTTCGTTTCTCACAGTGTATATTCCAAATTCAGCCTAGTATTGTAATTTGTGTTTTGGTGACCTGGGACACAGTAGGTACTTAGTAAATACTTGAGTAATTGTAAAAAAAAAAAAATTGACTTGCTAGACTGAAAGCTCTTTGAGGATAGTGGAATTTTCTTACTTTTGTATTCTTCATAAAACCTAGGACAGCGTCTTTTGTACAATGATATCAGTGCAAATTTAAGGCAAGCCATTCACTCTCACAGGAATGCAGATCTATGCCCCAAACACTGATGCTAAACAGGACAAAATTCAACAATTCTATGAAGACCTGCAATATCTTCTAGAAACAACATCCCCTCCCTCCCCCTCCCCCCCAAAAGAGACATCACATTCGTGATAGGGGATTGGAATGCTAAAGTAGAAAATCCAAAGATAATTTGAATAACCAGCAAGTTTGGCCTTGGACTACAAAAAGCAAGGTAGAAACGATCAGAGTTTTGTTAAGATAACTCACTCATCATAGCAAATACTTGAAAAAGATGACTCTATACATGGATATCACCAGATGGTCAATATCAAAATCAGATTGATTATATATTTTGCAAAAAAAGATGGAGAAGCTGTAATACAATCAGTCAAAACAAGACCCAGAGCTGACTGTGGCTCAGATCATGAGCTTCGTATTGCAACATTCAGACTTAAATTGAAGAAAGTAGGGGAAACCATTATACTCTATTGGTATGACCCAAAGAACATCTCCTTATGAATGTGAAGCAGAAGTGATGGATAGGTTTAAGGAATTAGATCTGGTAGACAGAATGTCTGAAGAACTATGGGCAGAGGTTTGCAGCACTGTACAAGGGGCAACAACACAAATATTTGAAAGAAAAGAAAGCAAAATTTACAAATAATTGAGGAGAGATAGAAAATGAATGGTAAAGGAGAAAGGGAAAGATATTCTCAACCAAATGAAGACTTCAAGAGAATAGCAAGGAGAGATGAAAAGGTTTCCTTAAATGAAAAATGCAAAGAAATAGAAGAAAGCAATAGAATGAGAAAGACAAGAGATCTCTTCAAGGAAATTAGAGATATCAAAGGACTGTTTCATGCCAAAATGGGTATGATCAAAGGAAAAAATGGTAGGGACTTAACAGAAATAGAAGATATTAAGAAGTGGCACAAATACACAGAAGAACTATACAGGAAAAATCTTAACATCACCAAGAACCATGATATGGTGGGGAGGGAGAGGTTGGTCTAGAGCCAGACATCCTGAAGAATGAAGTCAACTGGATCTTAGGAAGCATCATTAACAATAAGACTAGATATGGGGTTCCAGCTGAGTCATTTAAAATCCTAAAATATGATGTTGTTAAAATGCCTTTTAATATACCAGTAAACTTAGAAACCCCGACAGTGGTCACTGAATTGGAAAAAAATTAGTTTACATCCCAATTCTAAAGAAGGGCAATGCCAAAGAATCTTCAAATTGCCAACCAATTGTGCTTGTTCACATGCCAAAAAGGTTATGCTTAAGATTCTACAAGAGAGACTTCAGCAATATGTGAACAGAGAATTAGCAGCAGAGCAGGCTAGTTTTTGAAGAGGCAGAAAAACTGAGACAAATTGAGAATCTTTGTTGGATGGTGGAGGAAGCAAGAGAGTGACAGAAAAAGAAAAATCCGCATTGACTACATTAAAGCCTTTGACTGTGTGGATTACAACAAAAGGTGGCAAGTTCTCAAGGAAATGGGAATGCCAGATTATTCTATTTTTCTCCTAAAGATCCTGTATGTGGGCCAAGGAGCAACATTTATAGCCTTGTTGACAAAGGTCCATATAGTCAAAGCTATGCTTCTTCCAGTAGCATTGTATGGCTATGAGAGCTGGCCTATGAGGAACCTGAGCTCTGCAGAATTAACACCTTTGAACTGTGGTGCTGGAGAAGACTTCTGAGAGTCCCTTGGACAACATGAGATCAAGTCAGTCAATACTGTTAAGTCAACGACTTGACTTAATTAAAAAATTAATCCAGACTGTTTATTGAAAGGTCATATACTGAATCTGAAACTTAAATACTTTGACTATGTAATGAGAAGACAAGACTCATTGGAAAAGACCCTAATGTTGGAAAAGACTGAAGGCAAAAAGAAAAAGGATGAGATGAATAGGTAGTGCCATGGAAACAATGAACATGAGTTTAGACAGATGTTAAGAGTCAGTGAAGGATAAAAGGGCCTGATGCGCTATATAGTCCATGGGGGCACAAAGAGTCAAACATGACTGGTCAACTGAACAACGACAACAATGCTGAATAGATGTTGATCAAACTGACTTTGATTTCCATACGGTGAAAATATTTGGTTGTTGAAATTGCAGAAGTTCAAAAGACATCCTGCCTGTTGTTTAGATCGAATGGGATAATATTTGTAAAGCACCAAGTACCTGGAACATGGTAGGTGATTAATACATTTTTATTGCCTTCCTCCCTTTTTGCCTTCATATGATAATTGAAAAAAAAATCTCTTAGTTGAAACAATGAACTGATAGTAAATCTGCGTGCTGGGAGACCTATTAAACTGTAGTTTTTCCTTTTCTTCATCCCTCTTTTCTGTTTCTTCAGTTGTCCTCAAACAACATCCTCTGTATCCTCGAAACTCTGGTATTCTTTTCTGAATTTCTTGAATGTCACTAATAACAGTAACAACAGTAATTCACATCTATACTTTCCTTTTAAGTTTTAAAAGTATTTAAAACACAAAACCTTCAACTTGGGCAGTAAAAGCACCATATTGTCAGACTAGGGGAAAGAGAAACATCATTTATAAAGAACCTACTTTGTGCCAGACACTGCACTAAACTAAGCACTTTTTTTTTTTTACTAATAGTATCTCATTTTGATACTCACAAGAATTCTGTGAGGTAGGTACTTATTACCATCCTCATTTGACAGTTGGGGAAACTGAGACAGATGTTAAGTGCCCTGCCCAGGGTCACAAAGCTAGTAAATGTCTAAGGCCAGATTTAAACTCAGACTTTCTTGACTCAGGGTCAAGAATGGACCCATTATGATAGAAATCTTATCTGGTAGCATTTCTTACACTGATGTGAATTTTTCAAAAATGAGCCATGTAATCAAAACAAGCCTTTTTGAATTCTTCAGAATCTAAGAGGCTGGTGTAATGGAGCTAAAAAGCTGTCCATTCTGTGCCACCTACTTCTAGAAAAATGAAACTAAAGAGGTTGAGACATACCCATCCATTACTCTCTAGGCTTGGCTGCCCCTCAAATCGATTGGCTGTTTTCACACAGGGCCACCATCCCTGCATAAGGGCAGAGTACCATTTGCTATTTAAGCAGGTACAAGTATTTTTGCCTTTTTTTTTTAATGCCCAAGTCAAGTAAGATCAAAAAGAGCACAGAGTAGTATCCTTGGATAGAGATTGTACTAAGGCAACCATATTATTCTATTTCTTCTTCTGAAATAAAAATTTTGTCCTTATCAAACTGCAGCTCACCTGTATATTTGTATATCTGACTGAAAAACAGTATTTTGCCAAAAAAAAAAAAAAGCCTTTATTTAAATAGGGAAAAAAAAAGATTGGATAATGATGTCAAATACCTGTGGGTTTTTGGCAACATGTCACTATCCCACAGGGCTCAAAAGGGAAATCCTCTTTTCTGCCCCAAAGGCACCTCTGGGAAATTCCAAGGGGGAGTTGTTTGTTGTATTTTTCTTTTTAGTTCCATTACACCAGCGTCTTAGATTCTGAAGAATTCAAAAAGGCTTGTTTTGATTACATGGCTCATTTTTGAAAAATTCACATCAGTGTAAGAAATGCTACTAGATAAGATTTCTATCATAATGGGTCCATTCTTGCATGGCAACAATACGCCTGGGGAAAGAGCCAAGCTTGACTTCAAAGTCCAAAGTTCTGAGCCATTGGAACCTCAGCTTTTGAGAGATACAGTCTCTATTCAGAGCTTCTATTGTGAACTGGTTTCTTCTTTCAGGTGTACCCACTGTTCTTGCTTGGAAAGTTCAGCAACCCATGACTCAGTCCTCAGAGCTTACTGTGTTCTTTTGTTTGAGAAAAGCCCCTGAAACAAAGCTGCTGAACACCTATGTCTGTATGGATATCAAAAAACAGGTCTGGTTCTGTCTGTATTCTAGTCATGTTTCCCCAACAGATAGTGCTAGTCTGCCTATCTGAGGAGCATGGGAAATAGCTTCAGGGCATGTAATTGTTATTGTGACTGCTGAAGAAAAGTTGGCCTTGTAGCAACATTCCATCTGAAATCCCAGGCATAAGCAGGGTCCAGGAATCATTTTGGAGGATGTCATCTGAGTGTCACTGCCTTGAGGTCGGGGGAGGTCCTACTAGAAAGGCAGTGTGGTATAATATAAAGAGTACTGGTTTTGATTTTAGAGCGTCTAGCTTCTGATTCTGCCTCTGTTACCTGGCTTTAGTTGTCACTGAGTCTATTTCAGTTTTGGCATGCCATGTGAGCTCATTCTCATTTATAGCAATGGCTACTTCTCTCCCCAGGGCTATATGGATAATCCTGATAGGCTGGGATTTTTTGTACTGTCATTTATAAGCTGTCTAAGGGACTTCCCTTCTCAGATTGATTTTTTTTTTCTGAGTAGGTGAAAGAGGTCATTTCCCCCCTCCTTTCTTACCCACTTTTAATCACTAAATGGGTGTCACCTCAGACAAACTGAGACTTGAGAAAGACCTTAGCTTCTATCACCACATCTGGGGCCATCTCCAGTTGTCCTTATCTATATCTTGCTGGAGATAGATGGACCCAGATGGCTCCAGAGGAGAGAGTGAGGCTAGTGACTTTGCAAAGCCCTGCCTTACTTAAATACAATTCACTTGGAAGTCAAGGCCTAATGTCCTTGGTGTTCTTCAAAACCAAGGACAAATGAACAGCAATAATAACTATGTATTCCCCAATGCTGAACAACCATTTGGCATCAATTAATTTTTATGAGGGCATTTACTGAGAATTTTTGTAAGAATAGTAGACACAAAACAATCCCTGCCCCCAACCCCAGGGTCATACTTCATGCTTATATACAAGGGGGTAGGTTTATACTTAAAGAGTACAAAGTAGTGAGGTAACATGAAGAAAACATGGGGTCAAAGGATAAATGCCCTAGGAGTAGTTCTCTGCCTTTGAAAAGTCTCATCAAGTTTTCTTTGGGACATTCTTTCAGGGATGGGAATGGAATCCCTCCCAGGCTGAAAGAAGCCATCTCCTTGGTGGGTGCTGTGTCTCCTGGGATGACGTGAGTGCATTGCTAAGGCTGGGTCATTAGGTTACTCAGATGCTGCGTTGGCTCATAAGACTGAGCTGCTATGGACAATGGTTGCTAATGGAAACTTTTTAATGTGTTTGTCGTTCTCACCAGTTACCAAGGTATTACCCTCCCTGGATACCTGTTGGCCTAAGATCAAGAAACAGTAAATACAATAATACCAGAAGTGCCCTGCATTAACAGATATAAGAGTGGGAGATAGGGAAACGGATGCACATTCCCACATCCAGGGGCCCATAGCCCCATAGTTCTTATCTTTCTTACTATTAGGAAGAAAAAGAACTCACAAACAATTCAGGGAGGGGTATATTAATCAATTTGTACACAAATTGCAGTGCTTCCTGAAGCATGTTTTTTTAGCCCCAAGGCCCTTGTAGGGCTTTTAGGCTTTCTGCACATGCACACAGACGTACAGACACACATACACACACACACACATACATAGGCACACATATGTCACAAAGTATCAAATCCCAGAGTCATCATGCCCAATTGACTTCCTGGTTTCCATGAGCTGAACTGGCAACCAACAGATAGCATTGGCTAGTGTTTTAAGGACTGGAATTTCAGCTGGAAAAAAAATAGGGGTAGGAAATACATGTAAAATGAGAGAGTTGAATTGTGTAACTCCAAAGGTCTCTTCTAGTTCTAATAAATGGCCCTATTGCCTTAAATTTAGATATTCAAACACATTTTTATCAAGAGTATATTCTGTAAAAAAAAAAGCTGGCATACTTATTTCCTCCCTGTCCACCTTTATTCTTTTTTTTGTAAGCAGTACTTTATTTTTTCCAATTACATGTAAAGATAGTTTTAAACATTCATTTTTATAAGATTATGAGTTTCAAATTTTTTCTCTCTCCTTTACCCCCATACTCCTCAAGACAGCAAACAATCTGATATAGACTATACATGTGAATTCATGTAAACATATTTCCAAAAGAAACAGAACAAAAGGGAAAAGACACAAAAAGCAAACAAACAAATAAAAAAGAAGTGAAAATAGCGTGCTTCGATCTGCATTCAGACTCCACAGTTCTTCTCTGGAGGTGGATAGCATTTTTCTATCATGTGTCTTTTGGAATTGCCTTGGATCCTAAGAGAAGAGCTAAGTCTATTGTTACAATGTTGCTGTTATCATGTACAATGTTCTCGTGGTTTTGCTCATTTCACTCAGCATCAGTTCATGTCAGTCCAGGTTTTTCTGAAATATACCAATTCATAATTTCTTATCATACAATAGTATTCCATTGTATTCATATGCCACATCTTGTTCAGTCATTCCCCACTTGACGGGCATCCCCTTAGTTTCCAATTCTTTGCCGCCATGAAAAGGGCTGCTATAAATATTTTTGTACATGTTGGTCCTTTTCCCTTTTTTATGATCTCTTTAGTATACAGACCTAGTAGTGGTCTGTGGTATTAAAGGGTATGCACAATTTGATTGCCCTTTGGCCATAGTGTCAAATTACTCTTCAGAACTGTGGGATCAGCTTACAACTCCACCAACAATGCATTAGTATTCTAATTTTCCCACATTTTCTCCAACATTTGTCATTTTCCTTTTCTGTCATATCAGTCAATCTGATAGGAATAAGGCAGTGCCCGAGAGTTGTTTTAATTTGCCTTTCTCTAATCAGTAGCAATTTAGAATATTTTTCATATGATTATAAATAGCTTTAATTTCTTCATGAGCAAACTGCCTATTCATATCCCTTGACCATTTATCATTTGGGGAATGACTTTTATTCTTATAAATTTGAATCCATTCTCTATATATTTGAGAAATGAGACCTTTATCAGAGACACAATAAAAATTGTTTCCTAGCTTTCTGCATTCCTTCTAATGTTTTTTGCCTTGGTTTTGTTTGTGCAAAATCTTTTTTAATTTAATGTAATAAAAATTATCCATTTTGTATTTCATAATGTTCTCTGTATTTTGTTTGGTCACAAATTCTTCCTTTCTACATAGATCTGACAGGTAAACTATTCCTTGTTCTCCTAATTTGCTTTTTTCCACCTTTATTATTAAGGTGGACAATACAAGGACAATATTAGATATTCAAAGCTGACCTTCCATGGTGGGGACTGGTGGGGAGGAAGCTCTGTGCATGTGGGATGGGAGGGGAAAGGCTTAAAAGTTGAAATTATACATTGATCTTTTCTGGCAGGATTATATAGGTTTTATTAATGATTTCCCCTTTCCTCTTAGTTTCCCTCAGTTCACTAAATGGACACAGGTTTTCTTTACTTGTTCCTTTGTGGATTGTTTAATATGGACTCCCTGCACATCAATATCTTCTCTACAATTTATATAGTCTTAAAGAGTAGCCTTGATTGGAACACTAAGAGATTAAGTGATTTGCCCAGGGTCACAGTCAGTACATGTCAGAAGCAGGACTTGTACCCAGGTCTTCCTGACTCTTATGGGCCAACTCTTTTATGTGAAATAGCTGGTTACCTTTCCTTTCCACCTGTTCTTCAAGATTTGAGGCATAACTGACTCCTCCAGCCAGGTAGCTGATGTTTAATGTGCCACTCAGAGGTTAGGGAGATTGTTCAACTGCGAATAGCTTTCTTCCCCTGAGAGTAGTGAGGTTCTGAGATGCTTCAGAATCACTGCACAGGCAGTTTTAAAGGATGTTTAGGGAGTTGTGATGTCCTCACAGGTTACTAAATGTTGGTCTTTGATTTTGGAGGAATAATGGCTTTACTCAGGGAAGATATAAAGAAAACCTCCTTAACAAAGACTTGCTTCTCAAAGGAAGGGCAGGGACCTTGGCTGGCTGTTTGCTCAGTCAGAGAAACTAGAATTGGCTAAAATATGCTTTTGAGGGTGCTAGTTAAAGAGTTGGCACAGGCATAGCAATTTATTGCTTCAAAATTTTCCACACAGGAAACAGCCCACAAGCCCAAATATATATCTACCACTTCCTACTGATTTTTACCTTTTCAAACTTAGGGTCACTGCAATTCTCATGAGAATCTTTGAGGTTTAGTAAAGACAGGTCTGAACTTAGAGCTAGGAGTCTTATGTCTCAAGATTCAGTCCCATTATTGAATAAAAGAACCAGCCTTCTCCACCTCAATTCTCTTGTCTGGGTGTTGAGTAGTGTCATTTAGCCATTAGCTTTTAGTAAGAGCTTATTATGTGCCAGACATTGTGCTAAGCACTGGAGATATGAGGAAAGGAAAAAAAATACCTGCAAGGAGTATACAAGGAGAAGAAAGAAAGGTGTGAGATGAGAAATAGAAAGGGGAGGGACGGGAGATGGGACAGGAGGAGGTGGGGCTTGGGAGAAAGATGTAGCTGCTGTTGAGAGAACAGAGAAAGCAAGCAAGCCTGCCTCGCTCCATGTTCCTGAATAGAAGTTAAACAAATGGAGGCCAAGAAGAACAGATAATGATAGAAAAGCAGTCATGGAGTCAAGACTCCCAGGTCAGGACTGCCCCCAGCCATCAGAAGATGGTTTGTGTCAATTGGAAAGAAGTTTTGACTGGATTTTTCAAAATAAAGCAGGCAATCAGAGGACACCTAATTCAGTTAGAAGATCCCTTCTATTAGAGAGGATATTAGAGAGGAAAGCTGAACGGAGGGGATGAGTGGTCTGGAAGGGTCTAGGAATATAAGGAAACTCTCTAGAGAAGGGCATGGAGAAGACTACTGATGCTTTGTCTGGTTTCTTGGCATCAGAGGAATCGAGTACCCATGCCATACTTTATCCCCGTTAGTCTTGTCCTGGCAAAAATGAACTTAAGCATCAACATAAAGGAATCATTCAGTGTCTGCCAATTTTCTTTAGTGGTCTCTCAAGATGGAATGAGAAAATTGAGCCCCTTATTCAACTTGTAGGTCATTAAGTCTGACCTTCTCATTTTATAGATGAGGAAACTGAGGTGGGGAAAGTATGATTTGCTTTAAGTCACAAGCGGTGATGATTGGAATTCAAATCCAAGTTCTCTAAATCCAAATCCATGAAAAATTTATATAGGAATAGGTGGAAAAAATTCTATATAAATTTTATCATGGCTTTAAATATTTATTTAATTTACGTTAAGATATTTTATGCATTTTTATCATCACTGTTTTTTTTTTCTGCATCACCTTCATTATTTTTAACCATTGTTGATCTCTATAGGGTATTGGCAGTTTTGAGAAGGGAATTCCATTTAGTCATCAAAGAAATAATTCTGGAGCTCCTATAAAATGAAATTGTGCTATATACTGGAGTACACCAAGATGAAAATGAAATAAAAGATCCTTGACATCAAATAACTTTCATATGATTTATTGGAGGGCTGCCCTCACAAGGTGGTTGTGATGGTCAAGTGACAATGCATGTAAAGAACTTTGCAAACCTTTAAATTCTCTAAAAATACTGATGTAACAGTGACTAGCTAGACCCCCAGTGCTTGAAGGTGAGGTAAATTTCCTTTTACTTCTTCACAGAATTCTTCAGTACTCTCAAGAGGCTTTGAGAGAGTCTAGTTTCTCTGCCATTTGTTCAAATCCCCAGTGACTGTATTCCTTCATTTTTAGGGGTCCTCTGCACCCCAGTTCCACTTGGGGCAACTAGGTATTGCAGTGGATGGAGCGTGAGGCCTGGAGGCTGGAAGACTTGAGTTCAAATCTAGCCTCAGACCTTTACTAGTTGTGTGACCCTGGGCAAGTCACTTTACCCTGTTTGCCTCAGTTTCCTCATCTGCCAAATGATCTAGAGAAGGAGATGGCAAACCATTGCAGTATCTTTGCCAAGAAATCCCCAAATAAGAGTCAAACAACAAAAATTTTATGAAGAAATATTTATTTTGAAAGTATAGAAAGGACAAACATATAAACAACTTCCCACACACACCCCTGTGGGGCATAAACCCCTACCACCTTATACTACTTCATCTGAGGAAGTGAGCAGGATTTGTTTCACAACCCAGTTTGGTTTACAGAATGATTCTACCACCTTCCAAGTCCAACGACCCTTAAATTTCTGTCCCAACATCTTGCCTTCTCAGTGCTTCCCTGCTAAGTGGCAGCAATGTCCAGCCAGATTTCTGACTCCAAGATCATGGTGTTTCAAGCTCCTAGGACCACGGATTCCATCGACTGCACCAGAACTGAAATGGACAAATGAAACAGACCAAAATCTTTAGTCCAATCCTCAGAGCTTCAGAAATTAGGTGGGAAGGGTCAGTGCACGATGCCTAAGCTTCAGGTGAAGAGGAACTCTACCCTCTGGAAAATGGAGGAAAAAAAAAGGGTGACATTATCCCAGACTAGTAGTTTTAAAGATGCAGCCTGTTTTAGCTGCATAATCAATAGAAAAAGGTTGCTCCCAGACTCATTGGAGGGGCTTGTCTTCTCCCAGAAGCAGATTCTTGCCATCTCTAAGATGGATTCTGCCCTCTTAGGTGATTTGGGCATATGGAGCAAAGTGCCATTATATTTTCTCTCTTTATTTTAAATATTTCCCCAGCCTGGCAAACAGGCAGGGGTGCATTTTGAACACAATCCTTGTCTTTGTTTCCAATTGAGGACAATCCCCTGGGATCTCTAGGGAGGCATAAGCAAGGTCCTTTCACTTGTTTCCCCAGTGCTATACAGGAAAGAGACTCTAAAGGAGTCAATGGTGAATGATAATACACAAGCTATGATTATTGTTACACATAATTTACTTATAGAAGTAGAATACAAGGTCATAGGAGAATGAGGAGAATAAAAACAACTGAGTCTGGGAACAGTGAAGGGCTTCCTGGAGGAGGTACCACCTGTGCTGAACCTTGAAGGAAGTGAAGAACTGTGACTGACAGAATCACACGTATGGTTTCTGCAAATCCATGGAGATGGGAGATAGAATGTTGAGTTCAGAGAACAAGTAACCTAGTTTGGTTTGAAAATGACATATGTGAAGGAGAGTCATGCAATCAGTCTGAAGAGGTAGGTTGGAGTCAGACTATGGACTACCCGTAGTGGCAGGCTGGATTTTATCCTAGAACAAAAGAAGGAATTCATTGAAGTTTTTTTTTTGGCGGGGGGGAGTAGAGAAGGGGACAATTAAACTTATTCCTTAGAAAGATTATTTTGGCAAGTTGGTAGAGAATGCAATTAAAGAGGGGAGGGAATTGTGGCAGGGAAATCAATTAGAAGGCTATCAATAGTCTAGGGGAAAAGGGAAATAATGCTAGAGTTGCTATGGGGAAAAATCAATAGGACTTGGCAACTGATTGGGTAGGGAGGGGGGCAGGGTAGAAGGAAGAGTCATTTAATTGACTGAAAGGACAGTAGTAAATGCAGTAAAAGTAGAGAAAATGGAAGGAGGGGCAGATTTTGTAGGAGAGGAAGAATTTGTTTTCTGACATATCAAATTGGAAGTGCAGGACTAGAGCTTTGAAGGATATGTGTGATTTACATACATGTATATTATATGTAATATGCATATACTATTTATAAATATAATACATATATGTGAGTACTTAAGTATCTAAATGCAGAACTTGAATTTTTGGCCTGAAGGATGTCTAGTTCAATGTCTTCATTTTATAAAGGAGGAGAAAGGGTTTCAGAGAAGTTAAATAATTTGCCCAAGGTAATAGTGATAGTGCCAAAGGTGAGAAACATGAAATTGAATAAGAGCACCAAGAGAGTTTTAAGAAAAAAGAATAGAGGGTGGATATTGAACTGTGTGGAAAAACTATATTTAATCTTTAGCTATGGGTCTAATCTTTTTCTTACCTCAGTGTCATAAGTCACGGACTTTATTAGACTGTGAGAACTTACTTTGAGAACAGGTGCTGTCTTTTGCCTTTCTTTATAACCCAAGCACTTAGCACAATGCCTGGCACATAGGCTTTTAACAAGAGTCTATTGACTGATGGACTAGATTCCACTTGGGACCTTCTCCCTCGAGGAGTGGTTTTTTGAAACTCCATGTTACCAAAAGTATACTGCCAACATTTTAAGGTTTCTATGGCATTATAGATGTATTCTTACCCTTTTCTCTTTCCCAATCATTTATTAAGCTTGTTCCACAAAGTAGTGCAGTGCAAAGTCCAGCATTTTGGAAAGTCATACAACTTTGAATCCTTGCTTGGTTACCTGTTACCTGTGAGATACTGGGTAAGTGACTTCTCTTTTCTGGGCTATTGGGTTTTCATTTATAAAATGAAGGAGTCGAGTTAGAAGACTTTCAAAATCTCTTGCATTTCTAAATTTAATATCTTATGACCACTTGGCATCCATAAGAGGAAGGAAGGGAGAAAAGTTGAGTGAAACACAGCGGAAAATAATTTGCTGCTGGTAGTTCAAGAGCTAGCAGGCCTGAGAAAAGGTCATTGGATTTGATGATTAGATCTCTGGGTAATTTGGAGAAAGCATTTTCAATAGAATAATGAAATAAAAATGGATTTCATGCTATTGAGGAGTAAAAAATATAGTGTATAAATAGGAGTAACAGGTATAGACCACTTGTCTAAAAAGTTTGGCAATAAAAAGCAGAAGAAAAATAAAATTGATGTAGGGATGGTGGTTGAAATGTCATTAAAATGAAATTATTCCTTGTTTAGTTTCTAGGATCACAGAGTTTAGTGCAGAAAGCCATCTTTATAGGTCCCAGTATCATAAACCCAAAAGGGACCTCAGAACTCATCATCTTAGCTCATCATTTTATAGACGAAATACTTTAGCCCAGAGAGGTCGTGACTGGCCTAAATTATCACAGAGGTAGTAAAAGGGCAGACTTGGGATACAAACCCAGGTATTTTAATCTAGTCTGTTCTTAGAGAGAGAAAAACTGAGACCTAAAGAGGTTTGATGATTCAACTGAGGTCACATAGAAGTAGCCACATGGCACAGTGGATAATTTGATTAATGTAGTTTTTAGATAGATTAAATATTTTCAAATATATAGATATATACAGAAAAAAGGGCAGCTAGATGGTGCAGTGGATAGAGTGCAGGGCCTGGGGTCAGAAAGACTCATCTTCCTGAGTTCAAAGGGTTAAGTGACTTGCTGAAGGTAATACAGCTGGTAAGTACCTAGGGCCAAATCTGAACTCAGGAAGATGACTGGGCTCGGGGCTGAATCAATATCTCCTGATTTTTAGACCTTGTCTATTTGGTGTCTCCTCCTTAGCCTTGACTGCTATCAGTAGCTGTGACCATTAAGATCTGTGAATATGTCTCATGCACATAACATTGTGCTAAGCACCATGGCTCAGTTTCCTTATCCTTGACTCCTGTAATTAAATAGATTGAGCAATGAGCATTTGACTGCCCAGAACTGCATGGCTTTGACTTTTCTCTCATGGGAGAGGTGCCTTTTCTCTCTCCTACTCCTTCACCTTCCATCTAGTCCTAAAGCCATGGGAGGAAGATGGAGAGAAATTAGAAGATAGTCATGGCAAAATGCAGTAAATACTTCCTAGATCATCCCATAATCATCAATCAGCTCTATTCTCTCCCATTGGATGGGGAAGCACCTTGTGCCCCAACATGAAAACAGAAGCCCATATCCTCTCATTACTGCCTGGAGTGATTGCAGCATGGAAGCCATCATAAAGCACTTAAAACCAGGAATGAATGAATTAATGTAAAAGGATTTCATTAGTTCTTGACATGTACCAAATACTCTCGCTAAATGTTATGGATACAAATAGAATAATGAGATAGCCTACAAAGAACTTGTTCTCTAAGTGAGGGAGTTAATACATACAGAAGGGTTCAGCTGCAGATTGCCTAGAATGGTCCAAAAGTCAAGTGGGTACAGTGTCAGGGGAAAAAGTAATGCTTGGGGTCTTGAGGCATAGTCAGATGGTAAGGTCTGTGGGAACTTAGGTTATACTTCCAGAGTATATGGCAAGGGTTGATGGACTTTCATCTTACCAGAAGGCACTCACTACTAATCTAAGCAGTGTGAGAAGTCATGTCTGTTCAGAAGACTGAAAAATCTGTAGGGAGTTGGCCCATTACTACTGGGATATTAGAAATGGGAACTGGGGATCTGAGTAGTTTGGGGATGTTGGCTTCTCTAGCTTCCTAAGGATGGAGAGGAGGGCTTCGGTGTCCAGTAGATGGAATCCTAATAAAGCTGACCCCAGCCCCAATATTCTAGCTTCCTTATAAGCCCCACTAAACAGCAGGCCCACTGCCCCTATCTAGTCACTCACCTACTCCCCATCCTGCCAATATCCTATCTTTCTTTATGCTTGACTGCTCACTAGAGCAACAGGTGTGTCCATGAATTCATATTTCTCAGAACAGCTGGTATGTCCATGTGATGGGATCCCAGCCACTGCCTCTAGCTAGCCACTGCCCCAAGACTCATTCCTCATATTTCCCACAGAAACAGCAGGTGTGTCCATGTACTCAACCACAACCACATCCATCTAGTCTCAGACAGAACCAGAATACTCAGCCAATCAGAAAGCAGCACCACTAGGATGCCAAAGAGGATGTGGACCCCAAAACAATAGAAAGAACTTTCCCTATGTAGGCACCTGTGCAGTAGTAGTAAAGAACTGACCTAGAGTGAACTTATGATGTAGAGAGACTTATTATAACATCATTATCATATATACATACCCTAAATGGGTTTTTTCTGTATGCATTATGGTAATCACATGTGCAGTTACATTGTGACTTTCTAATATTTATATTTTCTGTTATATAATTGCATCTTTACCCTATAAAAATCCCTCTTGCTTTCTTTGAATTTGATGGTTCCTCTTGGAGAGGCATCAATCTCAACAAATGTCTATACTTGGATTAGAAATGGTCTGACTGTATTCTTTGAGATGATTTCGCCACAACACATCATGAAATTGCAACAGTTTTTGATATCCCTGGGTGGGTAGAGTCTAAACCACAACATAACCAGGGGAAGGAAATGGAATGGGAGTGTTGGATGGAAGGTCAAGGGAAAAGAGCAACATTACTCTAACTTCCTTATTAGATGTGGCTTACTCTGAAACGTGGATTAAGGAAGGCTGGAGAACCATATTCTCAGACATGAATCTAGTCATAGGATAAAACCTTTAGAAGTTTTCTAGTCCATCCAGTCCCCCTTATTTAACAGATGAGGAAACTGAGGACTATTAAGTTATGTAACTGGTTCACTGTCATGTAAGTAGCAAGCAGTCAGTAGAAGAGTTGAAATTTGATTTTGAGTCTTTTGACTCCAAATCCAAAACTCTTTCTACTACACCATCATTCAGTTCCTTGGTACCCTCCTTTCCCCCAGTTAACTCGGACTGCTCTTGGTAGGAGTCAGGTGAGTGCAGGGTAAGTGGTATAATTGTTAGCAGTGGCTAGTATCCCTGATAAGCAATAATTTAGAGCAACATTTTGACTCTTCTCTTATCCAGAGATTGATACAGGCCAGAGGGGCTCTGATAAGCAACTCCTGTTCCTTTAGGAACATTGCTGCCTGTTATATAACACTTTAGTATTTATAAAGAATAGATCTCATTTGTTCTTTATGACAACCTCAAAAGTTGTAGTAGTAGCTGGTAAAGGTCTAATTAACTCCATTTTAGAGATCAGGAAACTAAAGAACAAAAAGATTCACTAGCTTGCCCAAGCTAGAGGGCATAGAGCGCCGATCAGATTTTTTTCAGTCATGTCCCACTCCTTGTAACCCCATTTGGGGTTTTCTTAGCAACGATACTGGAGTGGTTTGCCATTTCCTTGTGCAACACATACTGCAGAGGAGGAAACTGAGATAAACAGGGTTAAGTGATTTGCTCTGGGTCATACAGCTACATTTGAACTCAGGTCTTTCTGACTCCAGTGCTCTATCCACCGTATTACCTAGATGCCCGTATTGTCTTTGTACATCTACTTATAATAACTGCCTAGGACCAATGCCAGGGGTACCATCCCAGAATGAAATCCCCACTGGCATTCAAGGACAGAGGATGGGACTACGTAGGGTTGGATATCCATCTTACCAGTGCCTACATGGAGCTTCCCAACTTGATAAACAAAGAGCCACCAACTTGGCAATATTTCCCAAGGCTGGGAATGCTGCTCATTACTATCAGTGGAGAAGCCAGGTTCTGCTCTGTAGAGCTTCAGTTTTATGGCTTCTAGGAGGTGGGCAGGAAGTACAGATTCTAATAGCTCATGGTTATTTTACTGCCCCCTGAGATGTTGTTTATAGTGCACTGGGTCTTCATGACTGAGCCCCTGCAGGTGTCCCAGCTCTAGAGCTATAAACATTGTCAGTTGTAAAGGCTCCAAGCAGCTGACAATTACACTCAATGAAAAAAAAATGCCTTGAGTCTTCCTGATTTTGATAGCAGATGACTCTAACCTTGTTAAATAGCAGGATGAGGAGCTCAGGGCCACTATCAAATCGAAACACCACAATTGTTTCCACAGACCTGATTTTAAGATTGGGTCTGACTGGGGTCAGATGCCTTTTGTTCATAGGAACAATTTATGCAGCAAATAGCCCCCGTGAAAAGATGTCAGTATTTGTTAGAAATATAAAGATAGCCTTTAGTAATATGGAAATCAATCACAGGAACTAAACACGCTCTTCTTTAGAAATGAATGGATTGATGCCACTGTATTAGTGAATTATTTTATTTTAAAGGTCTGGCTCCCTCCAGTCTGCTAGCAAATGAGGCAAGCTTTCAGAATGCACAGCCCTGAGACTTCCACTGAGTCAGAGATCATATTGATTAAAGACTGCACATTAAGTCCCAGCACAATTTGCCAAGTAATGAGTCTGGTGCTTGTGGTTGTAATTAAAAATAAAGGTTTGTTTATCAATTTGAGTAACTAATGATGTGTGATGTGATGTGTGTTTTTCTTAGGCTGTGCTGCCAGTTGTGGGTGTGGGAAGGTAAGGCATCTGGTGCCCACAAAAATGCCAAGAAACTATGGCATCTATCCCATGTGGCACAAGCCTTTGATTGAAAAATGTACCAGTGTCCCTGTGGACTGGTCCAGGGAAAATGCTCAGCATGACACATGCCTTTGGCATCCTTTCACCTTCCCTCTTGGCATAGCTTGCTCCCCATCTAAAACACCCAATGCCCTCGTGTCGTTTTTTTGGATACCAAGGTCTCTGTTGTCCCAAAACAGTGCTTTAAGTTCTGAACCTCTTTCTTCCCCTATTAAAACATCCTCATCCTGTCTTTCATTCTTAGGAGTTTTTG
This sequence comes from Notamacropus eugenii, assembly GCF_028372415.1. Taxonomy (NCBI): domain Eukaryota; kingdom Metazoa; phylum Chordata; class Mammalia; order Diprotodontia; family Macropodidae; genus Notamacropus; species Notamacropus eugenii. The sequence goes on from NC_092876.1 coordinate 395,514,435, forward strand.
GGAAGGATCTCATAAATGAATTCACATTAAGGTATTAGAAGTTACACAAAATGGAATGGGCTGTTGTCTTTATAGGTAGTGAATTCCCCAACACTGGTGAGCTTCAAGATGACCAAATAACTACTTCCTGGAGCTATAAAGAGTGTTCTTGATCAAATTTAGATTGAATTCAGTGACTCCTTAGTTCTTTCCCAGCTCAGAGAGTCTGTGATTCATTGCAGATAATATTTTCCATTTATACATGCAATTTACAATGTATTCTCTTCCCAACAACTCTGTAGCAATCAAATAATCAGCAAGGACTTAAGTGTGTATTATGTGCCATGTACCATGCATGGGAATACAAGTGAATGACAGTTACATTGTCCCTCCTGTCAAAGACCTTAGAATATAGCTAGGGGAGACAATATACAATGCACATACTGGAATATACATGTGCAGGTATGTGGTTCAATGGAAAGGTCTCTTGATTTGGACTCAACAGACTTGGAATTAAATCCTTACCTGATACTTTCCATCTGTTTGACTTTGGGCAAGACCCTTCCCCTCTCTGGGTCTTAGTTTACCTTTCATAAAGTGAGGCAGTTAGACTAGATGACATCTAAGATCTCTCCCAACTCTAACCCTGTAAGCACTATCAGTCAGGGGGCTTATGGGGTTTGGAAGGAGGACCAGCACCTCTTGTGTGAAGGCTTGCCAAACCCTTTTCAGGGGTGCTCATCAACCAAATTTAGCATCTACGTGGCACTCAGCTCTCCCCTGTGGCTCCAAGAGACAGTAGCTACACTCAGGTAAACCCTGTCAACAGATGGGCTAAACCAGTTTGAGGGTAACAGACAGACTTGAAATCTGTCAGTGACTTAGGGGCAGGTATCTATCCCAAGATGTGAAGAGTTCCCTGGATAGAATGGGTAGATGAGAACAATTTGTTCCAGTGACCATGAAGGTGACTGACACAGGTATTGTGGAGCTCTTAGAGCTTGGGCATACGCTGAAGACACCAAGGTCATCCAGTGCATCCTGGGCCACCAGCAGTCATCTTGACTTCTGTCTTGCCACTGGACTTAGATGACTCCGGAAGAAAGAATGAGGTGGATGATTTTCTGCCTCACTTAAATCTAATTCACCCAGGAGTCAAGATATCACCTCATGGTGTAATTGGTCCTCTTTGAAAACGAAAGACAAGGGACAACATTTATTATAAGCTTACTGTATGCCAGGCATTTGGTAAGCACTGGAAATATAGATATAAGAAGAAAGACAGTCTTTGCCCTCAAGGATTTTACAATCTAATGGTAGGAGATAACATATAGAAGAAAACTGAAAAAGGGTGAACTTCTAATGGGGACATTCCAGGACTAGAGAGAGTGTAATGCTAATGATATTAAAGAGCTTCACCACTCATTACTGAGCCTGCCTATTACCAGAAGTTTGATTAGGGGAGGCCCACACCTTTTGTTAATTTTCTAATGAGGCACCAGTTCTCCAGGGTTGTGATGCTCTCTGGTTCTGAAAAGTGTATAAATACTCTGAGGAAAACTTTTACTTTGGGGCTCAGTTTTTGGAAGAAGGTTTGTGTGTCAGATGAGACTTTGGGAAGCCACTAAGCAGCCCTCCAGCTTTGAAAACTCAGATGTTGGTGCTTCTCTCTCTGGTAACTATGTATATATGGTCAGACAGTTATCTGTCTGTTGATCTGTAGTGTACATATTTGTTTACTTTCAGGCAGCTGGAAGCCCTGTCTGTTGATCTTTATTTTCTCTGAAGTTCAGGGTGCTGCCTTTCCCCCCTAAACTAAGTGAATGATATACATGCTTGATTAAAGTGTTTGTTGATCCCTCAAAAGTTGCCTTTCCTTTTAGAAAAGCAGATCAAAGAACTTGTGATAGCAGATCCTCCTGTGTTTGCCAGGTTCCTTGCTGATACAGGGAGCTTCCAGGATGAAGGGGTTTTGGGGGGCATTGTAGAGAAAGCCTAGAGTGCAGCTTGAAGAAGAAATCAGGATGAGGAAAGACTTCATGGTAGATGGTAGCGGTGATTAAATTGAGCTTTGAAGATGACTAGACCTTTTAAGAATTAGAGGTCAGGGAAAAGCATATGCCAAGTATAATGTCAGAATTATTATTCACATGTTGCAGATGAGGAACCTAAGGCTAAGAAGGGTAAGTGACTTACCCATGGTCACATAGGCAATGAATGACAGATCTGGAACAAACATTCAAGTTTCCTGAGTCAATTTCTCTGTCTTTTTCACATTGTATTCTTGCTATTGTTTCACAGAGATAGATAAAGCATTTGCATGCCAGGTACTATGCCAATATACAAGAGAAAATCTTTGAAATAAATTTCCATCTTTTTCTCTATGCAAATTGCCTGAAAAACTTAATGTTGCTATACACCCTCATACCTGTTGTTGTTCACTTTTCTTTTTCCAACTCTCCATGACCTCATTTGGAATTTTCTTGGCAAAGATACTGGAGTGGTTTGCCATTTCCTTCTCTAGCTCATTTTACAGCTGAGGAAACTGAGGCAGACAGGGTTAAGTGACTTGCACAGAGTCACATAGCTAGTAGAAGGTCTAAGACTAGATTTGAAATCAGAAAAATGAAGTTTTCCTGACTCCAGATCTGGTGCTCTATGGCACTGTGCCTAGCTGTCCTACTTTTGCCATGCTTAATAATGTCATCCTTTGCATTGAAGTCACAGAGAATCAAAGTATATGACATATTTATTTTGGACAGCCATATGGTGTTCTTTGTAGAGCTTTTTCCTGTTTCTTCATCTTCTCTAAGTGATGGTGACACATAAGATATGATTATTTTATCATATAAACACTGCAAGCCAGAATGACCAAGTATCTGAGGCCAGATTTTAATTCAAGAAGATGAGTCTTTCTGACCTCAGGCCTGGCACTCTATCCACTGTGTCCCCTAGCTGCCCCATATATCCTCATTACTAATATCTAAATGTGAGTTACTAATATTTCTGCAATATAAAATTTTGATGTTTTTGTTTTATTTTTCTAAAGCATTTTAAAGTTATTCTTAAATTTTTTTTACTTTGTGACTTCCTCTTTTATCATTCACTCTAACCTCTCTACCCCAAAAGAACTGCTTTTTAATAAAGAAAACCCCAAAGAAATTAACTCTTAATGATTGATTTAATTTAGCCAGATATTTTGGCCAGGGAGGCTACCCCTGCTCCATCCCCTTTCACAGTATCACAGGAGTCAAGATCTCCATTTTCTTTCACCAACAGAATAGACCAGCCCTAGCCTCAGGGACACAATCAAGTCAGAAAAGATTACTCAGTTCCATTTAGTAAATACTCCAAATAGAACCAAAATATTGCTTAAATAGTTTAGGTAAATCTCTAGGCTCACAAAACAAAAAGTTTGGGACCCTCTTTGGGTGTTTTGCAATGTTGGAATTAGAGGACAAATGTTACTTACGTGATATACACAAGGCATCCAAGTTTCTCTTCAAGAAGTTATATTGCTGAGCACAGAGACAATATCTTAATGTCTAATCTTTGTAATAGGTTGTTGTAATCTTTTAGCTGGTATGTGATGTATATTATGAGTGCTCAATAAATACTTGTTAAATTAAATTAATTTAATTAATTATTTAATTAATTATTTAATTAATTAAATTAAATTTAAAAAAAAAGACAATCTCTTGTTGCTCTAAGTTCTCATGAGGACTTTAGAGGCAGATGTGACTTTATAGATTAGTTATTCTGATGGGGTTCAGACTCTGGGAACTTCCTTGAGATGCCCTGGAACCTCCTCACTTAACCTGGCTTTTCATACTCATATTGAGCTCTCTTGGTTTCTCCTCACAGAATCTGACCTTTCATACTCAGATCTGTGACCGTTGTCTGTTGTCCCTTGATTGCCCTACCTGCTTCCCACCCAGGCACCCCCTAGTCTGACGTTTGTTGATTCTCCTCAAGACCCTTCCTAAACCCCTCCTCCCATCACCCTGAACTACCAGACCACCCACCCCCATCCCTCCTGTACTCTTTTCTGTATTTAAGTCCCACCTTGCCTCCATGAAGGCGTTGAGATTCAATCCAGCTCAGACTCTGTCTAGCTGAGATTCTATCTGGTCCACTTGTGAATACAAACATCACAAGCGCTTAGGCTCCTTAAGAGGCAACCCAGTTTGGTGAATCCTTAATAAACTTTGTTTTCTTTGGCTTTAAGAAGGCTTGAGTCAAATTCATTTGAGCACGACCCGGACTGTCGGTATTTTGGGGTCCCCGATCACCCCTCAACCTCTTCAATTCCAAATCCGTCATTTTGTAGATGTGACAACATGGGGGTAATCAGTCATTTACTAAGCACTTACTGAGTTCCTGGCACTATGCTAAGTGCTAGGGATCCCAAGAAAGGAAAAAAACAAAAACAAACACTTCCTTCCCTCAAATGGTACACATTCTACTGGAAAGAACATCAGACCATTAGTAGCACAAATAATAATACCTTAATCATAATAAGTAATAAATATAAATTAATTAATAAAACAGAAAGTGTTTTAGTTTCCTTATCTGTAAAATGGGCACAATTATAAATGTAGTAACTTCCTCCAAGAGTTGTTGTGAAGAGCCAGAGAGTTGACAAATATAAATCTCTTTGGAAAATTTAAAATGCTTGGCAGGTTTCAGCAATGATTGTAATTACACTGAAGCCCAGAACAGTCAAGAAATTTTCAATAATAAAATTAAGTGGCACAGATGGGATCCCAAATTTAGGCTTATTGAATCCAAATCCTGTGACTCCATACAATGCTGTCTTTACCTTTTAGCCAAAGTGAACTCAAAAAAAGTGCCTGGAATTCCTGACTTCCACTTTACCCTTCTTACTTTGTTTCTTTAGGGACATATGTTGTTTTACATAAAAACAATTGCTGTTGATCTTTCATTTTCGAAAAGGACCAGAGACATCATGGGAGTAATGTCTTGATTTGTGTGTGAATTGGATTTAATCTTATTTAATATTTTTTTAAATATGTAAAACATATTTAAAACAATGTAAAACAATTTTGACATTCTTTTTCTCCCAATTTTTAAGTTTCAAGTCCTTTTGTCCCTTCCCTGCCCTGCTCCATTGAGAGGAAAAGCAATTTGACATAAGTTATACACATATAGTGATGCAAAACACATTCCCCTAACAATCATGTTGCAAAAGAAAACACAGACCCCCCAAAAATAAAAAAACCACTAAGTTTAAAACAAAGAAAGTAAAGAAAAAATATCTTTCATCTGCATTCAGGTTCTACCAGTTCTTTCTCTGGAGATGGACTGCACCTTTCATCACAAGTTCTACAATATTGTCTTGGATCATTCTATATCTGAGAATATCTAAGTTATTTGTGATAGATCATCATACAATATTGTTGTTACTGTGTCAAATGTTCTGGTTTTACTCATTTCACTTTGCATCAGTTCATGTAGGTCTTTGCATCTTTTTCTGAGAGCATCCCACTTTCTTAAAGCACAATAATATTCCATTACAATCATAAACAGCAATTTCTTCAGCCATTTCCCTATTGATGGACATTCCCTCTATTATCGAGTCTGCCACCACTAAAAGAGCTGCTACAAATATTTTCTACACATAGGTCCTTTTCCTTTTTGTTTTGTATCTCTTTGGAATAAAGACCTAGTAGTGGTATTACTTGGCCAAAGGATATGCATGATTTTATATTCCAAATTGCTCTTCAGAATAGTTGATTCAATACGCAATTTCACCAACAGCACATTAGTGTTTTCTTCAGGGTTTTGTGTGTGTGTGTGTGTGTGTGTGTGTGTGTGTGTGTGTGCCTTCTTTACCAAGTTGTTGACTCTTTTTTTTTTTTTATAATTTTCTTGTATCACTCCCATTTCTCTTCTCAATTTTTCCTCCATCTCTCTTACTTGATTTTTGAAATTTGTGACCTGAGACCAATTCATATTTTATTTTGGGGGCTTTGGATGCAGGAATTTTGACTTTGTGTCTTCTTCTGAGTTCATGTTTTGATCTTCCTCATCACCAAAGTAACTTTGTATGGTCAGACTTTTGTTGTTTTTGTTTGCTTATTTTCTATCTTATTTCTTGACTTTTTACTCTATGCTAAAGTCTGTTTCCCATATGGTGAGGGCACTGTTCCAAGCTTCAGGTTTTTTTATGCAACTCTTTTCAGAGATAATTCTGGGGACCTGCAAGTTTTTTGGCTCTTCCAAGGTGGTATGATCTAGGGAGAGGTGTTTACTAACTTCCTGTACTGTGCTCTGGTTTGTGAGTGACCACAAGCAATTTTTTTTCAACCCTGGAACTGTGACCAGAGTCTCTGTTCCCCTGCAGCTACAAGCTCTGCTGTGCTAGTGCTCCTCCTCACACTAGGACTAGGACCCAGGACTGTGACCCAGATCCGAATATAGGCAATACAACAGAATCCTGCCTCTAGTGCCAGCAAAAGGCCTCCAAAAAATCTCCTTCTGACTCATTGTCCAATCCCCTGACCATCTGTGAGCTGAGAGGTCTGGAAACTGCCACTGCTACCACTGATTCAGTTGCCTCAAGGCCTGTTCCTGGTTTGCTGGGGTCTGGTCTGGATTAGTTCAGCCTGCACTGGACTGTACTTTTCTCTCATCCTGATGCAACAGACCTTTCCTGCAGACCTTCTAAGTTGTGTTGGGCTGGAAAATTGCTTCAGTCCATCATTTTATGGTTTCCCTACACTAGAATTTGTTTACACTCATTATTTAAAGGTATTTGGAGGGGTTTGGGGGAGACCTCAGTCTGATCCCTACCTTTACTCTTCTATCACAGTCTACTTTGGCTCAAAAATGTGAATTGAATTTCACAGTTATAGCCTCATTTTATTTTTCAGTTTTGTCAAAGCCCAGTGGCAAGACAAAAGTCGAGATGACTGGTAATGACCTGGCATGAAGTGGATGATCTTGGTGTCTTCAATGTCTGAACAAGCTCTAAACTCTCCATAGCACCTGCATCACCTGCCTTCATGGCTGTTGGAACAAATTGTTCTCATCTGCTCATTCTGCCAGGGAAAGTCTTCATATGTTCAGAGTAGACATTCCCCTGACTTCCCAACAGGTTTGAGGTCTGTCAGTTCCCTTCAACCTGATTTAGCTCATCTGTTTACCAGGGTGTGGCTGCTGCACATACTATAGCTCCTTAGAGTCACAGGTGAGAGGTGGATGAAAGTGGACACCATAGGTATATTAGCAGTCCTGAGAAGGACTCAGCAAACCCTCACACTAGAGGTTCTAGTCTTCCCTGAACACCCCATATGCCAACATATAAGGGAGCCATGTGGACAGCAAGATGACAGGGCTTATAACTCCTTTACTCCAACAACCTCAAAAGAAGTGTGTCAACTCTATAATCATTAAGAATAACGAAAGAAAACAGAATAGCCTTTACCAAGTCTAAAGTCTTAAGGACAAAATTTCTTAAAGCTTCCACTCACCTTAATCACCTCAAACATTTTTCCTTGTCTTGTGTGACTAATGCAACGTCATGACAGGCTTGTGTTTAAAGTTGAAGCTGTGCTGACCTCTTTTCAGTCCTTTCAGTAATAATTCAATTTGAAGTTCCCATATATGATAAAAACTGGAAAACATTGCAATGTTTTATTCATCCACAGAAGAGAAAAGGAGTACAATTAAGAGGTGAAGGACAATGCAGTTGGGTAAGAGAAGAAGTTAGAAAATGAGCTTTAGTCTGTCCTCTCCCAGTGAAATTTGTACAGGGCAGAGACCCAGGTAGGGACTGATACTACTTAAATAGATGAAGCTGAGACTACCCAGTCTTATATGTCTATGCAGAAGAGAGCATGTACACCATAACCTTCAAAGCAGAGAGAGCCAAACAATGAGGAGGAAGGTCTAAGACTAAGTATCTGGAATGTGGGAAAAAAGACTGAGAGATATAAAAGACAAGAAAGACTGAGTATAACCTAGCTATATAGGAGTAAAACCAACAGTGAAACTCATAAAGTCAGAAGATAAGGAATCCTGAAAAGATGCCTGGATGATAGGGTTTTACTGTTGTTCGTCTTTCAGATTAGACAATCAAAGACATCGTGATGATGGGCTCAAGGTATAATGCGTCCAACTGTGTCTGACCAGTCCAACATGAACTCAAAAGACTCTATCACAAGTCGGGCACAAATAGTCTGTTTGAACATTCGGGATGGAGGTATCTCTAAATCTGTGCATCTGATATTTCCTTTGAACTACTACAATTCTGTTTTGCTCATAGAATATAGGGCATGCCATGCTGGGTGGTCCTGTGCCAGTGTCTCCCGTGTCTCACAATTGATACTAAAGTTCTTTAGAAAGACCTTGAGAATGTCCTTGTACCACTTCTGACCTTCGTATGAATGCTTGCCTTGTGTGAATTCTCTGTTAAATAGTCTGTTAGGTAAATATCCATTTGGTATTTTGGGCTAACCCCTCAGAGTTTCACTCTCTGCAGTAGAGCTTGAATGCTTTGACAGTTCATCTCTCCTATGACTGAATCAAATATTATAGGACAAGATTGATTCAGTTCAAGAAACTGAACAGTGAGAGGGAGAGTAGTAAAAAAGATTTGCCTAGAATGTAATTTGTATAGGAAAAATAACAAGACCAGGCCATCAATTCATCTCTTTTGCTCCCATGAGGCTTCCACACTCCTTGTGCTGTTATAGGTGTTATAGGGTGTTATAGATGCATGCAGAGTTACATTAATTTATCCAACATAGGGGGTATCCTCTCCTAGGCTAATAGAAGTCCCATTGCTCTGGGCATTCCCCAAAGCTCCCACTCTGTTTTTTTCCCCCTCTCACTGCAGATTAACATAGGTTGACTCATGGAGAAATTCTGACTTATAGGGGTAGGGTATTTTTAGGCTCCTAACTTTCAGAGCCAACCCCTTTGCAATATCTTAGGGGAAACTATAGTAACAGGGCAAGTTGAGACCTTTAAACGAGACTAATACTAAAGCTCAAGAAGGAAAAGAGGGGCAATTATGGTTGATTATGAGGAGGACTTTGAAGACTGGAGACCAGAGGTGTAGCAATAAGTAGAACTAATTTCATATGACACAGGGTCCATCTTTCCATTTCTGAGCTGAAAATTCTAACGTCTTCCCTCTGTCCTTGTCTGAGATTATGAATAAATTCAGAATGCTTGATTGTCACATGAGTAATGTGAAGTGAATGACTCAGGAAATGAGCTAGGTAAGCTAGGCTGTTCTTTGGAGTAGTTGGAGTAAGCAGTCACTCTGACTTTAGAGACATTAAGGGAACTCTGATAATATTGAATTTACCACTTGTTATTTCAATGTATAAGTTATGCCAAACATGACTCCCTCCACTGGTGTAGCTTGTCCAGCTTACAACTTGTCCAATACGTCGTACTTGGCCCGTATGACTCTTGTCTGTGCCCTCCCATAAGTCATACAAAGAGGAAGCTGGGTGTCATAGTAAAGGGTGATAGCTTTGGAGTCAAGACTACCAAAGTTAAATCTTGCCTCAGAAAGTGAGTAGTTGTGCAACGCTGTGCAAGTCACTTTATTTCAGTCTCCCAGAGTTTCCCCATTCATCAAATGGGGAAAAAGAGCACCTACTTCACAGGATTGTTGTAAGGATAAAGTGAAGTAATATATGTAGAAAGCTTTGGAAACCTTAAAACATGGCAATAGTGTTAGTTAAGTTGGTTAATTCTGGAATTTTTTGTTCAAATTTCACAATTACCACATCAAAGAGTAAATTTTTGTAGACAATAAGGGGAAAAGAAAAAAAAAACCTTTACATTCCAAGGAGACATAATTAAAAAAGCACAGAATAACTCTGTGGGTATAAGAAATCAAAAGAAAAAAAATTAACATGATATTCTAAAGAACAAAGGAAATTGGTTAGCACCCAAAGATTATTTATCATACAAAACTGAGCTTAAACATAAAAGAAAAGAAATGAACCTTTGCTTTTGAACAGGGTATTGAACATGAAAACTGACCAAATAGCAGAAGTTAAACACAGGATTTTCTCCATATCTTAGTTCATTTTAAAGCTTTAATAGCTTTTGAAATACCCGATACTTTCAGGTAGTAAAGGAGGACTGCAAAATGAAATGTTTGTTTTAATGTGTCTAGTGCTAGACAGAAGCATGAATGTATGGGGAAATCTTTTTGTTTGATTTTTTTAATTTAAATAACACCTTCCCTACTGAAAATCTAAAAAAGAAAATGTGAACTACATCTGGACATCTTGGAGATTATGGTCCTCCCCTTTCCCCTTAGATTTGGAGAAGATGGAGGAAATGTCACTCGGAATTTGGGGACTGGATACAAGATCTTGGAATGTGATGTGCTTGAGGAGAAGGGGGATTTGGGATGGGGACACAGTTACGTAGGGAGAGAACTAGCAGCTGTGGCCTTTGGAGACTGGAAAGCAGATCAGGGATGTGTAGCCAGGGTCATTGCATCCAATCCTCCAGTCCTTTGCAACATTTCTCCTTCTAGTCCAAGGAAGTGAGGTAGAGAGTAGGGTGGCAGGAACTTTAATTCCTAAGATGTCTGGCTATCCTGATTCAGGGCATTTGTCCTGGAGACTTTGAATTAATTGAATGACAGTAAAAAGGTCGAGGGGCTGGGGGCGGGAAGTGGGGGAAGGATGGAAGTGCATCAAAGAGCTAAATAATCTATTTTTGTTTGTCCTTAGTTCCCAAAGAGGACCATGACACTGGGAAGGTCATGACTTGTAAGTGAATTAGATTTAAGTGAGGGAGGGCTGTGCAAATGATGAAATAAAGAATCTAGTGAATCCAAGATATAAAAGGGGAAGAAATCAAGAGGAGAGTATGTAGAAAAGAATAACTATTTCAGGGGAAGAAATCTCTTCCCTTTATTAATAAAACAGTATTATGAGAGTAGGATAATATAAAAGATTGCCTTCTGGGTGGAGAGAGGAGAGGGTGGAAGAGGACTCAGAAGTGAGCAGTAAGAACTTGGGAAGACAGATGGAAAAGAACCTTTCAATTACTTTCTCTGTCTTTATGGTAGTAGAAGTGTAAGGCTAAAACACTTGGGAGGTGGAGGGTAGGGAGGTCAAGGAAGACAGATCACTGAAAGAAGAATGGGAATTGTGTACAGCTAATAGAAAAGTAATGGTGTGGAAACGTCTAGACAGAAAAGTCTTACTGTGAAATTTGTTGGGGGATTTGGACATTTAAGGATATCAATTATTTTATAAGAAGAAATTGCAAGTCTCAGTAATAACTCCCTCAAGGGCAAAGGTTCTTAACCTTTTTTTTGTGCCAAGGCACAAAGCCCTCTGGCAATCTTGTGAAACTTAATAAACTCCTTCTCAGAACAATGTTTTAAAATGCATCAGATAAAATATATAGGATTATAGAGGAAATGCAATTCATTAAATAGAATTATCAAATAAAAAAACCAACATACATGCATATAAATTCATAGATACTAGGTTGAGAACTCTTATACTAAGGGGAAGGAAGTTGTATTGACCCTGGGAAGATATGAGGGTCCAATTAAAGGTAGTGAGCAGTCAGAACTTGGAATGAAAAGTTGAAAAGGAAGAAAAAGCACAAAGATGATTGAAAAAGAATGTTTAGAGGCAAAACGTAGTTAATATAGTGCTGGACCTGGAATGAAAAAAAACAAAAAAAAAATGAGTTCAGAGCTAGCCTCATAAACTTATTAGTTATGCAGCACTAGGTAATTCACTTAACCTCACTTTGCCTCAGTTTTCTCATCTGTAAAATAAATTTTAATAATAGTATCTACCTCCTAACAGTTGTAATGAGGATAAAATGAGACCATATTTGTAAAGCAATTTGCCAAATTTAAATTCTTATATAAGTGTAAGCTATTATTATTATTAAACAACAAGTTACAGATCAAGGGGTGAATGACAGGATATTAAATGGAGTAAGAAGGAAAAGACGACAGGATCAAGCCTCCAGATTAAGTTTACAGAATACCTTCCATTACTCCCTGCTGTCCCTATACAGAATTAATGTTAAAGGGACCCAATTCTACAGAAGAACAGGAAGAAGAAAATGTAAAAAGGGGGAAGAATAAAAATGACACTTCTTGGGAAGGGTCATCACAAATATTACTGAAGTGAAAGACAGATGAAGAAGGTAAAGAACTGGGTAATGGAGGATTAGGAGGATACTCTTTTTCGATTTAGGAAAAGGAAGAATAAAATATAGAAGACAGAGAATACAAATAAAAATGAGTTCAAAGACTTTGGGATCTGGCAGCATAAGAGGAATTAGGGGGAGCCAGGGGGAGGAGACTAAACTCAGGTCAGCTTAAGCAATATACATTGCAGAAAATAAGTGCTGACCAAAAATAAAAAAAAATGTGATCCTTACATATGTAAGTTGATGTATGTATACACCTATATAGATAGATAGATAGATAGATAGATAGATAGATAGATAGATAGATAATGGAAGAATACACTACTTTACAATTTTAATCCTAATTGTGAATGGACTGAATTCTCTAATAAACATAAAAATAATAGAACATTATCTAAGAAAACTGCACTCAACAATTTGCTGCATGTGCTCCTTTGTGGCAGTGTTCATTTTTGCCTTTCTCTGTATTTTGGCAGGCACAGTGCTTAACAGTAAGTACTTAATAAATTTTTGTTAATTGATTGACCAACACACAGAAATCACATTTTTAGACATAGACACAATGAAAATGGGAGATGAAAAAAAGCATGTTATGATTTAAGTGACCTGATAAAGTGAGACAAATGGGAAAGCTACACTATGCTGAATATACCATAGTGAAAACAATTGTATGTTCATTAAATGGTCTAACATCTCAATTCACTGATAAAAGGCTGAGTGAGTTGCACAGATATATCTATAGTAACATAATCATAGCAGGAAATGCTAGTTTTTCTTTCTTAGAGTTAGCTAAATCCAACATAATGAAAAAAAATAAAGGAAATAAGGGAAATGAAAAACTTGTTGAGTGAACTAGATTTGTTTTACTTATAGTGATAGCTGAATGGGAATGTTAACAAATGTATATTATCCAACATCTTGTTCATGCCTTTACAAAAACTGATCACATGCTAGGGAGTAAGGAATAATAAACAGTTTTAAAGAGGTAGTCATAATAAATACATCTTTAATGTCACAAAAAATCTGCAATAAGAGAAACTGAGGCACAAAGATCTGAGCATGATCAATTTATTAATGTGGCTAACAAATATTTATAAAAAAGATCCAAGACTCCTCCATAATCAAGTATGCATCTGACAGAGCAGCTTTTTTGTAAAGTTGAAAAGGTAGCAGGTTGTATAGGGTACCAAAATAGTCCAGTGATGCAAACTAAACTGACACTATGATCCACCTGACCCCAAGATGGAGGATGGGGTATACTTGGCCTGACTCAGAAGGGGTTTTTCAATAACCCTTCCATAACCCAGAGTAAAAGGAAAACAAAATAACACTGAGATGACTAATATCCTTTGGAAAGTCTCATGATCGGCACTTCTTATCACCAGATTGACTCATCCTCCCTCATGTTCAATCAAATTCACAGATTAGAAGTTTTGTGGTTGGAATGTAGCCCGTTGGAATAGGGGAGTCAGACTTTTCTAAATTTTACTGATAGAAGTTAATTTGAATCTATCTGCCAAGGCCTACACAGTCAAGTATGAATTTGTTTCACAAATACTGATTCAGATTAGCTATAATTCTCAATCAATAATTATTCATCAATCTATTACAAATTTCACAATAAATGTATTTTATGTTCTTCTAAAATCACTACATATGTAAAATATATTATATGCATATACAATATATGCATATATATTGTATGTATAATAAATATCTGATCACAACATAATAAAAATAAAATAATTAAATGACCCATGCTCAGAGATACAGAGCTAAATGAAGACCAAAGAACAATATCTTAGAATAGTAAAGGGTTAGAGAATAAATAATAAAAGCAATAAATAAATCTGCAAAAGATAATGATAATAATAAAAACCATGAAAACTCGTTAGTGTACCTAAAGCATCTCTCAAGAGGAAAAATATGTCTATGTAAGATCAGATGAATAAAGTGGGAAAAGAGAGGATACATAAACTGACAGTGCAATTAAAAAGACTACAGATATATTAACAACTATGAAACATACGAAAACATTAAAAATTAGAAGTATGGTAGTTACCATTTTTATGCAGTGTTTTAAAAGTTTTCAGAGCATTATGTATATATATATATATATATATATATATATATATATATATATATATATATATATATATATATATATATGTATGTATGTATGTATGTAGTCCATTTGATCATCACAACAAGTTAAGAATAATTCATGCCAGCAATATTTACTGTATGCCATCACTGTGTTACATTCTGGAGATACAAATACAAGTACAAATAAAGATAATGTTTGCCCTCAAAGAGCTTATAGTTGAGGAAGGGGTGGGGAACCTGCAAGGCCCAATGTGGCCTTCCAAGTCCTTGGGTGTAGCCTTTGGACTGAGTCCAAGTTTTATAGAACAAATCCTTTTATCAAGGGGATTTATTTTGTGAAGTTTGGATTCAGTCAAAGGGCCACACTTTGAGGACTTAGAAGGCCACATGTGACCTCAAGGCCACAGATTCCCCACCCTTAGTAAAGGGCATAGACAATACATAAAATGGAACTGAAAAGTAGGGGCATGAGAACATGGTGGAACAATTCAGAGTTGAAGGTGGAGAGGAATGAAGAAAGGTGGGCCTGAGGTATTCCTGAAAAATCAAAGTTCTGGGAAGAACTCATCAATGGGAAAAGATGGCAATGCTTGGAGGGATGTTTCAGGGGACAGGAGGTAGCTGAGGCATAATGGTCAAGTCTTAAGAGCAAGAAATTACAAGAGAACAATTTGTCAAGTAGGTGTGTTTATCATTTCTCTTTTACAGATGAACAAACTGTGTCTGAGAAAAGTTAAATTTGTGCATAGATTTGGGCGTATGTAAGAAAAGTGACTAAATTTTCTAACCTTTGACCTAGTAATCTACTGGGCACATACCCCAAGGAAATCAAAGATAGAAATAAAGGTCACGTATATACCAAAGTATTCACAGCAGAACACTTTATGTGGTAGCAATGGACGGGGAACAAAGTGGGTCTCATTAATTGAGCAATAGCTGAAAAATTCTAGTGTTTTAACAACAACAGCAATAATAAAAACAAATAATAATAATCTAGCATTTGTATAGTGCTTACTATGGTTCAGGCATTGTGCTTTGCCCTTGATGGTTATTGTCTTATTTGATCCTCACAACAACCCTGCACCCTGATGGCAGCAAGGCAGGAGATTGCTAGGACAGAATATTGTATTCATTCTTTGATATGGTCATTTTAGATATCCTTTCTTAACTGTTTTTCTTTGAGACACTCGAGAGGGGGGAGTATATTAAATGACAAAAAAATTTATATAATTTTTATTTAAAAAATATAGAGTAAGAACTCTAGAAAAGTAATTACTCTTGAATATTTACTGTGCTTCTGTGAAAAGTTTCTGGTTCTTCAACCTAATTTTTATCTTAGTCTTCTCTTTAAAAATTTATTTTTCATTGGAATCACTATGGAATTTCTTGTATTGTTTCATAATTTCTGGAAGTCCTGAGGATGCCCTGCCTTTTTCAGAGATAAGGGGTAGGCTTTGCTTTTCCCAAAGATCATGAAACAGCAGCAAGGAATTCCAGAGTGATTCAAATGAAAAATGAAATTTAAAGACAAGATGAGGGTGAGAATTAGGTCAATCCCTATTCTCCCCAAGAAAACCTCTAAAAAAAACCCAAGGTAAACAAAAATAAAAGAAACTCTAAAGTACCACAGGCTCAGAAAATGAAAACCATAAATTTGAAACTAAGTAATCTAGAAATACAAAAAAATAAGTGTCAGAGAGAAGTAAAAATCAATAATTTAAGATAAATTTTATTCAAGTCAAAGTAAATGTCCTTCATAATGTGATGCTCAGAAATAACTTAGAGGTAGTAGGTCTCCAAAAGGTATAAACAAACAAAGAAAAAACTTAAACACATTTCAGGAAATAATACAAGACAATTACACAATGGCTTTAAAAACATAAAAATCCTGATTGATAGAATCCATAGGACATCAACAGAGTAAAAGCCCTGAGCTTCGAAGTACAAAGTATGAAGTAGTTTAATTTCAGGATTTGAATAACTTTGTAAGCAACCAGATGGAAGGCCTATAATTCTGAAGGCAAACCAATCAAAATCTTAGGAACACTGAATCTGTTAACAGTCAGAAGAAATTAGAGTAATAGAACATCTGTCAGGGGTGGGAGGTGGGAAGGATGGGACTGGAATTGTTCTAAATTAGACCTGATTCAGGTTAGTCCCTTGGTTGTTTAGGTTTGATACTGGAATGAAATGAGACATCAAATCACCACAAAATTAGCAAAAATAGATTGAGTTAGCCAAGATGGAGAAGCATCTTCAACAAGGAGAGGTCCTGAGTATAGATACTTCAGGATGATTCAGCTGAATGAGACTACCTTTCTTGAGACACCTGTTGTGATCCCCAAGCCAAGCATAAGAGTTCCCCTGAAGGTTTTTATGACTAGTTTTAATTCAGAAGATAATTGAGTGATCTTAGTAATCTGTGCTTTTAATCTCATAAAGTGTCAAGAGAGATGGTGTTTTGTTTTTTTTTTTTAAGGAAAACTAGCCTAACTTGCATGTGGGGAGGGATTAGGACATTACTCCTACTTGCGGGATGGGCCTCCAGAATAATGCATCCTTCAAACTAGGCCTGATTATCAGGAAAGCATAGACACATTCAATAGAAGTATAGCATTGTACTAATTTCTTTACAAAAAAAGAAGGAAATGAGTAGAGCTTTTGACTTTCAAATCCACCAGATAACACTACAGTTATTTTTAAAAAAAGACAAACAAATAAAATAAATTATTTTCTGTTTTTGGGCAAGATAAAGACTTTATTTTATTTGGGGGTTTATTATAGGACTAGGATTTTTATCTGATTTCATCAATACAGGGAGCTCCCAATGGGGAACCTCTACCAGTGAAGTCCAGCCCCTTCTTATTAACTTCATTGATAAATAATAAGATTACCAGGCCAGAGAAAAAGATATCTATTGCCTTGTCAACAATAGAAATTTCCTTGGAAAATTTCCAGGCATTTTCAGTGAAATTGAAGCATGGGTAGTTTTGGTTACTCAGTCCTCCATAGCTAAACTCTTCTATTACTTTTTCTTTTTTCAAATGTCTCTCATAAAATGACTGGAACGTGATGTCTGCAGTTTTCATACTCAGTCTTCATTGTCACCTCTGTTCAAGGTTTTATGAGTCTGAGAGGAAAACACTCATAAAGAATTGCTAAGGAAGTCTTTCTCACTACCCAGTCATCCTGATGAATATCTGGTCACTGGATTCAGATGTTTCTGGAGGAGAAGTGAGGCTGGTGACCTTCACAGCCCTCCCTCACTCAAAACAAAGTCAAGTACAAGTCATGTCATTACTTCTCTGACGGCATGGTCTTCTTTGGCAACACTAGGAGATGAACCAAAGGGGCTCTCTTTCACAAAATGTACTGACAGCCCTCATTGTCTATTCCACTAAAGCAACATTCTCTTCTTGAGTAAATAGGGCCAGCCTATGCTCATCTTTTCCACAGGCATAAATGAAGATAGTTCTGTCTTTTTTCATTTTCTCTTCGTGGTATTCATATGTCAGTTTCGGGTGCTCTCTAAGGTTGACTATGTTCTTCTTGACATACATACTTGTTCAACCAAGACCAATAAGAATAATCACAAAAGAAGAAATCACAAATTGCTAAAAAATAAATCACAAAAGAAGAAATCACAAATTGCTAAAAAAAATCACAAAAGAAGAAACCAACATTTAGGATCAGGTTTGCCTAGGTAGGGTATGAGTTTTAGATACCATGTGTTTAGTAGGTCTTCATGTTTTTAGAAGCATGGGAAGAAGAGACCATCTTCTTCCCCACCTTCAAACCCTAGGAAAGCTATTTGCCACATAGAAAGAAAAAGAAAGAAAAGAAGGAAGGAATAATGGAAGAAAAGAGGGAAGGAAGAAGGAAAAGAGGAAAGAAAGAAGGAAGGATGAAGGAAGGAAAAAAGGAAAGAAAGAAAAAAGGAAAGAAGGAGAAAAATAGAGAGAGCCAGTGTAATCATCTATTGAGTCTTTGGTTTTTCCTGCTTTGGCCAAGAGGTGGATTACCTTGATATCCTAAAATACCAGGGCCCTTTAGAACTAAGCCCCTAATACTGATCAGTACATCTATTTACTTGGAAACAAGAGGGGCAGCTTTGTACTTGCCCTGTTCAGTCCCGAGTTATATAGGCATTTCAAGCTGGTATAAAGATATGTCATCAACAAATAATATTTTATACTCATTAGTTTGATATTAGTCTTGGGTATGTATTTTTCAAGTATTCAATTACCTCATAATTTCAACCATGCTCTTGAAAGGACTTAATTTTCTTGCATAAAGATAGAAGTCTCGGTTTCCTTCCTTTCTGCTATTTGATTTCACATATTTGAGACATGGTGACAAGTGTGTACAATATATGTTCAAGGGACAGAAAGCAGACCTGTGATCAGTAGCGGTGGGGCTGTGTATGGGAGTAGTGGTAAATAACTTAGGAGAGATCAATAAGAACTAGACTGCAGAGAGCTTTGAGTGTCAATATAGGTACAGAAAACTTTATCCTCACAGTAATAGAGAGCCTTGGATTATTTTTAAGGAGGAAACTACCATGATCAAAGCAATTTTTAAAGAAAAATCAATTTAACATCCTGTTCATCTCTATCTATCATGTACTGAAGATAAATCTAATGCTTATCTCATGGCATAAAAAAATAATGTTAGAAGTACCCTTCACATTCCTGTATACTTCTAATTTTTTCCTCCTTTAATTATCGTTTCTTTATAATTGGACTTCAATCTGAATAATATTCAACAGCAAAATGTCATGTAATACACAGGATATCTTTTACAATTGTCATTTCCCCCCACTGTTTTCATTAAGAATCTCATCGTCATCCAAATATTTCACTTTTCCCAGTTTGAAACTAGCCATAGGAAAATATTTTTAGTACAAAACTCATGCATATGAAGCATTTGCCCTGCTGCAAATGACCAGAGAATTATAATCATGCTTTTAAAAGAAGCTCATTTACTTTAATTTTAGCACAATGTACAGAAATATATAATTCTGCCAAGCTGTGCATTAATTTAATGAAAGGCCTGTAACTCTGGAAACAATAAGGGTAAGTTGATAGGCTTGAGAACAGCAGTCAAATGAATAGATTGGCTTTGATTACACAAGCATATTTAAATCTGAAGTATTGGTCTTTTTTCCTCAAATTGATAGTAATAGTTTGTAATTTAGGGCATGTATAGCTACTGTATAGCAGGTGTTGACATTAAGTAGTACTCACTCTTTCACATTTCTGAAAGTGGTGATTTTTTCATTTGCACAAAGAAAGGAAGAAAACTCTGGGCTTAACACATTTATTTCCCCACTTTGCAGGATCTGAACTCAGACATTTCTAAATACAGGTCCAAAGCTCTTTCCACTGAGACAGCTGCTTATTATCATAAGGGAGAGGATATGAACTGGAGTCAAAATAATTCCAGATTTTCTCTGAAGGAGAAGGGGTTTGGAATCCACCTGCCAGAGAGGAATTGCTCTATTTGAGAGATGGTATGTTGCAGTGGAATTAGCACAGAATTTGGAGTCAGAAGATCTTGGTTAAATTTCCGTAATAGATATTTGTAAGCTGTGTCCAGCCTGAAAGGGCCAGGGTCTCACGTTGCATCTTGGGCCATCTCTAGTCATCCTGATGAATATCGGGCCACTGGATCCAGATGGCACAGGAGAAGAAAGTGAGGTTGATGACCTTGCACAACCCTCCCTCACTCAAATCAAAGTCAACTGCAAGTTATGTCATCATCTCAATGTCATGATCCTCTTTGAGAATGAAGGACAAACACAATAACAACCATTAATATATATTTGTCAGCAAGTCAATTACTATTTGTGAATCTGAGTTTTAAAATGGAGATGATACAAAAAATTGTTGTAGCAAAATGTTCTGTAAACCTGAAATTGATTTGTAAATGAGTGCTATTACATACATGTATATATATCCATAAATAGGTATACACACATATAATTCATAGGCTGAGACACCATTTGTCTCTCCACTCACCCAAATGTGAATCCATACCTTATGAGGACTTCTCACTGTATTAGAGTATCAATAGGAGAGGGAGTATACCTTTGGTTTGATTGATATAAGGAACTCCCAGGAGAAGAGATTCATTCTACTTATGCGTTTAAGTAACTTCTCTGAAACTTCTACTTTTAGAGATTTCTCTAGAGCACTAAGAGGTTAAATGGTTGGTCCAGAGTCACACAGTTAGTATATATGTGTCAGATAAGGTCTGAATTCAGATCTCCTTGATTCCCAGCTATCTGTTTTTCCTTTATGACCCACTGCTTCTCTGGAGTTGGAAGGGTCTTGAGTATAATAGGAGAAAAATACAGCTTAGCAATAAGCAAGGTTTCCTTATTCTGGCTCTCTGCACACAACATTAAATCAAATTTTTTTGAGAGAAAAATTTTATAAATGTATCTGACTAAATTCTTTGTCTACATCAACAAAAAAAATTATATTTAAAAGTCTTTAATTTAAATGTTTTGTCACTATGTACATATAATTTTAGCATCTTACTAAGCAAGCAGAAAATTTGTTTTCTCAGAATTTATTAAATTAACATACATACTTTTGAACTTTAATGGAATTATTTTTCCTGCTTACTTTTCTTATTGTAAAATACTGTAAAATCCTTTTGAATTAAAACAAACAAAAAAAGGTAACATCTTGCAAGACTTGTCTTAGGAGGCAAAACAGAATTCACAATATAGTTATCTGAAAACAGAACATGTGCCTTAGTTCATGATTGATAGAGACATTTCATTTAATGGTGACTTTTCGTTGTCTTTGCAAGGAGGGAGAGATCCCTTAAGATCCATCACAAGGTAAAGACACAATGTGAACAACACTAGGATGCTAGACAGACTTTAATCTGTCAAGAAGAGCTTTTCAGCTCTTCAATCTCACTCCTTTTGGGTGATTTCTAGTCCTTATGTTTTTCTGTCTGTGATCTTGAGCTGTAATTAGGACAGGGTGACTGGAGCTTTTTCCCAGGGTGCCAAAATTTAGAGGGTGCTGACTGCACTTATAACTCCTTTAGCGGCTTAGAAGCAGTGAACTTAACACCTCCTTAGAAAGACTAATTAATTAAAATAGGAAACTACCAGATGGCATGGCTTCCCTCCCCTCTGTCTGTTGCACCCCAAGTGACCTTTGTCTCTCCTACTACTCCCTCCAATTCCTCTGTCTAAGAGACTCTACCCATAGGGGCTGGTATTCTAGGTGTTGTGTCCCCCAACCACTGCCCTAACTGCATCAAAAAAGTTAATTTGAGGGGTTTTACTGGGGACATTTTGTAAAACTTACTCTATTTATGAAAAATGAGTAACAGTTCTGCTTTAGACAGCTGGCAGTTGCCATTCCAAATACACAGATTCTTTACTTGGAGTCTGCGAAATTTCTTTATGAAAATATTTTATATTTGTATGACAATATGATCATTTTTCTTTGCAATTCTATGTATTTTATTTAAAAGCATTTAGAGGAATCCATAAGCTTCCCCCAACTGCCAAGGAGATTCATGAATCAAAAAAGGTTAAGAATCTTTCCCCCAAAGAAATGTTCTTCAGTGAACCTAACAGTCATCTCTAAGGTGCAATATGCTTGTGTTGTTAAGCAGTATGTAATAGAATCACCTATTTAGATGTCAGAATCCTCTTAATCCCATGAACAGAAGTCCAGGTAAGTGATTTACCAAGGTCAAACAGATAAAAAATATCAGCTTGGAACTGGGATTTGAACTCAGGTCCTCTGACTCCAAAATCTCTTCTATTTCCACCATATAATGCAATAAATAGAGCTTTGTGAACATTTATCAACAAAAATATGATGTTGAGATTATAATTCTACCATCTGTGGTTTCATCTATGTAGATAATATCTCTTGATGGAGATTTCAATCCCTCGATGCCTCAGTTGTAGTAGTGATAATGCTAATAATCTAGTATTTTAATATTTGGAAAGTGCTTTTGACAGAGTTAGTGAGCTTTTCTGGACAAGAAATCCCCCAAGCACCTGGCAGTCACCTTTTATTAATTTATTCATTCACCAAGCACTTCTTAACTGTCTCTTCTATGCCAGGTGCCATGCTAGATGCTGGCAATACAAAAACAGAAAGGAAATATGACTTGTCTTCAAAAAACTTACATTCTATTGGGGAAACTACAGGTAAATAGATTAATAAACAGAAGATACATATGAAGTAAATACAAGGGTAATTTGGGGATGAGGGAGGTCCCTAGCCACTGGAGACTAGGAGTGGGGATCAATTTAGGTCTCTTGTAAAA
Source organism: Notamacropus eugenii (assembly GCF_028372415.1). Taxonomy (NCBI): domain Eukaryota; kingdom Metazoa; phylum Chordata; class Mammalia; order Diprotodontia; family Macropodidae; genus Notamacropus; species Notamacropus eugenii. The sequence continues at coordinate 395,537,019 of NC_092876.1, forward strand.
GGGCATCTAAGCTAAATATTGAGGAAAGCCAGGGATTCATAGGTGAAATACAAGTGCTTCCTCTTGGCATGGGGGTAGCTTATGCAAAGGTAAAAGACAGCAGATGGAATGCCATTTATTTATGGAGAACCTTCCAGGAATGTGTTTCCAAATTTAGCCAGGTGGATCCTCAGATCACAGATATGCAGGGCATTGATAGGCCCAACTTGGTAAAATCCTCCAGAGCTTGTCCTGTGACTGCACAGTCGTTTGAAACACAGGGTTACCTCAATGTAAAATGAAGCATTGGGAGAGGACTTAGGTGGAGGAATTTCTGAACAATGTCCAAAAACTAATGATCAGATTTTGTTTCTTTTGGGGAAAATGTACATTTCAATTGCAATAACCACAGATTTTCATCCTCATAGAAGTCTTCCAGAGCATCTGAGGCACTCTATATTACGCTTTTTTTTTTAAAGTTTAATTTAGTGCTCTAGAGTCTCCTTGATCAGTCTTTCATAGAGTTCAAAAATTTCCAAGACAATTTATAGAGATTGGAGTTAAAAAGGAAAGTTCCTCTTTGGGAGCTGACTCACTTTGTTCAGGCTGGGCCCTTCTCCAAGGTAGAAGAAGGGAACAGCTACTTCACTAGAATGTGGGATCCAAAATTGCCCAACCTACAATAAAAGAAACTGAGGCAGAGGTCTGAGCTAATAGCATTTTACTAAAGGGTCCATGGCCCCATGTAATGAAGTGGACCTTAGATCTTCCTCACCATCTGAGGTGTCCCCTTCCTCCAGGACCTTAGTTTTATAGTGCTTGAACCCATGCTATATAGATAAACTAAAAATACAGAATCTCACTGGTGGATGGACTTTGCTCTTGATCCTCCAAGAGGCCAATAAATAAACAAAACAATAAATAGGCAAAATAAAAAATCCCACTGGTAGACAAATGAGCAAATGAGCAGACCTTGACAGACCTGTCTGCACCTTTCAGGAGGTTCCATCAAGCTGATGAACAGATCCATGGGTTGAGTTGATAAACAGATGTCAAAAAATCTGCATGAGCTGATGGGCCAGTAAATAGGCAGGCCCAGGTTTGCAAACAGGGCCACTTGTTGGTCAAGGCTCATGGCCATCTCCCCACGTTGGGCAATAGAAGGAAGGACAAAAGGCAACAAAAATAGCTGGGGGACTTTCTATGTCGCTGAGTCACCTCCATCATGCTGGGCTTGGTCACTATAACAAGGTAAAAGCAAAGGTGGAAGTTCCTGTAGCTTCCGATGATTAAGCAAATGAACTTACAACCTGTACTTCACCACTGTGAGACCTAATATCAGAACTCCTAATCACTACTCCTATGGAATCACATCAAACTGAATAATACTGACTGGAATAAAATATGAGTCCAATTATTCATCTATCGCAGAAGCAGCTGGAATGACTGATGAATCTATGGGCCTCTTTCACCACAAGGACCACTACCAGTATCTATGTGTGTCCTTATCTATCTTACTCATAAATAGAATATTTAAAAGGTTCCTGGCTCTGCCTATCATAGGCAGCTGCATTTGTAGAAGAATGTACCTCTGTCCACCCTTCTGAGTATCAAATAGTCCAGTGCCTAAATGCTTCTTGCTGCTTGGACCTAGCCTGAAGTTTTGTACATGGCTGATTTTCCTGGGATTACCATGGGCTGCTTTGCGTCTGAGAAGTCAGAAAAGGTTTCTGGGAAAATATATGCCCAGCAGAGATGATTAGCACATGTACTCTCATATTCTTTTTATAGGTGCTTGGCATTTGTGGTTTATATACGATCAACAATAACTGACTTTAATATAGCACTTTAAAGTTTGTGAGGCACTTTACGTACATTATATCTGAGCCTTGCACAAAACCCTTGTCATGGCAGTCATTTAGTTGATCATAAAAAAGAGAAAAGAGGTGGCATTAATCATATGGCAAGAATGAGAGTTAATATATGGACAGTCAGAATACTAATGCTAAAAATATTTAGAAGAGAGCCTTCCCCCAAACCCATAGAGGGAAGCCATCCCCCATTCTTTCTAGAAAAAATAAGGGAAAACAGAGACAAGAATCACCTAGGATAAAAATGAATAGATGAGTTTGTGAACAGTTTATACCATCATTGGAAAGAGTATCTTTATATCATACATCATGGATCCTTTGTAAGAAGGAAGAAAAGAAGGGAGGAAGGAAAGGAGGAAGGAAGGAAGGAAGGAAGGAAAGGAGGAAGGAAGGAAATGAGCTACCGAATAGCAAGGAAGAAAGGAAGGAAGGGAAGGAGGGAGGAAAAGAAGGCAAAAAGAAAAGAAACAAGCATTTTCTAAGTCCTTACTATGTGCCAGGCCCTTAATAAATATTACCTCACTTGATCCTCACAAGAATCCATAACAAAGCAGATACTATTATTATCCCCATTTTATAGATGAGAAAACTGAGGCAGGCAGAGGTTAAATGGATGGTCCAGGGTCACGCAGCTAGTAAGTATCTAGGGCTGGATTTGAATTCAAGTTTTCTTAACTCCAGGCTCAGTGTTCTACCTACTGTGCCACCTAGCTGAAAATAGTATTCCAACATAGTATTATATTATCACAATACTATACTATTACATAGTATAATAATATGGCATAGCAGAAAAATGATGAAAGATTATTGAATTCTGATTTAATGCATACTTGAAAAGATTTAGAAAAAGAAAGAAAGCTTAATGATAATCAAGCATATATTACTAATAGACATTTCCTGTGTGAAAATAATGTAAGCCTTAGGTTCCAAACAAAATGTTCAAAAAAGTCACTTTAAAATTTTACCCTTTTAAACTAAAAAATATCTTCTTTATTTAGTATTTTATTTTTCCCAATTACATGTCAAAACAATTTTCAACATTTGTCTTAGATATCTTGAGTTTCAAATTCTCTCCCTCCTTCCCACCACCTCCCTCATTGAGAAGGCAAGCAATTCAATGTAGTTTATGTATATGTAATCATGGGAAACATATTTCCATATTCGTCGTGTTGTAAATAAATAGAGGAAAAAACCCCAAAGCAAAAAGAAAATTCTAAAGAAGCATGCTTCAAGAAGTATTCAGATTTCATCAGTTCTTTCTCTGGGGATAGATAGCATCTATTCCCTCAAGTCCTTCAGAGTTGGATTATTGCTGTTACTGTGTACAATGTTCTCCTCACTCCACTCAGCATCGTTTGTATCTTTCCTGGTTCTTCTGAGAACAACCTGCTCATCATTTTTATAGCACAATAGCATTCCATCAACAATCGTATACTATGACTTGCTCAGCCATTCGCCAGTTGATGGGCATTCCCTCAGCTTCCAATTCTTTGCCACCACAAAAAGAGCTGCTATAAATATATTTTCATATGTAGGTGTTCCCCTTTTTTGGATGTCTTTGGATTACAGACCTAGAAATAGTATTGCTGGATAAAAGGGTATGCAGTTTTATCTCTCTTTGGGCATAGTTCCAAATTGCTTTCCAACATGGTTGGATCAGTTCATAACTCCGCCAATGATGCAACATTATCAACATTTACCATTTTTTCTGTCACTTTAGTCAATCTGATAGCTATGTGGTGGTATCTCAGAGTATGCTGTCTTATACCTGAGGCTTAAATTGTACAATTTAACTCAAAAAGTAACTCAATGTTTGGGAAGTTCTTTCCTCACATTCCTTCTGCACCCCTTTGATGTGAGCCATAACCAAGCTTTGTTTCAGAGATTTTCCTGGAGGGATCCAGGTGGATATGCTAATGAACCAGAAAAAAAGAAACTGACCTCTCTGGGGTGAACTTTCTAGGACTGAATCTGGGCCTAGGTGATCCCAGAATCACTTGTGGGAGCACATATCATTGCGCTCTTTAACTCTTAGATACAACTCTACACTTACTGTTAACATTTACTGATGTTGAAGGGTTCCTGAGATAACTGGATAAGAAAATAGGTCATGGCCTGAGAATTCAGGAGAAAAATGTCTCCATATTCAATTTCATCTGATCAAATTATAATCAACAATAAAATTCTTTTGTTCATCTCTCTCAAGTTGTTGCCTTACCATAGTACCTTGCAAATCCTAGTAGTTTGTATTTCCAAGGACCTTAGTTAGTATCTACCATGATGTATGGTAGAATTAGTAGCAGTGACAGGAGCATTGGCTACTGTTTTAATGTTGAGCTTCATGGTCATTATATAGAATGTATGCACTCATATTTTGGGAGTCATTATCTCTTTTTCCTCTCATATCCTAAGGCACATTCATACACTGAATGTAGAGTTACTTTAATTTTTTCTCATTATGTGAAAATATCCACATCTGAATTATAAATGCTTTTTGTCCATTGTATTTTTCTTTTAAAATAAAGTTATATTTTTGAATTTGCACTGCTTGTGTATTGAAGTTCATTAAAGCTTTCCTTTCAGTACATTTGTATTGATTAATAAAAAGTGGAGGAGGGGAGATAAAGAGGAAGATGAGGGTGGACGTAGGAAAGAGAACAATGCCTTTCTCACTTAAATCATAGCTCCATTTCCCTTAAAAGCCCTTCCCTCCAGCTCTCTATCATCTTCAATTAACTTCTGGCTTTTTAAAAAAATCTTGTTCCTCTGCTCTATATCTCAGACAATGAAAGAAGTAACTCTCCCAGTTCTGTGTTTGGTTCCATTGTTTTATCTGGTACTTCCGTCATCTGTTTTCCTGTTTGAAGTGAGAAGATGAGTCCCAGTCTGTGATGACAGAGAATGTGATTTCCCTGGTGGCTAGGAGCCTCATGAAAAACCATTAAACAGTAATTATATTATGTAAAAAAACCCACGTGAATAAAGTTTATTCATTTGTAAGTGATTTCTTCTCTTAATTGCTTTCCCCTTGAATCTGTGGGTAAAATTGTTGGTGCCAGAATAAACCAGAACCAGAACCAGATCCAGAACCAATACCAAACACAAACCCCAAAGCAAAAATTAAGGAGCCAATGAAGGTTTGTTGAATCTGTCCCCCAACAAATGGAGAGAACCTGAATTAACAGAAGAATAGAGTTTATATAGGTTTCTTGCTGTTTTAGTAGTAAACCTGGGACAGTGGAGGGGAAGGGGGGCACTTGGCAAAGGGTGGGAAGATGGAGGATGGGGTGAGGACAACACAAACAGTGTCAGGGTCGATAGAGGACCTGAAGATGAAATGGAGTTGCTTTCGCTTTCTTACCTACCCACAAATCCAACATTAAAAATATGCATTAAAGATAAAGACAGAGTTTTCAACATGAATGCTTTTTGCTTTGAAATTTTCCCCTCACAAGATAATTGATAAAATAATGCAAAAGGATATATGTGTGTGTACATAAATATATCAGCAAAATGATATATTAACTGTAACGTTTATTTACTTTGATTAATCAGCAAGCACTTACTAAATGCCTACTATGTTCTGGATTTTATACTAAGTATTGGAGATACAATGACAAAAAAAAAATGAGATAGTCCCTAGATTCAAGGAACTCCATTCCTTTTTTCTTCAAATTATATTCTTAAAATTATATATTTTTTGAACTTAACAAATACTAGCCCCCAAGCTCCCAACTGAGTATTTTCATACCCAAAGCAGAACACAAAAACATTTGGTATGAAAGTAAATCTTTATTCTATGTTGATTTTTAAAAAAAGTATATCATACATTTATTATTACTGTTAAAGCTGTCTTGTTTGTACTTCCTTCCCTTTTTCATTTAAAAAATATTACACTAGCCCTCTTTCCTTTCCTTCATTTTTTGGAGTTTTATCATTGCCAACTTCTTTTTCTATTCTCTCTCTACCAATTAAAAAAAGGGGGAAAAAAACCTCCTTACAACAAATAACCATAATGAAACCAAAGAAATCCATTCAGTAGTCACTTTTGTCTCCATGCCTTGAGTCCATTATTACTGTGTTAAGAAATGGGCAACATGCTTCTTCATAGGCCTTCTGGAGATTTAATTGGCCATTGCTTTCATCAGAGTTTTTAAAAATCTTTTAAAGTAGTTTTTCATTATCAATTTTATTTTATTCTTTCCACATCTCTCTATTTTCAACTTCTACTTCATAGGATTCTCTGATACTGTATCATAATTTTTATTGCATTATAATATTCATTCACAATTCATATACACATTTTGTCCAAATATTACTAAAATGATAGGCACTCCCATAGTTTCTACATCTTGGCTTTGCTTTCTCCCTCCTTTTAACTTCCCTTTATGGAACAGGAAGTTTGTTTTGGCTGTAACTATTCCCTCTCAAGTATCATCTTTTCTTTTAGCACCTTCTCTCTATCTCTACTTATATTCCTGTAGAATTTGATATATTTCTGCCGAAACTTCATGTACATGTCTGTGTGTATTTAATTCATATTTCAAATGAAAGTAAGGTTTATTGATTCCTGTCACCCTATCCTCCTTCATGTTTGTAGATTCTTCTTCTAATGTACCCCAATTTTGAGAAAAGGCAAATTTCACCCTCTTTCCTTTTTACATTAGCACATTACATTAACTCTCTCTTGTCACTTTTCAGATTCTAAGAACAGAAACATTCTACCATCAGTTCCTCTGTTATTATCATTATTACTATTTTAAATTAAGCTCTCTAAATACCTCTTATGGACATTAAGGTTCTGAAGAGACACTAGTTTCTTCTTTCCCAATCATAGTGTTAATTTTTCCTTATGACATTCTCTTTCTGAGTGCTAAAAACATTACTCTTTTCAGTTTCTCTTGACTCATGTTTCAAAGTTTCTATGCTTCTTCAAAGTCCCCTCTTCTGTTAAAAGTATATCTATCTCCCTAACCCACTTTAAGATTATACTGATGACATTGGTCACCCATCCTCTGAATAAACCATCTTACCATCTGCCTCTCTTTCTAATACCTATTCCTGTGGTGTGTCATGATAGCTTGTCATAATCATTCTCACCACAGAAGCACTTGTGGGGGATAAAAGTATTAAAATTAAAAGCTATTTTAAAAAGGGCATGAGGGAGCTCTTTTCTTTCATCCTTCCTGCCACTTTAACCAGCTACTATGGTTAATATTGTGCAGTATATACAAGGTCACAGAATCACAGATTTAGAGTCATAAGGGAACTTAGAGTTCTTCTCTGACCTTTTCTACATGAGAAAATGGAAGTTCATTAAATTTAACTGCCTTTCTCAATGAGTTTTATTACCCAGCTTGTGGTTATCCCTTTCTATCCTAATTCCTGCTCTTTATGCTGAAAATCATAAAAATGAAGAGACGATCCTTTTTCTTGTCAAGGCAAACCCTTCAACATGCACAAGGACACTCATCAATTCTTCATGAAGATGATTCTTTGATCTATTTATTCAACTTCAACCTTTCTTCTGAACTCTAGTCTCATGTCTTTATGTGTCTCATAGACATTTAAAAATCAACATGCCCCAAATTGAACAGATTATCTTTCTTCCCAAGCCTTCCCCTCTGTTCAACTTTACTTTCACTGTAGGGGGCAAAACCATCATCCCGGTCAGCCAGGTTTACAACCTAGGTGTGTTCCTCAATTTCTCACTCATTCTCCTCTCTCTCTCCCCACATCAAATCACTCACCAACTCTTGCTGAGTCTATCTTCATAACATCTGTTGTTATGTGCCTCCTTCTTTCCTCTGCCACCACCCTGGTGAAGACATTTATCATCTCATGCCTAGACTACTGCAACATCCTTCTGATGGCTCTCTCTGTCTCAAGTCTTTCTCCATACCAGTCCATCCTCCCCTGAGATGGCAAATCAATCTTCCCAAATGGCAAGTTGGACCATTTTACCTTCTTATTCCATCAAAGTCAGGGACTGTTGCCTCCAGGATTAAAAATAAGATCCTCTGGCTTTTAAAGCCCTTCATAACTTGACCCCTTCCTATATTTCTAGCCATTTTATCTCTAACTCTCTTCTAGTGATTTATGATCCAATGACACTGTCCTCCTTGCTGTTCCTTGAACACATAAAACACTGTACTTCCTAACTATGGCCATTTCACTGGTTTTGCTTGGAACCTGGAATTCTCTACCTCTTCTCCCTGTTTCCTGGCTTCCAAGTCTCAGTTAAAATTACACTTTCTGCAAGAAGCCTTTCTCAATTCCTTTTCCACCTTCCATCGTGGTGGTGCCTTTCCTCTGAGATTTGCTCCAACTTATCTTGTACATATTTTGTTTGAATACAGTTTTTCTCCTCTATTAGACTTAAGTTCCTTTAAATCTAGCAATGCCTTTGCCTTTTCTTGTATCCTTAGTGGTTAGCATAGTGTCTGGTACATAGTAAGTACTTAGTAAATGTTTGATTACTTGACAACATAAATTTTGATGTTCCCTCAAAAATCTAAATCTCTCAGCTCATCAATCTACTCAGCTCTCATGTTGTAGTCTACCACTCCACCTACACGGATGCTTACATCCTTGATCTCTCTCTCACCTCCATTTGTTCTGCTTCCATAGTTAAGAAGTCTAAAATTCCTTTTTTCAGTCATTATCTCCTATCATTCTATCCTTCCCTCTTACATACTTCTCCAAAATCTAGTTTTCATTCTCATTGTGACTTTCAATTCCTCTGTCCCTTAGTATTTTCTTAGACCATCACCCCTGTTCTGTCCATACTCTCAATTCTTTATTCAGTTCTATACTTTCTTGTACTCATTTTTTTACTGTCCCATTCTCTTGAATTCTTTTTCCTATTGCAGATTATATCTCATCAAATATCAACCCTGAATTATTTAGACCATCTCCTTTCCCCAGCTGAGGTAGAAGATAATAGCAATTATCTTAATAAATGATTTTATTAATAAATCTTAATAAATGCTAATTGATTGACTGACTTTCCCATGATCACAGAGATAGAAAAAAGATAGAGATGGCATTTGAATTCAGTTTCTCTGAGCCCAGATACATGACTGGTCCAGAACTGTGTTAATACCTCATCCTACTAGGCATAAAGGAGTTAAGACCAAGACCAGTGATAGAAGAACCTCATTCTAAACATCTGTACACTATTTTTTATTCCATATGGATCCCTTTTCATTACATTAACGTCTATTGCATGGAAAGTTGACAGCCAAGCATTATTGTTTAATTTACCAATCATAGGGTTAATGACCTATGATAATATGTCTAGATCAGGTGTTAATCTTGTTAATGATCTATGATAATATGTCTAGATAGGGTGTTAATCTCGATTAAGTACTAATTATTTGGAAATCTCTCTTTTTTTATGGAACAGCTGGTTTATAGCAAACATCCCCCCCCCTCACACTAACTACTAATGTCTCTTCTGTACTCTGAAATAACTTTTTATCTATTCTGTCTATATCTACCTCCAGAAGCTGCTATGTTAGGTTCATGTCTGCTAGGTCAGATTTGAAATGACCTCAAGTTTATAGCAATACTACTTTTGATGAAAGTGTAGCTATGAAACACAAATCCTTTGTAATGATGCCCCCAATTAGGGAAGAGACAAATGTCTAACAATGTACTGGGGTTTTGAGATATCAGTTCCTCACTAGTAAGAGTGATTTTCACTTATGTGGCTCCCAGAAATTGTCTTAACTTCTCATGTCCCAAACAGTGGTACATAAGAAAATACAGGGACAGCTATTTTTGATAAATAAGACTATATCAGTCTAATGTAGTTATCAATAGAATAGAAGGACACGATTAGGAAGGGGTGCTTTTTGAAGTCCTTTGAGCTAAGATAGTGAGGGAAACAGAGGAGGTAAAACCCACAAATTCCTTGGCTCTGTTTTCACTTCACTTTCCTGTCACCTGAGACAGCACCTGTGATGTAAAACAAAACAGAACAGTCACATGCCTCCCACTTCTCTCTTTAGCTTTCACCTCCTTTGGTCTTGCTTGGAGGCTTTGGTTTGAGGAAGGGAAGTGCAGATGTTGCTGTCACTAGCTGCTGAAATTGTGACAGGGGAAAGACCCCACCATTTCTCTCTCCTCCTGTCATCTCTTTTTTTAAGAGATTCTCCAAAATTTCTGATGTAGGAAGAAAACCCTACCCTACAATCCTGATTTCAAGTTAATGGGGAGAAATAGAACTCTCAAGCTCTTTTTGGGTCAGCCCAAGCCTTACCAAAGGACTATTAAATTAGCCTCTATAGGCACATGCTGTCTCCTTGGACTAGACTACAAGGCCCTTGAGGAGAGGGACAGTTGTAAATTTTGTCTTTGTATCCCTGGTGTCTACTTACCAGCTGACTGAAAATATACCATTAAACAAGTTCAATTTCAGTATATTTACCTGTTGAGGATTAGTTAAAAAAAAGACCTATATTCTCTATAATGTTGAGTAAATATTACAGAGAGGGATGATAATGAGGGAGATGGAGAGAAAAAAGAAAGGATATAGATGAGATGGTAATTTAAGTATGCAAATTAGGACACCTCTATAGCAATTTAGTCATGCTATAGATATAGCACTGGGCATGGAGTCAAGAACTGACTTCAGATTTGGCCTTAGACACTTTCTAGCTGTGTGTCCCTGGACAAGTAATTTAAATCTCACTCTGTCTTAGTTTCCTCAGCTGTAAAATGGGATTATAATAGCATCTATTTCACCAGGTTGTTATGAAGATAAAATGAGATGATATTTGTAAAGCACTTAACATAGTGTCATGGTGCCTGGCACCCAGTAGGTGATTAATAAATGCCTGTTTTCTCCGTTCCTCTTTTAAATATCAGAAGTTTGAAAACAAGGGGAAAACTTGAGCAGTTTCCCCAACCCATTTCAGTTCTTTCATTTGGAGGTAAATACTCTACATTTTCCATTAGTGCCCTGCTTAGTTTTGACTCCAGGGAATCTCATGCCTTCCCCAGCATAAGCTGATCACCTGAAATTTCATCATTATTCTGAGTGACTCAGTTTTTTATCCTCAGCATGTTCTCACACAGTCAGTTGCCCCTCCCTTCTGATTAGAGGGCTGGAGGGTTTAGCACTAAATTTCTCCCATAGCCTTCCTTTTAGAGGGTTCAGAACTTTCCAGATAACTCCCTTTTCCACCAAGCAGTTCTGCTTGGTTTCATATCCACAAACATGCTCCTGGACTGGTTCTCCCCCAGCTTCCCCCACCTCCTTCCTTTTGTATGTTGTCTTCCTACATTAGATTATAGTCTCCTTGAGGGCAGAAACTGTAACTGGCTTTGGGACTTCAGTTTCACTTTTTTGCATCCCCAGTGCTGGCACACAGTATGCTTAGAAAATGTTTATTGAACTGAAAAATGTCTCTCCACATGAGTGATTACATGCTTACCTATGTGATAGAAGACTGTATATCTAAAAAAGATTTATTAAGTGATATTTGTGACTGGTTAGTGTGTAGTTGGGATACTATGGATCTTCAAATCCATGTTCAGATTGGGGTGATGGTGTGGCAGTTCCCTGGAAAGGGGCATGTGAGAGCTCCAAAAATAGATTTTAAGATTTAGCTTTTTGTATAGGAAAAGGTCTATTCCTGACATTTGTTAGAGATGTTCCATTTTCCAGGGGCTTCCATGGTGGCAATTAGTGTGGAGCATAATGTTATCTATGACCTTTGCTCCTATATATATGGTTTGGCATCTTTGAGCTCAGTGATTTTGAGAAGGGATGAGACTATGGGGCTGAAATGTTCTCTGATTTGCTGAAATTAGTTGACAAACTAAAGAAAAGCAGTGTGGAGCAGTTTGATGTCAGCAAGACCTAGGTTCCAATCCAACCTCTGATAGATTGTCTCTGAGGAAGTGACTTAACCTTTTAATGATCTAGTAAACTTTCTTAGAGGAGAAGTTGTAAAGAAAGTGTATCCTTGCCTTTGTATAAAGGAATGTCGTTACCTGGGAGTTCCCTCTACTAACAAAACTACAGTTCCAGTCCTGGATAACAAGGAAGATATGGGGAATCTCATCTATGATGTAAGGGGCTATGTCTGTTTGGGACCAAGTGAGCAATCAACAACATTTATTAAGGGCCTATTATGTGCTGACCACTACATTGAGGATACCAATATGAAAAATATACAAAAAAGAAACAATTTCTATACTCACGGGGAAAGCATGTATATATGTAAATATGAAAAATACAAAATAAATTCCAGGTTGTTAAAGATTACAAGGTAGTTTGGAACATAGGGCACGGGCACTTTTGAAACTCAAGAAAATATTTCTGTTTGGTGTTTAGATAGTCTTGAAAGAAGGGGTACCTAAGGGGAGCTGTGATTCGATGAGGTAAAGGTAAAGAGAGAATATATTCTGGGCATGGGGAAGGGTCAGTGCAAAGATGCAGAGAAAGGAGATCCAGTGTTTTGTTTCAGGAACAGAGAACCTCCTTTCACTGCATTGTAGAATTGAGGAAGGGAAGTAACATAATGAGGCAGGAAAGATAGGTTGTATTTTGAGGTTATTATTGGGCAAAGAAAGGGAAACCTCAATCAGTCAGTCAACAAAAATTTATTAACTATCAGGAACTGAATAAAGATCTGAGGATACATAAAAAGCAAAAAAAGACAGTCCTTACTTTCAAGGAATTCACAGTCTAATGGAGGGGATTACCAGCTTCCCTAAAAAACAACATTAAGTCAAGCTTCTAAGCAGATTCTGGAGTGACAAAACCCACAAAAGAGATGCAGTGAAACTAATTTTTAGCTTAAGATAATTTAAAAGGACTTCAGGAAAGGTCTGTCTCACTTAGGTAGAAGAGGAGTGCAGCCTAGGATAGACAGTGTCTGGATAAGCCAGTGGAAAGTTTTCACCTGCAACACAGATCAGCAACTGAAGTCCCTCAGTTCTGGCTCAGCAGGCCAGCAGTGAGTGCTCCAGCCCCAATGCAGAAGGCAAATTACAAGCCCCAGAACCCTGGCACAACAGGTGTGACTGGGGGGAGCTACCCTGAACATAGAGGGCAAGCCCCAAGCACATGAGGTTCCACACTAGAAAGCCAGTGACCAGGCTCAAGGACTCCAGCAAAAGAAGCTTAGGATAGGGCCTGTGTGTGTGTGTGAGGAACAGAATTCAACATTGAAAGTCAAGAAATTGGCTTAAAAATGAGTAAGAAACAGAAAAGATCCCTCAGCACAGAAAGCTAGTATGGTGACAGGGAGGATCAAAACAAACTCAGAAGAGGACAATGTCAAAATACCTACATGTGAAGCTTCAAAGGGGAATATGAATTGGTCTCAAGCCCAAAAAATCCTCTTTGAAGAGCTCAAAATGGATCTTAAGAATCAAACAAGAGAGGTAGAAGAAAAATTGGGAAAAGAAAAGAGAGTTATGTAGGTAGGAGAATCATGAACTAATCAACAGCTTGGAAAAGGAAGCACAAAAATTGAACAAAGAAAACAAGTCCTTAAAAAAATAGAATTGGCCAAGTTGGGAAAAAGAATCAATTGAATAAAACAACTTTTTAAAAAAGTAGAATGGGCCAAGTGGAAAAGGAGATACAAAAACTTACTGAAGAAAATAATTCCTTAAAAATTAGAGATTTAGAAGTAGAAGTAATGTCTCTATGAGATATCCAGGATCAGTCAAATAAAATCAAAAGAATGAAAAATATAAAATGTAGAAATCCTCATGGGGAAAACAACTGATCTGGAAAATAGATCCAGGAGAGATAGTTTAAGAATTATTGGATTACTTAAAAACCATGTTCAAAAAAAGAGCCTGGACAACATCTTTCAAGAAATTACCAAGGAAAACTGCCCTTACGTCCTAAAACCAAAGGGTAAAATAGTCATTTGAAGTATCCACCAATCACCTCTTGAAAGACATTCCCAAATGAAAACTCCAAGGAATATTATAGCAAAATCCCAGAATTATCAGATCAAGGAGAAAATATTGCAAGGAACCAAAAAGAAGCAATTCAAATATCAAGCAACCAGTCAAGATTATACAGGACCTAGTAGCTTTTACTTTAAAGGATCAAAGTGCTTAGAATATGATATTCCAGTAGGCAAAGGAGCTTGGATTACAACCAAGAACCAAACTACCCTGCAAAATTGAATGTACTATTTCAGGGAATAAAATTGGACCTTCAGTGAAATAGGTGACCTTCAAACTTTCCTGATGAGAAGACCAGTGCTGAAGAGAAAATTCAATCTTCAAATTAAAGACTCAAGAGAAGCAGAAAAAGTAAACAGGAAAGAAAAAAAACCCCAAACATGTTATTCAATAAGATTTAAACTGTTTTCCTTACATAGGAAGATGATGCTTTTAACTCTTGAGAACTGCTTCTATATTAGGGAAGTTGAAGGAATATACATGAACATAAGCTATGGGTGTAAGTTGATTCTGATGTGATGATATACAAAAACAAAGGGTGGAAAAAGGATTGTACTGGGAGAAGAGAAAAGGCAGAGGCAGAATAGGGTACATTACATCACATGAGGAAGCACAAAAGACCTATTACAGTACAGGCAAAGAAGGGAAAGAATGAGCATTGTTTGAACCTTACTCTCATTGGATTTGGCTCAGAGAGGTTACTACATCTACATACAGGTATAGACATTTATTTTAGGGAAGTAGGAAGAGAATGGGGTAAGAAAAGGGGGAACTGATGGAAGGAAGGGAAAATGGGGGGAGGTGATGATCAGAAGCAAAACTCTGGTGAGAAGGGAAAGGATGAAAGGAGAGAGAAAATTATAAACAGGGTGGGGAAGTAAGATGAAGGGAAACACATTTTGTAATCATAACTCTGAATGTGAATGGGAGGAACTCTCCCATAAAATGGAAGTGAATAGCAGAGTGGATTAAAACAACAGAATCCTTCAATGTGTTGTTTACAAGAAACACATTGGAAGCAGAGAGAGATACACACAGAATAAAGGAAAAAAGGCTGGAGCAGAATATATCATGCCTCAACTGAAGTAAAAAAGAAAGCAAATGTAGCAATCTTCATCTCAGACAAAGCAAACGAAGAAATAGATCTACTTAAAAGAGATAAAGAAGGAAACTACATTTTGCTAAAAGGTACCATGGTCAAAGAAGTAATATCTATATCTAACATATATTCACCAAGTGGAATAGCATTCAAATTTTTGGAGGACAAGTTAGGGGAGTTATAGGAAGAAATAGACATCTCAACCTTCCTCTCTCAGAAACAGATAAATCTAACCACAAAATAAACAAGAAAGAAAATAAGAAGGTGAATAGAATTTTAGAAAAGTTAGTTATGATAGACCTCTGGAGAAAACTGAATGGGGATAGAAAGGAATATAGCTTTTTTTCAGTGGTACCTAAACAAGAATTGACCAAGGTATTAAAACATCAAAATCCAAAATTGTATCAGATCATGACACAATAAAAATTACATATAATAAAAGGCAAAGGAAGGACAGGCTAAAAGTATTTGAAAACTAAAACTAAATAATCTAATCCTAAAGAATGAGTGAGCCAAACAACAAATCACTGAAATAATCAATAACCCAAGAGAATGATAATAGTGACACAAATACCAAAGCTTATAGAATTTAGCCAAAGCAGTTCTTAGAGGAAATTTTATATCTCTAAATGCTTACATGAAAAAAAAAGAGAAAGAGGAAATAAATGAATTAGGATACAACTAAAAATTCCAGAAAAAGAACAAATTAAAAAAATCCCTAACTGTATGTCAATAAATCTGACAATCTAAGTGAAATAGGTAAATATTTACCAAAATATAAATTGATCAGTCAAGGTTAAGGAAACCTATGGCCTCAAGGTTACATGTGACTCTTGGATGTGGCCTTTTGACTGAGTCTAAGTTTTACAGAACAAATCATTTTATTAAGGGGATTTGTTCTGTGAAGTTTGGATTCAGTCAAAGGGCCACACTTGAGGTCCTAGAGGGTCACATGTGACCTCAAGGCTGCAGGTTCCTCTTCCATAGCCCAGATTAGCAGAAGAGAAACTACAAAACCCTATTTTGGAAAAAAGAAATTGAACAAGTCATCAACGAACTCCCTAAGTAAAAATCTCCAGGGCCAGATGAATTTAGAAGTGAATTCTACTAAACATTTAAAGAACAATTAATTCCAGTGCTATATAAAATATTAGAGAAAATACATGAAGAAGGAATCCTACCAGATTCCTTTTATGAAACAAATATGGTGTTCATACCTAAAACCAAAAGAGCCAAAACAGAGAAAGAAAATTATTAAACAATTTCCCTAATGAATATTGATGCAAAAATTTTATATAAAATATTAGCAAAGAGATTACAGGAATTTATCATGAAGACAATATACTATGAGCAAATGGGATTTATACCAAGAATGTAGGGCTTGCTCAATATTAGGAAAACTATCAGCATAATTGGACATATCAATAACAGCATTAATAAATATCATATGATTGTCTCAGGAGATGCAGAAAAACCTTTTGACAAAATACAGCATCCATTTCTACTAAAACTCCCAGACAGCATAAGAATAAATGATGTTTTCTTTAAAATGATAAGCAGTATTTGTCTAAAACCATCAGCAAACATTATATGTTATGGGATAAGCGAAAAACATTCCCAATAAGATCAGAAGTGAAACAGGGACGCCCATTATCATCTCTATTATTCAATATTGTACTAGAAATGTTAGTTTTCACAATAAGAAAAGAAAAAAGATATTGAAGTTATTAGAATAGGCAAAGGAGAAACAAGGCTATCACTCTTTGCGGATGATATGATGGTACACTTAGAGAATTCTGGAGAATTAACTGAAAAACTATTTGAAGCAATTAGCAACTTTAGCAAAGTTGCAGGATATAAAACAAACCCACATAAATCATTTGTATTTCTATATGTAACAAAGTCCAGCTGCAAGAGATAGAAACAGAAATTCCATTTTAAAATATTTGTAGATAATATAAAATATTTGGGTGTCTGTCTACCTACCAAGATAAACCCAGGAATTATCTGAACACAATTACAAAACGCTTTTTACACAAATAAAGTCAGATCCAAAATATTGGGAAAATATCAGTTGCTCAATGAGTTAATATAATGAAAGTGACAATTCTACCTATATTAATTTACTTATTCAGTGCCATACCAATCAAACTAGCAAAAATTATTTTATAGAGCTAGAAAAAATTATAACAAAATTCATCTGGAAGAATAAAAGATCCAGAATATCAAGGGAATTAATGGGAAAAAATTCAAAAGAAGGTAACCTAGCTATATACCAGACCTAAAGCTATATTATAAACCAACAATCATCAAAACTACTTGGTGTTGGCTGAGAAACTGAGTGGTGGATCAGTGGAATAGGTTAGGAACATACAACACAGTAATAAATGATTATATTAATCTACTGTTTGAAGAACTCACTATTTGCCAAAAACCACTGGGAAAATTGGAAAATAGAATGACAGAAACTAGGCATAGATCAACGTCTCACACCCTATACCAAGATAAGGTTGAAATGGATACATGATTTAGACATAAAGGAAGTTATGTACATTTGGAGATCAAGGAATAGATTACCTGTCAATTCTACAGAGAAGGGAAGAATTTGTGACTAAACAAGAGATAAAAAACATTATGAAATACAAAGTAAATAATTTTGATTATGTTAAATATAAAAAGTTCTGTGAAAACAAAACCAATGCAACCAAGATTAAAAGAAAGCAGGAAGTTTGGAAACAATTTTTATAGTAAATGTTTCTGATAAAGACCACATTGCTAAAATATATAGAGAATTGAGACTGATAAATGGTTAAGTGATATGAACAGATAGTTTTCAGATGAAGAATTTAAAGTTATCAATAGTAATATGAAAAAAGTTCTAAATCACTATGGATTAGAAAAATGAAAATTAAACAACCCCTAAGGCATTGCCTCATACCTCTCAGAGTGGTGTATTTGAGAGAAAATGAAAATGATAAATTTTGGGGAAGATATGGGGAAATTGGAGCATTAGTGCATTGTTGGTGGAGTTGTGAACTGATCCAACCATTCTGGAGAGCAATTTTGAACTATGACCAAAGGGATATAAAATTATGTATACCCTTTTATCCAGAAATACCACTACTAGATCTGTATCCAACAGACATCCCAAAAAAGGGAAAAGGATCTATATAAGCAAATATATTTGTAGCAGCTCTTTTTATGGTGGCAAAGAATTGGAAACTAAGGGAATGCCCATTCATTGTGGAATGGCTGAACAAATTGTAGCATATGAATATAAATAATAATAAATATGAATAAATAAATATAAATGAATACTATTGTTCTATAAGAAATGATGGGCAAGCAGATTTCAGAAAAACCTAGAAAATCTTGCATGATCTGATGCTGTGTAAAGAGAGCAGAACCAGGAGAACATTATATGTAGCAATGGCAACATTATGCAGTGATTGACTATGATTCTCAGCAATGGATGAACCAGGAGAATTCTAGAAGCTTCATGATGGAAAATGCTAACCACATCCAGAAAGAACTATAGAGTATGAATAACGATTTTTATATTTCCTTTGTTTTTTGCTTTTTTTCTTTCTCATGACTTTTCCGTTTTGTTCTGATTCTTCTTTCACAACATGACTAATGTTGAAATATGTTTAACATGATCATACATTGGATTGCTTGCTGTCTTAGGGAGGGAGAAGAGAAAAATTTGAAACTCAAAATCTTATAAAAATGTATGTTGAAAACCGCCTTTACAAGTAATTGGAAAACAATACAATAGTATTAAGTGGAAAAAAAGAAAAAAATAAGAAAGGCATGATGGAGACCAGACATCACAAAAAGCACTGCACCAGTTAATGTTATGTTGGTCCTGCTCCAATACAGCAATTCTATGTGAGCTGATTTTTCCCTAGGTAAAACCTGAATATAGAGATGGTTAATAATACAATGTCTGATTGCTAGACAGAACACAGAAAAGGAGCCCAGTTTCAGCATTTTCTCACTAAGTAACAGCCTCAAGGATCTCTTGTTCATCAGATGAATTTCAAGATAATCACCAGAGAAGTCAGAAGCTAAAAACACCGATCCACACTTTATATATGGTAGTCATTAAGTTATGTTTTGAAATAGAGCAATTCACTGGCACCTAAATACAGGACTGATTTTATTTTTTCTTCTTTTTGAAATATTGCACATCCATACAAATCCAGAGTTAAGGGGGAAAAAAGCCCTTGAGATTTTGAAAGCAGGTAGAATGCAACTATATCCTTAAGCTATTTATCTTTGATGATGGATTTGCCACCCTGCCATAATTTTCCTATGTTTAATTAAAGGATCCCACATATCCCATCTCTGAGGATTCTTTGGCCAGTGAAGGAGTGGAATAGCAATGGGGGAAAGAGGGAAGAGTGAAAGGGAGAAATGCCAAGATTGTAATACCCCTGACCATTTTGTCCTCCTTTTTCTGCTATCTCCTGTGTCTGAAATATAGGATTATAGTGTTTGGAGCTGGAAGGAACCTTGATAGATCCATATCTTTCATTTTACCCTGTGAAAAATTGTGGTCTACAGAGAGACACCTTGTCTGGGTTACCCAGTTAGTGAGTGTCAGAAATGAGATCCAAACTGAGGTGATCTAGTTCCAAATCTTGCCCTCTTTTCACACTCCCGTGATATTTACTCAGAGGAGAGATTGTATGTTGTTGTTATTTGTTTAGGGAAATCAAACTAAGCCATTATTTGCCTCTATTTTTTTTTTTACACACAAAGCATTTCATTTTATTTTAATTAATTAATTAATTTGTTTTCAGTTTTCTACAATCACTTCCACAAACCTTAGATTTTTTTCTCCTCCCTCTTCCTCTATGCCCCCCTCCCCGAGGTGGTGTGCAATCCTATATGAGTTCTATACATACATTGTTACTAAATATATTTTCATCTTACTCACCTTGCATGAAAGAATTAAAGTGAATGAGGAGAAACCATGAGAAAAACTAAACCAAAACAAAACATGAGAAAATAGTCTGCTTCATTCTGTGATCCAATTCCATAGTTCTTTCTCTGGATGTGGAAGGCATTTTGCCTCAAGAGTCCACTGGGAATTTTTTAAGTCCTTGCATTTCTGTGAAGTACTAAGTCTACCAGAAAAATTCCTCACATACTGTGGTTGCTGCTGTGTACAAAGTTCTCTTGGTTCTGCTCCTTTCACTCAGCATCAGTTCATATAAGTCTTTCCAGGCCTCTCTGAAGTCTTCCTGTTCATCATTTCTTACAGCATAATAGTATTCCATTACATTTATATACCACAACTTGTTCAGTTGTTCCCCAGTTGATGGGCATTCCCTTGATTTCCAGTTCTTGGACACTGAGTAAGAGTTGTCTCAGACAAATTGAGACCTGGGAAAGACCTTAGCTTAAAAAAGTCAAGGTCACTGCATGCTGGCCATTGCCAATCATCCTAGCCTATGTCTTGCCACTGGACTCTGATGACTCTGGTGGAGAGAAAGAGATTGAGGACTTGGTACAACCCTGCCTCACTTAAATTCAATTCACTTCTAACTTAAGACATCACCCTTCTAACATCATTGATCCTCTTCTAGAACAAAGAACAGACAAACAACATCATGAACTCAGAGAACAAGAGAGTCAGTGAAGCTGTTCAGCACACCCTGAAACTCAGGTTTCAAAGGTCAAGCTTCCTTAAAGCCAGGCAAGATATTATTCTGGGAAAGGAGAGTGGAGAGGAGAAGGAGATGGATATTCAGAAGTTCAGCAAATTCATTAAGAAGAGTATTTCACAGGGACACTCTATCTGGACTGTTTGTTTTGCTAAAAGAGCTATATGACTGCTGCACCTTATTTAGGCCTGGCTCTGGTAACAACTTTCTGTCAACTTGATTTATCCTTAGTTGGATGGTGATGGAATGGAAAGAAGATTGTAGACAGAGTTCCAAGTCTGAGATACAGCTCTGACATTAACTAACTGTGTGACATTGGGTAATTCAAGGAGCATCTTTGGGTCTTTCTTCATTTCTAAAATGAGAAAATTGCACTAGATGAACTCTAAGTTCTAAAAATCCTTGAGTTGGCTCATAGAAGAAACCTTTGTCTTTTCTCTGTGTGCCTATTTCCATTACCTTCTCCTCTTAGATACTCAGACTTTTCCTCCACTCCAGCCAATCAGAGTAAAAGAAGGGTCCTCCACTCGAACCAATCAAAGTAAAAGAAGGGACATATTGTTCAGAGTGATTTGGATCTGTACTTTTGTATATCAAATTCTTCCAAGTTGCACTGTACTTTTCCCTGGAGGTTGGCTGAAAAGAAGTCTTAAAATATGAAATCTCAGATTATATTCTACATGTCAAATTTTACAGGATTACCTTTCCCCCTTCCCCTCTGCCCTGCTCCCTTCTAATCAGGCCAGACTACCTTGGCAACTGTATTATTCACTGTCACTAAAACTGACTTGTTCAGTTTGGGGGTGAAAATTACTTAATGTGAGAGTGCTAAAGAATACTTTTTTAACCAATCAAGCCAGTCTTTTCCTGGGCTTTAGCCTAGACCTTTTTCTACTCTCAACATTTGAAAACATTTGAATACAATGGAATTTAAATAAAGTTATACAGAGATTTCTTCAACAGAAGCTATATATGGCTTTCACCAAGATTGCTTCTCATCTCTTCTCTATGAATCTTCTGTTTATCTAGTTTTCTTGCTGTTGCTATTGATGTTCATTTGTTTCATTCATGTCCAAATCTTTAGGATCCCACTTGGGATTTTCTCGGCAAAGATACTGGGGTGATTTGCCATTTTCTTCTCCAATGTATGTTACAGATAAGGAAACTGAGGCATAGGTAAGTGACTTGCCCAGGATCACACAGCTAGGAAGTGTCTGAGGTGAGAGTTGAATTCAGACAGATGAATTCTCATGACTCGAAACCTGACATTAAACATGTTCCATTTAACTGCCCCATGCACCTAATAATTTACATGTTATTTCCCTCATTAGAATGTGAGCTACTTGAAGGCAGGGACTGATTTTACACTTCTTTGTATCTTCTCTGCTTAGCATAGTCCCTGACACATATTAAATATATAATGAATCCTTTTTTTGATTGATTTTGATTATTCTATAGATCAGACATACAGTATCTTATGTTGTTGTCATGTTTGATTTTTCTTGAACCCATGGACTTGTCCACAGAGTTTCTTGGCAATGATACTGAATTACATTGCCATTTCCTTCTCCAGCATGTCACCATTTTACAGAGAATAAATGGAGGCAAATTGGGGTCAAGTGACTTGTTCAGGTTCACACAGCTAGTAAATGACTAATGTCAAATTTGAACTCAGACCTTCCTGACTCCAGGAGCAATACTCTATCCTCTAGCTTCCCCACAGTATCTTACATATCACACCAATATTAAAAGTAATTGACAATATATTCCAATAGAATATAAACTCTTTGAGGAGAGGTGCTATTTTCATTTCATCTTCATGCCTCCAAGAGTTTAGCACAGGGTCTGTCAAATAACTCACACTTAATAAGTACTTGCTGATTAATTGACTGGCAGGTTGACAACTGGACCAATATCACGTGTGTTTCATATATCCAGTACAGAAAAGATACCAGTCTTTTTTCCTCTCTGACTCCACAGAGATGTTGCAACAATTACAAAGACTTCAGCTAAACTTCTACAGGGCATTAGGTGACGCAGTGGATAGACCACTGGGCCTGGAGTCTGGAAGACTCTTCTTCTTGAGTTCCAATCTGCCCTCAGACACTTACTAGCTGTGTGACCCTGGGAAAGTCATTCAACCATTTGCCTTACTTCCTTATCTGTAAAAGGAGTCGAAGAAGTAAATGGCAAACCACTCCAGTATCTTTTGCCAAGAAACTCCAAATGGGAACATGACAGGGTTGGATCTGACTGAACAAAACTTCTAAAGAAGTGGTACCTAAAAATAATCATATGTTTAGATTTCAAGTCACCCTGTCACACCTGGGGTGACTCTTGTCCATGTCCTGAAAAAGTTCACTACAATGAGTCCAGCAAATGTACTAGACATCTTTCTCATTTTCTTCTTGTGAGGTATTAGAGAAACATTGTCCACCCGTAATTCCTCATTCTATCTAGTTGAGCAGTTCATATTCACTTCCTATTATATACTTTGTTGATATCTTTTACTACTGTTTTTCTCATTTGTTATGTTGTGAAGACTGTTCAATGTAGCATGTGCCTCTCTATTGCCATCTGTGTGATATTCATCTTTAATTCTTCAGAGACTATTGCTTTCCATGTCTGGCAACAACAGTGGAGAATATTGGAGAAAGCAACAATGGTAAAATGTTGAGATTAAAAAGGTAAGGCTTTATTTTCATGGACTTGTGTAATTTGTTGAATGCAATCAACCTGTTCACCTCCCATTATTCTGCTCCTGATATGTTTCCATCTGTATCAGATATATACGTTGCTGGACATACAAATACATGTTAAAATGTGGGTAATAAGACATTTTTTATCTACTTGGTCTTTCCTTCCTTCCTTCCTTCTTTCTTTCCTTCCTTTCTTCTTTCTTCCTTTCCTTTCTTTTTTCCATCCCTACCTCCATCTTTCCTTCCTTCCTTCTTCAGAGATTCACCACTAAGTCATTGCTTCAAGGAAGGAACATTTATGACTTGAAACCAAGAAGCATTTTGGAATAACTACAATTAAGTAATAATTATTTAAAAAACAGAATAGGCTGTTGAAAACAGATTTTAAAAATCATGAGCCTCTAATTCTTTAAATCTCAGAAGTCCTTGTTAAAATTATCATAGGTAGAAATAGCTAGCATTTATTTAACTCCTTAAGGTTTGCAAAGGACTTTGTATATTGTCTCATCTGATGCTAAAAGGAGGGAAGAGACTTCAAAGTAGTTCATAATGAATAGTGAAATGTCTCAAGATACAGAATTCACCTTTTATACTCCCAAATAGGTTGCCCTGGAGGGAAACTACAGTTCATTTTCAGATCTTCACTGTAGAGTTCAAAATCAAAATGACATTTCTTTTGTTTTTGACCTGTATCTACTGTGGGCAGTATAATGTTGGTTTGATCTGTCACTCTAACAACCACTACCACATTTCAAAGATTCTTTCACAACACACATTACAGCACATTGCAGGTGCTCCTTAAATATTTGTTGATAAATGCAAACAATTGACTCAAAAGGTGGTTTGTTTCAGCTGGTGTGTACATACCTTAGTCCTTGAAGAAAACTGGGATATATCTAGTATTTCTAGGGATAACATCACTCCAGGCTTTCTAAAGAAATGACATTCTACAATATTTTAGCCAGCCTCACATGTATAGTAAGTCTACACTGCATCTTGTTTATAAAAATAAAAAGGAATGGAGAAATAATATAATGTAAGAATTTGAAAGACTAGAAATTCCCAAAGTATTTGTGTTCATCTGGTCTAAATGAAATTGGAATAGACAGGGTTCAATAACTTTAGTAACTGATATCTGTTCTGTTGGAGTGGATAGTAGAATATGAGAACCTGAATTAACAAGTCCTGCAAGATAATTTCATAGACAAGAAATAAGTGAGAAGAAACAAAGCCATCTGGATTTGTTTCAGCTGTACCTGCTTGACAGTGATCAATGAGGAGGTGTCCAGAAAGATCAAGACATGATTATTTCTATAGCATGCATCAGGATGTTGTTTGATAATACACTACAGAGGAGGTTCAGCTTTATCCAGAATACAATAGAGAAGAAGAATGTTGAAAAATCTTTCTGCGGTACATCATGACCAATGAGAAGCTCCACAGATAGTCAGGAGTGACAGATGTATTATAGGCATATTATGTTGTGGAAAGATGCTGTGTGGGTCATAAAGCAAGGATAATAAACAAAAAATGTACTGGCTGACTCTCAGACATAGTCATAAGATCATGAATACCTAGTAAGAAGGCTGAAAGCTTGGGGAGGGGGCGGTTTGAATCAACGTTCTGGGTGTTTGGACAGATATAAGGACAGAAGAGTATTGTATTATTCATGTAAACTCATGAGTCGGGACTCACAGCATGATGATCAACAACAAATTAAAAAAGAATATCCTTTGTATTGATGTCATTATTGTTACTCAGCAATCCTATAAGAATCAGAAACCTGTGATCTAGTTCTTTTGGTTTTGTTTCTACTTTAATGACATGTAAAGAAGTTGTTTTTCTAAAGGAGGAGGAAGTTAGGGAGGGATGGGTCACTGGTTACAAGATTCAGGTATTTAGACAAGAAGCTGATAATATCTCAGGTTCACTTGTAGGAGCAGTCATCTCCCAACAAAGGGCCACATCGTTGAAGAATCTGGTAGAGTGGGATGTAGATTAGCCATGCAAGCTGGAGCAAATAAATACTGCAATGACACAGACATGAAGAGATAAAAACTTTCCACATGATGACAGCTTTAAAAGTTTGTCTTTTTCCAACCCCTGCTTCCCATGCTCAGTGTTCCTTCCAGATTTTTCTCCTTATACCAGAGACAAAGAAACAGTGGAGGATTATTTATTTTTTTTAGAAAACTAGAAATTACTCTACCTCTCATGCACATTCATGGAGCAAAACACTGGGTTCAAAACTTGGAGTCTGTGAGGAAGAACACTAGCCAGACCACCTGATTACCCTGCTAGTGCTGCAGAAAAATAAGACATAAAGTAAGAAAGAAAGAAGAGAGAAAAGAAAGAAAGAGATTGAGGTAGGAAGGGAGGACAAAAGAGAAAGAAAGATAGGAAGAAAAAAGAAATGAAAGAAAAAAGCAAAAAGAAAGAAAAAGTAAAAAGAGAGAAAAAGAAAGAAATGGAACAAAAAAGGAAAAATAAAGAAAAAACAAAAAGTAAAGGGAAAAAAGAAAGTAGGAGAAAGAAAAGAAAGGAAGAAAAAAGCAGAAAGTGAGAAAAAAGACAAAAGCTTAGAAAGAGACATTAATCCCTGACATTAATAAGAGAAATGAATAACAGCAAAAGTAATTTCTACTTCCACTGAACCTCAATTTCAACAATACAAAAAGTACCCTAATAAATTCATTGACACGTGAGGTACAAAATGATAGGCAGGGGATCCAGCTGACTTTTGTATAACATGTCAGTCAGAGAATTTAGGTAAAAATTAATGAGAAATCATAATTTCAGTGAACAGATAATAAAATATACTTTTCTTCTCTTTGCAAAAAGGTAAGTGACCATGTGGACAGAATGTTGCATAAATTATTTTTGCCTAATTTTTTCACTTGAGTATTTTTAAGTATTGTTTTTGCTTAAGTATTTTTCTCTTAATAAGAATGGGCCAGAGGGAGGGGGTGTCAATGTTGGATATGAGGCCAGAAGCAGGCTAAGATGAAAAATGTAAAACCAAAATGGCGCCTACATATAATGATGATGATTATCATTTTCACTAAGACCTTATTGTAGGCTAGGGATGATCATGAAAGTTTAAAAAAATTAAGAGTTCTTATCTGTGATGTATCAACTGAAATTACTTAAGGAGGAGAAATCAAAAGCAGAGGATAAGAATATGAAGGAAGAAAGTACAAAAAGATCTGGGAAGAGATAGAAAGAAACCAGAGGAAGTAACCCCAAAACTTATGGCTTACTTGGACACTTCAAAATTCTGTTATTTCATTAGTATGCGTACACTTGATGCCAAAGCAGAGTACAACCCCATTTTTATTTGATAGGTGACCTTTAAAATTTGCCATGGCCAAAATATTCATTGTCCTAAAGCCAGAGTGGTAATGACCTCCCTCAGAACTAACTAGCCGGTCCTCAGATGACAAACAAATAAACTGATCCTTAATTAAACACCTTAAATTTAGAATCTTCTGGGATTCCCTTGATGTCAGCTTCCTGGACAGAAGTTTCCTTCCTGGGGCTAAAAGAAAATCATGTTCCTGGCCTTTCAAAAGAATCAGGTTGACATAGTTGAGCCTCCAAGGCTATTCTGCACTTTAAAATTCTAGTCCCCGTTCAACTATAAGCTAGGAAGCATTCTCACAGCAATCTGAATCACATTATCACCCACAGACTGAACTTGTAGCTAGTTTTAAGATTCACAAGATGCTAACTTTTAAAACAGCCCTTTAGATGTGTAAAGAACATCTCTCTCTCTCTCTCTCTCTTTCTCTCTGTCTGTCTGTCTGTCTGTCTGTCTCTCTCTCTCTTTGTCTCTTCCCCATACCCCCTTCCATCTCTTTGATGGACAAAAACTTGTAGGAGTAGATGATCTAGGCACTAATAAACCTCTGTCACTAGCAGAGATTTAGCAGTCACAAACAATTAATTCTTCCCAAGAGTGGTCCAAGGTTAATTTTAGCCTCCTAAACTGTCTCCTGCCAGATCTGATCAGTTTCCTCCTTTAGCTCCAGCTGTCTGGTTCCTGATGGGATCTGGCTACAAGGAAGTTGGCATTATCAGTCCATTAACCATCACTAGCAGTGGAACTGTGAGACTGATGAATATTGATCACCTGTTCTATGAGTTATCAGATGATGCTGAATGGATCTGACATTTCCTTGTTGCCATGGGCAGCCTTTATTTCACCCAACTCAGAGCTCTTTGGTACACAATTTTGCCCATGGGGAAGGAGGAAAAGTAGGGAGGAGAGAAGGAACTTTCAGTCATCTTTAGATACCTGAGATGACTGTACTTATCGCAAGGGAGTACTTTAAGTGTACTCCAGTTCATTGCCTCAGGCCAGAGGTGAGCACTGAGCTGCTGGGAAAGTGCTCTAACTTATCTCTTTCCAACTTGGTTTGGAAAATGCTTTGGATGAAAAAAATCAATGAAACAGAAAGTCTCCCAATATCACTTTCTAGCATTGGACTTAAATATCTTCCGTCTGATCTCCAACCCTAGGCTCCCTCACAAGCATTTGAGTGTTGTCAGTGGAATCTTTTTTTCTTGGATGTTTCAATTTATGTAAGTCATTATTAAGGAAGTAGCAGGATTAATACAGATCAAATCAACATCCTGAGTAGGAAACTATCTTATTTTCAAAAAGATAGTAACTTCAGTGGGCTTCTACTGGTGTTTTTCCTCCTCACAATAGCCCTCATTCTCACCACCAAAGAACCCTTTCCCACATTCAGAGGTTTGTTAATTCTCAGGATGAGTTGGAAGGAAATGTATCTTTTAGCCAATCAAACAATGGTTCCCATTTATTGGGATGTCTCTTTTTTGCCTGACATCCCTTCTGGGAGAGTGTAAATAATCTTTATTGGTTTCCTTTTTCCTCCTTTGAGAAAGAATTTTTTTGAAATTTCCTCTAGTTCCTGGCCTATAGTGTTAATCAAACTGTTTTAGAGAATTTGTTGACCAGAGAGATGATCTGAAGAGAGTTCAGATTCAGGATCCCAATTAATCCTACTAATGGCTTCCTAGAAGAAGCAGAAAACTGACTATACTGGAATTGAACTTCAATTTTAATTTTTGGGGGGCAGAGCCAAGATGGCGGAGTAGAAAGACACACATACACATAGCTCCGAACCCACAACCCATAGAACAACTACAAAGAAGTAACTCACGGCGAATTCTGCACCCAGAGGCCACAGAACATTGGAGCTAGGGAGATTTCTGTTCCTGAGAGACCTGCAAACCTCTCGCAAAAGGGCCTTCGTGCGCGGACTGGGCGCCGGGACTGGGAGCTGAGTACAGCCCTGCCGTGGCCGCAGCACCG
Source organism: Notamacropus eugenii (assembly GCF_028372415.1). Lineage (NCBI taxonomy): Eukaryota > Metazoa > Chordata > Mammalia > Diprotodontia > Macropodidae > Notamacropus > Notamacropus eugenii. The sequence goes on from NC_092876.1 coordinate 395,565,626, forward strand.
AGAGGAACAGATCCGAGCAGGCTTCAGGGACGGGATCTCCAGCGGCCGCACAAGTCCATCCACCCACAGGTGACGGGGGTCGGTGAGAGAGTCTCTTTGGTGGGTCGAGGGGGGAGTGGGGTGCCCCCATGGCTTGGGCCCCCTCGAGAGACAAAAGCTGAGGGGCGGCAGCAGACCAGGGCTCCCCAAGCAGGCAGGAGCCTGGATCCATTGTTGAAGGTCTGTGCATAAACTCCCTGAGGGAACTGAGCCTGAGAGGCGGCCCTGCCCCAACCTGAGCATATGAACTTAATCTCACACTGAATAGAAGCCCTGCCCCCGCCCAAAGGCCTGAGGCTGGAAGCAGCATTTGAATCTCAGACCCCAAATGCTGGCTGGGAGGATCAGGAGGTGAGGTGGGTGTGAGGAAAATATTCAGAGGTCAAGTCACTGGCTGGGAAAATGCCCAGAAAAGGGAAAAGAAATAAGACTATAGAAGGTTACTTTCTTGGTGAACAAGCATTTCCTCCCTTCTTTTCTGATGAGGAAGAACAATGCTTACCATCAGGCAAAGACACAGAAACCAAGGCTTCTGTGTCCCAGCCCACCCAATGGGCTCAGGCCATGGAAGAGCTCAAAAAGAATTTTGAAAATCAAGTTAGAGAGGTGGAGGAAAAGCTGGGAAGAGAAATGAGAGACATGAAGTCAAAGCATGAACAGCAAATCAGCTCCCTGCTAAAGGAGACTCAAAAAAATGTTGAAGAAAATAACACCTTGAAAACTAGCCTAACTCAATTGGCAAAAGAGGTTCAAAAAGCCAATGAGGAAAAGAACGCTTTCAAAAGCAGAATTAGCCAAATGGAAAAGGAGATTCAAAAGCTCACTGAAGAAAATAGTTCTTTCAAAATTAGAATGGCACAGATGGAGGCTAAGGACTTTATGAGAAAGCAAGAAATCACAGAACAAAGCCAGAAGAATGGAAAAATGGAACATAATGTGAAATATCTCATTGGAAAAACAACTGACCTGGAAAATAGATCCAGGAGAGACAATTTAAAAATTATGGGACTACCTGAAAGCCATGATCAAAAGAAGAGCCTAGACATCATCTTTCATGAAATTATCAAGGAAAACTGCCCTGAGATTCTAGAACCAGAGGGCAAAATAAATATTCAAGGAATCCACAGAACACCGCCTGAAAGAGATCCAAAAAGAGAAACTCCTAGGAACATTGTGGCCAAATTCCAGAGTTCCCAGGTCAAGGAGAAAATATTGCAAGCAGCTAGAAAGAAACAATTCAAGTATTGTGGAAATACAATCAGAATAACACAAGATCTAGCAGCTTCTACATTAAGGGATCGAAGGGCATGGAATAGGATATTCCAGAAGTCAAAGGAACTAGGACTAAAACCAAGAATCACCTACCCAGCAAAACTGAGTATAATACTTCAGGGGAAAAAATGGTCTTTCAATGAAATTGAGGACTTTCAAGCATTCTTGATGAAAAGACCAGAGCTGAAAAGAAAATTTGACTTCCAAACACAAGAATGAAGAGAACCATGAAAAGGTGAACAGCAAGGAGAAGTCATAAGGGACTTACTAAAGTTGAACTGTTTACATTCCTACATGGAAAGACAATATTTGTAACTCTTGAAACATTTCAGTATCTGGGTACTGGGTGGGATTACACACACACACATATGCACACACGCACACATACATAGAGACAGAATGCACAGAGTGAATTGAAGAGGATGGGATCATATCTTAAAAAAAATGAAATCAAGCAGTGAGAGAGAAAGATATTGGGAGGAGAAAGGGAGAAATTGAATGGGGCAAATTATCTCTCATAAAAGAGGCAAGCAAAAGACTCATTAGTGGAGGGATAAAGAGGGGAGGTGAGAGAAAAACATGAAGTCTACTCTCATCACATTCCACTAAAGGAAAGAATAAAATGCACACTCATTTTGGTATGAAAACCTATCTTACAATACAGGAAAGTGGGGGATAAGGGGATAAGCAGGGTGGGGGAGATGATAGAAGGGAGGGCATGGGGAGGAGAGTGCAATTTGAGGTCGACACTCATGGGGAGGGATAGGATCAAAAGAGAATAGAAGTAATGGGGGACAGGATAGGATGGTGGGAAATATAGTTAGTCTTATACAACACAACTATTATGGAAGTCATTTGCAAAACTACACAGATTTGGCCTATATTGAATTGCTTGCCTTCCAAAGGGAAGGGGTGGAGAGGGAGAGAGGTAAAGAAGTTGGAACTCAAAGTGTTAGGATCAACTGTCAAGTAATGTTCTTGCCACTAGGAAATAAGAAATACAGGTAAAGGGGTATAGAAAGCTATCTGGCCTTACAGGACAAAAGAGAAGACGGAGACAAGGGCAGAGAGGGATGATAGAAGAGAGAGCAGATTGGTCATAGGGGCAATTAGAATGCTTGGTGTTTGGGGGAGGAGGGGATAAAAGGGGAGAAAATTTGTAACCCAAAATTTTGTGAAAATGAATGTTAAAAGTTAAATAAAAAAAATTTTAATTTTTAATTTTAATTTTAACTTTAAAAAATGAATCTACTTAAAAATACTTGTTTTCTTTTTAAAACTGCTTTTTAAAAAATTCAATCATCCAACCCTTTGCCCTAGAGAATACAGAGAAGCTAATTGGCTGATTTTTTCCCCGTCAAACTGATTGAATTAAATAATTATTTTGGCAACATATAGACTGAATTGTTACAGGTGGCACACATTTTGTTTGACTGACGGGAGGGGAGAGCAGGGAAAAAGAAGTATGAAAAAATCAATCCAAATATCAAGAAAGTACAAAAACTTCCTCTGCTACTCTTGAAATAACTAAGAAGAATTGAAATTATGGTGCAATTATAGTTTCCATATGTTCCTTTACATTCAATACTCAGAATAAATCTTCATGTTATTATTATTCACAAGACAAAGAGAGGCAGAGTCTGGAAGACCTGAGTGCAGTCTTGCCTCTCACACACACTAACTAAATGACTTTGTACAAGTCACTTAACCTTTTCTTGACCTGGACAACTAAGAGTCCAAGATCCAAACTGCTGGTTTGCATTGGTGAAGGAAATTTCAACACCAGGACTTCTCTACATAAATACATATAAAGGGGCTCGCCTTACCACAAAAAACCAGTCCAATTTGGAACTTTGACTGCTTATAGCTCTGTGGGATTTGCATCATTTCCCATGTTGATTAGAAATTAATAATAATAATAGCTATCATCTATATGGTACTTTAAGGTTTGCAGTGCACTTCACACATCTTACGGGATTACATTAATTTTGTGACCTGGATGCTATTATTACACTCATTTTATAGATGGGCAAACTGAGGCTTAGAAGCTGAAATGACTTCCCAAGTGTCATGTGAGCAGTGTTTGAGGAAAAATCAGGTCTTTCTCACTCCACGTCCTGTGCTCTATGCACTACAGCATATAGTGGACAAAGAGAAAGCTTTAAAGTTAGGAAAACCTGAAATCCTGTATCTGACACATAGCAACTATGCAACCCTGTGCAAATCACTTAACCTCTTAGTGTTCTAATTCAGTAGTGTCAAGTTCAAATAGTAAAGGATGCCTGTGGGTCACTACTGACTTAGAAAATCACAAAATTAACATTATCTACAACCCATTGTAATGTTGATATAAGATTAATGGTGGATGGGGGGAAGAGTTAAAGATCTTCCCCATCCAATAATAGGCCTTTTGTTAATTTCTATTGAGGCACTGAGTCAGAAGCTCATACTGACATGACAAAACAGGAAAATGATAACTGTTGGAGAAAATGTGGGAAAATTGGAACACTAATGCATTGTTGGCAGAGTTGTGAACTGATCTAATCATTCTGAACAGCAATTTGGAACTATGACCAAAGGGCTATAAAACTGTGCATACCCTTTGATCCAGCTATAAGAAATGATGAGCAGGCAGACTTCAGAAAAACTTGGAAGGACTTTTATGAACTGATGCTGAGGGAGGGAAGCAGAACCAGGAGAGCATTGTACACTGCAACAGTCACATTGTGAGATGACTGATTTTGATAAGACTTCACCCTTCTCCTCAATGCAAGGGTCTAAGGCAGCTTCAAAAGACTCATAATAGAAAGTACTATCCTCATCCAGAAAATCAGCTATGGAATCTGAATGCAGATTGAAGCATATTCTCTTCTCTTATTTTTTCCATTCTCATGGTTTTTCCCTTTTGTTTGAATTCTTTCTTCACAATGTGACTAATCTGAAAATATGTCTAAGAGGATTGTACATGTATAGCCTGTGTCATATTGCATGCCATCTTGGGGAGGGGAGAAAAAAATTTGGAAGTCAAAGTCTCATACAAGTGAATGTTGAAAGCTATCTTTACATGTCAGTGGAAAAAAATAAAATACTATTAAGTGAAAAAAAAAGAATCTGGGAAGACTGATATGAGATTATGCCAAATAAAGTAAAGAGAACCAGGAGAATTGTTGTTCAGATGATCAATTGGGAAAGACTTGGTACTTGGTGAAAACAATGATCTACCACAGTTGACTCATAATGACAAATATTATCTACCACCAGATAGAGAACAGATGAACTCAGAGTGCAAATAGAAGGGAAATTTTTAAATCTTTTTTTCTTTTCAGAAGATGGCCAATAAAGAAATTTACTTTGTGTGACTTCATATTTGTAATGGATTTTCTGTTTCTCGTCTTCTTAATGAATGGGAGAATGGTTGGGAGGAGGGAGAAAATTTGAAATTGAAAATAATATAAAATTGAATTTAAAACATATCTATATTAAACTGTATCTTTAACATATTTTGTTAGATATTTCCTAAGTACATTTTAACTGGCCAGTCTAGGGGTTGTTTTTTAGTGAAGTTTGTGGTCTGTGGGAAGTAAGTTTGACACCTCGGCTCTAGGTAAGTCTCTGAGATTATAAGTTGCAGAAAGGAGAGTCAACTTGCATTGATTTAATGAAGTTTTTTCATTTGGGAGGTCTCTATACCATTAAAATCACAGGCCTACTACTTATTCCTATTCTTGAACCATATTATTGTAAAAAGGGGAAGTCTTTGCTTTCAACTTAAAGGAGCTGTTCTGTATAATTAGTGGTGTGGTTGATATAAAATAAAAATAACTTCCTTCAACATGATCTTCCTTGAAACTTTAATTTCTACATCCACAGGAGGGATTCAGTTATTTGCACTCTTTTCTGGATAACCTCAAACTTGAATGGGTAAATTTTTGAAGAAACTCTTCTTTGTGCCTGATTCCATTTGATGATGGATGGAGTCTGTCTTTCAATTAAAGGAACTGAAATCTCTTTGATTTTCACAGCCAGCTATACTCCCTTGTTGGAATTAGAAATAACAACAGACGTATGGTGTGAGTTCAATGTAATTGGTAAAGCTCAATTAATGCCCCAAATCCTTACATGTTACATACACACATGTTACATGCATGTTACACACATATATACAACTAATTCCTTGTAGTGACTTCAAGTAGAAAGAGAACAATATGTATTTTCTTGCTTAAAAACCACTGGAGCTCAGTTTCCATTACTATTTTTCCAAAGTAATTTTGAAGATGTACCCATGAGCAGTTCTCATCCATAGTCTTCTTAATTAATGTATATGATTGTATTTCTTCTTGTAGCCACATGTTGGAATAGCTTTCTGAGTAGCTTTTTCCTGAAACCTAAAATAAATGTGTTCAGAGCAAGAAGAAACAGATTAAAAGAAAAAATGACAGTTGGGTGTTTTGTTGGCTTTTATTTTTGACAGTTCAAAACATCTTTACCTTTTGCCATTCAATTCTGAAAAGACTAAAATGTTCTAAATGAAGGTTGCAGCTACTGTGCTTTGGGAAATGAAAGGATCATTAGACTGGAAAGCACATGAAGGGTCTTCTGAGCAAATTCTCTTGCTTTGAGGCAAATATTATACTCACGACATCTCAGCAAGAAAATTCTGTGCTCATTTTATTTTAATGTATTCAAGGGAAGAGATGCTTCTGTCTTTATTGTGAGCAAAATATAAGCTCCTTGAGGGCAGCCATTTTTTTATTTGCCTAGAATCTAGCATGTAGTACAAGTTTAATAAATGCTTGTTGAATTGAATTGGCAATTCAACATATGGCAATCACCTGTCATTCAGTTTCAAGTCACTCCCTCCCTAGAGGAAAAAGGAAAAAAACTGTTTATTGCAACTCTTCACCAAACGATTTCTCAAGCAATTTTGTAATTTCCCAGATTCTGTCTCCTTATCACCTCAAATTCCTTTTCAACTTTTTCAATCTTTGATACTCTTCACCATCCCTTTCTTCTTGGAACTCCTTTTTGGCTTCCATGATGCTAATAGTATTGATCTTCTTCCCATTCAAACAAGGAATGTACCCATTTCAGTTATTTGAATGTTTTGCCTTCAGAAGATCAAGATATTTGTAATGCTTTCATTCCTGCCTTTCAAAAAATGTCTCTAAAATGTACTCTTTGCTTCATCAAGCCTATCTCCTAAAGATGCTATACCCATTTTGAAATCTAATAATGACATAGTCACTCACTTCTCTGTTCCTCCCAAGGCATTGCCAGTACACTGTACCAATGTAGGTCATGACCGCCAGTGTCCTAGCCATTGTCTTCCTCCCAGGCTCTTTCTTACCCAGCTACCTGCAGCAAACCACTCTCTTTCTTGGCATCTTCCTAACCTTTTCCAGTACCCTTACCATACCAACTAGATTCTAGGCCTCCTGGCCTTTCTCTTTACCTCAGGGCCTTCTCTAGCAGTCTGCCCCAGACTACTGCTACCTGACTCTGCCCTCAAGGAGTTTACACATGAATGGGGGGAGACAACGCACAAAAAGAAGATGAAAAGGAATGGGGAAGGAGGAGAAAAAGGTGCACTGAGGTAGGGGCATAGTGGATAAGTCAGTCAGAGAATTCCCAAAGTAATGCAACCTGCTGAGGAATGAAATGCCTGAGCTGAGCTGTTTTCATCGGTATGAGGCAGAGCCTGTAGTGAAATGCAGGTCTCTTCACTCCAAGTATCAACTCAGTTGAAAACAACATTTTAACAAAGAGTGTATCAGTGCGTTAAATTGTCTGTGGTCTCACCTAATGAGAACCCATTTATTTTTTTAAATAAGTTATGAAATATATTTCTCTTTACATAAAGAGAAACATGTTTATTCTGTCTATATATCTAGACAGATACATATCTATCTATCTATCTATCTATCTATCTATCTATCTATCTATCTATCTATCTATCTAGATATAATAGCAATCATATTTGGTCAATGTGATATAGTAAAAAGGGTGCTAGATCTGAAGGCAGAAGACCTGGGTTTAAGTTTCCCCTTGTTGACCTGAAAACTTTGGTTAAAGAAAAGGCAACAGGCTAAATGCATACATTTTATGATTTAATTAATTAATTAATCAATTCCCTATTAAAGAAAATGGTAACATAATGCATTATGGAGTCAGAAAAACATTCTAACTACTCAGTACAGAAATCTCCTGGCTTCTATGCATTTTACCGTGAGAAAGGAACTCTCTTAGTTGAGCAAATCATAAATCTGGTAAGACAAGACAATTAACAAAGCAGTATTGATTGGGCCTTATGATTCCAGACTGTGTAAACATATGTCTCTGTGACATACGACAAGAAAGGAAATCCCACTACTAGTGGCAGGCTTCCTGTCCTAAATAGGTAGTCAAAATAGCTGACACAGGAAAGGGTAAACAAAGTTTCAATTGAAATTACAACTCAGGACATCCATGTTTTTCCTTATCACTAAGATGCCAGAAGAAGGGTCTCCTAAGGAAGTTACTAAGTCAACCCTGTCTGCTTTTCTGACAAAAGGCATTTTCGGAGTTTACTTTACAAGGGAGACTATTAGGTACAGACTCTTCTGAATTCAAGCTTTGGCCCTTATTAAAGTCCAGAATTTATATTAAATATTATCACTCTGTAACCAATACTGGCCATGGGCGAATCACTTAAACTCCTTGATTCTTAGTTTACACATCAGATAAATGCATGTGATGGACTCAGTAGTTTTGGGGATCACTTCCTTCTTTAAATCTACCATTGATTCTAGATCTTTTGGTTTGATTTTGGACCAGATCTTTGATTTCGTTGGTATATGGAATACCCAGTGCCTCTACCAATGCAAAATGGCACCCACTTTGCAACTTACAGTCTCAGAGAATTACCAGTGGGCATAGAGAGAGTTTCACAGACATATATGTCATAGATGGGACTGGGACTGAGGCATTCTTGACTCAGAAGCTGATTCTCTAGATCTCTATCCATTTGAATTTTTCTCTCTCCCTCTCTAATAAATTCTTACATATAGTGTATTTTATACATATATATATATACACATATATACACACAGATATGTATACACACATTCACATACACATATTATACATAAATATATACACATACACACAAATAGATTTATATTGCATGCATACATACAATATACAGACAATACACACACCTACATATATGTATATAACATACATGTATGTATATACATACGTGTGTGTGTGTGTGTATACACACATCAATGGGAGTAACCAGCACAGTCCCTTGATGTCCTTGACTGAAACACTTCCCATGGAACTGTCCCCTTCAGGTAGGGCCTATGCTCATAATATTTTCAGTTTTGCTTGCACTTTAATTGCTTTCTGAATGGTACACACAGCCAGAGGCTCTCGGTAGTTCCCTTTCTTGCCATAAAGGCAGGGGCTGTGTCAGAGATGATTAATGACCAGAAGTGTCAGCCAGGAAGAGCCACCTTTAGAAATAATCCAGAACATAAGACCCAAAAGAAGGGGCTGGGACCCAAGTTCAACTCCATGAGTAGTCTGGCAAGTATATGAGAAGGTTTTTCTGAATACTCCCATTAAATGCACGCACATATAAATACATATACATGTCTATTTAGACATATACACCCATACATAATGCATCTGTAGATACAGACAAGCACACACATATATCTATATGTACACATATACACATATTTGTATACACTCATCTATACTCATGGTGCTTTAGCCATTTCTCCTAAGCAGAATAGTTTGCATTCTGAAGTCTTCTTCCTGTTGTACATGCTTGGGAAAGCCAAAGTGACAGATGAATAACACTCTCAAACCACAAGAACAGACCTGGAGAGCTAGGTCTCCTGAAACTGCATTTATTTAGACTGATTCTATTTCTAAGAGAGATGAGGGAGCCTTCCTCATGTCTGGGCCATTCCTGATGTTCCCTCTTCCAGGACTACTAATGGACAAGATATCCTAATCTGGGGTATTTCAAGGACAAACCATTCCAGTGTGCACAGAGTAGCAGCTCTGCTGACTCACCAACCATGATTCAGATCCTCATAGACTATTTCTGTGCTGCTGAGAGGGTCTCATCATGCTGAAAATAGACTCCTGTAGGCTTTAGTTTGGGGTTGTCACGAAGAGTTCCCCCTTCTGTTTTTTTTTTAGGAGGCCTTAGTGGAAAAAGCAACTAGAGAAGTTTTTCTTTTTCTTGATAGTGCTATGTGCCTGTTGTGTTACCAAATTTTCTCTCTACTTTGGCATCATTGGTCCTCCTTCTTGTTTTGGGGCATTGCAATGAGCATAAAATTATAAGGGAGGAATTGGTCTTTGGCAATTGTGATTCTGTGGGTTTTTTTTTTTTTTATGTTCCAGCGATTCTTAATCAGGTCCATTATAGTTCAAGTAAGAATTTAACTAAACTCGGGAGATGAAGTATTATGTACAAGAAAGAGCAAATAGGGCCTATGTCACTGGATCCCAGAATACACAGAAGGGAGAAAGTGTAACAAAACTAGAAAATCAGGAAGTGACCAAGGTATGCAAAATTTTAAAAGAGAATTTTATATTTCATCCTGAAAGCAGTATGGAGCCACTAGAGTTGACTGAATGGGGAGGGAAGGTCTATATTTTAGGAAAATCAATTTGACAACTGAATGGATGATGGATTGAAGTGGGGAGAGATTTGTGGCAAGGAGAAAAAAGAGCAGAATATTGAAATAATTCAGAGATGAGGTGATAGGGGCCTTTACCAGGGTGGTGGCAGTGTCAAAGGAGAGAACATGGGAATGTTTAAGAGATATTATGAAGGCATGATTGACAACACTTGGTAAATGATTGGATATGGGGGATAAGAGAGAATCAGGAGTCAAGGACGACACCTGTATTGTGAACCTGAGTGACTAAGAAGTTGGAGGTGCCCTTAACAGTAGTAGAAATTTTAGAGAGAAGGATTTGGGAGAAAAGATAATGAGCTGTGTTTTGAACAATTCAAATTTGTCTATGGGACATCCAGATTGAGGTATACAATAGGCTGTTAGAAATGAGAGAAAGGAGATTAAGAGAGGTTAAGACTGGACAAGTAGATTTCTAAGTCGTCAACATAGAGATGGTAATTGAAACCATGGGAGTTGATAAGAACACTAAGTGAAATAGTATAAAGACAGAAGAGAAGAGGGCTCAGGACAGAGTTATAAGGTTCTTCCACTATGGGTGTGTATACACATATGGGTATGTGTATGTGAGATCAAGCAGAGGACACACAGAAGGGACAATCAGACAAGTAGAACCAGGAGAGTGTCATGAAATCCTAGAGAGAAAAGAGTATCAAGGAGAAGAGGGTGACTGGCAGCATCAAAGGCTGAAGAGAGGTCAAGAAGGATGAGGACTGCTAATAGGCCCTTAAATTTGGTAATTAAAAGAGAGTAACTTTGGAAAGAACTATTTCAGTAAAATGGTGAGAACTGAAGCCAGACTGCAAAGAATTAAGAGAGTGAGAGGAAAGGAAATGGTAGTTGTCATTGGTGTTGAGGAGTTTTTAGTCATGCCCAACTCTTTGTGATCCTATGTAGTATTTTCTTGGCAAAGATATTAAAGTGGTTTACCATTTTCTTCTCCAGCTTATTTACACATGAAGAAATCAAGGCAAACAAGGTTAAGTGATTTGCCCAGGGTCACACGGCTAGTTAGTATCTGAGGCCAGATTTGAACTCATGAGTCTTCCTGCCTGCAGGCTTGGCACTCTATCCACTGCACCACCTAGCTATCCTGAAGTAAATAGAGGCACTTATTACAGACAATGTGTTGAAGCAGGTGAGTCACAAAATGGAGGATAAATACAGGACAGTTGGATATAGATGGATCAAGTAGGGATTTTTTATGGATGGGGGAAATATGTGTGTACAACAGGGAAGCAGACAATAGATGGGGAGATATTGAAGATAAGTGAGAAAGTGGAGATGATGGAAGAGACAATCTGCTGGAGAAAATAGGATGGAATGGAATCAATTATGTGTTTAGAGGGGTTTCCTTTTCAAGGAGAAGGACTACTTTGTCATGTGAAGTAGAGCTGAAAGAAGAGAAAATGGAAGAAAGCATCCAAGGGTTGTGAGATGATAAACAAAGGAGAAGAAAGAACTTTCTGCAATGACCTGATTTTTTCAGTGAAAAATCACTTAACCTCAACGAATCTTGTGTTCTTTATCAGTAAAATGGGGATAATAATGGCCCTTATATCTACCTCAGAGCATTAGCAGGTCAGAATCCTGAGTCTTAATCTTGGAGTTACCCCCAATACAATTATTAAAGCTGATACTACCCAGGAAATCTCCCTTTCATATTTAAAAGGCCAGATGTTGGATTGCACTGCCTAGGAAATCAGTTTCCTTATCTAACTAGGAGGACAGTATTATTCAAACGTTTCTCACTTGGTCCACCAACCATAAGTCTTCATCTGACTTGTCTCTTTCCAAAGACACCTTTATAGTCTCCTGGAGGGAGAAGATAATTCCTTCTCCTCTCATCAAATACTACACTCAGGACTTCCCTAGAAGAAAGGTGGAAGGGAAAACATGAAAATAGTCAGGTAATTCTTTTATAGCACAGATTTTCAAAACTGAAAATGAAAGTAGACTTTGCATATTCAGCTGTTTGTGGGTATGTGGAAGAATCAGTGTTTGATGCATATCTGAATGGGGCAGTAGTCAATTCAGATGGTCGGACCTTTAGCATTCCAGTTGTATGACTTCATTTATCCCTTATAGGTGTGGTACCTGCCTTTCCTGCAATTATCTCTCATCTAAGATTCTCTTCCTTTAGAGTATTGGTCAAACTGTTCTTCTGGGGGCAGTCCCCATCAGGGAAGCCCATCTTTTTCAAGGTTCTAAGGGGCACATTCACACCCTCTATAGGAAGATACAATCAAAAGTCCCACATAGAGGCTCACATCCTAGTAAGCTTATCAAATTGATCAGGGAATTTCCCCAAGGCAGCCCAATCTGTTTTGGACTATTTTATTTTATTTTTAATTAATTAATTTTTAGTTTTAAACATTCATTTGCACAATATTATGAGTTCCAAATTTTCTACCCATCTCTCTCCTTCCTCCACCCCAAGATGGCATGCATTCTGATTACCCTTTCTCCCAGTCTGTCCTTCCTTTTATCATTCCCCCTCCTTCCCTTTCACCTTTACTTTCCTGAAGGGCAAGATAGATTTCTATACCTCATTGCCTAGTTATCTTATTTCCCAGTTGCATGTAAAAACAATTTGCAACATGTGTTTTTAAAACTTTGAGTTCCAAATTCTCTTCCTTCTTCCCTCCTTAACCACCCTCATTGAGAAGGCAAACAATTCGATGTAGTTTATACATGTGTAGTTATGCAGAACACTTCCATAATAGTCATGGTGTGAAAGACTAACTATCTCCCTCCATCCTATCCTGCCCCCCCACTAATTCTATTTTCAGCTTTTACTGTGTCCCTTTTCAAAAGTGTTTGCTTCTGATTACCCCCTTCCACAATTTACCCTCCCTTCAATTATCCCCCCCACCCTTATCCCATTCCCCCTTACTTTCTTATAGGATAAGATACCCAACTGAGTGTGTTATGTTATTCCCTCCTTAAGCCAAATCTGATGAAAATAAGATTCACTCATTCTCTCTCACCTCCCCCTCCTCCACTCCATTGTGAAACTTCTTTCTTGTGTCTTTTATGTGAGATATTTTACCACATTCTGTTGCTCCCTTTCTCCTTCTCCCAACATATTTCCCTCTCATCCCTTAATTTTATTTTTAGATATCATCTCTTCACATTCAACTCACCATGTGCCATCTATCCATCCATCCATTTATCTATCTATCTATCTATCTATCTATCTATCTATCTATCTATCATCTATCTAATTCCCCCAACTACACTAATACTAAGCAAGGTCTCATGAGTTATAAATATCATTTTTCCACGTAGGAATGTAAACAGTTCAATCTTAATAAGTCTGTTATGATTTTTCTTTCTTGTTTATCTTTTCATGCTTCTTTTGATTCTTGTATTTGAAAGTCAAATTTTCTATTTAACTCTGATATTTTCATCAAGAATGCTTGAAAGTTCTCTATTTAACTGAAATTCAATTTCCCCTACCCCTGGAATAAGATACTCAGTTTTGTTGGGTAGGTAATTCTTGATTTTAATCCTACCTCCCTAGACCTCTGGAATATCATATTCCAAGCCCTCCAATCCCTTAATGTAGGGGCTGCTAGATCTTGTGTTATCCTGATTATATTTCCACAATATTAGCATTGCTTCTCTGTAGCTGCTTGCAGTAATTTCTCCTTGACCTGAGACCTCTGGAATTTGGATACAATATTCCTAGGAGGTATCCTTTTGGGATCTCTTTCAGGAGGTGATCAATGAATTCTTTCCATTTCTATTTTACCCTCTGGTTCTAGAACATTAGGGCAGTTTTCCTTGATAATTTCACAAAAGGTGATGTGTAGGCTCTTTTTCTGATCATGGCTTTTAAGTAGTCCAATAATTTTAAAATAGTCTCTCCTGGATCTATTTTCCAGGTCAGTTGTTTTTCCAAAGAGATATTTTACATTGTCTTCTATTTTTCATTCTTTGGGTTCTATTTGATAAGGTCTTGATTTCTCATAAAGTCATTAGTTTCCATTTGCCCCATTCTAATTTAGGAATTGCTTTATTCAGTGAGCTTTTTGACCATTTTTTCCATTTGGCCAATACTGCTTTTTAAGGCATTCTTCTTCTCATTGGCTTTTTGGACCTCTTTTGTTATTTTGGTTAGTCTATTTTTTAAAGTGTTATTTTCTTCAGTACTTTTTGGGTATCCTTTAGTAAGCTATTGACTCATTTTTCATGATTTTCTTGCATCACTCTCATTTCTTTTCCAAATTTTTGCTCTACTCCTACTTGATCTTCAAAGTCCTTTTTGAGCTTTTCCATGGCTTAAGAGCAATTCATATTTTTCTTGGGAGACTTTGGGTGGAGGAACTTTGACCGTGCTGTCTTCTGGTTATACATTTTGATCTTCTTTGTCACTAAAGTGATTCTATACTCTGACTTTTTTCCCTGTGTTTGCTCATCTTTCCACCAAATATTTGACTTTCTAACTCTTTGTCAAAGTAGGACTCTTTTTCCAGTGGGAGTGAGGATGGGGGTGGGTGCATTGTCTCAGGCTTCAGGGGTTTTGTATCAGCTGTTTTATCCCCTACCATCTGTGGGCCCAGAGCCCTGGAAGCTGCTGCTGCCTCCACTGAGACAGGACCCCAGCAGGATCACGCCCCTTTCCCACTCACTTCCCACAGAATTTTCCCACTGATCTTCTGCTTTCTTTGGCATTTGTGGGTGAAGGAGTCTGAAAACTGCCACAACTGCCAGCAATTCAGTTTCCTGAGGCCTGTTCCATCCTGTCTGTGCTGACAAGGCCCATGCAGTACTATGCTCCACTCCACTCCCAGCCCAGTGCTACAGATGCTTCCTCCCAGGCTGTTCCAGGCTGGGGATTTGCCTCCCTCTATCACTTTGTGGGTTCTGCAGCTCTCAAATTTGTTTAGAGCTATTTTTTACAAGTATTTGCAAGGGTTTTGGGGAAGAGCTCAAGAAGGTCCCTGATTTTAGTTCACCATCTTGGCACCACCCCTGACTATTTTAGTTATTAGGAAATGTTTCCCTTCACTAAGCTCAAACCTGATTCTGCACACTTTACTCATTTCTCTTTTTTCTATCTTCTCAGGTAAACAGAATAAATCTAATTCCTTTTCTTCATAACAGGTCTTTACATTTTAAAAAAATTTTTAATACAGTTTATAACAGATAAAGCAATTCAAACTTTTGGTCAGGTGATACTTCTTTTTAAAACATTTACAATATGGATCACAAAAGAATTTTTTAACAAAAATTAACCAACTGAGACACAAATAATATTTATGTTGCTAACTTCATATGCTTTAGACTTAATTGTCTCCACAATTACTAAGAACTAATGGACCCTAACTTATTGTTGTTGGTCTAAAGTCCTAAGCCTAATAGCTTAATTTTAGACAACCTTGGATGTTCCCCTACCAAAAATCTATAATTGAATAGATCTGGTATTAAGCTTACAAACCTTTTGACTATAGGAAATTGCCACCAATAGCAGGGACATTGCAAGGATACAATATCTCCCCAACTTCATGTCAGTTCCAGGCAGGATTAGATTATCCACTTGCATTCAGTCAGGCTTAAAGTTTGCCAGGTATCAGTGGGGAAATTGAGTCAGGAGAATCCCACCTCAGCCCATGCTGAACAGCTGCTCTCCCACCCTTCCCTTGAGGTCACCTATGCAGTTCAGACCAGCATCTCATCAACTTACTGGCATCATGTATTGGAGGCTCATATCACCTTTCTTGCTACCCATACCTGGAGTTAGACTCAGAATAACAGCCACTTAATAGTTCCATAGCATCTAAAAATGGCAAGTTCCAATAACCAGGTTTCAAATATGGTTATAGTTTCACTTTGGATAAGGAACATCTTTTGAAGCAAGTCTTAAGTGTCTTACATGCCTTTCTATGCACGTTCTAGTTTCTGATTAAATGG
Organism: Notamacropus eugenii; assembly: GCF_028372415.1. NCBI lineage: Eukaryota > Metazoa > Chordata > Mammalia > Diprotodontia > Macropodidae > Notamacropus > Notamacropus eugenii. The sequence continues at coordinate 395,581,558 of NC_092876.1, forward strand.
CAACCATAAAATCAAATTTACCATTAAAACCTTGACTTTTCCATCAATGCCAAATTTTATCTGAGGTTACCTTCCTCCAGGAAATTTAGATTGAAATTCTTTTCTCCAAACTAAAGATGTCATTGATTTATTCTCAGTAATTAATTCGGTCTATTGTTTTAATACTAATTACTTTTACCTCACTTTGTAACATGTCCAATTTTTCTCCCCATCACTCTCCTTCCCCTGCTTCCTAATATCTTGCATTCTGATTACTCCTTCCCTCAATGTACCCTCCTCTCCATCACACCTCACCCCTCTCCTATCCCCATCTTCTCTCTTTTCTTGCAGGGCAAGATAAATTTCCATACCCCATTCCCTGTAGTTCTTATTTCCCGATTTTATTCAATAAAAATTCTAACCATTCATTTCTAATACTTTGAATTCCAACTTCTCTCCCTTCCCCCTTCCCTCCCCAGTCCCACTGAGAAGGGAAGCAATCAATGGAGACTAAATATGTATTCTTTTGCAAAAGACTTCCATAATGATTATGTTGTATAATATTAATTATGTTGACCTCTGTCCTACCCTATTCCCCCTTACTTTCCCCCCCTGCAATTGACCTTGTCCCTTCTTGAAAGTGTTTATTTCTGGTGACTCCCTTCTCCCATTTGCCCTCCCTTCTAACATTCCCTTCACTCTACTTGTCACCTCCTCTCCTACTTTCCTGTGGTGTGATATAAATTTTCATATCAAATTTAGTAAGCATGTTATTCCCTCCTTCAGCCACATGTGGGGAGAGTAGCTTTATTTTTTCCCCTCTCCCCTTCTCCCTTATCTCCTCCATTGAATAAGATTTTTCTTATCTCTTTTATGAGTTATAGCCTGCCCAGTTCCATTACTCCCTTTCTCTTCCTGATATTTTCCCCCTTCACCCCTTAATTTTTATTTAATTTAATTTTATTATTATTTTTTTTGTGTGTAGATATCATCTCTTCTGATATAACACACCCTGTACTCTCTATCTGTGTGTGTGTTTACAATCTCTCCAACTACCCAACTATTGAGAAAAGATTCAAGTTAAAAATATTTTCTTTCCATGTAGTAATGTAAACAGTTCAGCTTTACAGAGTCGTTTATGATTTTTCTTTTCTGTTTACCTTTTCATGCTTCTCTTGATTCTTGTCTTGGGAAGTCAAATGTTTGAATACAGATCTGGTCTTTTCCTCAACATGAATTCTTGAAAGTCGTCTATATCACTTAATGACCACTTTTTCCCTTGAAGTATTATATTCAGATTTGCTGGGGAGGCGATTCTTGGTTTCAATCCTAGTTCCTTTGACTTCTGAAATATCCCACTCCAAGCCCTTTGATTCCTTAATGTTGAAGCTGCCAGATCCTGTGTTATCCTGATTGTGTTTCCACAGTACTCAAATTGTTTCTTTCTAACTGCTTGCAGTATTTTCTCCTTGATCTGGAAACTCTGAAATTTGGCCACAATATTCCTAGGAGTTTCTCTGTTCGGATTTCTTTCAGGAGGTGATCAGTGAATTCTTTCGATATCCATTTTGTCCTCTGATTCTGTAACATCAGGGCAGTTTTCCTTGATAATTTCATGGAAGATAATGTCTAGGCTCTTTTTTTGATCATGGCTTTCAGGTAGTCCAATAATTTTTAAATTATTTCTCCTGGATCTATTTTCAAGGTCAGTTGTTTTTCCAATGAGTGGTTTCACATTATCTTCTATTTTTTCAAATTTTTGGTTTTGTTTACTAACTGCTTGGTTTAACTCATAGTCATTCATTTCCCTGAACTCAGTTCTCTCTTTCAATGAATTATTTTGTTCAGTGAGCTTTTAAACCTTCTCCTCCATTTGGGTAATTCTGCTTTTTAAAATTTTTACATTCTTGAAGACAGTTATGTACATGTGCTTTCTTTTCCAGGTCAGCCATTTTCCTTAACTGATTCATATACACATGTTCTCCATTCCTATCTCAAACCTGGTCACCCTTTTTAGATGTGACATTTGTCTATATACTTGCCAAAATGCTTCTCCCACTTTCAGACAATTGGGGCTTTAAGTTCAGAGGTTAAGAACAGAAATGAAGGATAGTTGTTGTAATATCCCTTATTCTTGCAATAGATAATTCACTCAAAATCCAGATGCAGTTTATGGCATTAAATCCCCATTTATACTATTAAATCATATCGGTGGCTAACTTGATGACCAGAGAAGCTACAACCAGCCCATTTAGCTTTCGGGTCCATTACTCCTAAGGTGGCCATTCAGGAGATACAAGATCTACTGAAATGAAGTTCATACTTGTGTGAATTGGTTGGTCAACGTGAAAATGCCACAACTAAAAAAAGATTGTTTAGTGTGCTCAGTGAAAAAGAATAATGTGCAAATTCATCAATAAGTTGGATACAATTCTATGTTTCTCCTAAGTTTTTTTTTTTCTCTTGGAATAGGATCAAATGGACTGGATTCTGTTTTAGGTTTGCTATGGATTTTTAAAATTCAACCTGAAAATAATCTTTTTAATCTCCAACTTCGTTAGCTTCACTTATTATGTGAAAAGACTAATATTTGTCACTAAGTAATGTCTCAAAGATTCTTGGAAATATTACTGTAGTGTTGTGTGGATAATGAATTCTTCCAAATTCTTTTTGTCTTCTTCAAGTGTGATTACTGTATCTCCATAGTCCAAGCAAGTGTGGGGCTGAGGGCATTTACAGGCAAATTTTGATAGTTAGACTGAGTAAAATACGTAGATTACCTCCACAGATATCTCTGATCCAAACTTCATTTTTGCCAGTGTTTTCAATTACTTTCCCAGCAAATCTTTTATTAGAGCTGCTAAGGAATAGAAAATTAAAATGCTTATATTTTCCCTTCTATGCATGTCTTCCCTTGTCCTTCAGACACACATATACCCATAAAATGTGAAATAGATTATCCCATGGGAAATCCTGGTTCAGGTCCAGTCAGTTTCCCTGGATACTCAGTAACCTAAAGGGCCTGAATGGAAAGATGAAAACAGTGAAACAAGAATTCAACCTTGCTTTTCCTACATGAAAGTATCAATCCCAATAGTAGCAAAAACCTGTTTGGGGAAGACTTTCCTTATTACCTTTAATAAAACACACATTGATGATGGATCATCTTTGTCTTTAAGAGGTTGTTACTTGTGACTCTTTCCTCAATCAAATAACTGATGGAGAAAAATAGTAAGAAAATAAAACAGAGAGGTGAGCTGGATGGAGAATTCACAGGCAGCCCTTGAATAACAGAGTTTACCATCTACAGAGAATACAAAAGAAATAAAGCACCTACTAGCTTTTTTTTCAAGTTACATTGTAACAAATTAACTAGCTGATGAAGGTCCTGTCCCTGAAATATACATAGATACTCTTGTCTATTCTGAATCTAAGAAATTACATGGAAAATTTAGCAGAATTCTGCAAAGGGAGGGCTCAGGAAATGGAAGAACCGTTAATGTCATCAGAGATCCCACCAGTAACGAGAGTCTTAACAGAAGCTATTGGAAAGGTAGTGACCAATAATAGAAATGTCTACAGATGGAGGGGGGAAATCAGTCACCCAGGTGACTGGTATTGTCACCCTTTGTGATGAAGAGAAATCTTAGGTTCTTTAGATAGGTACTGATCTATTGAGTCCTGCAGAGAAGTACATCCGAGGACATCTAGAAGACTGCAAGAAAGAAGTAAACAACCCCTGGGGACAACAGTCAGGAAGTCCTCCTCAGCCCCATGTTCTCTACATGTGTACCTCACTAGTATTGTATTTTTTTTTTTACTTTTCAGTTATTTGCTACTACAAAAAGAGTAGCTATAAATAATTTTGTACATAAAAGTCCTTCTTTGCTCTCTGTTAGTATCATTAGGTCAAAGTGTATGCACAATTTGGGTACCACATTTTATGAAAGTCATTGAAACGCTGATGAGAGTACAGAGGAGGGCAATCAGAATGCTTTGCATACTGCATGAAGAGTGATTAAAAAAATGGAATGCTCAGCTTGGGGAAGTAAGTTCTCAGAGATCACATGATAAGTGTCTTTAAGGAGATGAGATCAAGTTCACTGTGTATAGTTTGCAGATTATCTTCTCTCCTATTTGGGAGGAGTGGGGAATGGGATGGGGGAAAGAATTGGGACATTTTCTCTTCCTCAGTCTTTTAGTACTTCTTCTATTTTCTATGATCTTTCAAATACGCACGTGACAAGAGTCACATCTGTCACTTTTTTTGGACCCAAGCATGTATGTCATCTTGAGCATGGGACTTGAAGTCTCTAGGGATAGTTAGGTGCTTTCTTAGTATCTCTTTATTTCTGTTGGGTGCTTGCATTCTGTTAGCAATTTGTGTTCTGTCAGGACCAGTGTAATGGTCACTCTTTGTCAAGAAAATAAAAACAAAGTGACAATAAAGCACTTCTGCTTTTTTTATTTTTCTGCTGATATCCTCATCCCATCAACCCTAAGGAAAGGTTCTGTCCCTTCTTTGATCACTCTTTTATTTCTAATATTGCATAAAAACCAACGAAAATACACATCCCTCCCCCAAAAAATGGTTTTGAGTATCTTCCCTCATCAACCTCTGCATTCCACACACTATTTTTACAGGCCTGTGTTACATATTGTTATCTGGCCTTGCTTTTATCTCTTGTACATTTCTTCTAAGGAAGGTCCAGAATTTACGAATACTTTCAAAGGACCAGATTCATCAATTAGTTTCTCTCTCTCTCTCTCTCTCTCTCTCTCTCTCTCTTTCTCTCTCTCTCTCTCTGTCTCTCTGTCTCTCTCTCTCTCTCTCTCTCACACACACACACACACACACACACACACACAAACACAGAGTCAAACCTTAACTTTGGTGGGAGTAACATTCCTAGAATTCAAAAATATGAATGTTGATACATTGAGCATATGAGAGATAAAAGGTTAGATTCCTGCAACAATAAAAAACTATGATTTTTCACTAGAGATTGCTGAAAATACTTTTTTTCTACTTACAATTCTTCCTAACAAAAGATTAACGCTGATCATATGCAGTTTTCCCAACACAGTAACCATGAAATAACCCATAAAAAGCAGGGAAGAGGAAAGAAAACACAAGGCAAGATGAGGAGAGACAGGGTCAATAATGTCAGAAGGAATCCCCAGGTAAAAAAGGGGAAAGGGCCTATTTGCCATCTCTATTTTTCCTTTTGGTTCTATGTTTCAACTGTTCCCAGATGAAAAACACATGCCTTAGCTCCACAACTCCATGCTGCACTGGCTAGGAAACCTGGCAAGTGGCAGGGCTGATGATCATTTCATTTACCCACAAACAACCACTTTTCTATTTTTCTAGTTCCCTTCTAGTGCTCTAAAGAGATTACTTTAGTACTTTCTGGAATGGATTCATGAACACTTTCATAAACACTTTCCTCCTTTATTCGGATATAAACTTGCATGCATTGTGCCTCTCATTTTTCCTCTCTACTGCACATAGCCACAAATGTGCACAGTTATCAACAGCAAAGTGAAAATGAGATTACTAATAAAATCACCAATTGCTTTAAGTCTCAAAAGTTAAACCCATGAATGTTGAGAATTGGCTATGTATGTATGTATGTATGTATGTATGTATGTGTACACACACACATATACAAACACGTAGTTAGATATAGATTGATGTACATATATATTAATCTATAAGACAAAGAAAATAGAGATAAGATTATATTACCATAATATTATGCCATAAGACAAGATTACCTTACAATAACCTTTCTGCATCAATTGGCTTCCCTGGTCCTTCTACTGTGTTAAAATCTAAGGTGCTTGATGAGTTCCCAGTGTATTCACATTGGTCTCTTCTGACAAATCCAATTTTCTCTCCTCATTGGAATTGTTTCCATTTATGTCTTCAGAATTTCTTTTTTTTTTTTAGCATCTTCCATCCCTCCTGAACTGACTTCCTCTGAATGTTTTATTCCTAGGTGTGCTCCACTTGAGATATGAGATTGCACAATTTAGTCCGGTTGGACTATGCCCAACACGAACTATGACAAACTCTAGAACGAAATGAATACTTTCCCCCAAGGTTCCCATCATTTCTATCCCAACAGCCAGTTTCCCCTTGTTAGTGAGAATCAATACTAGAATGGAATTTCTTCATGTTCTTTCCTCTCCCTTTGAAGGATGAGACTATCTCTGGGGCAAGTTAAGAAATTATTAGCTATGATGCTCTCAGAAGAAAGAGAACTCCTGCAGATGTCTGGATAACTGTAGTTTCCAATCACTACCATGCTTCTGTGTCAGACTAGTGATTCCCCACCCCCAAAACCAAAACAAAACTGCTCATCTATATCTGTTCAGGTAGTCTATAATGTACTTCAATGACAAAAATCACTTACATATCTCTTTCTTTTGACTTTTAACCCAACATTCTCTGTCATGCTTCCTTGTTTTTTTTCCCTAGATTTCCTCACATGGATATGTTTTATTAATTTACTGTTCTTCCTTCTCTCCTCCCCACCATTTTGTACCTATCTTTTTTCTTTGAATAAAATATACCCATCTATACTTAGAAAATCCTATAGAATCAAGTAAAAAATTACTTGCAATAATAAACACATTTAGCAAAGTTACAGGATGTAAAATAAACTCACATAAATATTGGCATTTCTATAATTACTAATAAAATCCAACAGCAAGAAATAGAAAAAGAAATTCCATTTAAATCATCTGTTGATCTTATAAAATATTTGGAAACCTACCTGCCAAAATGAACCCAGGAATTATAGGAACACAATTACAAAACACTCTTCACAGAAATAAAGTCAGATCTAAATAATTGGAAAATGATCAGTTGCTCATGGGTAGAGCAAGCTAATATAATAAACATTGCAGTTCTCTCTAAATTAATTTATTTGTTCAGTACCATACCAATCAAAATACCAAAAAATTATTTCATAGAGGTAGAAAAAAACAGTAACAAAATTCACTTGAAAGAATAAAAGGTCTAGAATATCAAGGGAATTAATGAAAAGAAATTCAAGGGAAGGTGGCCTAGCTGTACCAGATCTTAAAATGTATTATAAAGCAGGTACTGGTTAAGAAATGTAGTGGTGGATCAGTGGAATAGGTTAGATATTTAAGACACAATTGTTAATGACCATAGTAATCTATTATTTGATAAATACAAGGACTCCAGTTCTTATCCAAGGATAAGAACTCACCATTTAACAAAAACTGATGAGAAAACTGGAAAATAATATGGCAGAAACTAGGCGTAGATCAGCATCTTGTATCCAATACCAAGTTAAAGTCAAAATGGGTATATGATTTAGATATAAAGACTGATACTATAAGCAAACTAAGAGAGCAAGGAATAGTTTACCTGTCAGCTCTATGCAGAAGAGAAGAATTTATGACCAAACAATATAGAGAACATTGTGAAATGCAAAATGATTCATTGTGATTACATTAAATTGAAAAGGTTTTGCAAAAACAAAGTCAATGCAACCAAGATTAGAAGAGAAGCAGAAAGCTGGGGAACAATTTTTATAGCTTGTGTCTCTGATAAAGGCCTCTTTACTAAAATATACTGAGAGCTGAGTCAAATTTATAAGAATACAAGTCATTCACTAATTGATTAATGATCAAAGGATATGAACTGGTAGTTTTCAGATGAAGAAATTAAAACTTTTTATAGTCATATGAAAATATACTCTAAATCACTGTTGATTAGAGAAAGGCAAATCAAAATGACCCTGAGATACCATATCACACCTATCAGATTGGCTTATATGACAAAACAGAAAAATGACAAATGTTGGAGAATATGTTGGAAAATTGGAACACTAATTCACTGTTTGTGGAGCTGATCCAATCACTCTGAAGAGCAACTTGGAACTATGCCCAAAGGGCTATAAAACTGTGCATACCTTTTGACCCAGTAAAACCACTTCTAGGTCTGTATCCCAAAGAGATCATAAAAAAGGGAAAAGGACCCATATGGACAAAATTATTTTTGCAGCTCTTTTTATGGTGGCAAAGAATTATAAATTGAGGGGATGCCCATCAGTTGAAGAATGACTGAGCAAGTTATACTATATGAATATAATGGAATACTATTAAGTGATAAGAAATGATGAGCAGGGCAGACTTCAGGAAAACCTAGAAAGACGTATGTAAACTGATGCTGAGTGAAGTAAGCAGAACCAGGAGAACATTCAGTAACAGCCACATTGTGACCTTGATAGACTTAGCTCTTCTCAGCAATTGAAGGACCTAAGACAACTCCAAAAGACTCATGATGGAAAATGCTGTCCACTTCCAGAGAGAGAACTTCGGAGTTTGAATGCAGTTGGAAGCATACTATTTGCCTTCCTTTCCTTTTCTTTCTTTCTTTCTTTTTTTTTGTGGTTCCTCCCATTCATTCTAATCCTTCATAATATCATGACTAATGTGAAAATTTGCTTAACATGAATATATAAGTAGATCCTATATCACATCACATGCTGTCTTGAAAAGCGGAGGAGAGGAAGCAGGAGAAATTTAAAACTCAAAATCTTATGGAAGTGAATGCTGAAAACCAATAATAAATAAATTCTACATAAAAAAATAAAGTATACCCTTCTAGAGCCATAGACTAATCATAAATTTCACTGTACCAAGACTCAGTGATATATATTTATATTTGCCCTATTACATTAGGACAAGGGTTCTTACCGTGTATGTGTGTGTGTGTGTGTGTGTGTGTGTGTGTGTTTGAAATGAACTCCTTTGTCTGTCTGGTGAAACCTATGGACCTCTTCTCAGAATAATAATATTTTTAGATGCGTAAAATAAAATAAATAGCATTCCAAAGGAAACCAATGACACTGATATCAACATATTAAAAGAAATATATTTTCATGGACTTAAGTTTAAGGACTCCTATGTCAGGACCTACAATTCTTTATTATATAAAGTGTGGATATATGTATGGATATATTTGAGGTCATGGGTTTTGCTACTAGCTACTTTCCTGGGTTTTGCTACATGTGAATATTTGGGTATTCCACTTGCTGATCCACTTCCTTCTTTGTGGATATTCTCTATAGTCTCTAATGTGGGGAATTTACATAAGCAATCTTACAATGTTTAGTCTTGGATGGTACAGTGGATAGAGTGGTGGACTTGGAGTCATCAAGACCTGAGATCAAATCCAGGTTCAGAGGCTGTTTATTTCATTTTCCACACCTGGAGATCATAACAGCACCTACACTGCCTGGTTTTTGTGAGGATCAAAGGAAAACACATCATAAAACAATTAGCATTTGTCTGGCACATGATAGGCACTTAACAAAAGCTTGTTCCCTTCTCTCACCTTCACTTTTTCATTCTTTGAAATTTAAATATGTTGTTTTGAAGAAGATCCTTTCTCTAGCATAGATGAAGCTAAATGTACTATAAGGGACCTTCTGGTCCTGTGGTACTAGAGGATTTTATATGGGTGTTAATTCTCTCACAATACTGTAACAGAGCTTACACAGAAAAAAAAAAAAAAACTGAGTAATTTCTCAACAGCAACAACAGCAACAAATGTGGCACTAGTTGTTTCAGGCATTGTCATGATCCCAATTAAGAATCCATATAATCTGTTAAGATAATTAGAATGACCAGCTTGGCTATTTCATTTTATGTGTATACAAGTGGCTTTATTAGACATATGAGGGATAGAGGCTGTAAGAAAATAAAGCCAACACCTACTGAGAGATGTGGCTCAGCACGCTGTCCCCTGGTGTCAGATTGTTTCCCAATGATTCAACATTAAAAAAAAAAAAAGTTTGAATTGCTATTTCAAGCCTTTAATCTGTGTTTAATGGGGATTATACAAATTGATGTGAAAATCCCTACTCAGAAGAGACAAGTTAATGCTGCACAAATGAGGAAGATATCTCTGGCCCTGGAGGGTTTTCAGACAGATTTTGATTAGCTTTCAAAGCTAAATTTTTCAAAAATAAACTTAAAGCTTTTTCAGGACTCTGGATATCAAGCCTTTCCATTTTATCAAAAAAACTGAAACTCAAAGAGTTTCAAGTGACTTACTGAAGGACAATCAGGTAGTACCTGAACAGGTCTTCTAACTTCCAGTACCAAGAAGTTTCACTTTATCACACTTAAAGCATGACTTATAGGCAATTTTTTTATTGTCAATTCTGGGTTTAGGCATGTTACTTAAAATTTCTGGTCTACGGGAAATTTTACAGGACCATATATAAGTTACAAAACAGTTGCATCTCTATATTCATTGACAGATGGAGTTTCGTTACCTACAATTCTGTAACCCAATGAAATCAAATTTTTTGATTTGATTTGAAATAAAAAAATGAAGGCCAAAATTCTCTCTGTCTTTCTGTCTCTGTCTCTCCTCCTCTCTCTCTCTCCACATGTATAAATTGAGGTGGGCAGGAAAAAGAGAGACAGAGACACAGAATATAATGGTAACTTAAATGGGAAGATCTTTCCCATTTATTAATAAACCCATGTAACCTGCCTGGGTCACATGTAAGCTTGAATCTGTGGAGGGAGGAGTTTGCTGAAGGGGTGGAGCAGGAAGGGTAGAAGAGGAAGAGGCAGAGCTAGAGTAGAGCTAAGAGGAAATTGATCACAGCAGTCAGAACTGAAAGATGAAGGCAAGCCTGCATCTGACTGTGAGTGAGAGAAGGGCATTTTGTTTAAGGGAGCCTGTTTGTGATTTGTTTAAGGAAGCTGGTTTGTGGGAAGCCTAGCAGAGGGAATGCTTGGGGCTAGTATTGTTCTCTGCATTGTTATTGTGTATGCATTATGATGGATTTGACTTTCTGGTGTTGGAATAAATATTTTGGTTTTATCTTCTATATGTAGAGTCTATGATATTTCGCGATTCAGAATTGTGCCTGCATATTCATGACTGCTATAGGTACTGTAAATATCACATTGGTGCTACACAGAGACAAAGTTGTTTACCTCATTCTGACTACATTTTCATCTTGTAAAATGGAACCCCTTTCTTAGTTGAGTGTATTTTGTATCTTGTAGTGGATATAAAATTTGGAGTGGGCTTATGAAAGAAATGAGGCTTTAAGGAGCTCATTTGCATTTGAATAGCCCAGGAGAGTAACTGACCTGTTACCGGTGATAATGTTTAATATAAAATTTTGGAATAATCTCTTTGTTCTCTCTGAAGTAAACTCAGAGAGTGCCTTTCCTATGTCAGCAAAAGCCAGCCAAGGCCGACTCTACACTCCTTAAGGAGACCTTTAACCTAAGACACTATATCTTGAATAATGAGACTTTCCTTTGAATCTTATTATCTGTAGACACATACTATGTTATGGCATATTAATGGTAAAGAAAATATTGACATCTTAGGTCGTAATTTCTATTGAACATTGTTTACCCTTTTCTATGTCAATTATCTGTTTAGGGGAGGAAGCCTGCCACTTACTAGTGGTGGGGTTTCTTTCCTTATCACCGAGACATATGCTTACCCAGCCTGAAATCCCAAGGCCTGACCAACATTGCTTTGTTAATTGTCCAGTCTTACTGAATTTATGGTTTGCTTAATTAGGAGAGTTTCTTTCTCACGGCAAAATGTATATAAGCCAGAAGATTTCTGCACTGGGTAGCCAGAACATTTCTGGCTCCATAATGCATTATGTTACCATTGTCTTTAATAGGGAATTGATTAATTAATTAATTAAATCACAAAATGTATGCATTTAGCCATGTTGCCTTTTCTCTAATCAAGTTTTCAGGTTAACACCGGACACAACAAATTTTCCCCTAGTCCATAGCTGACCTCTCTACTTTTTTTTTTTCAACCTACTTTTTGCATTGATGAAAGAGATTTAGAGATGAAAAAGACTGGAGTACCTTGAATCCCAGACTTCCTTGGTGACTATTGAGTAATTAGTCACTCTCTCATTATGACCTAGCATACAAAGGTGAAGATTTAGGAACTGTACCGGATAATCACCATATATTAAGGGGAGATTTCTCACTGAGGAGTCCTAGCCCTTTGCCAAGAAGAGTTGTTGAAAGAAAACTTAAAAGCCCTTGGTTTCCCCAGTTCTTCTATATTCTGTCTGTGAGGTGGCTTGCCTCAGAATCAAGGTTCCAGTCGAATCAAACCGGAGTGGTTTCTGCCAGTTCAAAGTCAAGCATTTCTTTTCTTAACAAAAGAGCATGGTGTTAGAAGACGAGATGTGAGTTGTATGAAAGTGAGACTGGTAGTGTAGGTAGAAGCAGCCAACTTAAGGAGTAAACAGATGATTTGAGAATGAAACTATTGTTCTAATCAGATATGAGGAGTGAGAAGACTCATTGCTGAAACACCCCACCCCCTCAAACCTCCCACTACAAACCTCAAGATGGTAGTTTTCCTTTCCCCATGGGCTTAGTCAAGGAAGTCCAGAGGCCTTTCTTTCCAGTATGTTTACAGAACAAGGAAAGTCAATTTGTTTTTCTTCAATTAAACATTGTCCTTATAGATAAATAAATGAATGGATAGATACGTAAACAACTAAATAAATGAATAAATAGATAAGCAGTGTTAACCAAAGTTCCTTGTTTATCAGGATGTTCGTTTTTGTAAATGCAATTTAAGAGAAGCACAGGGAGAAGGAAGATTTAGTACTAAAGTGTCTTGGCAGCTCTGTCTCTGGCTGAGGTTTTCAAGCTCAGAGAGAAAGAATTACAGACACGTTGATTACTTCTCAGAGAAGATACGGAACTCTATACTGGGTAACCCATCTAAGGAATGCATCAGCAGTGGGAGGATGAGGGGTTGGGGGGAGAGATAATAAGTAGGAATGGTTGAATAGTCCTACTCATAATCCCACCCTCCTCCACCCCTGGAACATAATGTAAATTCACAAAAGACCTATAATTTCACCTGTTTAGGGAGTTCCCAAGACTCTCATTGAGGAGTCTCTTGCCTCTTATTACTGTACTTTTCTTATAGATAACAATGTTATTTAAGGATTTGGAAACTGATTTGAGCTGATATACTGTGACTTCCCCCAACACCCAAATCCAGTAGAGTTGGTGCAATTAATATAATGTTTTAAATACAATTTAAATACAAGTATTCCAAAAGCTTTTAGTGAAGTTTTAATTATTTAAGTTATTCTTAAACTATTAAAGTTAAGAACCTCACTAAGACTTTTAGAACAACTTGTAGTGTTTTTTAAGTTTGTCAAAGAATTTATGTGAATTAATTTTCATTTTATCCTTACAGGACTTAGAGAAAGGTATGGTGACTTGCCTAGAGTTACTCAGCTAGTTGTCAGAGGTAGACTTCAAGCCCAAGTTTTTCTGCCTGTGGCTCCAGCATTATACCCATTATTCTATGTTGGATCTCCATAGACTTACTATTATATATACATCACTTCACATAGGTATAGTGTGTATAAAACTGAGAATGATAAAGTGAGGTTGTCATTGCTTACTGTATCACCAAAATTAACTGGAACAAGTATATGGAAAAACAATACTTTGCCATGCATGAAAAACAAAGAAGAAATAGAGTCATTTAAAACCCTTTCCCTGTCCCATCCCTCCAGATAGAAGATGTGTTGAGTACACCAAGAAAGGAAAAGAACTCCAAAGGGAACATTCCATAAAAATTGGAAAGACCAAAGGAAAGATAATTATTCACATATATTTGTCTGATACAAGAGGTAGAATTTCATCATTCATTTTGGATGTGTTTAGTGTTCAGGAAGTGTGATCCCCCTCCCCCTCACCTTTCCATGTGTAGAAGTTAACGTGAACACAGTGCTCTGGTGGCATGGATTGTCCACTGTCTTTGGAATACTTAGAAGATGGAAAGTGACTAGCAAAATGCTGCCAGTTTCAAGAGAGGAAATATGCTAGATTTAATGAGTTAATCACCTAGCAAATATTTTTGGAAATTCTCCTTTCTAGTTCTCCAGATGATCTGGAATCTAGGTTTCTTCTCTATTTTTATGCATAGATGCTCTCCTTGCATTTCTTACACAAATGTGGCCTAACTTTCTGAGGAAAGAAGCGTTTTTGTAATGTTCTGCAACACTGAAGGATATGACCCAACAAAAGCTGCCATGATTTTCTCCAGCTGTCTATTGGCATTTCTGCCAACAGTTTTAATTACTCCAATTAACAAAGTCTCCAAATTTTTTTTCTTGGACAGTAGGGGAAAGTGAGAAAATGGAGCCATGTGGAAGAAATAAAGCATTTGAAATAAAAGGAAAAAAAAGAAATACAACTTCTGATTTTAGAAAACAGAAAACCTCAGGATTATTAGAATATATTAAGCAATGACAATAATTCTTTCAATGTTAAAACACCTCTACAAAAGAATATCTTGAGCAATGCTAAATGGCATGGAGATGATCTTGAATTCTCAAATGCTGTGAATATTAGCTGAGCACAAGCTCTGGCAGATTTTGCCATACTGGAGAACTTTGAGTATAGTCCTGGCAATAGACAAGGCTACTTTCTAAAGGCTAGCTTGGCTAAATCCAGAAAAGAAAGGTCCATCATCAATAAGTTGAAAACTTGGAGATGAAAGTTTTAAAAAAAATTATTTTATCATTTTTTTCCAATTTATAAAAATTCACTTTCCCTTTAAGGTAGCTAGATGATGAAGTGGAGAGAGTGCTGAGCCTGGATTCAGAAAGACAAGTTCAAATTTGGTCATGGATACTTCCTAGCTGTGTGACACTTCCATTTGTGTCACTTTCCTCAACCATAAAATGAGGAATTCTAAGCACCTGCCTCACATGAAACATCTCCCTAAAGTGCTTAGCACACTGCCTGACACAAAGTAGGTGCTTAATAAAAGTGTTTTCCTTTTTCATCCTTTTTTTGCATTCTTTCCTTCTCTCACAATTGAACAATCGCACTAATAAATAAAGGGATAGATAATGAGCTAACTAAAAAAAATAAACCCCAATAACTAATATGCATAGTCAAGGAAAGCAAATTCTCTTACTGACTATATCCAAAAATGTCTGCCTCATTCTGTATTTTGAGTTCATGACCTCTGTCAGGATATGATGAGCGTGCTTCACTATTAGTCCTCTGGAATCCAATTTGGTTACTGCATGCATCAGATTTCTATAATCTTTTACAGCTGCTTTTCCTTAATGTGTTGTCTGTATATGAGTAGTTCTGTTGTTTCTCACTTTACCCTGCATTAGCTCATAATTTTGTTGTTGAGTGCTTCCAGTCATGTCCAACTCTTCCAAAATCCATTTGGAATTTTCTTGGGAAAGATACCTGAGTGGTTACCATTTCCTTCTGCAATTTATTTTATAAATGAGGAAGTGGAGGCAAACAGGGTTTAGTGACTTGCCCAGAGTTACACAACTAGTTAATGTCTGGGGCCAGATTTGAACTCTGGAAATGAGTCTTCCTGACTCCAGACTTGGTGCTTAGATGATAGGGATCTACTCAATTTCCTCTGAAGCTGTATATTTTGCAATTTGTTATGACATAAAAATATTCCAAAAATTCACATATTATTTATTTCCTCATTTCCTTATCAATAAATAATAAAAAAATAAATCCTACTTTTAAGGTAGTTGTGAAGAGAAAATTAAAGTGCTTTGAAAACTTTAAAACACTGTATAAATATAGTCATTATTAGGAATTATCAGCAATTATATTGATGAATCCAAGGATATGTACAAACTGGTAATGCTTTGACCATAGTCCAAGGCTTGACAATTCATTAATATGTTTTCCTGTGGGTTTTCCAACATTTAATAACTTCCTCTTCTGTCATCTTTGCTAATAGGATAGCAGAATCTCAAAGTAGCTTTAATTTACATATGTCTAATTATTAGTGATTTACATTTTTCATTTAGTTATTCATAGCTTGGTTGTTAATAATTTTTTCCCCCTACAGATTGCTAATAACTTAGGTTTCTTCCTTTGAAAACTGCCTGTTCATATCTTTTGACCACTTATCTATGGGGGAATAGCTCTTTTATTTTTTTCTTATAAATTTGAACCAGTTCCTTATATGCTTTTACATCTATATAAGACCTTCATTGTAAAAGCTAGTTGTAAATATTTTCCCCAGTTATCTGTTTCCCTTCTAATCTTAGCTGCATTAGTTATGTATATATAAAATTTATGTATTAAAAACTGTGCTTTTAGTCTTCTTTGATTCTCTCCACCCTTGTGTGGTCATGAATTCCTTTTCATCCATAGATCAGAAAGATAATTTCTTTCTTGCTCCTCTAATTTGTGTATTATGTGACATTTTTATATCTAAGTCATTTGTAACTTATCTTGTATGTGGGGAGAGATACTGGTTTGGGTCTAGTTTCTAATATAATACTTTCAAGTTTTTCTAACAGTTTTTGTCAAATAGCGAATTCCTATTTTAGAATTGGTGTGTTTGGGTTTATTGAATACTATGGTACTTTATTCACTAATTTCTGTAGGTTGTGTACCTAATCTTATCTGGTGATCAACACCCCTGTTTCTTAACCAGTACCAAATTATATTGATGATCATGGCTTTGAGGTATAATTTGAGTTCTGGTACTGCTAGACTTCCTATCTATTTTTTTCTTACTTTCTTTGAGATTCTTGATATTCTATTACTCCAGATTAATTTTGTTACTTATTTTTTCTACCTACAGAAAACAACCCTTTGGTAGTTTGGTGCTACATTGAATAAGTAAATTAATTTGGGTAGTATCATCATTTTTATTATATTGGTACAAGCCACCTGCAAGCAATGTGATCTTTTTTAATTATTTAGATTTATTTTTATTTCTCTAGAGAGTGTTTTTTTTTTAGTTCTATTTATATAGTTCCTGGATGTTTCTTGGTAGATAAGATCCCAAATTTTATTTTTTACATTTTGTAAATTTTATACATTTCTGCAGTTATTTTGAAAGGAATTTGCTTTTCAACCTCTACCTACTTGGTTTTGATGATAAAATATAGTAATTTTAATAAATTTATTTTATATACTGCAACTTTACTGAATTTACTGTTTTAATTAATTTTTGCCTACTTAAGGTTCTCTTTGTAAATTATTGTATCTTTTACAAAAAAAGTGATATTTTGTTTGATACTTCCTCATGCTTATTCTCTTGATTTCTCTTTTCATATTGCCACAGGTAGCATCTATATCATTATGTTAAATTGTGTGGGCAATAACTGACATTTTTATTGTAACTCTGAACTTGCAGGAAAAGTCTCTAGTTTTTCTCAATTACATACTATATTTGTTACTGGTTTTAGATAGATATTGTTGATTATATTAAGGAAAAGTTCCTTTATTCAAATACTTCTTGGTGCTGTTAACAGAAATGAGTGATTTTATTTTAAGCCTATTCAAACATTTTGTCTCGTAGCTTCTTTCTTGTTTGTTGTTTGGTTAGATTTGCAAAATGTGAAAAGGGTTCACCTATTATTAATGTCTTATATTTACCCTTACTACTCCATCAACTTTTCCTTAAATATTTAGATGCTTTGTTATTTGATGCATATATACTAGGTATCGCTATTGATTCATTAGCTATGGTGTCTTTAAGGATAAAGCAATTTTCATACTCTTTTCTTCATGTCCTTTTACTTGCTTCCCCAGTGTCACAAATGAGAGTCTTAATCTCATTATTAAGTCTTAATCAAATCACAATTGTCCCAAATACAAAGTTTTATGGATTTTATAGATTGAACAAACAAGGAAACCTTCACTAAGTTTACCAAAGATTTGCTACTAGCAAAAGCTAAAACTAAAAACAAAGAAAATTAGTTTTCTGTCTTGGATGGAAATCTGGTCCATACAAAGCTTTCCAAACAACATGGGGTCCCTCCCAGGGGGATATGAGCCTTGGTGTTGAATTGGCATTGCCCTTTCACTCTCAGAGGAGAAAACTGTCCTGGGAGAAAACTTTTGATAACTCTCTCAGCTCTTAAGGCTACTCAGTTGGAGTCTGGATACAATATTCTAATTGTATGTTTTTCCAAATGGATCACCAAAATTTCTCCAAGGATCTCTGTACTATAAGTACTATAGATCCATCTATTTAGAACTCCAGGCAAATTTCCCTTGGGTCCTTATTCCAAAAAGGACTTGAAAATTTCCCCCAATGGATCCTTGCCACTGCAAAAGTAATCCAAATGGAATTGTAAACTCACCCAACAGGACAAGTATGCTCAATTTGAGAAATAACAAAGAAAATCAAACACTTAAAATGTTGCTTTCACAGAATTCTCATCTTTTTATGAAGTTCTGGACTATCTGGAGGATAGTTTATTCTTCCTCTTTTAAAAAATCTGATGCATTTTTAGACCTTTAATAGTAGCGAAGGATCTAGAGTCTTCTAAGATGTAATTGCCACCATCTTCCCATCATTCCTATAATGAATATTTTGGCCATGGAGGTCTAAAAAACAAAGAAAAAACCCATCCCAAACAATTCTTAGTTCTCTGTGGCTTTCTTTTTGCCTCTTTAGTGGTGGATACTGCCTGGTAAAAAAGATTTTAGGGAGTTCTGAGAAGCACAGTTTTTAGAGCATATATAATCATTACATCTTGGTAATCTAAATGTGAGAGTCCTGGGTGATAACCAAAAAATTTAGGTACAAATGGAGGAAGCAAAGAACATTTCTACTGATATTCTTACTTTAAATGGAGCCAGAAGATATAAAAAAAAGTTAGCTGCAGCAAAATGAAAGCATGTGTTTCTGTGCCAAGAAGCCACTAATGGCTCCTTGTGGGAGAGAATAGGTACATACATCAGCTTAACTTCCCCTTGGTCCCAAATCTGCTCTTCTCTTAAGATTACAAAGACCACAACTAATGGAATAAAAATTAGAATGGAAAGAGGAAACTGGGGGAAAGCTGTTTTAAAGCAATTTCCTCTGATAAATGTTTCATTTTTCAATTATGCAGAGAACTGAGTCAAGTTTACCGAAATGAAAGCTATTCCCCAATTGATAATCAAAGGATGAACAGTTTTCAAAAGAAAGAAATCAGAGCCGTCAGTAGTTACATGAAAAAATGCTCTAAATCACTATTGATTAAAGAAATACAACTTTGAGTTACCACTTCACACCTCAGATTGACTAATATGACAGAAAAGGAAAAATAACAAATGCTGGAGGAGAAATGGAACGACTGGGACACTAATGTGCTATTGGTAGAGTTGTGAATTACTTCAACCATTCTGGAGTACAATTTGGAACTATATTCAAAGAGCTATAAAATTGTGCAAACCCTTTGATTGAGTAATACTACTACTAGACTTGAATCCCAAAGAGATCAAAGTAAAGGGGAGAAGGACTTATTTGTACAAAAATATTTATAGCAATTCTTTTTTTGTGGTAGCAAAGAATTAGAAAGTGAGGGTATGTCCATCAACTGGGGAATGGTTGAACAAGTTGTAGTATATGATTGTGATGGAATACTACTCTGTTAATGACAAGCAGGATAGTTTCAGAAAAAAGACCTGGAGAGACATATAAATTTGTGAAAACTGAAGTAACCAGAACCGGGGGAGTATCATACCCAACCCTAGTAATATTGTAAGTATCATCAACTGTAAAAGACTTAGGCTACTCAGATCAAGACAATGATTCAAGACAATTCTGAAGGACTTATGATAAAAAATACTATCCACTTCCAGAGAGAAATCTGATAACTCTGAGTACAAATTGAAGCATACTTTTCTTACTTTCTTTTTCTTTTCTTATGTGTCTGCTTTATTTTGCAGCATGGCTAATAGGGAAATATATTTTGAATGATTTTATATGTGTACTCAATATCATAATTCTTGCCCTCTCAACAGGTGTTGGAGGGATGAGAAGGAAGAAAATTTGGGACTTAAAATTTTTAAAATAAACATTGAATTTTTTACATGTAATTGGGAAATATTTAATAAAATAAAAATATATTTAAAAAAGATCATGAAAGCAAAGTGAAAAAAAGCTCTCCCATTCTCCCCATCAAAACAATTGAGGAGATCATTTTGACTAATTTCTTAGACAAGGATGGAGCACTAACTTCTCCAACAAAAGCTATCTTCTCAAAAGATTCAGCAAAGCAAATGTTCTTGTGGGCCACCCAAGAAACTGAACTGCAACAAAAAGATGTCATTCATCCTCTTACAAAGTTGTCAATAGACATAATCACATTTGAAAAAGAGGTAGATATGGACAATCAAAGGTTCCAAATAAGTTTTTTAAGGAGCTTACTTTATAAACCCTCTCTCCATGCTCACTTTATAGGTTTAAAATATATTTAGGAAGTCTATAAGCAAGAAAGAAAATAGGTCAATTGTTTAGCAAGAATATGTAGTGGACAACCAAAATACTGTACAGGTATAACAACAAGGTCCCTGGCACAGGAGGGCCTGCTGTACAGATTCTTAGATCTGTTTTTCTAAAAGGAAAGCAACTTTTGAGGGATCAACAATCTACTTTAATCAAGTACATATATCATTCACTTAGTTCAGGGGGAAAAGTCAACACTCTGAACTTTAGAGAAAATACTAACAGAAATTACAAGCAGAAATTGCAAACAAAAAGACCCACAGACAGGACTTCAAAATGCCTGACTATTGACAGTAAATATATAGTT
Source organism: Notamacropus eugenii (assembly GCF_028372415.1). Classification (NCBI taxonomy): domain Eukaryota; kingdom Metazoa; phylum Chordata; class Mammalia; order Diprotodontia; family Macropodidae; genus Notamacropus; species Notamacropus eugenii. The sequence goes on from NC_092876.1 coordinate 395,602,167, forward strand.
ACCAGAGAGAGAAGCACCAACATCTGGGTTTTCAAAACCAGGGGCTCCTTAGTGGCTACCCAGAGTCTCATCCAGTACATAAACCTTCTTCCAAAAAATAAGTCCCAAAGCAAACCCTCACCTCACTTTTCAGGGCTGGAGAGCAAGACCCTCTTGACCCAGTGCCTCATTAGAAATTAACAAAAGGTATCTGAGATCTATTAATGGGTGGGAAAGATCTTTAACTCTTAACCTTACATTAATATTACAACAGGTTATCCACAGATGTTAAAGGTATTAGGAAAAGCTCTCCATTGTTTTGAGTAGATTGAGTAGATTGTGGAGAACTTATAAGAAGGTATGGACCAGAAGCACAGGGTGAAAAAATGTGTATTGGTTTCAGTGATGATTTACATAAGGAATACCAACACCAGTGAGATCAATGGGTCCAATCAGATGGGTTTTTCCTCCTTTTCATTCAAGAAAGTTCTTTTACAATGGCCATCTTTCATTGAGCATATCATGAGTAGCTCCTCTTCACATCACAGACTACATTCAGTCACAGTGAAACACCATCTCAAAAGCAGTTAGAAGGAAACACTTTTATCTAATTGGCAATAGGATTATTTAAAAAGAAATAACTTTAAAGCATGGAAAATTTTTGGATTTGACATCTGAACTCTCTGAGAGAGAAAGAGGAGGGAAAGGAAGCTGAATTAAGTCACTTAACTGTCTTCAGATGTTCCAGAGAGGATTTCTCGAAGTCTTAGTCTTTCTACCCACAGTCTACTGGGGTCCAGATACATGGAGATGGAAGCATCTACTGGAGTGCTGGAAGTCCAGTTAGTTGCCTAAATGCCTCATAGTCTCCCACATCAACCTCCATTCCATCTCCTCTCTCTCCCATGTTTATCTTTCTTGATTCACATCCCAAACATCAGAAACAGTTAAAAATGACAAGTCCCTATGCTGCCACCAGCTGTTAGTTCATGTACTAAGGTCACCTTGCTCATATCTACTTTGCTTCTCAAGATGATTCCTTTTTATTTATTTTTTTAAAGTACAACAGCATCCTTGCTTATTGTTGGAATAACTTTATTTTTTAAAATTAATTTATTTATTTTTTGTTTTCAACATTCATTGCCACAAGATTTTGAGCTCCAAATTTTCTCCCCATCTCTGCTCTCTGCCCACCCCAAGACAGTGTGCATTCTGATTACTCCTTCCCCCCATCTGCCCTCCCTTCTACCACACCCCTCTCTTCTCTTATCCCCTTCTCCTTTATTTTCTTGTAGGGCAAGATAGATTTCTATACCCCATTGCCTGCATATCTTATCTCTCAGTTGCATGTTAAAACAATTTTTAACATTTCATTTTTAAAACTTTGAGTTCTGACTTCTGTTCCTTTCTCCCTCCCCACTCATCCCCATTGGGAAGGCAAGAAATTCTATACATGTTATACATGTGTAGTTATGCAAAAGACTTCTATAAAAGTCATGTTGTGAAAGACTAACAATATTTCCCTCCATCTTACCCTGCCCCCATTTATTCTATTCTCTCTTTTGACCCTATCCCTCCCCAAAAATGTTTACTTCTAATTACTACTTTATCCCATTTACCCTCCCTTCTATCATTCCCCCCACACCCTGCTTATCCCCTTCTCCCCTACTTTCCTGAAGTGTAAGATAGATTTTCATAGCAAATTGAGTATGCATGTTATTCCCTCCTTAAGCCAAATGTGACAAGAGTAAGGTTCAGTTTTTTCCTCTTCCCCTCCAATGATTCTTTTTTAGTGATGAAAATTACATTATCACTTTAAGGCTCAGAGACTTTCTTCCATCTACAGATCATGCTAAATCAAAAGATTTCATTTTTATGAGCTGAACTTCACACATTTGAGTATAATCTTTTCTAAGAGGCATCACAAGTTATATCTACATTCAAAATACTAGGTGCTGCAATGAAATTTCTTGAAGCAATGTTGAACTGTGGCCTATGTTTGGCCAAGTCCTAGGTTAATATCTTGGACTGATCACAGAAATGGGAACTATTTAAGGCAGCTAGGAGGTTAAGTGGATAGATTTCTGAACCTAGAGTCAAGAAAACTTGAGTTCAAATCTAGCTTCAGATACTTACTAGCTATGTGATCCTGGGCAAGCCACTTAACCTCTGTCTGTCTCAGTTTCCTCATCTGTGAACTGTAAATAATAACAGCACCTACCTCCCAGGATTGTTTTGAGAACAAAATGAGATAATATTTGTAAAATGCTTTGCAAACCTGGCACTAGAGTATATGTAAAATCTAACTATTAGCCTATTGCAAAAACTGGCTACATACAAAACTGCTGTGGATTTAGGAGTAACTTCTCAGACAAGAGGTCAGAATTTTCCCTGTCAAAATGTACAATCTTCATGTCAGATATACCTTTGGCCTGAAGGAATTAAGCTCCTTCTGAAGATTGAATACTTCTCTTAAATCAAGTCCCCACCCAGAAGGTAATAAAGCAAACAAACCTCTCCATTGGCCAAGCAGGTCAATTCCAATCTTTGGAATATTTGATCATCCTCCCTTGTGATGCTAAAGATGAACTTGAGTGAAAAAGGCCATGATGAAGATAATTACATGAGTAGCATGATATAATTCAGAGACGTCAACCATTTGTGACCCATGGAACGCTCCAGAATCAGTTTAAAACATAATTGGGAAATTTTTAACAAAATTAATAAAAATGTAATAAAACATAGATAACATTGTATTTTAAAACTAAGTCGAAATGCCATCTGCAGAAATGCTTGTGTCCCCTTTGTATTTGAAGTGATCACCTCTAGTGCAGTTGATCAAACAATGTATTGGAATAAGGACTGACTTGAATTTGACTCTTCTCTAACACTTAAAAGCTACATGAAAACATAGAAGCCATTGAACCGATCAAAGTCCCTCGTAATCTGACCCCTTTTTATCTTTTGATTCTTTTCTATCTTATTCTCCTCCATGTAACCTGTGACAGATGATACTGACCTTTTTTGCTGTTTCTCTCCCTACCATAGCTTCCCAAAATGAGAGCTACCACCTCCTGTGAGGCACTGGAATGATCCAGGGGGGTGGTAGTAGTTTGAAATGACAGAATTGAAAAAGAAAACAAAATAAAACCCCAAACCCAAAAAGGGTTAAGGTAAGTAGATTTCCAGGGGACACTGAGTAATATTTTTTAACAGGGGTGACAGACCAATAAGTTTGAAAACCTCTGTGGGGCTAGACCCTTCAATGCCAAACTTCAAGCATTTCAAATGACTTTTTCTGTGTGTCTGGAACATTCTCTCTCCTCATCTCTGACTCTGACTTTTCTGGCTTCATTCAAGTTTCAGCCAAAGTCTCACCCGCTGCCAAAAAACCTCTCCTAGTCCTCCTTAGTCTTAGTCCTTTCCCTCTAAGATTGTCCCCCGCTTAACCTGTATCTGTGTCATCTGCACATAGTTGTTTACATGTTGTCTCGTAGTAGATTGTGAACTCTTGGAGACCAACAACTGTCTTTCCTCTTTCTTCCCTTCCTTCCTTCCTTCTTTTTTCTTCTTTCTTTTCTTTTTCTCTCTTTCTTCTTCCTTTCTTTTTTTTTCGTGACCCAGTGTTTAACAAAACTCTGACATATGTCTGACATATGCTAGCTGATGGACTGAACTTTAGTTTCCTCATCTGGAATTTAATATGTCTCTTGACTATGCTGACTAAAGTAGGAAATTCCCATTAAAGGAAAGAAAAAGCAAGAAAATGCTATTTTATGCAGGCAAATCATAGTGAATCCAGTCCAGAAAGTCCACCATGAGCATGTTCCAGTGTCATTTGTTGTCCCAAAATGAAGCTTCTTCTCACGATGTTATTCCTTACAATTCTGCCCAGAAAGTCTGGGTTCTGCCTCTGAAGATGTCTGTTTTGTAGCTTGTCACACTTGGGCAATTTATATATGTGTGTATATCTATCCATCTATCCATCTATCTATCTATCTATCCATCTATCTATCTATCTATCTATCTATCTATCTATCTATCTATCTATCTATCTATCTATCTATCTATCATCTATCTATCTATACATATATATAGATATCTATACATATGGCAGTATTTATGTCTATATATTTTATATTCATTCCAAATATGTCCCCCTTCTTCCTGTTTTCCCTTTTATTTCCCTTTCCCTGACCTGGCTAATGTCTTCACTTTCCTTTCTTTGCTGCCCTCAGCTAAGGCTCACTAATTCTTCCTGCTGCTTTTCTCCTGACTTTTTATTCCCCATCAACAGCCCTCTCCTCTCAATGAAGCAATTCTTCTTTCTGTGTCCACTGACTATTCTTGCTCTCCAATATTAGGGCTTCCTACTGCAGTGTGAGTACCACTGGTGCTAATGGGATAATGGAAGAGGCTAAGGGTTCCCCTTCTTTTGTGGGAGCAAAGACAGGAAGAACTATATAAGGACTAATACTTCAGTCAAGGATCTGTGATTGTGTGGGCACTCCCACAGGCTCAGGTGACATGCTTTAATAGATTGCCTTTGAGAGAGGCTACGACTGAAAAAAAATGTATGACATTGAAGACAAGCCTCTCCAAACTTAGCTACATTGGTATTTAGATGACAGACATAGAGATTATTTGTTAAGCTTTTCCAACTTTGTGGGACCTTCCAGAATGACAAATGCTTCAAGAATCCAGGTTAACCCACATGCCACAATAAAGAAACAGAGGGGAGGTCTTTAGAAGAGCATAAGACAATTTAAAGACAATTTTGACAATAGTAATCACAAGAGAAAGCTGTCAAAAACCACACTAAGTCAATATGGTAAAAAATATCAATATTTCCTAAACTTGTACATTCAGAGCTATAACAATAGAAATACAATGGCATACTCTGAACCTCAGTTTTCTCATTTGTAAAATGATGATAAGTAAGATCCCTTTCATCTATTATCCAATGATAATAGTTAATATTTATAAAGTGATCTGAAATATGTAAGCTAATTTACATACTTTATCTCATTAGATTCTCCGCATTGCTCCTATGTGAGGCAGGCAGTGGGGATATTACTGTTCTTAGTCTGAAGGTAGGGAAATTGAAGCTGAGAGGTGTTGGGTAACTTGTTTATAAATAGTAAACATTTTTCCTTAAGTATTAAAGAGTTCCAGGTTTGTCACTCTATCCTTGTCATTCCTATGATCCAGCTTCATAGAAGTATATATATATATTTAAAGTTTCTATGGAAGTTAAGTGGTATAGTTGATAGAACATTAGTCCCAGAGTCAGGAAGATTTGATTTCAAATTTGGCCTCAGACACTTACTACCTGTATGACCTTGGGCAAGTCACTTAACATAGGTTTGCTTCAGTTTCCTCAATGCTAAAATAAGAATAATAATGACACCTACCTCCCAGAGTTGTTGTGAAGATAAAATGAGATGTAAAATGCTTAGCACAGTGCCTAACACCTACTAGGCTGTATAAAAACAAATTGCCAAGAATAACAAGGAGAATTATTGGGGGAAAAAAAGGAAAACTGAGGGAGAGGAATTTGTATTGCCAGATTTAAAATGATAATATAAAGCAATAATTATCAGAATTATCTGATACTAGATAATAATATAAAAAATGTATAAGCAGAGAAAGTCCAGAGCTAGCACCGAAGACCATAATTATGTGTTTAATAAACTCGATATTCTAAATCAATTGAAGAAGTTTGATTAAAATTCTGCAAATTGAGTCAAAGTGTGACAAAAATGAAATTAGTCCCACATCTCATATGTGGCAAAAATTCCAATTTATTAAAAATAACAAGAAAAGTTGAAGAAAATGATATATTTTTCCCAATTGCAGAAAAGATAAAAATTCTTATCTGTGGGAAAAATCAGTGAAGCTAAACTGCTAAGTCAAACAAATGCTGGGTGTCCGATCTCAAATGCATCCTTCTAGAAAAACTGCCCTATGTTTGAGGCATTCTGTGGATCATCACCCTCTAAAAATTAGCTAACAAGTCCCAGTTATTCTGGAACTTTAACAAGTGGTAAGAATCTATTGATTTAAACAGAATCCATGTTATCAGAATAGCAAATAAAATGACAAGAGAAGATTCCTGCCTTCTACACATGGAATGCACTCTCTCATACGTTACTACCTCCTCATCCTCCAGAAGACAAGACTACATATTCAGAGGTCATGTGATATTAGGTGGCAAACAAGCAAGATACATACACAGGAAACAGGAATAGTCAGTACTTTAAGTGTGACTAATATGTTGTGACTAGCAAACCTCTCCCTGATAAAAGTAACCTGACAGTGAGGGAAGGAGTTAAAAAAAAAAAAAAAAGCAGGGAAAGTGCCCCCAGGCTAAGATTATGTTTACTCTTTCTCTGTATGGTGCTGAATCTAAATTAATTTTCTCAGACAGCCATCTGACTTGGGGTTATAAATTCCTTGTAATTTTTTTTCTCTCTTCTTTTATGGTGATCTTGCTTCCCTCAAAGCCATTTTCAGAGAGTTCTCCCAAGGAAACTCCCCTGGAGTTTTGTAGAAGGTAGGGCCACAAAACCCATTTTTTTTCTTGAGTTCACCAAGCTGGAGCAGAGCTAATCAATTAGGGCAAATCATTGTCTTCTTCCTTCCTCCCCAAATTTATGCCACCATTATGCCTATCTTTCAGTGGCAGCCAATACAATGAATCAACAAAAAAGGATTCACAAAATAACCATAAAACAACACCCCAACTGTCATTCTAATAGCATGGCTAATAGAAAATCTTTTTGTCTACAACTAGATTCTAGCAAAGCATTTCACAAAGTCTTTCATGCTATTATTATGTAAGAGACAGAGATATGGGCTAGATAATAGTACAATTAAGTGCATTCAGATTGATGGGGACATGAGAGCCAAAGAATAGTTATTAATGCTTCAATGTCAACTAGGAAGGAAGTTTCCAGTGTAGTGTTCCAGGAATCTCTGCTGGACTTTGTATTGTTTAGTATTTTTATCAATGACTGGAATTATTACATTGATGACATACTTATCAAAATTTTAGATGACACAAAGCTAGAGAAATAGCTAATGCACTGTGTGACAAAAAATCAATCCAAAATCCAATCTAATAAGCACTTCCATGTACTTTGTACAGGAGATACAAAGACAAAAGGAAAAAAATAGTCTCTGCACTCAAGACATTTACATCTTAATCCTAAAAGAACTTGAAAGAGATCACTTAGTCCAAGTGGTTATTTTATAGATGAGAAAACCAGCTTAGAGACATTAGGTGACTTGCCAAAGTCCTAGAGCCTGCAAATGCCTGAGGCAGTATTCAAAGCCAAGTCTTCATGACTCCAAATCAATCCTAATCCACTACCTACTATATCACACTGACTTAAAGAGTAGTTTTAATGATTAAATACCAATATGGAAGGAGGTGTTCAGTGGAGTACTCTAGGAGTAAGTACTTTTTCCCTGTGCTATTTATGATTTTCCATTAATGACTTGGATAAAAGCAGTGATGGTATACTCATCAAATTCAGCCTATAGGTTTGGGATAAGCCCCGAACCAAGCTAGCCTTGTGCCCTCTGAAATACCCATTGGAGACTACTACCCCTATGGCTCTGCACCACCCACCACTACCTTTGTGACTTTTCCTGTTTCTGTTGCTATTCTGTGTTTTAATCAATTACTAACTTTATAAGAGCAAACCACTCCCAATCCCCACCTTCCATTCAACCCTAAACCACTCCATCAAGGCAGCTAGGTGGTGCAGTGGATAGAGCACCAGTGCAGTAGTCAGGAGGACCTGAGTTCAAATCTCACCTCAGACGCTTGGCACTCGCTAGCTTTGTGACCTTGGGCAAGTCACTTAACCCCAATTGCCTCATCCTGGGTCATCTCCAGTCATCCTGATGAATGTCTGGTCACTGGATTCAGATGGCTCTGGAGGAGCAGTGAGAGGCTGGTGACCTGAACAGCCCTCACTCACTCAAAACAAAGTCAAGTGAAAGTCGTGTCATCATTTCTCTGATGGCATGGACTTCTTCAGTAATGAAGGATGAACACACAAACCACTCCATTCCAATCCTGCCCACCCTGTTTACTGTGACTTCTAGAATTTTCAATCTATAGTAAATTAACTCTCTTTCATAATGGACTAATTTGTCCCACAGCCCTTTTCTCTATTAGTCCTCAATTAGATCTGACTTCTATGGATGACACTGCCTTCTTGGTCAACCTCAATGGAAGTCATGTCATCATCTCCCTGCTGCCATGATCCTCTTTGAGAATAAGGACCACAATCTGTGAATAGTTTGAGCTGCCAGAATAGGAACCTGGCTGACCAGCTCCAGTTGGGCAACTCAGCTTATCTTTTCCTCTCCTGTCCTCTCCTCTCCTCCATCATTTGGTAATCTTTTCATCTTTAATGTCTATTCAGTCAAACATTTCCATCTAACCAAATTACGGTGGCTTTATATAAAGATTCTCAGATCCTTCTCCTTCCTTTCTCAATGAGTTCAGAATCCGACTCATCATATTTTCTCCTCCTCCATTTCTGTCTTTATACTGGGGGACTTTAATATTTCAAATAACAGTTCCCTGAAATGCCTTAAATTCCTAATTCATCATAACCTACTGTGTCCCCTTCGACTACACATCAGGATGATCACAAACTAAGTCTCACCATTACAAACAAGTGTTCCCACTTCCCTAATTAGGAACTTGGACATTCCTCTGACCACAACCTCTTTTAAATCCATTTCTCCCTATACCTTATGCCTCCTCAACCTATTATTTGTTCAGATAAAGACCTCCAGTCTCTGTAGTTCTCAGACAGTTGTCTCTGCTCTCATCTAACTATTCTTTTCTAATTTCACTCCAATAGTTAGTCATTTCAACTCTACACTTTCCTCTTCTCTCAAATCCATTGCCTACCTGGATTGCTTGCTAAACCTCAGTCCTGGATTTTCTTTCCCATCTGCCTCCTGTGTTTCTACTTATGGTTTGCTGAATGTAAGTATAGGAAGCACATTACAAAGTCATGTTATTCACCCTCAAATGGGCTTTTTATTACAAAGTAAGACAAGCTTTTTATTCCTTAATCAATTCCCTATCTTACTCCTCACAGAAGATATTCCAAACTTTCCATTCTCTCCCCAAGCCTCTCACACATCCACTCCTTCCTCTCTCTGAGCTGAGGATCTTGCCTCTTCTTTTGCTGAGAAAAATTAGTCTACTTTATGTAAATTCATTCTTCTTTCAGTCTTTCCATCTCCACTTTCTTCCTTTCCCCAGTGTGACAAAGAAGACGTTCTCCTTATTAAAATCAACCCTTCACATCTGTACTTAATCCCATCCTCACCTTCTCATTATCATTATTACACTCTACAAGCATTTATTAAGTACTTACCACGTGTCAAACCCTATGTCAAATTCCTGTACCAAGCACTGGGATATAAAGAAAGTCAAGAATATGGCTTCTGACCTCAAAAAACCTCACTTTTTAGTGGAGGAGATAATATTAATCAAGCATGTACATACAAGATATATAAGGTATAAATAGGAGGTTATGTCAAGGAATGACATGTGAGCGGGGGAGAAAGTTGTGCTGGTGGTGGTGGTGGTGGTGTGAATGGTAATGAGAAGGTAGGTAGGATTTGCAGAAGCTAGGATTTGAACTGAGTTTTGAAATGAATCCAGGAAGTCTATGTGAGGAGAACATTCCAGACAGGAAGGGACAGGCTGTGAAAGGAGCATGCAAGAAGACCCAAGTTGTTGGATAATAGAGTATGCTAAATGGATTATTGCATAAGATTGGAAAGGAAATGTAGCAGGGCTTTAAAGGCCAAAACAGAGGATCTTTTAATTAATTCAGGAGGTAAAGGGGAGCCAGTGGGGTTTAGTGAGCAGAAGAGTGACGTATTAGGAAGACCACTTTGTCAACTCAGTGGAAGATGAACCTGAGTGAGGAAAGACTTGAGGAAGGTAGACAAACCAAGAGCCTATTGAAATAATCTATATATGAGGTGATAAGAACCTGTTCCTGAGTGGCAGCTATATAAGTATAACACGGACTACCTTGACCCTTCACTGTCCAAAAGCCGGGTATGTTCTATTGTACTCGAACTCCAGCATTCTCCGATACCCTTCAGTCTCTTCTAATTCTCAGATTCCCTTATCCTGTGAGTCTATGATGTCTCCCAGAAAGATGCTCTCATGAGCTGTTGGACCAGGTTTGTAGGCACAGCATAGCTAGGGCAGTGTCTCTCTCTATCTGTGGTCTATTCAAGAGTGTGTCTTCTCTAACACCTCCTGTGTTCTGAATTCATCATTACCCAGAGTAATTGGGCATCTCAGAAGGGGTGTTGTATGTTCTTGTCATTTTTGGGATGAGGAATCAAATAGGCCAGGATTTTGGATAAATTACAGTTTTCAATCCCACTCCTTACCACCACTACCCCTTGTCCCCAATTCCTGTCTTGTGTGTTTACTTGTACATTTATTTTTACCATGGGCTTAGTGAATAGACTGAAGTAAAGAGGAAACTTTTGCTTCAAGTGATAGGTCTCCTCAATGGAGCACATACCCTAACAAACTAGAGGGGTTTCTACCTGTTTCAGTGCCTTACTTAACCTTTCTTGCTGATTCTGGGTGGTAGAGGATCTTGGATATGGGCTTAATTCATTAGCACTTTTTTAGGAAGGAGTCACCTTATACACACACCATGAATATACACACATTATTCGAGGTCTTCATTGGTAGGGCTGGGCCAAGCCACACCATGGATGGGATGTGAATGGACCTGAGATTTCATTGCCATGGACAGTTCTTAATGACTAAATTCCTTCAATCATTACATGTTAGTACCTGCCCTACAACTTACAGTCAAAAAAAGTCACTTGGAAATACTAAGGTTGAATGACTTGCCTAGAGTCACACAACAAACATGTGTAAGACATGAAACTTGAACCTAGGACTTTTAGACTCTAAGGCAAGTTCTTTAGCCACTAAACCACATTACCTCTCAGGCAATACAATGACTACTATAAATAGTGCTGTGCTGGAGGATGTGATGTTTCTCCTTGAAAGAAGACAAAGGCTCTACTGTAGTCAATGTGCCACTTCTTATGCTTGGGAAAGGCACCTTCGCAAGGTTTGTGTGAGAACTGCTGTACCTGGAACACTGGGTTATTTTTCTTGGTCGACAGCATGCCTTGTTGTCAGGCCCTTTGCCACTCCTTGACTCAGAGCCACTTGTTGGATTCACTTTGGAAGCTGGAAACTGTCCTGGACCCAAATGCATAGCTTATCGCACAATAGCCACTGCAGAAATAGGTCTTCAAGCAAAGAAGGGGAAAAGGACAGGGGAGGGGGAGGGAATGAGGGAACAAGAACTGAAGCAATGATAAGTGACATTGATTTAGTACTGCAAGGAAAGCCAAGTGCTTTACACATATCATTCCACTCAGATTTCCAAACAATCCTGTGAGGTCGGCCCTTTAGGCAACATTATCTTAGCTTGGCAGATGAGGAGACCGAAACCCAGCGAGGGGAGGGTTTCACCCGCACTCAAGCTGTGAGTAAGCAGCACACTCAGGGATCTGAGCCCAGGTTTTCTGACTCAGAATCCTGCGCTCATGCTTTCCCCAGTAAATTAGAGCTGCCTCTATCTTTGTGTCCTTCTTAGGTCCAGCACGATACCTTCTCCAGGAAGTCAAGCAACAATTATTTTTGTAAATAAAATGCAAGCATTATCTCACATTATCTAAGTGTAAGACATCCTCATAACTACACAGCAATACCTTCACTCACTCGTGGTGGGCTCTCCATTTCAGTCCACATAGTTGCTGTCCTTAACTTACCATTTCTCCTAAAGATCCTCCAGATCTTTATATTAATCTCAGAAGGTGAGGCTTATTTTCTTTTTTGCTCTAACCAATTCCCTCCACTGAAGCTCCTGATCCCATTCATGATTCTCTCTCCTTTTCTTTGAATTGGAGATGTCTAGAAGGCATTTAGGTGCTCATTAATCAGTGAGTACTCTGTTTCCTCCTCAAGTAAAAAATGGAACAGGTGACACTGAACGTTGCTTCTTTTAACAAGAATTTAAATCTTGTTTTTATTGATATATTTACTTTTCATATCACTTTTTTTCAATGATCAATCAGTCATTTTTCTCTCACCTCCCTCAAACCAATGAAAAGAAAGGAAGGAGGGTGGAAGAGAGGAAGGAAAGGAGGAAGGAAGGAATAAATAAAGGAAAGAAAAAAAGAAGGAAAATATGGATGGAAGAAGGGAGAGAGGAAGGAAGGAAATGATAAAGAAATATAAAATCATCTTTCCCATAAGAGCAGTCAAGCAAAACTCCCATATTGGTTGCATCCAAAAGTACATTTCTTATTCTTCATATTAGTCCATCGTTTCTCTGTTACAAGGTAAGTAACATTCTTCATTATAAGTTCTTTGATATCATAGTGTACCATTTAGTTGATTAGAGTTCTTAAATCCTTCAGAATTGTTCATTTTGATAATATTAATGTTGAAGTACAAATCATTCTGGTTCTACGCACTTCACTCTGCATCAATTTATAAAAGTCCATTTCTCTTTGAAATGATCTTTTCCATTATTTCACTTTTATTTTGAATATTTCCTTTACCTCTTACTTCCCCATCAAATCATCCCTTATAATATAGATTAGGAAAGAAAGAAAAAGGAGTTCAGAAAAAAATCAATTCATCAAAAATTCCTGACAGTGAATACATTTGTGAATACCCATAGCTATCCACCCCTGCAAAGAAAGAAAGGGAGGTCATTTTCTTAAATCATCTCTAGAGCTATGCTTGTCCATTTTAATCACAGAGCCACACATTACTTCTTTAAAAGTAAAGAACAGTGAGTGGACAACTTGGAGCTTTTTCTTAGGTTTGCTTGTTTGTATTTGTCTTCTTGTGGTCTTAGCATCACCTTGCGCTTCTTTCTTCCTTGTTCCTGTCCAATTTTAGTTACAGGAATATTCTTATAAACTTTAAATTGAAAACATATTTAGAAAGTGTAACTTGCAGTGTTCCTGAGAACTCCTTAGCCTACATATTTCACATTACTCTTTCAGACACATCTCAGGTCACCTCTATAAAAAGAAAAGATTAGGAAGAATTAGTTGTAAATCCATGCAGTCTGCAGAGTGAGCTCAGTTCTAGAAGCGACAGGTCTAAGGTGCTTGCATTTTTATATGCATATTATTCTAGGTGGCTCGCAGTTACCCCCTGCTGTGATGCCAGGAACAGAACAAGAGATCAGTCTAAATAAATGGTAATTTTTGAAAGAAAGAGAAAGTGCTATGTACTAAGACACAGGCTACCAGCTCCGTACTTTTGTGGCTAATTATCAGCTCTGATGTCATTTAAGTTTAATTTATGCCTGCCTGTTCCTTGTTTTAGAGAAGCAAAAATAAAAAAATAAAAACAGCAATGGGGTTGGGGAACTAGTCATTTTAACTGTCATTGCTCTATCATTTAGTTGAGAAATTTTCATAAATTTAATTCATAGTTTAGGTATTTGGCCAGACAATAATAACAAGAATGGATGGCATTTATAGCATACCTTGTGGCTGGCAAAACATTTTGTATGCATTATCAGGTCTTATTTTCGCAACCATCCTGTGACGTAGGTATTGTAAATACTATTATGTCCATTTTGCAAAGAAGGAAATGAAGGCTCAGAGAGGTTCATTGACTTGTCTTATTCCAAGATTTTCAAGTATAATGAAGCAAATTCAATCACTTGACTCTCACTAAAAATGGCATTAATAAATTTTAGTAATAATTTTAACAAGCAAAAAAGAATTTTGTACTATTAAAATTTATTTGAAAATATTATTTCACCTTTGGCTCAACCTTTACAACTTTTTATTCTAAATAAATATTAAAATGTGCATAATATGTAGTACATTAATACATGAATAGAAATATATACATTATTTAAACATACCCTCTGTTTATATGTATATATGTATATATATATATATATATATATATATATATATATATATATATATATATATATATATATATATACGTCCCAGTAAGTGTGTCATGATGTGTCTCTATCAAAGTACCTTTCCTTCCTTCCTTCCTTCCTTCCTTCCTTCCTTCCTTCCTTCCTTCCTTCCTTCCTTCCTTCCTTCCTTCCTTCCTTTCTTTTTTCTACAGTTTTGGAACAGAAACTTTCAGTTCTTGTTGATTCTTGAAGATTGTCACAAATGTTTACAAAGAGCTAAATGCTACAGGCCATGAGTCCTACAAAGTGCTTAACCCTGATATTTGAGGGCTGGTCTGACAAATGTCCCATTCTCATATTTTATAAGAAGTTTATTCTGACCCAAAACCCTTTCTGTCAAAGATAATGGTTAAACCACGGGTGGGGAATCTGCAACCTCAAGGCCACATGTAGCCCTCTAGGTCCTCAAGTAGGGCCCTTTGACTGAATTCAAACTTCAGTGAAGCCACACTTGAAGACCTAGAGGGCCACATGTGTCCTTGAGGTTGCAAGTTCCCTACTTCTGGGTTAAACCTTCCATCCCCTTACCCCCAACCCAGACACGCAGAATCCTAGGTAGTGAGTAGATCATAAAGAAAATTTCATGTGCTACAGTCAAGGGATATTAAAAATGAAAAACAGATGCACAAATATGAAAATCCAAATGGAAAGGAAAGAGCAGTGAGAATCATACAGTTGAGAAAGTTTCTCATTAATCGATCAATCAAATATTTATTGTGTCATCACTGTGCTAGGCACCATGTTATGCTTTGGGGACTAAACAATTTCTACTTCCTCATTAAAGTAGAATCTTATGAATAATAATGGCCCAAGACTGGTGATCTGACATGGCTGCTTGCCTCCACTCATTAAATTATTATGGAAACTCATGACTGATGCCACAGTTAGAAATCTAGAAGTACCTTTTAAACCAGAAACCTTCTTGCCTATGTTTTTGGGATTCCTTCTTTTACTGGCGTAAGGTGTTATAAAGTGCTTTCTTTTCCTATGAGGCAGTTTAATGTTTAAAAGGGTAGAAAGAAAGATGTTGCGTAGAAAGTAAGAGTTCTATCAACTTCCAGGGGATTGAAGATAGTGTCTCTTTCATAGATGAACACTTTAATGCCTGAAGGAAATAGAAAAATAACTTTCAGTTTAATAAAAACTATTTAAATATGTATATAAATTTTTTTCAGATGACATCTGAGAAGTTTTAGAAAGAAATTAACTTTAGGATAGCTATCATAACTTGAATCACTTTGTAAAAATATAGTCTCATGTAGATGTAAATATTTTGATGGCTTAAATGGTTTTGAAGAAAGGATATTTATTGATTAAAAATAAGAAAATATGACTACAAAGAAAAGCATTTTTCATGAACATAATTTACTGAATTGTGCTGAAAACTTGTTAATAGCAAGAACTGTATGAAATAAATGTTTCAGCTCATTTGCAAGTAACTATTTTAAGACTTAAGGCAGATTTTAAGAAGACAAATTAAGAAATCATATAACTATATGAAAAATGAGGATGATTCACCAAGGACTGCTGATCTTATAGGATTTTTGTAATTTTTAAATTTTGTCATTAAATCCTTGAGTACCAAGAGGCTCTGATTTAAAACAATGAGAATTTAAGAGGCTGAGAGATCACTGTGGTGATATCAAAGAAGTTTGCTGGAGATGTAGACGCAGCAGGAGGTAAGAAATAGCTTTGTTGAAAATGTTAAGAGAAACCATTCACCTGGCAAGAATGTTTCAGCTACAAGTTTCTGATTGATGGACCAAAGATTTAAATTTATTCAATGAAATCTATAGTTCTAGCTATTGCCCGTTAGCGCCACCTAGAGCTTAATAGAGGTGATATGTTTCAGAAGTGCCTTTTTCTCGTGGCTGACCCCATCTGATCTAAGAGGGAAAAATAGAAAGGGGGAAAGACAGATCTTGTAGCTGCTTTGCTGCGTAAGAGATGGCACTTAGATCAAGTTGAATGATGCAGAATCCTCTTGAATGAGACAAACCCTGCTGGCTGTGTTTGTCTGTATAACCCGAAAACAGTTAGCCTGATGAGCTTTGTCATTTTTTTTGGCTTAAAGAGACTTATTAGCCAATTCAAAAGTGTAGCACTTTTCCAATACTCTTTTAAGAATGATAATAAGGAAGAGATTGTAAATGTTTCTTTGTTTCAAGAATAATTGAGAAGAGGGTTTTGTCTGGCTGGAGAACAGACAATCAGTTATCAAAGAAGCTGTTTTATGTGACACACTTGTTCCTGAATGTACTACTTATGCCAAAGCTTACAGTCTAGAGCTATAAGTTTTCTCAAGGATGTGGATTTTCCTCCCTCATGTGCTTCTGTTCCAGATTGCTGTGTGTGAATTATAATGTATTTATTATTCTTAAAATTGCTCTAATATAGGAGTACCTATGATATTATTATTTATTTTGCCTTATTATTGAGTAAATGGTTATGTTTATAATAAAAAAGTTTCTTTGGGAATGTTTGGCTTGGATTAAAAGGAAGCACACTGATAGGGGACTTAAGAGCTAAAAACTGAGTACATGCCCCTTTAATAAGTAAAAGACTTTGAGGTATTTGTAACAAAAAGACGAGAACTCAATGGAAAATTTGATCTAAAAGATCCAGAAGAAATATAAAGAAAACATTAAAGAATAATTATAAGGCACTCGTTGAGGTCAAGCTGTTTACTTGTTATATGTGAAAATGTTATTAGTATTCTTAAAGCTGTCATCATTATTAAGGTTGTTTAAAAAGAAGGTTGGGGCTCTGTTGTATATGATGAGGTGATTCTAAAAAACAAAATTGGGAAAGAAAAAGTAAAGGGGAGAAATTATGCTATAAAAATAGCTAAAAACTAAAACTAAAAAACTAAAAATGAGGAAGCAGGTGAGCGGGAGGGCTAGTAACATTGTAACATTACTCTCATCTGGGTTGAAGAGGAAACAAGCCTTCTGAACGTAGAGAGATTAGGAAACTGGGAAACAGGATTGGTGAGGGACTTTGAGAGGGATGCGTGGATTAGGATTGAGAGGGTGGTGGGAGAAAGTGGGGGAGATCTTGGAGGGGTGGGCGAGATGGGGAGTTCTAGGGTGAGGTGATAAGAATAGGGTAAAAAGAGAGGCTGAGACAGAAGATAATGGGTAAAATATGATGGAGGGAAATTCACAAAGAGTAATTACAACTGAATGTGGATGGGGTGTTTATAGCAGCTCTTTTTGTGGTGGCAAAGAATTGAAAATCACAGGAGTATCCATCAACTGGAAAATGGATGAAGAAGTTTTGGTGTATAGTTATGATGCATGCTGCTGTTCTATAAGAAATGATAAGCTCCAAGATCTTAGAAAAAACATGGAAAGACTTGTATGAAACAATGAGGAGTGAAGTGAGAAGAACCAAAAAACACTGTATACAGTGTCAACAATATTATGTTAAGAACAACTTTGAGCAGCTAAGTCATTTTGACTTACAAATACCCAAATTAAAAATAAAGGACATTTGAAGATAGATATGTGTGTAAAGAATAATTTTACATACATATATGTACATGGTATTGCATATATATATATATTTGCATCTAATATCTCTAGGCCAGGGTGAGAAGGGGAGGGGAAAAAAGAAATTTACATGATAACTTTGTTGTGTATTTGCAAGGAATAGTAAGTAAGTTGTACATGCTAGATTTGCAGTTTCATATAAAATCAACTTTTTTTATTGTACTATGTTATGGAAATGCTTGCTTTGTTCCATAAATTAAAAATTAAAAGAAAAAAGTTGAGATTATCTGTAAGTGTGTCAGTAAGTACCTCAACGCACACAGGGGGACCTGCTATCACAGGTCCTTAGATCTACATTCATAAAAGGAAAGGCAGCTTTTGAGGGGTTAACAGTCATGTTAACTGAGCACATATATCAATCCTTTAACTAAGCACATATATCATTCACCTATTTCACCTGAACTTCAAAGAAAATGCAGAGAAATTGAAAGTCAGCAGACATGCTTCCAAAATGTCTGACCATTAACATACATACTTCTTTACCAGAGAGGAAACATCTGGGTTTCTCAAAGCCAAGGGGGGCTCCTTAGTGGCTTCCTGGATGCCTCTTCTGGCCAAACAAACACTTCCAGTCAATAAACCCCAAAGTAAAACCTCACCCTCAGAGCATTTATACACTTTTTAGAGTCAGAAGGCATAACTCTCTGACCCAGTGCCTCAGTAGAAAAGAAAAAGGTACTTGAGACCCTTCTACAAAACAACTCCCCTAATCAATTTCCCACTATGAGAAAGTCAATCAATGGGTGAGAAAGATTCTCTTAATCACATTCAAATAGAGGCATTATACTTCTTGATTATAGTAAAACAAAAACTACAAAAGATCCTATTTTATATCATTATACTAGGACACAGAGAGAATTTGAGTATAACTTCCTGATGCTGCTTTTTCTCTGGGAAGCTGACTCTGCCACTTTAAGAGTAAGGTGGAACGAGTTGATGTCCACATATCCCTGTGAGAGGTGAGAGTAGCTATAGTTTGGGTATAGACACTCTATACAATGAGTTATTGTGGTATGATGGAAAGATCATTGACTCTGGAGTCACAGATCCTAGGTTGAAATCTTGCCTCTGATTTGTACAGTCATTGTATTCTTGGACAAGTCCTTGGGCTTCAGTTTCTTCAACTGCACAATAAAGGGGTTTAGATGGCCTTTGAGGTACCTTTTAGATCCTAGGTGTCCTTCAAAATTTGTCCATTTTAGCCTGTGTCTGTGTCACTGTCATATCCTAATTTATAAACAAGAAAAAAAAAAGATTTACACAGTAAATACAATAATTTAAGCAAAATCAACTTTGGGGTTTGATCTCTTGGCAGTATACTAGGGGAATGGACTCTATTTTCAGGCAAGAGGAAACCTCCAGAGCCATGGTTACTCTTGGCCTTCCTGCCCCTCCCCTTTGCTTTTTTAAAAATATTACTCTGGTGATAACCTAGAGCCAGCCCTTAACAAAGCAGAGAGAAAACAGGCAGAAGTGTGAGAGAATAATCCCAAGCATACAGAATTCCTCAGAGAATACTTCTCAACAATTGTAATGGTAATTTAAATGGGAAGATCTTTCCCATCCATTAATAGGCCCATGTGACCTCACTGGGTCACATGGAAGTCTGAGTCACATGGAGTCCCTGGTGGGAGGAATTGGTTAAACAGGTGAATCAGGAAGAGGTGGAGCAGGAAGTGAGTCAGAACAGTCAGGTGGGGAAATAGAGAGTACACTACAACTAGCATGAGTGGGAGAGCTTGTTTTTGATTTGTTTAAGGACGCTGGCTTGTGGGAGCCCTTGGGGATGGTAGTACTTGCTGCATTGCTACTGTGTATAGATTTTTTTGTTGCTATGATGAATTTGGTTTTCTGGTGTTGGGATTCGGCTTTCTGGTGTTAAATAAATGTTTTGGTTCTGTCTTCCATGTGGAGAACCTGTTGTATTTTGTGATTCAGAACTGTGCTGGCATATGCATAACTGCTGTAGGCACTGTGAATATCGCATTGGCACTACAACAATGCTCTTTGTCCTCATGATCACTGGACCAGTCCCCCAGGAATCAGTCTAGGTCCTGAACATAGAGAGTTGCAGAACGAAAAGCAGAAATCAAAAAAGTGGGAAAAGTAAAGGTACAGAATGGATATTTAGAATCTCCAAAAGCATTGTCTCAACTAGTTAGTATCAACCTTTGACAGAAACAACCTCATCTATCCTTGGTATTGGAGAAAATATAGAACAGGAAGGGGAGTGGGGTGTGGAGGTGACACAACAGCAATAGGTCTTCAGAAAGGGAAGAATTGGTGGTAAGAAGAATATTTTCCCTATAAATCATAGAAAAATCAGCAGTGATTGAAAAAGGGAAAAAAAAAAGAGAATCAGGAAAGGCCTTATGTTGGAAGTGGGGCCTGAGTTGAACGCTAAAGGAAATTAGTGATTCCAAGAGGCCAGTATGAAAAGGGAGAGCATTTTAGATACGGGGGGATAGCCTTCTCAAATATATGCAATGGGGAGATGAAATACTGAGTGTGAGGAGTAGCAAAGAGGTCATTTGTCATATGTGAAGGGGAATAACGTACCATAGGTCTAGAAAGGTCGTCTAGAGGATGGTTGTAAAAGTCTTTAAATGAATGAGGAATTTGTGTTTCGTCCCACAGTCAATGAGTAGTCACTGGAATTTACTGAGCCCAAAGTAACGTGGTCGGACATATGCATTGGATATATGGCTTTTGTAATTGTGTGGAGGACTGATTTAGAGAGGGGAGAGATGTGAAGCATGGAGTCCATGTGAATTGATGAGGGCCTTAATTAGAGTGGTGGCCTTGTGAGTAGTGAAAATAAATCAGATATGAGACATTTTGGATACTTAAGTTACTTAGCCAAGAGTAGGCCTCCTAGCTACTGTCTTCAACCTCCATATTGGGCAGGTAGATAGTACAATGGATAGAGTACCAGACTTGGAGTCAGGAAGACTCATTTTCATGAGCTCAAATTCGGCCTCAGATACTTAAGTGCTGTGTGGCCCTGGAAAAGTTACTTTACACTGTTTGGCTCAGTTTCTCTTCTGTACAATGAGCTGGAGAAGAAAATGGCAAACCACTCTGGGATCTTTGTCAAGAAAATCCCAAACTGATCATGAAGAGTCTTAAATTCCCAACTGAACTCATGACTGAAACTCCTGAGCATCACCAACATATAGTTGGTGAAAGCCCTGCTTCCACAGTTTGATTCAGTGAGTGAGTGGAAGTAGGTTAATGTTGAAGTTTTACTGACAAACTGAAAGTTAATAACAGTGCTAATGTTACTAAAATAGTTTGCTGTTTGGGGGGGAATGACCTTTTCCATACTCACCTGGTGAGCTCTTGATTACAGCCTTCAGGATATGCCAACCAGCTGTTGGATGGATTATTTTTTAAAACTTTATTTTTGTGGCTGATTTCAAGCTTGTCTGTTCATCTTAAGTAGATTCTCATTATTAGAGTTTAGTAAAGTGATTTTCCAACTCACAAAATACATCACTATCACCTCTGGGTTGCCCAAGGGTGACTTCAGTGAACAACTGAAGGTTCTTGCCATGCTGATCAGTGATTAATATATTGCATGATTATAAGGCAGAAGGAAGGCCTGTAGCAAAAGCTCAGAAACAAATGGGAATTAACTGTCCATGATACCCATTGCTGTCATCTCCAGCATTCTC
The DNA here is from genome assembly GCF_028372415.1 of Notamacropus eugenii. Classification (NCBI taxonomy): domain Eukaryota; kingdom Metazoa; phylum Chordata; class Mammalia; order Diprotodontia; family Macropodidae; genus Notamacropus; species Notamacropus eugenii. Next base: position 395,623,437 of record NC_092876.1, read on the forward strand.
CAGATGTGCAAATCTGAGCAGAGTTGCCGTAAGAGACCTACTTTGTTCCATAGCTGCCATTCTATGTGCTTCACTTTCCTTCAGACCAAGTCTTGAAGATCCATTGACTGCTCAGAAACATAGGTGTGTCTGAATTTAGGGTGTCTAAATAAGTGAAATGTGATGATTTGTTCACAGTAGGCATGGAGTCTTGGTATATTTCCTTATTTTCTCCTAACATCCCCTCCAATACTTGCTGTGGGGAAAATAGGTGATCAAGAAGAATAACCTGAAACTTAGCAGAACTTGGTTCTCCAGCAACTAGTACAAAAGACCCCATAGTTATTAAAAACATAAGATTATGGATTCAAACCCCAAATCCACCAAAATCAATCTGTCTTCTCTCCTTAGAGCGACAACCTCTCCAAGGTCCTTTTGGAATTGACAGCTCAAGTTATATAGAATATCTTTTACTTTATCAGGTTTGCATTTTGCAATCTCTCTCTCTCTCTCTCTCTCTCTCTCTCTCTCTCTCTCTCTCTGTCTCTCTCTCTCTCTCTCTCTCTCTCACTCTCATTATAGTTATAGATTTCAAGCTGAATGGACTTCAGAGGTCATCTGATATAACCTCTTCTTTTTACAGATGAGAAAACTCAAGCCCAAGGGAGCTTGAGTGATTTTTCTATATAGGTAGGAAATAGCTGAGCTGCAATTTAAACCTTGGTCCTCTCTAACTTCTCATGTGATGGTTTTTTTTCAATGAGTGAGGGTATCACACTGAGGCACTGTCTTTAATCATCATCTTCCCTTCCCTTTTTCCTCCTCCCAACCATCCTTCATTAAATTTGGTTCATCTGGTCAAGATTGTGATTTTTCTAGTTCTGGTAACCAATATCTTTTATTAGTGATGAGCAACTCTCCCAATTGTAAATGTTATTTTAAGATAAGCAAGCACCATCAATTTACATCCTTGTGCTTTAGCAGAAATTTTCATTGTTTTTGTTAATTTAGTAATACAATCATAACATCACACAGTTCCAGAATTGGAAAGGATAACAGAGGTCACCCAGTTTAAATGACATAGAATAATCAATTTTGCTACAATTTTATTGACAAATGGTTATCTACATGCTACTTAAAGACCTCCCATAACTAAGGACTCACTCATTCACTCCCAGATATCCTTATTCTATTATCAGACAGTTTTAATTTATGTTTTTTTCTCAGATTGAGATGAAATCTGCCTTACTCTTACCCGAATACATTAGCTTCATTTCTATCTTCAAATAAGATAATATTTTTAAGTCACTTAACACAATGCTTGGTATACAGTAGGAGTTAATAAATGCTTATTTCCTTCTCCCTTCTATGGAGGAGCAGAACAAGTCTAATCAATCTTCCCCTTAACAAACTCTGCTATCGTGTCTTTCATGCATCTCTTCTCTCCAAAACTGATCCTTGTACAGAAGGATTTCAAAATAATTTTTTGGGATTACACATGATTCTTCATTTTGTCATTTGCTCTTCTAAACTGTAGCCCTAAATTAGGCACAGTACTCTTGATGGGGCCTGATTAAGATATGATAGAGCACTACAGCTTCCCTTACTTTGGATACTGTATTAGTAGGTCAGGCAACACAGTCAAAGATAGTCTTCCTCCTCTACAGTAATATTCTTTAGCTAAAGCAGCTAGGTGGTGGAGCGGATAGAGCACCAGAGCAGGAGTCAGGAGGACCTGAGTTCAAATCTCACCTCAGACACTTTTGACACTCACTAGCTGTGTGACCTTGGGCAAGTCACTGAACTCCAATTGCCTCATCCTGGGTCATCTCCAGTCATCCTGATGAATATCTGGTCCCTGGATTCAGATGACTCTGGAGGAGAAGTGAAGCTGGTGACCTTCACAGCCCTTCCTCACTCAAAACAAAGTCAAGTGCAAGTCATGTCATCATTTCTCTGATGGCATGGTCTTCCTTTGCAATGATGGATGAACATACATTCTTTAGCCTCAAAATTTGGAGGTGGCCTTATATTTTGAAAGCCTATACCAATGTAATTCATGCTCTAGCAATCTGTAAAAGAATGGAAAAACTTAGGAAAGGCTCAATATGTATATTGTCCAAAGATCAGGATAGGTGAGTTTTAAGTTCATCAACAACTTGGTTAATGATCTACTTTTTCTCAACCATAGAAATTCACATTTCATACTATAGCAAATAATCACTGTGGTAGGTGTTGGTGAAAGAATTGTACACACTAATGAAACCCTGGATCCTTAAAATATTGAAATATATGACCACACAATACATTTGGCCAGTCACATCACACGGTTGATTCATTTTGAACTTGTTCAGGTCTTTATTACAGGAACTAGATGCTAAAACCATTTTTGTGAAGCTGATTGTTTTTTATGATAAATATGGAGTTTATATGTTCTTTCATAGACTTGTGATTTTGTTCATGTAGATACTTCCTTGAACTAAACAGATTATAGGCTAGCCATATCTTCTTTCTGTGAAGTCACATCTCCACCTATAAATTTTCCATAGTGTCTAGTCAATGGGATCATGGTCTCCTTACAGATCTCTTAATATTATATGAAAACAAATTGGGGTATGGCAGCTACCTATTTGTTATCCCTTACATACATTTCATTTCTGGCCCACTGCCTTTTCCAGTTAAACACCTAGCTGATAATATTCTTTAAACTGCTTCTACTGTAGATATATTTCAGCCTGCTCATAGACACTGTGACCTCTCCATTACCTTTTGAGAGAACTACAACTTTCAGTTTCTGAAGATTAAATTCAATGTAGTTAATTCAGTTTTACAGTCATAGAATATCATTGGAAAAAGTTGTTGGTTGTCATTTCATGTCCAACTCTTCATGATGCCATTTGGGATTTTCTGGGCAAAGATATAGGTGTGTTTTGCCATTTCCTCTTCTAGCTTATTTTTACAGATGAGGAAACTGAGGCAAACAGGGTTAAGTGACTTGCCTAGGGTCACACAGCTTGTAAGTTTCTGAGGCAAGATTTGAACTCATGAAGATGAGTCATACTGATTCCAGGACTAGCGTTCTAACCAATGTGCCACCTAGCTTGTCCTGCAGGAGAAAAAGATCCCTGCCAACGAAGACTTCAGCATCCTAGACACCAGCATCACTCACCTCCCTTCAAGGGGAGCCCCCAGGGATCTGGATGCTATTGATGGAGTGATGAATGAATAATATTACCAGGAAAGTAATGATTTATCATATAGATATGCAGCTATTTCACAAGTGGATCAATTATGGTCAGAACCAGAAGACTATGCATAAATGGAGACAAGAAGAAATGGAAAGTTTTGATGCTAATTCTCAGAAGCAGGAAGCAAAATGGAAAGAAAAAGCATAAACAAGCTGGAAGAATGGTATGCAAGGGAAGATGAATAGTTACAAAAAACAAAAATAAATAACAGAACAGCTGAAGAAACGTTTGTAAATCATGTCAAAGGGACTTCTCCTGGCACTGAAGAGGAATGTGTGGCTCGACTGTGAGACTTTAACCGCAAGTCTAGCAAGCAAGCCAAGGATATGTTCTACATGTGCTCAGTCTTCACCTCCCTCAAGCAGGCCCTCTTGGTTCACTGAAGGAAACCCAATGAGAAAGGATTGCAATATCTCAATCTTATTCAACGAAACCATTCACAGTCATTGGATTAATTACATTGGGTTCTTTTGGACCTTACTTCTCATCTTTAGAGTTGATCATTGTTTGTGATTGCATGTTCTCTTTAACTGTTTTCTCCTTGGCAATCCAAGTGGGAGGGAAGAGAGAAAGCCTCTTATGTTTTTGTGCATTGTCATTTCCAAATGCATTGATAATAATATTCTCTTTCAAATGATTAAATAAATGGAACTTTATTTCAAGGAGAAGCTTGGGGTCATTCAAAACTCTAACCAGTTTTCCAAAGGTAATTCAACCACTCTTCTCCTACTCAGCTATACACAGCATTTGTTCAAGGTGCATGTCCCAATGGACCAGTTCTAAAGGTTGTCTGCCCAACTATAGGCTATAATATGGGCTTATCCTATGCTTTTTGGTCAGTACTATTTTGGCTTGTGCTTTGTAATGTCTCTTCCTTTGCTTTCCCCACCCTCCATCCCTATGCTGGGAAACAGACTTAAATTCTTGACTCCCTGACCCTCATTTCTTATTAGACAATTCATTATATATCCTCATTTCAGTGGTCCGTTATACCCCATTGTCTCACTCTATTTGGTGATGGGAAATTCTGCTACTAGTGACTTGTCAGCTCTTTGTCTAAAAACTCTATATAAATGTGAGCCCTCCCTGTGATCCTTCAGACCATTGATTGAGATAGACATCCTGCTGCAAATCAGAATCATCTATGTTGCCCATGGAATTATGAGGCAATGGAGGACAAATATTTTTTGCTTTTTCCTATTGACATGTTTTCCTCATATGACTGCTATCTCTGTGTGGCAGGATTGCTTTTCAGAAATAACTGCTTCCTCTTTTGTAATGTATTGTCCTTAACCTTTAAGGTCCAATCCTCTGTGTGTCATTATGTCCTTAATTCAACCAGTACAAGCTATGATCACAATTAAGACTATGTTCAGATAAACCCAAGATTCCTGGGAATAACAGTTTCCTCCTAATCCCTTCCCTCAACCACCAGTTCTGCTTCTAGCTTAGCCCCTAGAACTGTCAAACCTGAGAACAGCCCTTATGCGGATGAGATATCACATCTGTCTCTGCAGGTGCTTCAGCCTCTGGTCATCAGCAGCTAAAAATACTGAGGAAGTAGATAAGACATTTTTACTGCTAAATTTCTTGGAATCATCAAATTGCTCAGCAGGTATTTTTTTATCAATGGAAATGATACTAAAAAATATACATTACAATGTTCTTTGCTACTGCACCATAGGGAGCACTAGGGATTTTCCATCTGACTCACAAATGAAACCTAAATGTGTTGAAATCCTCTGCTGTACTGAGAGCTTCTTAGGAGCAAGGAGTATTTTTTCTATTTATATGCTCAGTGCTTAGCCCAGTACTTTGCACATAGTAAGTCCTTCATTAATGCTTTTTCATTCATTTATTCAAGACAACTAGAAATTTTCCTGGTTCTGCTATAACTGTGAAAACATTATCCCTGAACACCCATTACCTACACTTGACAAATCTTTTCCATTTTTCATCTCTTTGCTGTCCTTCCAGTTTCACCCCAAAAACGTCCTCAGACTGATCTGGCTTAGTTAGAAGTCTCATCAAGCTTCATGAAAATTTGCGTTTCCTTTCACCATTACTCTGTTGTGTGGGGCTACACTGCTCATTATCTTCCATTATCCTTTTCCACAAAACTTTACAAATGAGTTTACATTCTAAGCTAATGTTTCCTTTGGCTGCCTAATCTCTCTGGTTGGCAAGGAGACCATTTGTTTACTGCCTGAGGAATTTTTCCTGGCTCTTTTGGTCCCTTCTTTGTAGCAGTTAAATTACGTTGCCTGAATTCCTTAATAAATGGTAATAGTTTGTGGTCATGGGTTGTTTTATCAATTTCCCATTTTCAGCATCAATGCTTTATTTAAATAGGTTGCATTTATCCACCACTTCCAGCTTTGCATCATCTTCAAATTTGTCGATATCTTTAACATAATAAGAAATATGGTGAACAAAACAAGAAAAACACAGATCCCTCAGACATAGGAGAGATTTCCCTCCAAATTCAAAGACTTTCTCTGTAAAGAACATTTTTTAAGACCCTAGAACTAGGTATATAAAATAAAAATATAGCAGTGCCTACTCTCAAGGACTTTACTGTCTATTAGGGTGATACTGCATACTAAGTATGTAATAAAAAATAACTTGAGAAGGGAATGAACAATTAAGGTGATCAGAGAAGGTTTCATGATGTAGGTTGTATCTGAACTAAGCCTTGAAGGAAGATAAAGATTCACAGAGTTTAAGTTGAGGACAGAGTGCATTTCACGCATAGGTGACAGCTTGTAAAAATTCATGGAAGTAGGAAATGACATAATGAGTTTATGGAGTAGTTAGTATTCTAGTTTGGATGGAGAGTAGAGTGTGTAAAGCAAAGTGATGGGATATCAGTCTAGAAATATTTGTGGGATACAGATTCTAAAAGACTTTAGATGCCAGATTAAGAAATTTATGTTTTAACATGGGGACAATATGGAGGCTCTGAAGATTTATGAGCTGAAGGATAACATAGTCCAAACTGTCCTCTAGGAAAATTGTTTTGGCAGCTGTGCAGATGATGGATTATAAATGAGAGACTGAAATCCAGGAGACTAATTAGTGAGGCATTACAGTAGTTCAAGTAAAAAGATGTAAAAGTCTGAGTAGGAGGGTGACCAGGTAAGTGCAGATAAAGGAAAAACTTTGAAAAATCTTTAAGCAATTGAAAGACTTTGGAACTGATTGCATAGAGAGAGGGAAGGAAAGAAGAAAACGTAATATCTCCTGGGTGACTGGAAGGTGGTGGAAAGTAGCAAGTTTAGAGGAGGAATAGTTTGAGAGGAATTAAGCTCTGCTTTGGATGTTGATTTTTAGATGCCAAATCTGAGTAAGAAGGCTTATGCTTAAATCTTACTATTATCTTTTATTATTATATTATTATTATTATTATATATTATATTATATAATATTATTATATTATAATATTACTATGATACTTTTTGTATGACCATGGGCAAATCACCTCACATTCTGAGTCTCGGTTTTTTTTTAATGTGTAAAATAACACAAATAATTGTATAATTTCTAGCATGCTATATATTACTACGCCATAGTATATTATACATCCTGGAGTATATATTATTATTTATATAGTAGCATTATTTGTATTTATGAATAAATTTATTTATATATTATATGTTATGCATAATATATAATTTATAATAATATATTCTATATTATGCATTACCTATTATACTATGCACAATATATAATTTATAATGTATTATAAATATATTACTTATACATAGCAATATTACCTTTCTTATATACTCTGTCAAGCTTTAGTATTTCAATCCTTCATGGTCCTGTAATTTCATATTTGTGAGTACTCCTTCTGCTGGACTAATATGTATATTATATGTGTATATATATATATATATATAGTATGCTGTATATCTTACTGGATATAGCTGGAGAAGTGCTAAGAACGAAAAAGTTCTCATCCTGCTGCCAGCCTGGTGATGGGTCCTTCTGAATATGTAGGTCACCATCAGAAGCATACTCCAAGTCTTTTCATTTCAGTAGAGCCTGGCAGAGCTTTTGCTCTATTGGCATCTACCCTTTCAGAATACAGGGTCACATTCACAGAGATTGGAGTAAATGTGAGTACAGCGTAATCCCTTATTCACTTATTTTTAGTAAACTTTGAGTACTATATTGTAATCATATAATTCTATCTTAAGTATTGGCAAGTCTTCTTAATAACACTTTTTTCAAAGAAAAATCTTGTTAGGCTTGTGGGCCCTAGATCTCCCCCGTACAGTCTTGGTACCCCCTAGAGCCAGCTGGTGTATTGAGCAGCAGTGAGGTTGAGCTTGTTTCCAGCTGAGGCAAATCTGTGAACGGTAGATTTTTTTGCCATACTGATTATCTCCTCCAGAGCTATGTTTCACAGGGTTTATGGACGCACTGCAGACACAGGAACAGACTTTCTTCTTGGCTTTGCCAGACCTGACTGTAGAATAGGTTTATCAATAGAAGTAATATGAATCACAGGTCTGCTTGCAGAAGTGATAACTTTCTGAGGCCTGAGGTTTGCTTCATCTCAGTTTTTTTTTTTGGGGGGGGGGAAAGGGGAAGGTCTTTTAGGACCAGATAAAATCACTGTGTCATAGCTTTCATTTGCAGCAAAAAGGTTACCTGTGTTACCAGACTTTTCTTCTAGGCACCACACAATAACTTTTAGGTACTGTGCCAAGTAGGAGGGCTTTGTCAATGTTAATTTGAGATTTCTTTGGCTGGGTATATTGGTACATAACTATAATCTTAGGTAACAGGAAGGTTAAAACTGGTAGAATTCTTGAGCTTAGAAGTTCTTAACTGAAGTGGGCTGAACTAGTGGATTGTTCGTACTAAGTCTGCATTAACATGGTGAGTCTCTGGTACTAGAGGAACACCAAGTTGTGTAAAGAGGAGCAAAACAGCCCGGAAATGAGAAAAGTTCAAAGCTCCTAATAATATCAGTTATTGGGTCCATAACTAATTATTAATAATGGGATTGGGCCCATGCACTTTTGACTTGAGAGAAGTAGGGAGACTCAATCTTCCAAGAAACAACAATAAGCAATAACTTATAAATATGAGTAAATATTCTTTCAGTATATAATCTGGCTGATACGAATGTCTTTAGGGGAAATGGACAATTCTCTCCTATTATTTAGCTAAAAAAAGATCCAAGGTGCTTTCAGGGGAAGACACTCAGTTGAGACAATGGCTCATAATTCAGGGGTTAGCAAATTATGACTTGAGGGTCAAATCTAATCCACCATCTGTTTGTGGATGGACTATGAATTAAAAATAATTTTTTACATTTTTAAATATGATAAAGCTTTATTTAAACTATGTAAATGTATGTATATATGTGTATTTATATATGTACATATGTGTATATATGTACATGTGCATATATATATATACACACATATATACATATGCATATACATGCATACATATACGTACACACACAGATACATATATAGTGTGTGTGTGTGTGTGTGTGTGTGTGTGTGTATATCTCCTTGGGGAACCATAGTTTGCTTATTCCTGGTTTGTATCCTTCACGGTATGCTTGATGGAGTCATGCCTCTCAGTAAAGTCTATAGTCTACATTTTGGTGGTCCTCATGGGTGCATCATGCAAGGGTAGAAGATGGAACCATAGCCACCCTTTTTTTTTGAAAATCAGTATAATTCTTCTCTCTCCTCTTCTAGAGTATCTCCTTCTATTTTCCTTGATGTAGAGAATCACATAATCTCAGATGATAAAAACCTGAAGTTATTTATTATAATAATTAACATATACAATAAATAACACTTGCAATACAATCACTGCAATAAATAACAATTTATTGCAATAATAGGGCTAGGGACTCGACTTGTAATTTCATTGGTATAGGGAAGTTCCAAAGAGGAAAATTTCTGCCAGTACAGGTCATCTCCTTCTCTGTAATAGTTTCAAAATGTGTTCTAAAACACTGAGAGAGGTTAATGGATTTGCCCTGGATCACACAGTCTATAAATGTCAAAGGTGGATCTTAATCTAGGTCTTCAAAGCTCTCAGGCTGGCTCTCTGTCCTCTGCATCACACTGCCTTTCTATTCCAACCCATTCATAAACCAAAATTCCTGTCTTTACTATTTTTGATAAGCAATTATCCAACTTTCACATAAAAGACCATCAGTGAGAGGAACTCACTACCACCCAAAACCACCCTTATCCTACTTTAAAGTGCTTTTACGGTCAGAAATTTTTTCCATAAATCTGCCATTCTTCATCTATTGTTTCTAGGCTGATGCCCAGGGCAAAGGAGAAGCTTAGTCATTCATTCATTGACAAGACACCCATCAAAAACTTGAAGTTAGCTACCTTGACACAAGAGCTTGTCTTTACAAAGTAACTGCCAGTTTCATTAACTAATATTTGTTTGCAATATTCTGCATCCCTCTCACCATCTTGTCTGTCTTGTTCTAGAGCTTCTCTCACCTGCCAGGGTCAGTTCTACAAGATGGTGCCCAGAACTGGGCACAATACTCTACATGTGGTCTGGCCAAGACAGAATATAAAAGAAACTCTTTCTGATCTCTAGGCCAGTTAATGATACCTTTTTGGACTGTCATGTAACTCCATTGATTTGTACTGAGCTTTCTGAAATCACTCAAATTCCTTGTTCTACAAATACTGCAAAAAGAGTACTTTGCAGTGTAATTCAATCCTGAACAGTAAACTGCATGATGTATTTCTAGACTCTGTTAATTTTTAAAATATTTCTTCTACCTGTTCCTCTGAAATGAGATCTTTTTTAGGTTGGTTATACTATGCAATAACAATATCTCAGCTACAATGTGCAACTAGATTTTAACAGGAGAGAAATTGCTTATTTTTATAGAACTGATGACCAATTTCAGTACTGCATTGTTCCTCTCCTGCCTTCCTGATCTCTATATCCTCCGTCATTATTTTAAGCCCCTATTGATTCCATGTTTTCTTTTTCTTCCATGTCTCCACAGTGTAGTAGCACAACTGGATCATAACATAGTAAGTGGACACCTATAAAGTATGATTTCAGGGCCTCTAGGAATACCAAACTGAAGGAAAATGTATTATCCTTATACCACCCTTTCTTCTCCATCCTGACTGACTTTGGGGATTTACTTTTTACCTCGCTGGACTGGAAGTTTCCCTCAGTGGAGGGAGAATTTCAAACTTTGATTTATCACCAGACTTAGGAAAGCTTGTCTTCTATTTCTAGCTCTGCCATGAATTTCTCCTACTACCTAGATTTCCCTTAGGCATAACCTGGTATGCCGGACTATCATTGCCCCAACCACCAGCTTAATTAATATTTTCGTTTGCTGTTCAGTTATTTTCAGTTGTGTTTGATTCTTCCTGACTCCATTTGGGATTTTCTTGGCAAAGATACTGGAATGGTTTGCTTTTTTCTTCTCCAGCTCATTTTTATAAATAAAGAAACTGATGCAAACAGGGTTAAGTGACTCACCCAGGATGACACAGTCAGGAAATGTCTGAGGCCAGATTTGAACTCAGGAAGAGGAGTCTTTTGATTTCAGACCTGGTGCTCTATCCACTGCACTACATAGCTGCTCATATATTTTGGTTTACATATTCCCTTATGAGTGCTAAGAATAGGTACACACAGAGAACATAGATGAGGAGTGCACATGTAGGGAACTTGACTGAAGGGCACATACATGGGGAATCACATATATTTAAGGAAGATGTCTGGAAAGCAACTCCTACCTAGAATGCCGAAAGCATGTTGTTTTCTAGTGATGTCACTGCAGTGTTCACATTGGGCCATTTCTCCAATTGGTCTACTAGATTAGTTTCATAGTCTGTGCTGGACTCTGTTTGACTGGACAAGTAGTCTCTTCCAGAGGCACCCTTACTGATTTCTTGGCTTTCAAGGAAAGTCTTGGCTTTCAAGGGAAAGGTAGCTGCTGTCATGGTTTTTCAGCTTAATCCCCATAGGATTTCATCAACTTTTAAAAAAGGATTCAGAAACCCATGTCTGGGACCAAAAAATGCCCCTCTTCACATTTTCCTTTCTTATTTTCTTAGCATCTCTGTGACTCCCCTGAACAGGAGAAGGAGTGATGCTCATACACGTGAGAAACTACCTAGTCTGTTGTGTTAATGGTGCTTAAAAGATGACAGGACCATATTTCTTGATAGCTTTCTATGAAGACACTCTGGTTCAATTGGTGCTGGGGATAAAATACAAATATTGGGGGGGGGAATCACTATGTACAGATGCAAATTATATATACAAAGGAATTTCTGGGGGAAGACCACAGGCCCATTATGAAGGGCACTGTTAACCACAGTGCTGGGTTTCTAAAGACACAATTGATGGGTAGGGAAGAGACAGATAGAGACACCAGAGAATCACAAGGATTCTCAACGGACTAATAAGACAGTAGATTGTTACTCTCTACACAGGAGCAAAGAGAAATTTTTTTCATGAAGTTTAGGCATGTTGAGGCATGAATTCAGGAGACTCTGCCCTGAGATCCTAACAATATCCTAACAATGCCACTTCTATCCTTAACTCGTTAGGTCCATGTCAGAGAATCTGAGCCAACTTCAATATTAAACTATAAAAGTCATATTTAGTGAGTTCAAGCAGCCTGGGAGAGTGAAGAAAGCACTAGAAATAGAAAACTCTGATTTCAGGTCCTGCTTCTCAGCCACTATCTCCAAACCACACCAGCCGTACTCTAGGCATCATTCTCATCCTCCTTATCTCCTTTGGTATGAGAGTTAGACTAGATGCTTAGATTCTGATCCTTGAATCATCCTGTACTTCGATACATGAACATTTGCCTTATCTTTTCTAGAAGCAAGCCTCTCCATCATTTCTTGGCTACCACCTCCAAACCACTCCAGACCGTGTACCCCTGTCCTTTCCTTACAGCCCATTTTCCAGCTCCCCTTTATATACTGTCTTACCTCCCTAGAATGTAAGCTTCTTGAAGTCATGCATTCTCATATGTGTATCCCTAGTGTTCATCACAGTGCATGAAACATAATATGCACCTAATAAATACTTTGTCATTCATTCATTTGTTCATTCACATCTGCCACTTACTACTTGTGGAACCATGAGTAAAGCCTTTGATCTTCAATTTCCTCACCTTTAAAATGAGAATAATAATATTTGTACTATTCTGCTTTATAGGATTATGGCCAGGTTAAAATGAGATAATGTATGCAAGAACACTTTGTTCCCATAAGATAAATCCGAAATGAACAAAGTACACTAAACATGAAAGTCAGTGCTTTTGGCTTCTTCGTCTTTAGAATTTCATCACTTGTAGTCTTGTTTTCTTTTTATAATGGAGATAATTGAATCAACTTCCTTTCAAAAGTGGTGAAATTCCTTTACTAAAGTCCTTTGCTAGACCTGTCCCTACGTCTCTATCAATAGGATAGACCACCAAAGATTTTTGAAAGGTCATTTGAATGTCAGGTTTTAACATTGGATTCAACTAGATGACAGATTCCACGTAGGCGCGTTATAGATGCATTACAGCTGATCCAATGATGAAGGATACTTTCCTTGTACAAAGCAATTTTCATTCTTGAATTTCAAGTCACTGTATTCATTTTGTGAGTGAGAAACGCAGCCAAATAGTGATTATATCACTAAAGCATGAGTTGGAATTGTGTAGCAATAGTGAAGCATGAGTAAGAGTTTTTATTTCCACATAAATTTCCATTATTTCACCATCATTCTCACAGATATTAATTGAGCATCTATGGTGTGTACATTGGGTACTGCTTGAAATGTCTTATGTTACACAAATGAGAAATCTGTATCCCCAGAATGATTTCTCCAGACCTGTATGATGGCAGGTATGATGATAAGGGGAAAATGTTGGAGGGGGTCATTCTAAGTGTAAAGTCACTTCAAGAGACTCTTCTGCTCTGTGCTATGTATTTGAGAAGGTTCAGAATTTAAATAAGACACTATGTCTGTGACACAATGACAAATGAAATCAATACAAAATTGAGAGGAGACCACGAAGATTTCATGAGAGAGGTGATATTTTAGTTGGGCCTTAATATATGGGTAGGAATACAATAGTAAGAAAGGAAAAGAAGGACCATAGAGAATGCTATGAAAAAGCCACAGGAATAAGAAAGCATGAAGCTGGCAGGGGAGCAATGACTAGGCCAGTTTGGTTAAAATGGAACATAATGGTAGTATGAGCTAATGCGGGAAAGATGGTATGAAAAGCCTTCAATACAAGGGCTAAGAAATCTGAGTTTTACTCAATAGGCAACAGAGATTGCTAAAATGACTTTGAGTAGATGAGTGAGATATAAGGATGTCATGAACATTTATGTTTGTATTTGTCACACCTTTGCACAGAGTCTGCTACATAGTAAGCATTTAGAAAATGCTTTATCCGTATGATCTGTTTACTTAAAACTTCAATATTTTTCATATCTGTGTTTTCATTCGTTTGGTCACTCCCCATGCCAGAAGTAGCAGATTGCTACTTTTCTATGTCTTAGTAGATTTTATTCATGAATTGTTCTGGCATAAAAATTTACTATACTGTGACAAATGGAGTAATTAGCCCCTCTCAGCTTAGTAAGATTAGTCTTACAGTCAATCACTGGACCCCATACTCAAAGTCCTTTCAGCTTTGTAAGACCTGGCAGAGAATTTAGGGTCAGTTCCATTGGGTAGAAAATGAAACTGTGACTTCAGTCTCATTGGGAATTGAGGGAAGGAAACTGCCTTTATTGATGTGGATTTACACCTTCTCTGAAATTTATAGCCTTAGAGAGTTGTCTAGAGCACTGGTGGGTAAAGGGATTTGCCCAGGTCACATAGCCAGTGTGTATCAGAGACTGGACTTAGCCCAAGGCTTCTGGCTTCAAGGCTGGATCTCCATCTACTATAGCACGTTTCATCTCATAATAGTTGACATGAAGCATATACATCTTGTAGTGGGAAGGGAACACATTTGAGAATTCTCTTGCAGCAGTTCAGATAAGTGGTAACAATGGCTTGTACTAAGTTGGTGGTGGTATAAATAGAAAGGAAGGGATGCATGTGAGGAACATTACAAAGGTAGAAATGATATATTTGGCAAAAAAAAAATAGATATGAGTGATGAGGTAGAGGATTAAGTCAAATATAAACACCGAGTTTCAAAATTTAGGAGATTGAGTTAATGGTGAGAATATCAGTGAGAGAAACATGAGCTCATCCATCCTTCTCTAAATAAAAAAAAAAAAGTCTCTGACTTTTCTATTGCCAAATGAATAAAAAATAACCTTGCGGTAAATGTGATGAGCTTGATTTTGAATTTGTTAAATTTCAGATGCCACGGAGAATCTTTGGGGAGGTGTCATATAGACTGATGGAATTGTGTGGAGCTTGGAAGAGAAGTCAGACAAGAATCGGGTCTTTGAATAAGCTGGACACAGGTGGCAGTTGAAGATATGTGAGTGATTTTTGTTCTTAGAGGAAAAAAATAATATAAAGGAAGGTTGAGGGAATATGGTATAGTGGAGAGTCTGAGATTTAGAATCAGGGAGACCTGAATTCAAATCTTGCCTGAAATATTTACTAGCTATGTGATGCTGGAAAATTCACTTAGTGTCTCTGGGCCTTAGGTTGCTCAACTGTATAATGAAAAGGCCAGAGTGAATGACTACTAAGTTTCCTTCCAATTGTAAATCTACAATTGTATGACCCTATGAGTATATGGGCAGCTAGCTTGGTGAGTAGCTGTGTCACCGTGGCCAAGTCATTTAGCCCTGTTTGTCTCAGTTTTCTCATCTGTAAAATGAGCTGGAGGAGGAAATGGCAAACCACTGCAGTAATTTTTGCCAAGAAAATCCCAAATGGATCATGAAGTTGGATGTTGAGCAACAACAATGATTGTGTAAAGAGGGAAAGGATAAAAATCCAGTCAACAGAGACAGAGAAGAAAGTTCAGAGAATAGTATGAGATTAAGAATTTTTACAAGTATGCTGTCCTTGAAGCCAAGGAAGTATTTTTAAGGAGAAGGTAGTCACTGGTGTTAAATGTTGTGGAGTGTTCAAGTCAGATGAGGCCTGGAATAAGACCAAATTCAGCAAGAAGAAAACACCAGTGAACTTTGAGAGAACAGTTTCAGTGGAGTGGTTGGGAGACAAGCCTACCTACAAGAGACTGAGAAGCAAGTGAATAGTGATCCAAGGGGGATTAAATGTAGATGACTTTTTATTATTGCTGAATTTTGCTTCAATGTAGCTGACAAACTACAAAGTATACTCCCTGAAAACTTAAACCAAGAAAATTCAAATTATTTAGTTCTAGATTTAGAGCTATAAGGGGTCTCAGAAGCCAATGAGTTCAGTCTTCTCATTCTACAGATGAGGAAACTGAGGTATAGGGGACTAAATGATTTATTCAAGTTTACACAAGTAGTATGTGGCAGAAACAGGTATAGGAAACCAGGTCCTCTGATTCCAGAGTCAGTTCTCATTCCACTATACTAATAGTATATGCCCTTTTGCCCTTTTATAAAATTTGTCATTTAGGGAAAAAAGAAGTTATATGTTTTTACTCTGAACAAGGCAGCATTGATAGTCATTCGTTGTATTTAACAGGCGTTTTGTTGTTATTAAATGTTCTGTAGCTAAGTGGGGCGGTGGATAGAGCACAGATCTGGAGTCAGGAAGACCTACGTTTAAATCCAGCCTCAGACAAATGATTAACTATGCGACTGTAGGCAATTCACTTACCCCTCTTTGCCTCAGTTCCTCTTCTGTAAAATGACCTGGAGAAGGAAATGACAAATCACTCTAGTATCTTTGCCAAGAAAACTCAAAAATGGGGTCACAGAGAGTTGGACATCATTAAAACAACTGGACAACAGCAGCAGCAAAGACTATTTTTTAATGGTTTATGACTGTGAAAGGGAAGAAAGTGATGGATGGACCTATCAAAAGCCTTTGTAAAGTTGTGGAGAGCTGGGTAAATTTGTCAGACAATAGAAAGGACCAAGTAGGGAGGGGTAGACAGAAGATGTGTGTAAGAGAGCATGGTAACTGGAGCAAGGTCTTAGAGGAGGTAAGAGTAGGTAGGGAGTTAGTCTTAGTGATGTGTGTGGATACCCCTTTCTTCAAGACAAAATAAAAGAAGGGAAGAATGGGTGATAATGCTGAAAAGTTTTGAGAATAGACAATTCTGGGAGATTCCATCAGTTTGCTTCATTCTACTCAGGGATGAAGGAGGCAACAGTACCAGTATGGTTGGAGGGAATTTATTATGTATGTGTAGAAAGAAAGAGGAAATCATTTGGAACTATTGTTGTGGGAAATAACAGCAGTAGCAACAGTAATAATGACAAATTTATACAGAGCTCTAAGTTTTACAGAACATTTTATTTCCCCCTCCCTGTCCCCTAAAAAAAACCCAACAAAATCCATTGAAGTAGATATTCAGTCAATGGATCAACCAGCTAACATTCATTTAGCAGCTCCTACATGCTAGGCACTTTGCTAAGTATTGGAGCTAGAAGGACAAAAATGAAAAATCCCTGCCATTAAAGAGATTTCATTCTCTCTGCATAGTGCAAGTACTATACTTTCTATTTAACAGAAGAGGAAACTGAGATTTGGAAAGATTAAGAACTTTTCTGATAGCCATCCCATAATAGGTATTAAAGCTAGAACTAAAATCAACATCTTAATTCGATCCAGCAATATGGTTTAAGGTGATATTATGGAGGAGCAGCTAGGTGGCACAGTGGATATCTTCATGAGTTCAAATTTAGCCACAGACACCTATGAGCTGTGTGACCCTGGGCATCTCACCTAACCTTGTTAGTGCCTCAATTTCTTCATATTTAAGATGAGCTGGAGAAAGAAATGGCAAATTAATTTAGTGTCCTTGCCAAGAAAAATCTAAATGAGGTCAACAAAAAGTTGCACATGAACAAAAACTGTTAGGAAACTGAAAAATAGTATGGCAGAAACTAGGCATAAACCAATATCTTACACCACTGGCCAAGATAAAGTCAAAATGGATAGACAATTTGGACATAAAAGGTGAGACCATAAGCAAGTTAGGAGAACAAGGAATATTTTGCCTGTCAAATATATAGTGAATGGAAGAATTTATAACCACAAAGGAGATAGAGAACATTATGAAATGAAAAACTGATAATGTTGATTACAATAAACTAAAAAGTTTTTCACAAATATAGCCAATGCAGACAAGATTAGAAGGGGAACAGAAAGCTGGGAAACAATTTTTACAGGCCATGTTTCTGATAAAGGTCTCGTTTCTAAAATATATACAGAACTTAGTCAAATTTATAAGAATACCTGTCATTCCCCATTTCCTAAATGGTCAAAGTATATGACTGCAGTTTTCAGTTGAAGAAATCAAAGCTATCTATAGTTATATGAAAAAAATACTCTGAATTACTATTGATCAGAGAAATGCAAATCAAAACAGCTTTGAGATACCATCTCACACCTATCAGATTGGCTAACATGACAAAACAAGAAAATGATAAATGTTGGAGAAGATGTGGGAAAATTGGAAAACCAATGTATTTGCTAGTGGAGTTGTGAACTGATTTAATCATTTAGGAGAACAATTTGGAACTATGCCCAAAGGGCTATAAAACTGTGCATACTCTTTGACCCAGCAATATCACTTATAGGTCTGTATCCCAAAGAGATTATAAAAAATGGGTAAAGGAACCACATATAAAAAATATTTATAGCAGTTTTTTGTGTGGTGGCAAAGAATTGGAAATTGAGGGGATGCCCATCAATTGGAGAATGGGTGAACAAGTCATGGTATATGAATATAATGGAATACTACTGTTTCATAAGAAATGATGATCAGATGGACTTCAGAAAAGCCTGTAATGATTTATGTGAACTGATGCTGAGTTGTAGCAGCAAGCACCCTGACACATCCAGGAGGGCCTGCTAGCACAAGTTCTTAGATCTGCTTTTCTAAAAGGAAAGCAGCTTTGGAGGGGTCAATAATCTTCTTTAATCACATTCACCAACAGAGAAAACACAAGAAGAGAAATAAACACCAGCAGGTTTTCTAACTGTCTGACCATAAGCAATACATACATCACAGATCAACAGACAGAATTGTCTGACCATTATATTCATACATAATTACCAAAGAGAGAAGCACCAACATCTAGGTTTTCAAGGGGTGGGGGTGGGGGACTCCTTAATGGATGCCCAGAGTCTCTTCTGGCACATGAACCTTCTTTTAAGCTCCCAAAAACATATACATCACAACCCTACTAACCCGGTGCTTCGTTAATGAACAAAATGTGTGAACCTTTCTACAAACAAGCATCCTCTAATCAAGCAACTCTCATTAACATTACATGAGTGAAGTGAGCAAAACCAGGAAAACATGGTATACAGTAACAGCAACATTGTGGGATGACCAACTTTAAGAGACTTAACTCTCCTCAACAATGCAAGGATCTAAGACAATTCCAAAACACTCATGATGGAAAATGCTATCCACATCCAAAGAAAGAACTATGGTGTCTAAATGCAGATTGAAGCATACTATTCTCTCTCTCTCTCTCTCTCTCTCTCTCTCTCTCTCTCTCTCTCTCTCTCTCTCTGTCTCTCTCTCTGGCTCTCTCTGTTTCTCTTTCTCCCTCTCTCTATCTCTCTGTCTCTCTGTCTCTCTCTCTGTCTCTCTCTCTGGCTCTCTCTGTTTCTCTTTCTCCCTCTCTCTATCTCTCTGTCTCTCTGTCTGTCTCTGTCTCTCTCTCTCTCTCTCTCTCTGTGTCTCTCTCTCTCTCTCCTTTCTTGTGGTTTCCCCTTTGATTCTAATTATTTTTTAAAACATGACTAATGTGGAAATGTGCTTAATATGATTGTACATGTACAGATTATATCAGATTGCATACCATTTTGTGGAGGGGGAGCAGAGAAAGGAAGAGAAAATTTAGAACTCAAAATGCTATAGAAATGAAAATTTAAAAACTAAAAACAAATAAACATAAAAAAAGATTTGGACATGAATGAAAAATGATAGAAAAACGTCAAACTGAACAAAAGACAATATGGAACAAAACTTTTTAATGAGTGAAACCAACATTACTGGGTGACCTCCAACAGTAAGGCTGGAAGATGGTGACAGTTGTGGTATGCTTTTTATATAACATTTGTTTACATAGGTTGTAGGTAAATTGTAATTTCTACAAAGGCAGAAAGCTATGTCTTAATTATCTTTGTATTTCCTCCACTGACTAGTCTAGTGCTTTGTACATAGTAGACATTTAATAAATAGCTGCTTAATGAATGATTGAATGAATCATTTGCTACTTTGCTAATCTTAGCGTGTAACAACGGAAATAGAATTGCTTTGGGAATCTGCAAATATGGGTTCCAGTCCTGCTTCTGTGATAAATTAGTTTCATTTACTTGAACTTCTGATTTATCCTCTCTGGGCATTAATGTTCTCTCAAGTGGAGCTGTCTGGAATGATGTAGAGGAGACAGGTTAGGAAAGATGACCTTTGAATTTACTAAAATGTAAGATTTATAGAAGAGTTACCAGATAAGCAATACCAAATAGTAACCAGCTTTTCTTGAAGGAAGGTTTCTCCATTTGAGAGCAAAATCACAAGTGTGAGGACTGTGATATTTAATGTTCCCATTTTTGTTCAAACAAATTTAAACATTCCAAATCTAAATCAATATGATTCTCATTTATAAGCCAAAAGATTCTCATTATCCAAGCCAAACACTGTGTGGATAATTTTCAGACTATTTCCTTCCCAGTCTTTTGGGGAAAAATCAAACAGTACATATATAATGTACTTTTTAACTATAAAGTGCCATGTAAATGTCATTATTTTATTAGTAAGTCCAAACAATGACTTATGTAACAGTGACCCAGAGTGTCTTTCCACCTGAGGCTCCAGCTACAAGCTCAATTGAATGAAGGATGCAACTCAGAGAGAATTTCAGGGCACCCCGGAGTTTGGAAATAAGGGTCAATTCATAGTCCGCAGAACAGATGTCAGACATAGTTATCTTCAAGTAGTTCAGCCCGTTGGGAATATCTTCAAATAGAAACATTAAGAGATTATGTAAAATGAAATGAATGATCATTGGAGGATGCAGTTAAGAGGGTTAAATTTGTGGGGCAAAATTACCTAATTTATTATGACTTTTAATTTGGATGGACTTCCAAGCAGTAATTAGCAAGTTAAAAAATGTATGTGAATAAATGTTCTGCAGAGCTTTAATCATGAAGATAGCTACTCAAATCCACTTTGTTGCATATGGATTTATAGGGACAGATTAGAATAGATTGAGTAGAGTCAGGATCCCACTCTCAACTCTTCTACCTACTCTCCTGGTGACTTTGAAGTTAAGAAAAATTTTCAAGGACTTATAGGAGCCAAAATAATGGAGTAAGCAGCAAAACACCGTAATTCTCCCATATTCACCTCCAAACAACCATAAAACAGTATCCCCAAACAAATCCTGGAAGAGCAGAACCAGTATAAAGATGGGTGAAAGAATCTTTGAGCCCAAGAAACTTGGAACATTGTCAAGAAAAGTTTGTCTCACTTAGGTAAAAGAAGAACACAGTCAAAGACAGGAAGCATCCCAACAAACCAGCAGCAAAAACTCACTTCAGCAGATAAGCAATAGATTCTGAGCCCCTGTGGTGGAGTGGGCAAAAGCCAATACCAGGAAACTTTATATGCCTCTGCATAGACAGGGGAACCAACAGGGGAACTCTGAGAAACACCATGTGCTTCTGCTTAGCTCCAGGCAAATAGGCAACCTCCAGCAGCCACACCTCCAGGTGCATCAGTGTATCCCAGGGAAAAACAGAAGCACTCTACCAGTCTTAACAGAAGCCAGACACCACCACTAGAACCCAGCTTACCACAAGGTATGCTGCCAGACCTCTAAGGCCTCCGGTAGCACCAGCCACCCATCCGTTCAGCACAATACCAGAGAAGAGGGTTCCCCGTGGACCACAAGGCAACATCAGTGCAGCATCAGGTAAACAGCCAGGGCCTGCAGCCCCTGGCAGAAGAAGCCTGAGACAGTATCCCTTCAACCCGAGGAGCAGAGTTCAAATTTAAAAGAAAGAAAAAAAGGCCAAAAAACATGAGCAATAAATAATAAATAAACAAAAAAGAATTGGGCTACAGGAAGTTATGATGACAGAGCAGATCAAGACACAAACTCAGAAGAGAATAGCAATGTCAAAATACCAAGGAAATTGATATCCTGAAAATAAAACAGGTATTGAGAGAAGCCACCAACTACCTCAGGAAAGAAATTCCAAAATAAAAATTCCAAGGTACGTTATAGTCAAATTTCAGAACTATCAGGACAAGGAAGCAATACTGCAAGTGACTAGAAAGTAACAATTCAGACGCTGAGGAAGCACAATCAGGATTACATAGGACTTAGCAGCTGCAACATTAAAGATTGAAGGTCATGAACGCAACACAATATTCTATAAGGCAAAGGAGCTATGGCTATAACCAAGAATCGCTTACCCAGCAAAATTAAGCATAAACACCAGAGGGGAAAAATGGTCATTCAATGAAATAGAAGGATTTTAAATTTTCAAAATAAGGGCAAAATTAAAACAAAAATTTGGTCTCCAATATCAAGACCCAAGAGAAGCATAAACAGGGAAAAAGGAAAAAGAGAACATAAAGGATTCAATAGAGTTAAAAATGTTTAAATCCCTACATGGGAAGATGAGAATTGTAATTCTTAAAAACTGTACTGCTTGAAGGAATATACATAGAGAAATTAAAAAAAAACTAAAAAAGCAATTAAAGGATGAGAAAGAGGAGTACAATGGGGGCAGAAGGAAGGGAGAGTATTGACTCCTTAGTCAGTCATTAGGGCTAAAAGAAGTATGCCTTTTGGGTCTTGGTAGCAACTGCCTTCTTGTTCAAAACACCGTAACTCAGATGTATAGACAATGCCAATTGTCTCTATGCCAATATTATAAAAGATTATTTCATTAAAAGTCCCAACTCTCTTCTTCACCAATTTCCATCATTAAAGGAATAATTTATTTCTTGTAAAACTTCACATAACTGAAATTCAGCAGGTATTACTCCTAGTACCAATTTCATATAACTGAAATTCAGCAGGTATTACTCCTGGTACTCTAGAGGCATGGACTGAAGTGGAAGCATTTGCTGCATCTTTTCTCTTCAAACTATAACAAAAAGATGTTACAAAGGTAGGTGAGAAGTAAACAATCCAATGTAGAAAAGAAAAGTTTATTGGTAAGTATATGATCACATGCATCATGCATTTAACTCCATGTGTTGACATGCATCTTGGAGAAGGGTATTAGGAGAGGAAAGGTGCAAAAGTACAGAAAAGGGACCCACACACAAACATAGCTATAACAACAGTGGCTAAAAGCATGCCCTCACACTCACACTTCCATTTGGGTAGATGTGTTGTAGTGACTTGGTGTAAAAAATCTCTAGATTTAAAGTCACAGATGGTTAAGAATAAAGCAGGAAGGAGTTAATTTTCCTTGTATGGAAAGAGATGGAGGCAGAGTCAAGGTGGCAGAGTAAAGGCAGGGACTTGCTGGAACCCTCCCCCAAGCCCCTCCAAATACCTGTAAAAAATGACTCTGAACAAATTCCAGAGCAGCAGAACCCACAAAATGAGTGAAACAAATTTCCAACACAAGGCAGCCTGGAAGGTAGACAGGAAAGGTCTTTTGCACTGGACTGGGAAAGGAACACAGTCTAGCACAAGCCATGCCAGCACAGACTGAACCCCAGCAATGCAGAGCAGGCCTCAGGGGACTGGATCACAGGCAACTCTGGTGGTTTTCAGATTTCTCAACCCACAAATGCCAAAGACAAAATAGAAGGTCGGTAGGAAAGGTCTGTTGCACCTGGATGAGAGAGGTATGCAGTTCAGCCCTTGCCTCAACACAGCCCTGGGGGGATGAGAGAGGTGACTGGGGGTGAGGAGAGTAGCACTGATTGTTTCCAGGGCTCTCAGTCCCACAGATAGTAAGGAAATTAAACAACTGATCAGATTATAGGGGTCTCTTTGCTGGCATTGAGGCAGGATCCTCTTGCTTTTCCTGTGCTTGGATCTGGGTCACAGTCCTGGG
Source organism: Notamacropus eugenii (assembly GCF_028372415.1). Taxonomy (NCBI): domain Eukaryota; kingdom Metazoa; phylum Chordata; class Mammalia; order Diprotodontia; family Macropodidae; genus Notamacropus; species Notamacropus eugenii. The sequence goes on from NC_092876.1 coordinate 395,646,851, forward strand.
GCAAGGAGGAGCGCTGGTATGGCAGAGCTTGTGGCAGCAGTGGAGAGGCAACTCTCCTCACATTTCCAGGTGAGAAAAGAGTGCTTGTAGTCACTCACAGACCAGAGCACAGGCCTCAAGAGGAATAAACACTTCTTAGATGATACCACTTTGGAAGAACTGAAAACTGACAGGTTTCTAGCAGTCTCACTGAAAACAGTTGCACAAAATCCCTGGCATTTGGGGCAGTTTGCCTTTCACACCAGAAGCAGAGTCCTTCCTTAACAATGAGTTAAAAAGTCAAATAATTGGCTGGGAAAATGACTCAATAGCAGTCAAATTTGACGAAACAGTGGTCAAATTCTGATGAAACAGAATATAGAAACTTCCTTTGGTAACTTTTGGTAACAAGGAATATCAAAACATACACTCAGAAGAAGACAATAAAATCAGAGCTCCTATATTCAAAGCCTCCAAGTAAAATATGAATTGGTCTCTGGACATGGAAAAGCTGAAAAGGAATTTGAAAATCAAGTAAGAAAAGCAGAGGAAAAAGTGGGAAGACAAATGAGAGTGATCCAAGAAAATCATGACAAATGAGTCAACAGTTTGCTAAAGGAGACCCCTTCAAAATGCTGAAGAAAATAATACCTTAAAAAATAGATTAAGCCAAATGGCAAAAGAGATCCAAAAAGCCAATGAGGAGAAAAACGCAAAATTGGACAAACGGAAAAAGAGATCCAAAAGCTCACTGAAGAAAAGAATTCCTTAAAAATAAGAATGGAGCAAATAGAAGCAAAGGATTTCATGAGAAATCAAGAAATTATAAAACAGAAACAAAGAAATGAAAAAATAGGAGAGAATGCAAAATATTTCATTGGAAAAACCATTGACCTGGAAAATAGATACAAGAGAGATAATTTAAAAATTATTATTACCTTTTAAAAATTAATTTATTTGTTTTCACAACTTTTCTACTTCCATATATCTTAAATTTTCTTCCTCCCTCCCTCTTCCACTTTTCCCCTCCCTCCCCAAGGAGGCATGCAATCTTATGTAGGTTCTACACATACATTTAATTAGTATTAAATGCATTTTTCACCTTAGTCATATTACATAGAAGAATTAAAATGAATGGGAGAAACCATTCAAACAAAACAAAACAAAACATAACATAACACAAGAGAAAATGGTCTGCTTCATTCTGCAATCCAATTCCATAGTTCTTTCTCTGAATGTGGAAAGCATTTTGCCTCAAGAATCCATTGGGAATTTTTTAGGTCCTTCCATTGCTGTGAAGGGCTAAGTCTACCAGAAAAATTCCTCACATACTGCGGTTGTTACTGTGTACAAAGTTCTCCTGGTTCTGCTCCTTTCACTCAGCAACAGTTCATATAGGTCCTTTCAGGCCTCTCTGAAGTCTTCCTGTCCATCATTTGTTATAGCACAATAGTATTCTATTACATTCACATACCACAACTTGTTCAGCCATTCCCCAATTGATGAGCATCCCCTCAGTTTCCAGTTCTTGGCCACCACAAATAGAGCTGCTATAAATATTTTTGTGTGTGTGAGACCCTTTCCCATTTTTATGATCTCTTTGGAATACAGTCCTAGAAGCAATATTTTTAGGTCAAAGGGTATGCGCATTTTTGTAGCCCATTGGGGATAGTTCCAAATTGTACTCTGGAATGATTGGATCAGCTCACAATCCCACCAACAATGAATTAGTGTTCCAACTCTCCACATCTTCTCCAACATTTATCATCTTCCTGTTTTGTCATGTTAGTCAATCTGATAGGTGTGATATGGTACCGCAGAGTTGTTTTGATTTGCATCTCTCTAATCAATAGTGATTTAGAGCATTTTTTCATATGACTAGAAATAGCATTAATTTCTTCCTCTGAAAACTCCCTGTTCATATAGTTTGATCATTTATCAATTGGGAAATGATTTGTATTCTTGTTCCTTTGACTCAGTTCACTATATATTTTAGAAATGAGGCCTTTATCACAGACACTAGTTGCAAAAATTCTTTCCCAGTTTCTGCTTCCCTCCTAATTTTGATTGCATTGGGTTGGTTTTTGCAAAACCTTTTAAGTTTAATTTAATCAAAATTATCCATTTGGCACTCCATAATGTTCTCTGTCTCTTGCTTAGTCAAAAATTTCTCCATTCTTGATAAATCTGACAAATGCACTCTTTCTTGCTCCCCTAATTTGCTTATAGTATCAGTCTTCATACCTAGATCATGTATTCATTTGGACTTTATTCTTGTGTATAGTGTCAGGCATTGGTGTATGCCCAGTTTCTGTCACACTGTTATACAGTTTTCCCAGTAATTTTTGTCAAACAGTGAGTTCTTATCCCAGAAGCTGGGGTCCTTGGGTTTATTAAACGGTAGATTGCTATATTCATTGACTACTACGTCTTGAGTACCCAACCTATTCCTCTGGTCTACCCCTCTATTTCTTAGCCAGTGCCAAGTGGTTTTGATACTTTCTGCTTTGTAATACAATTTGAGATCTGGTAGGGCTAGGCCACCTTCCCTAACATTTCTTTTCATTAGTTCCCTTGATATTGTTGACCCTTTGTTCTTTCACATGTATTTTGATATTATTTTTTCTAGCTCTAGAAAATAATTATCTGGTAGTTTGATTGGTATAGCATTGAATAAGTAAATTAATTTTGGTAGAATTTTCATTTTTATTGTATTAGCTCAGCTTACCCGTGAGCAACTGATGTTTGTTCACTTACTTAGATCTGATTTTATCTGTGCAAAAAGTGTTTTGTAATTGTGTTCATTTAGTCCCTGGGTTTTTTTTGGCAGGTAGACTCCCAGATATTTTATAGTGCCCATAGTACCTTTAAATGGGATTTCTCTTTCTGTCTCTTGCTGTTGGATTTTGTCAGTAATATATAGAAATACAGATGATTTATGTGGATTTATTTCGTAACCTGCAACTTGGCCAAAATTGTTTATTATTTCAAGTAGTTTTTTACTTGATTCTCTGGAATTCTCTAAGTATATAATCATATCATCTGCAAAGAGTGATAACTTAGCTTCTTCTTTGCCTATTTTTATTCCTTCAATTTCTTTTTTTTGTGTCTTATTGCTAAAACTAACATTTCTAGTACCATATTGAATAACAGTGGTGATAATGGACATCGTTGTTCCACCCCTAATCTTATTGGAAATGCATCCAGCTTATTATTACATATAATGCTTGCTGATGGTTTTAGGTAGATACTGCTTATTATTTTATGGAATGCTCCCTTTATTCCTATGCTCTCCAATGTTTTCAATAGGAATAGGTGTTCTACTTTGTCAAAGGCTTTTTCTGCATCTATTGAGATAATCATATATGGTTTCTGTTAGTTTTTTTTTGTTGATATGATAAATAATGCTGATAGTTTTCCTAATATTGAACCAGCCCTGCATTCCTGGTATCAATTCTACCTGATCATAATGTATTATTCTCATGATAAGTTGCTGTATTCTTTTTGCTAATACCTTATTCAAAATTTTTGCATCTATATTCATGAGAGAAATTGGTCTATAATTTTTTTTCTCTGTTTTAGCTCTTGCTAATTTAGGTATGAAAACCATATTTGTATCATGAAAAGAATTTGGTAGGATTCTTTCTTCACCAATTTTCCCAAATAGTCTATGTAGTATTGGAATTAACTATTCTTTAAATATTTGATAGAATTCACTTGGAAATCCATCTAGCCCTGGAGATTTTTTCCTAGGGATGTCATTGATGGCTTGTTCAATTTCTTTTTCTGAGATGGGGTTATTTAAGTATTCATCTTCCTCTTCTGCTAATCACCTACCCAGCAAAATTGAGTGTAATTAATGGGGGTGTGGAGTGGAATTGACTTTCATTGATGTAAAGGAATTGAATGCATTCTTGAGAAAAACAAGAGCCCAAAAGACAAATTGACTTACAAGTACAAGACTTAGGAGAAGCATTAACAGGTAAAAAGGAAAGATAAATCATAAGGGATTTATTAAAGTTGAACTGTTTACATTCCTACATGGAAAGATGATATTCATAACTCAGGAGACCTTTTTCAGTATGTAGTTGGAGGGAATACATACATACATACATATGTATAGATAGATGGATAGATAGATATAGACAGAGGGCAGAAGGTGAGTTCAATATGAAGGGATGATATCTAAAAAAATAAAATTTCAGGTTGAAACAGAGGAATGTACTAGGAGAAGGAGAAAAGGAGAGGTAGCATGGGATAAATTATCTCACAGAAAAGAGGCAAGATAAAGCTTTTACAGTGGAGGAGAAGAAGGGAGAGGTGAGACAAAATAAATGAAACACTCATTCAATATGGCTTAAGGAGTGAATAGCATATACACTCAATTGGGTATGGAAATCTATCTGACCCTACAGGAAAGTAGTGGGAAGTGTTATAAAGGTGGAGTGATAGAAGGGGGCAGAATGGGGGAATGGGTCATAGAACAAAAACTTTTGAGGAGGCACAGGGTCAAAGGAGAGTATACAATAAATAGGGGAAAGATAGGATATTGGGAAATATAGCTAGTCTACCACAACATGACTATTATAGAAGTGTTTTGCATGACTATACATGTATAATCTACATCAAATTGCTTGCCTTCTCAGTAAGGTTGGTTGGGGAGAAAGGGAGAGAATTTGGACCTCAAATAAAACTTTGAATTTTTTTTGAGCTTTTTAAAGGGAATGCTAAAAATTGTTTTTACATGCAACTGGGAAATAACATATACAGGTAATGGAGCAAAGAAATCTATCTTACCCTACAGAAAAATAGAAGGAAAAGGCATAAGGGAAAGGTATATGTAGGGGAGATAGAAGGGAAGGAAAATTGGAGGACATATGGGAGGATTGGAGTCTTAAGGTGGAGGGAGGGGAGAGATAGGGAGAAAATTTGGAACTCAAAATGTTGTGGAAGTGAATGCTGAAACTAAAAATAAATTTCAAACTTTTTTTTTTTAAAATACAGAGACAGCAATATATATGATGTGTCTGAACATAGTTGAAAAGATTGTGTTGATCAGAGAGGAGGGTTTGCGTGGAGGAACAGTGGAAAATAGTTTTGGCTAAATAGAGTGGAGTCAGAATCTGGAAGTCTTTGAAAGCTGGGTAAAAGAGCCTGGACTTGTCAGGGATGTGACATTAAGAAAGATGTGTTTTAGGACAGCTGGTCTGACAAGTGTATTCAAGAGAGATTGGATGGGGTTGGCAGAGCAGAGAGACTAAAGAATAGCCAAGAAGCTGTTGAAGTCACTGAGATTTGATCTGGTAAGAGCTTAGAGTTTGAGTGGCAGTAGAAATAGTAAAGAAAGAGAAATCTGTGACATTTGAAAGAACTAAAAGAAATCAGTGGCAGATTAGACATAAGGGGTGAAAGTGAAAGAATCATTAATGATAACTAAGGAGGTCTCTAGACATGAGAGAACAATGGTGGTGCCATTGGCATAATCGAAATAATTTAAAAGGGCAGCATGTGTTGAGAGAAAGATGAGAAGTTCAATTTTGAAATGATGACTGCATGGTGATGGCAGGACATTTATCAGGAAATATCCACAGTTAACAACTTAGTACTGGAATAAAAAGAAGAGGTCAGGTATGGATTCAGGATTTGTCTTTTGGAGGTATAGTTAAAGCTGTGAGAGTAGATTAGCTCTTTGATATGGAAGAGTAAAATAAGTAGAAGAGAAGGCTGAAGATGGGGAACAGTGATGGGCAAGGTTTGTCCCCACTTTTTTCCTTTGTACAGAGGAAAATGAGAGTGAAAAAAATTTTGATTAGTAGTAGAACAAGTTCCTTAGAGTAGGAAGAGGGACAACTTTTGCTTTTTTCCTGGTTCAAGGGCACTCTACTTCGAGGAAAGTGAGGCCTTCATCTATGGAACACACAGTGGTAGCCATAAAACCCTTGTATAATTTGCCAGAAGGAAAATTAGCAAAGTGAGAGCCTAATACAGTCATCTGATTTGAAAACTGGCTCAGAATATTTAGGGTAATAATATTTACAAGCTACAGAAGACCTCAGAAATTATCTGGTATTTCACAGAGAAGGAAATCAAGGTCTATGGGGTATCCAAGGTTACACAATGAATTAGTAGCAAAGCCAGTGGGTGAGAACCCATGTCTCCTGATTCCCAATCCAAAGCTCTTTTCACAGTGCCTCTGAAGTCAGTCACAACTTTGCAACAATAATTTCCATCCTCTGGTTTCCACATGGAGCTTAATTAGCTAGAGCTCACCTGAGCACTATAATTTTCAGCAATGTGGATGCTGTGTTGAATAAAATTTAGCCAAGAAGCTTAACCAAATGCGAAAGCAATGACTCACTGTTTACATATACCCCACGTTCTAGCTGGATCCTCCAACTAATCCAATTGCCTGGTTAAGAAATTGCCTGTAAATAGCTTCTGCTGTCAAAATAATTTCTAGCCGACTAGAGTTTTCCCAAGGCTTCATTCCCAGTGATGAAAGAAAGGTCAAAAGCTCTAGCTACTCTTCTTACCATGAAATAAAAATTAATTTCATTCCCACTTCAGATTCTCATAGAATTTTTCCTTTTACTCCTTACTTTTCTCTTCATCTTATCACTAATAACTTTATTTGTATGTTTCAGAGTATTTTTCATTTCCCTAGACTTCCTTAGTAGATCATGTATTACAGCTAATGTATATTTGGTACCCAACATTGTAGCCAGAGTTTGAATTTTGCCTTGAATCTAGAAACCTTTCAATTAGTATAAACTCAGCTCTGTGTGCACTCAGGAGTATGATTTGTCTGTATCAGACACTGGATTAAGTAGGTGGTGATGGAATGGGAGCCAAATTAAGGTATCATGTTGTTTTTATAATAGCACTGTTGAGCAGAGATATGGATGCGTGGTAAAATATTAAACATGCTGAGATGTGTAAAGATACAATTAAGATTGTGTCCCTTTTCTCCCCATTTCCATATCTGCATTCATTCAACTCCAAAACTGAAAGAGCTTGCAAGGTGAGAACCATTTTTCACTGAGAATAAATTGCAAATTCCTCTTTTCTATAATCTATTTCAAATTACACTTGACCTTCCCAAACTGTAGCTGGAGGATGCCACTGTGTTGAAACTTGTAACCACTAAAACTTTAAGCTTTCAGGAAGTGAATGTTCACTGTTTTCCACACTATTTAAATATGAAGGGACTGATGCTTCTTGAAGGAATTGAAGGTGGGGTGAGATAGAGATGGAATAGGGAAAAGAAAGAAAGATACTAATAAAACCTGCTAAGGGTAGTATGATGGCTGAGAATCAATTCAATTCATAATTATTAAGCATGTATTTATAATCATATGCAAGTTACTTTAATGACACTGTTCTAGGAAAACACATTTGATCCATGACATAAAGTTTAAGACTTTTAATGATTTAATATCCTCTTATAATAATTAGCCAGTTTTAAACCTAGGGGCAAAACAATGGTCTCTCAGATCTACTGGGTTTCCTTCTCTTTGATTTAGGAAATATATTTTAAATGATAAGTTATGAGTTCAGTAACAGTCACTCAGCACCCAGTTAGGAAAAATTTCTACACTTAAGCAGTGGTTGCCTCCTCTGCCTAACATTATATGCATATCTATCTTTAGTTATAAAACAGGCAAATGGAACAGTAGATAGAGTGTGGGACCTGGAGTCAGAGAGATTTATCGTCCTGAGTTCAAATCTGACTTCAGGCATTTAACAGCTGTGTGACTCTGGGCAGCTCACTTAACGCTGTTTGCTTCAGTTTCTTCATCTGTAAAATGATTTGGAGAAGGACATGGCAAAAACACTCCAGTATCTTTGCCAAGAAAACCCCCAAAGGAGTCATGAAGAGTTGGAAACCACTAAAAAAAACCCCAGAATATTAAGTTAATCCCTGACCTCTTTGTATTGTCTGCAAATTGAAAGGAATTGTGAGGGAATGTTGGAAAAGAGCCAACCTTCTTTTGGGACTTGGCTCAGTCTGGATCCTCTCCCCATGAAGCCCATCAAGGTGTCTCCTTGATACCTCTTTGTCTGCCACAGTTCAGTTTTCCTTCTGTTCCATTCTGCTTCCAGTGAAGACACTCTAAATCTTCCAGGTCAGAGATAATTTCTCTCATTTATACAAAGTGCTTAGGACTTCATCAAATGTTTCACACAATGGCTTTGGTTGATTCAATGAGATATACAGATATATTAACAACCAATTAAGATTATTTAATTCAATCAACAAAGTATTTGAATTAAAGCAACAGAACTGAATAGAATAATTTCAAGCCCACCCTAAGATCCAGTAAAAAAAAAAATGTATCATTTTCAAAGTATAGCTTGGTTTGTTTTTTTATGTATCCTGGTGTTTCAAGCTATAGTGCATGGAACAAAAAGGAAGCAAGATACTGGAATCTAGTGTTGGTGCTTTTAAGCTGTGCTTTACATTAAGAAAAGTCATTTAGAAATACAAACACATGCAAAAGACAAATTTGTTGGTTCAAAGAATCACAAGATTTCAGTGAATATCCAGTTCCTCTAAGTCTCTTAGTGTTTGTGAATTATTAACTGTTCAGCGAAGGCCAAGATTTTTCCAACAGTGCTTTACACCTACTAGCCAGAGTGAATGAATGAATGGAATTAGATGATAGATTCACAGGTTGAAAGCTCTCAGGGACCTTAAAGATCACTGATTCCAACACTTTCATTTTACAGATAAGGAAAGTGAGACTCAGAGAAATTATGTGACTTCTCTGGAACAACACAGCTGGTAAGCATACATGATAGGATTCAAAGTCTGGATTTTCTGACTCCAAATACAGCTAGCTATCTTTGAAATGCACCACCTAACAGTCTCTAAGAGAAGGTGAAAGAGGAGATTCAATATGTCATCCAGAAATACTTAAAGTTGATGGGTTTTTAAGCAGGATTTGAAGATCAGACAATTTGATTTATACAAGCTTCAAAAACACATTTAGAGTACAAAGTGAAGTTTAATGTTTAAGGTATTGCACTTTATGATACCAATCTAACTTCTGTTTTGTTAGCAAATATTCCAGTGGTTTATTAGAAACCACATAGCAAGTCAAAGCAAAAGTACATAGTCTACAATACTCTGAGTCTCCTGTGTTTTGCGACTCACATAGATAACCATTAGCTAGTGTCATCCTGTAGTTCTCTGGTGTTGTTTATCCAGTCATCTATGTCTCTGTGTGAACTAATATTCTGACTAAAGTCTCCAGGGTTTAGAGGAGACCATTAGTGATTTAAAATCCTTAAAGATTTAGAAGAAAGGCAATGGAATACTAAGGATGACTGCATAATAGTTGAGTTATTTCTATAATCCAAACTGAGATGAGTTTAAGTCCTGTCTCTGACACAACCTGATGGCATAGATGGTAAAGTGCTAGACCTGGAGTCAAGAAGACCTGCCTTTAAATTTCAAATCCTGCCTCAGATGCTTACTAGGTGTATGACACTGGGCAAATCACTTAACCTCTGTTTGACTCAGTTTCTTTATCTTTAAATTGCGATAATAATGGCAGCTATCTCTCAGGGTTGTTGTGAGGATAAAATGAGCTAAAAATTATAAAGTGCTTAGCACAGTGCCTGGCACATAAGTGCTATATAAATGTTAGCAATGATGAAGATGGTGATGATGACTGCGTGGCCTTGGGATATGCCACCAGTTACTTATCTATGATTCTAAGTTACTGATCTTCAGTTATAAAATGAGTTTCCCCATTTTATACCATTGAAATAAAAGGTCCCAGCCATTGCAAGTTTTTGTTGAGAGGCATCCTATATTTAGCACCATGTTGGACTCTATAGAGAAGATAAAGTAGCATTATTTATGTTCTTTGCCCTAAAGAAACTTGCAATTGTTTTGGAGAAGTAATTCTTACATATATGAAATAAACATAAAACACTATAACGATTCGACCAACTGAGTATAAACAAGTTAAGTAATGTAGTTGGAAGAATAGATATGGGTGATCAGAAAAGAAAAAGAGCAACGTTGGATAAAAGGAATAATGCAAGGGCAGCTAGGTAATACAATGGACGTAGCGCCAGTCCTGGAGTCAGGAGGACCTAAGTTCAAATCTGGCCTCAGACAATTACTAGCTATGTGACTCTGGGCAAGTCACTTAATCCCAATTGCCAAAAATAAAAAAGGAACAATGAAGAAATAGGACTTGCACTAGTCCTTGAAGGAGCCATGGGATTCGATAAAGTAGAGAGAAATAAGGAGGTTATTCTGGGCATGAGTCAAAGTCATAGAACTACCTGGGTTATGATACTCCTTAATAGTATTCATTCATCCAACTCAAAACCATTCACCCTGCACTATTTTCATCGCATCACTGAAACCAGCTTGTGATTTATAAAGCCTTAAGAAAAGCATAGCCTCTCCCTTGGAAGTAAAAACTGTATCTTTTATTAATCTCTTATAAAATTCTAGTATGTTCACAGTTGCTCTTGTAAACCTTTTCCTCTCAACCCAAGTAGTTAAACCTCCTGTCACTCATCTTCTCACCTGGCAGATTGCCTCACCGCCAACTTTTCAGAAAAGAGGGAGTGCATCTGATATGAGTTCATTCATCTCCTCTGTTGTAGGACCAGAATCTATCATCTAGTTTTCTTTTTCCTTAAAAGGCTTTTAAATATCCTTAGGACATAATTGACTTAGGGAATGAAGACCTGGGTTGCATGTTGGTGCAACAACCTGGTTGCCCAAGTACAAAAGTTAAAACATGAGTAGGTAGGAGTCATTCTCCCTCAGACCTGAAGAGCATACCAGCATGGCCAAAGCAGACAGGGAAGCTGCATTTTCTGGAATCAATGCTGTATCCTGACTGAATAGTCTTTCTGTGATCTGGCTAAGTAAAGGTCCTTTTGTTGACTTGTTAGATATTGTATCTGTCTGTATCAATTCCAGATCTGAAGCATCAGACTGACCTGAATCAGACACAGGTTAGAATTTAAGCTCCTTCTCAGCTGAGGGATGACTTCATTCTTTGCATTTATACTCCCCAGTGACTAGCATATGAGGAATTAGAGTTATTTTAGTAAAGGTGTGGTCCTGAAAGTTAGACTTTGAAAGGATTTAGAGTGAGTCACTTTCCAGGATGAAGAAATAGTGAGCATAGACTAATCTTTTGTAAACTTTGTCAGTGAAGGAGGACGCTTTTAAGGAAAAGCAAAGTCAAGGGATTTTACATAGTATGGGATTCTACATAGTAAATGCTTAATAACTGTTTGTTGATTGAGTTTACCTTTCAGATAGCAGTGTGTTCTCTCATCTTTTTCTGATTATTAGTAATCTCAGGGGATGAGATGATTAACCATGTTTCTCAAAGTCAACCTTTCTACCTATGATCCCATTTTTGGGGATCTCCAGGGTCTTGCTCCATGACTCATCCTGCAGAAATTTGTTCTATTAACCCAATGCCAATCTTTCCTTCTTTACTAGCTCCTTTGTTTGAGTCATAAAAGTTGCTTAGGACTACATTATTATTAAAAAATCCCTTGATTTTGCTTTTTCTTAAAAGCATCCACCTTCACTGACAAAGTCTGAAAAGGATTAGTCTATCCTCACCATCTCTGTTTCCTGGTAAGAATCTCCTTCTAAACCCCTTCAAAGTCTGGCTTCCAGGGCCACCACTCTACTAAAATTTCTCTTTAATGCCACCAGTAACCTCTATGCTCAACACAATCATCATCCATCATTCCTCATTCTCTTTTTTGTAACTATTTCTTCATCTGGCTCCTGAGGCAACTTCTTCCAAAGTCACCAGTGATTTTTAATGGATAGATCTAATGTTCTCTTCTGTAAACTCATCCTCTCTGACCTCTTTGCAAATTAGGACTCTTAACTATCATCTCTCCCCGGATACTCTCTCTTCTACAGGTTTTCATGACTGTTTTTTTCTAGGTACTCCTACCTATCTGATTGATCCTTCTCAGACTTCTTTACTGATTCAGCATCCATGTCCCACCTCCTAAGTAGTTGTACCCCTAAACTGTTTGGAGCCCTCTTTTCTTTTCTCTTTACACTGTCTCACTTGGGGACCTTACCATTTCCCATGAATTTAATTATTATCTCCATGCAAATGATGCCTAGGTCTTCATCTACCCCCAATGTCTCTGCTAAGATTCAGTCCCATATCATTAAGTACTTAGACCTTTAAGACTGAATATCCCAGAGGCATTTTGAAATAGATATTGTTAAAACAGAATTCATTATCTTTCTCTTTTCACCCCCATTTTTAGGCAATCAGGGTTAAATGACTTCCCCAGGGCCTCACAGTAAGTGTCTGAGGCTGAGATTTTTCACTCAGATCCTCTTGAGTCAAGGGCAAGTGCTTTATCCATTGCACCACCCAGCTGCCCCAGAATTCATTAACTTTCCACCAAAATCCTCTCTCTTCTAAATTGCTCTCTTACTGTCAAAGACACTACTATCCTTCCAGTCACCTAGTTTAGAAACAGTTATATTCAACTTGTCCTCTCCCTCATCCCACATAGTTATCACTTGCCAAATTTTGTTTTTATCTCCATAATATTTCTCCCATCTGACTCCTTCACATTCTCATAGCTACTGCCTTGTTAAAGTCCCTCATCATCTTTCACCTGAACTATTGCAATACTTTCCTATTTGGTCTCCCTGCCTCAAGTCTCTCCCTATTCCCATGTATCCTCCACATAATTGCTAAGGTAATTTTCCAAAAATATGGATCTGTAATATGGATATGTTTTAGGTGATTGCATATCTATAACTTGTCTCAGATTGCTTACTGTCTCAGGGAGGGAGAGAGAAAGAAAGGAGGGACAGAATTTGGAGTTCAAAACTTAAAAAAAAAACAACAAGGAATGTTAGCAATTATGTTTACGTGTAATGGGGAAAATAAAGTAATATATTTAAAAATGGCTCTGGACATGTTACTATTATTCAACAAAGTCCAGTAGCTCTATTGTCTTGAGGATCAAATATGAGTCCCCTTTTTGGTCTTTAAGGATCTTCACATGTGATGCCTTCCTACCATTTCAGTTTTCTTATACATTACAGTGTTCTAGGGACTTTATAATTTAACTATACTGATATGCTCACTCTTCTGCAAACAGATATCTTCTATCTCTCTGACTTTTTGCCAGTTGTATCTTAGGTGTGAAGTGCACTCTCCCCTCAGTTCCATCTCTTGGAATCACTGTTTTCCTCCAGACTCAGGTCAAGTTCCCCTTTCAACATGAAGCTTTTGTGGGAGATGTCCTCCCTCCATGCTCACCTTATATCCATTGTGTATATATTATATAGGCAATTGCAAGATTATTTGTTTTCTCCTTTGTTTGAATGTAAACTCCCTGAAAGTAGTCATTGTTGTGCCTTTGGCTTTGGTATTCTCAGATCTTAGCATCATATTGGCTCATAATAAGTACTTAGTGAATGGACTCTAAGATTCTTTTCACCTCTAAAATCTGTGATCCTCACACAGAAATGTGGCAGAGTTTGACCCAGAACCTAGATCTCCTAACTCCCAGAGTTTTTTCTTTAAGTTATCCTGCTTCTTTTTATGAAAACACCAGGATCCTTGGAAGAAGATGCAGTGGAAATTAATGAAAGGAAAGGCTAAGAACACTGGAAAAAACTTCTTTTGCATCACTGTTTTGCCAAGATCATATAGTGGGTCATGTATGTTTTATGCCTTCCTTATCCCACTTGGTAATTTCCCAAGCTCCTTTTTACTTTTTTAAGTGTTTGGGTGTAACATGTTTCACATAAATAGTGCCCTGCTTGAAAGAAATGGTCGTAGTGGGTAATATTCCTACAGGTTTCAGTAATGACGCCATCACTGTGTTTTGATTGCTTCCAGACTGTCTGAGTCAGTCAAGTAAGCAAACTAAGAAATTCAATGGATCTGGATGAACAACCAAATAATAGTCATTGGGCATTTAACCTGCAGGAGGCGCTCTTATTCACCATGAAATGAGAAACCACCCAGGGCTTTGGATCTAATTTGTCCAACATTAAGAGTTTATATCTAGCTGTTATTGCTTCTGTTGAATTGTGCTGTTTTCCTAAGAATCAGTGAAAAAGAGTTGGAGTCCTCCTTTACAATCATCAGTGAAACAATTTTGGAAAGATGTAGGTTTCCTGGTATTTTCACAGAAATCAAAGATGGGAGGGAGAATCTCACAAGAATTCCGTTTTATATTTGATCCCTGCTATGCAAAATGAGGAGACAGCTAGATGGCACAGGTGATAGTGCACCGGGCTTGGAATTAAGAAGATCTGAGTTCAAATCTGGCCTCAGACATTTATGTGACCCTGGGCAAGTGACTTGCCTCAGTTCCTTATCTATAAAATATTAACACACTGGAAAAGGAAATGGTAAATCACTCTATATTCTTTGCCAAGAAAAGACCATGGAGTTACAAAAAGTCAAACACAGCTGAATAACTGAACAACAACAAATATGAAGCTGTTACTTACCTTTAATTACTTCTTGTTTATAAAATGGTTTATTTCTGATCAAAGACAATAGGGGCAAGTACAGAAATGATAGGCTTTGTCTCCATGCCAGCCATGTTGATGCTTGCTTACTTTAATATCCAAGTTCAGAAATAATACAATTGAAGCATTTGGGTCAATCTCAGTTTCTAATTCACTGGTTCATTACTTGGAGAAAGAATGTCTGGCAATGGCCATGGGAAATGGGAAAAGGAAGGGTGGAGGGAAGGAAGGAAGCGTGAGTTAAGCACCTAGTATGTGCAAAGCATTGTGCTCAATTCTTTAAAATTATCTAATTTAATCCTCACAACAACTCTATGAGTCAGGTGTTACTATTATTCCCATTTTACAGTTGAAGAAATTGAGGCAAACAGAGGTTAAATGGCTTGACCATGGTTACAGAACTAGTAATGGTCTTAGACTGAAATTGACCTCAAGTCCTCCTGATTGCCGACCCAGCATTTTATTCACTGTGTCACTTTGCTGCTTAGCAGAGGGGGAAGATAAAATGAACAGCAATTACTTTTGTGGTGCTTAATTGGCTGGCTGTAATTATTCTCTGTGAATTTAATTCACACATGAATTTTAGATCTCAAAAATTTATGATTTGAAATTGTCCTTTTTTCATAGGATTCTGATAGTCAATCACAATCTCACGGAAGGAACAACTTACCAGGGGGTTTTTCATTAGTTAGACTTTGTTGGTTGACACAACTAGACACTGAAGTTTATGTCAACCAGATTCTTTCTTTTTACATTTGTGAAGACATGTTCTGAATTTGTAGCACTAGAACTCAGTTTTCTATTTGGTTTCCATTTTGATTTTGCAGCTGAAAGCTGAAAATGTAATAGCTAGTGACTGCAACAGCCAAGGCTGTCTTGTTCTAACTTGGTTTTGATTACTTTTAATATTGCTATAATTTGAAAGCTATTCATTATTCCTTTAATTGCTATTTTATTCTACTTTTACCTGGAAGTAGTTCAGATAGAAATGGTATGCACATAGGTCTCAGCCTTGTTATGATTCTTTTATATTAAATGTCTTGTAGACTTTGATATAGGTAGGTAAAAATGACTATATTTGAGTAAAATTATTTGGATATAAGGTCATCATATATAGGCTCAATGAAAGGTTTTATTATTATCATTCATTGTCATTCTCATCTTTTTCAAAGGAGTTCAGGTTGAAATAGTCCTGGCACAAGTTGAAATCTTACTATTATTATTTTACATTCAGTATCCTCTTGACTTTTGAACAGGTATATAAAATAATTGCTTTTTATAACTGAATAAAATATATTAGGATATAAACTCATTGAAATTGCCTTTGGTACAAGTCCAGGGGCAGGAAGAATTATGGAGATGTTACCTCATGATGTATATCTATATCTATCTATCTATATAGTTTGAGGGAGCTAGGTGTCATTACAGTGCTAGACTTGGAGTCAAGAACTGGTTTAAATAGAAAGAAAATGACCTGCTACATTCTGTGATTGAATTCCATAGTTCTTTCTCTGGATATGAAAGACATTTTGCCTTAAAAGATCATTGGAAATTTTTGTAAGTCCTTGCATTGCAATGAAGTTCCAAGTCTACCACAAAAAAATCCTCTCACATTGTGCACAAAGTTCTCCTGGTTCTACTCCTTTCGCTCAGCATCAGATCATGTAAGTCTTTCCAGGCCTCTCTGAAGTCTTCTTGTTCATCATTTCTTACAGCAAAACAGTGTTCTGCTACATTCATATACCATAATTTATTCAGCCATTCCCCAATTGATGGGCATCCGCTTATTTCCAGTTTTTGACCACTGCAAAGAGTGCTGCTATAAATATTTTTGTACATGTGGGACCCTTTCCCATTTTTAGGATCTCTTGGGGATACAGTCCTAGAAGCGATATTGCTGGGTCAAAGGTAAAATATTTTTTAAACCTTAAATCTCTATATAAGTATTAGCTATTATTATTGATTTCTTCCAACAAGATTTTAATGTTACTTAATTTTAGATGTTGAGATTATTTGTTATAAATATCTTATAAAAGAGGTACTATACAAGAAAGAATTTTTACAGTGGAGGGGAAAATGGCAAAAAATATACACACATACATTTGTATGTACATATACATAAATTTATTCAATTGATAATAGAAATCTATCTTACCCAACAGAGAAGTAGGAGGGTAAGGGCAGGAGAGAAAAGAGGAGAGTGAGAAAAAGGAGGGCATATAAAAGAATGCTGGAGTCAGAAGCAAAGCACACTTGAGAGGAGGGACAGGATGAAAAGGGAGAGAAGGAAATAGGAGGGAGGGAAATGAACAATTAGTAATCATGAATACAAATGGGATGAACTCACCCATAAAGTGGAAACAGACAGAAATCAGAATCCAACAATATATTGTTTACAAGAAACACACTTGAAACAGAGAGACACACACAGAATTAAAATAGGGGACTTAAACAGAGTCCATTATGCTTCAGCTGAAGTTAAAAGGCAGGGGTAGCAATTATGATTGCAGATAAATCAAAAACAAAAATAGATCTAATCAAAAGGGATAAAGAGGAAAACTACCTCTTGCTGAAAGGAACCATAGACAATAAACTAAATATTAATACTAAACATATATGCATCAAATGACAAAGCACTTAAATTCTTAAAGAAAAAGTAAAATAAATTACAAGAGGAAATAGACAATAAAATTATACTAGAGGGAGATCTCAACTTTTCCCTGTCTGATCTGGATTAATCTAACCATAATATAATTAAGAATGACATCAAAGAGATGAATCAGTTCTTAGAAAAATTAGATATGATAGATCTCTGGAGAAAATGGGATGTGAATAAAAAGTGGTATTCCTTTTCTTTAGCTGTTCATGACATCTTCACAAAAATTAACCACATATTAGGGCATAAAAATCTCACAACTTATTGCAGAAAAGCAGAAATAGTGACTATATCCTTTACCATAATGCAATAAAAATTACATCTAATAAAGGGCCATGGAAGCATAGATTAAAAATTAATTGGAAACTAAATAATTTAATCCTAAAGAATTGAATGAGTCAAAGAATAACAAATCATAGAAGTAATCTCTTATTTTATCAAAGTTAATGACAGCAATGAGACAACTTTCCAAAATTTATGTGTTGCTACCAAAGCAATACTTGGTAGAAAATGTACATATCTTAATGCATATATCAATAAAAAAAGAGAAAAAGCAGATAAATGAATTGGTAAGACAACTAAAAAAACCTAGAAGTAGAACAAATTAAAAATCCCCAGTTAAACATCAAAATGGAAATCCTTAAAGAAGAAATGAATAAAATTGAAAGTAAGAAAATCATTGAACTAAAAAGTGAAGCTAGGAGCTGGTTTTAGGGAGAGAAAACACAGAAAAATAGATAAACCATTGGTTAATTTGGTTTGAAAAAGGTGAAAATCAAATTACTAGTAACAAAATTGAAAAAGAGTAAATACACAACCAATGAAGAAGATAAAGCAATTTTTAGGGTTATTTTGCCCAATTATATGTCAGTAAAACTGACAATCTAAGTGAAATGGATAAATATTTACAAAAATATAACTTGCCCAGTTTAACAGAAGAGGAAATAGAACACTTAAATAACCCTATCTTAGCAAAAGAAATTGAACAAAGCATTGCTGAGCTCCCTAAGGAAAAACAATCTCAAGGAACAGATGGATTTATAAGTGAATTCTACTAAACATTTAAAGAATAATTAATCCCAGTACCATATAAGCTATTGGGAAAAAAGTTCCACCAAGAACCAAGCAACTCTGAGATACCAACTCACACCTATCTGATTGACTATCATGTGTGTGCATTCATCCTTAGTGATGGAAGAAGACTATCAGAGAAATGAAGACATGACTTGCACTTGACTTTGTTTTGAGTGAGGGAGGGCTGTGCAGGTCACCAGCCTCACTTCTCCTCCAGAGTCATCTGAATCCAGTGACCAGATATACATCAGAATGACTGGAGATGACCCAGGATGAGGCAATGGGGGTTAAGTGACTTGCCCAAGGTCACATACCTAGTGAGTGTAAAGAGTCTGAGATGAGATTTGAACTCAGGTCCTCTTGACTCCGGCACTGATACTCTATCCATTGCACCACCTAGGTGCATGACAGAAAAGGAAAATGACAAATGTTGGGTAGGGGCTCATGGAAAAATGGGGACACTAATTCACTCCTGATGGAGTTGTGAACTAATCCAACAATTCTGGAGAACAATTTGGAACTACACCCAAAGGTGTATAAAGCTGTGTATACCCTAACTACTAGATCTATATCCCAAAGAGATCCAAAGAGGGACAAGGACTTATTTGTACAAGAATATTTGTAACAGCTCTTTTTGACTTGAGAAAGAATTTGAAAGTGATGGGATGCCCATCAATTGGGGAATGGCTGAACAAGTTTTGATATGATTGTGACAATACTATTGGGTCATAAGAAATAATGAGCAAGATGGTTTCAGAAAAATCTTGGAAGACTCATATAAACTGATGCAAAGTAAAGTAAGCAGAATCAGGGGAACATTGTACACAGTAAGCAACATTGTAAGGATGAACAACTGTGAAAGACTTAGTTACTCCAATCAAGATAATGATCCATGATAATTCCAAAGGACTTATGATGAAAGATGCTATCCACCTCTAGAGAGCTGACAAACATTGAAAGCAGAGCAAAGCATACTTTTTTCACTTTCTTCACTTTTATAATTTTATTTTGTTTGTTTTCTTTTGCAACATTGCTAATATGGAAGTATATTTTTCATGACTTCACATGTACGATTGATATCAGAATATTTGTCTTCTCATTGAGAGGGGAAAGTAGGGAGGGAGAAAGAAAATTTTGAACTCGACAATTTAAAAAATCTGAGAATTTAAATTTTTTTACATGTATTGGGCAATATTTAGTGAAATAAATAAAAAATAATTAAAATATTCTTACTTTTATTTTGGATCCAAGTTATATCGAAGTGAATGTGGGCAACAACTTTATTTGCAACAATTTTCCAATTTTGACACAATTAATTTGTCAAATTCTCAAGATAATTTGAAGGTATTTTTTGGTAGCATGGAAGATTTGTCATTTGTCAGTTTATGAAAACTGTATAAATGTAGCCACCAGGTCATATCATATTAGGTATTTGATAAATGCTAAATTTTTACAACTTATGAGTGGTATTATTATCACTACCATTTTTATAAAAAAGTTCTTCACATTTTGTTCAACGGAATTCATGTTACAGGAGTTTTTGTTAAAATACTTTTCCAATTTGTAATGCTCCATTTTATTGTTTCAAAAGTGAACACATAGAATTATGTATATATTAAATATGTTAAATGAGTTCTCATTCAATTCTGATTTCAAAATACCAGCAAGCTATTTATTATATTCTGTCTGTTCTCTCCCTTTGATATTTTTGGGTAATAGACATACATAGACATCTATAGGTATCACCCTCACCCATTGGTTCAATGTGATCTTTAGAAAAAAGCTTACAGCCTTCAACTTCTATATTTCTTTGGCATACATCAAAATTTTATATTTCATGAGTCTAAATGGTGTCCTGATGTCATTGGAGAAACACTCCTATGACATGAAGAAACTTTTGAATGTGTTTTTTAAAGACATCCGTACATCTTTATGTTACCTGAATATATTACTTCATTAATATTTAATATTTAGTTCAATTAATATTAATATTTAGTTCAATTTTTCCCTGTAATTTGAAAGCTACACTTAGTTCTGTTTTGGAAACAAAAATGAACTTAAAACCTAAAAAAAATTGCACCAAAATGAACAAACCATATCCATGAAAAATAGCACATTTTATGATAATTTTTTTGATAGTGTGTTTTAGAGAATAGTTGTCTATGTGATCATCAGATTGTCTAGTATTTTCACTATAATTACTTCTGCTTTAAGCAGTTGTAGTTCATTAATAAGTCAAGAGTGTAGAACTATCAAGGATTTTAGAATATTCAACAAAGGCAACATAAATACTTTTATTTAATAATCACCAAATGGATAATGGGGGACTAGACAGTGCAGTGGGTAGTGTGCTGGGCCTGGTGTCAGAAAGACTCGTCTTCCAGAGTTCAAATCTGGCCTCAGGCATTTACTAATTGTGTGACCTTAGGCAAGTCACCTTGCATGCCCCAATTTCTCATCTGTAGAATGAACTGGGAAAGGCAACCGCTAACTACTTCAGTATCTTTGCCAAAAAAACACCAAATAAGGCCATGAAGATTTGGACATGACCGAAATGACTGAACAACAAAGAATGAATAATGATTTAATCTTTATAGGTCTGAGACTTTCTGCAATACTCTTACTGGTCTTAAACCAACATACTGCTTTCTTATAAGTGTCTATCAATCTACCTATCAGCATAAAATGCAAATATATATATATATATACGCTGCTAGAAATAGGGTACATGCGTATTCTATCTACTATAAGGTAGATATTCTATCTACCTAATCTATCAATCTATAGATCTGTTGATCTCAAAATCTAATTATTAATCTATCCATTGATCTATGTATATACACGAAAGATGAAAACTTCAACAATTGTTTTACATATGAATTATTTATCTATTAATGCAATTATCTGTATATATTATGTAAATGCATATATGATCAATGAAAATTGTTAATGCTTTGTATAAAGCACATTAACATGTAATGAGCTTTTTTTTCTGAAAAGAGATCACTGGCCTTTTAATCTTTTGGTAATTGATACATGATGCCTCCTGTTAAGTAAAACAAGATAAAGGTGGCCTCTGAGAGGAAGCTGGTCAAGCATATTGTTAGTAATTCATGAATATGGATTAGTAATGCAACTTAGTAATATAACTATGAAATATTTGTACCAGTGATTAATGATCTTATCTGATCCTACTAAATTTCTGGTTTTGTGGAGCAACTAGAATTTCAGGTACCTATCTATTCTGTTGCACAAACTATCTGTTTTTCATTAATCCAACTCCAGTTTTCATCATGTTGCATTTTATACTACCATATAGATGACAACAAATTTTCTTCATCCTTATTCTTTGGAGTTTCTCTCTTGGTATTGATTTCTTCATTTCTCGAGCCTTTATAGAAATGCATTTATTCAACAATTTATTTATTTATTTGCATTGCTTTGAATGCTTTAAAAATTTCTGGGTTTTTTTTCAGTTAGTGATCTAGTACAGGGCTTCTTAAAACTTTTTCCACTCATGACTGACTCCTTTTTGTGCTTCAGCAGTATTTGGTGGGATTCCATGTCCTTAGGACATACACAGTGCAAAATGCACATACTTTGTGTTCAGAACCAAGGCTGAAGTGAAGTTGCTCAATATAATGGGCAAGTGCTGCCAGAAGCACCCTTGATTCATTACATATTTGATTTTGAATTAATTTTTAGTCATTACTTGTTCAACCTTTTACTGTTGCCAATTTTTTTGCTACCCTATATGGTGTTGTGACCTACAGTTTAAGAAGTGCTGGTCTAGTGAATCTAGAATTTTTGATGTGCTTTCATTACGTTCTTATCTATTATGCTTTTCATTAACCTGTCAATTTAATTCAATTCACTATATATTTATTAAGTGCCTATTATGTGACAAACACTATGTTAAGCACTGAGGATACAAATAAGAAAAAGAAAGATGATTTTTTTGCCCACAAGAAACTCACAATCTAATGAGGGTGAACAACATACAAAATGAAGCTGAAAAGTGATATAGAAGAGGAGGCCTTAGGGTACCTGCCTGGGGACTTGATGCTTTCTGGAGGGGAAACCAAGCACAGCTGATGATGGTGGAAGAGTTCAGAAGCTTTGGGAGGTGCTTACTGCTTTACCATCCTTCAATTAAAGGGGAGAGGTAACTGAAAGAAGGGCAGCCAAGTGGTATAGTTGATAGACATCTGGGTCTGGAATCAGGAAGACCTGAGTTTAAATCCATGCTCAGACACTTTTTTGTTGATGCTGTTCATCTTTTGTTTTTGAAGAAGACCAGTGATATCATGGAGTGATGTCTTGTGGATGAGTGGGATTTAACTGACATGAAGTCATCAGCTTTACTCTCTCTTCCAGAATCATTAAAGTCCAGTGGAAAGACAAAAGTCAAGATGATTGGTGATGGCCCAGGATGCAATGGATGACCTTGGTGTCTTCTATATCTGGCCAAGTTCTAAGTGCTCTGTAGAGTCTTTTTTAGCCACTTTCTTGACTGTTGAAAAAATTGTTCTCATTGAACCATTTGACTGGAAGTCTTCTCAAGCTTTGGGGAGACATTCCTCTAACTCACAAACAGTTTTGAGGTCTTTCGGTTATCCTCAACCTGGTGGAGTTCATCTGTCAAGATTGCTGTATGAGGGTGTGACTACATACTACAGCTTCTTGGATCTACAGGTGATAGTTGAGTGACAGCTGGACACCAAAAATGGGTGAGAAGCCCTGAAAAAGATCCTTCACACCACAGGTGCTAATTGTCACTGAACACTCCATATAATCCCCTCAGACAGTTACTAACTATATTACCCCTAGCAAATCAAGTAACCTTATTTGCCTCATTTTTCTCATCTGTAAAATAAGCTGTAGAAGAAAATAGCACACCACTCCAGTACCTTTGCCAAGAAAATTCCAAATAGAGTCATGAAGAGTTCGACAGGACTAAACAATAATAAAAACTGAAATAACTGAGAAGGTGCTAAGCATCAAACAATGAGCAATTAGCAAGATGATATTTCATGTGCTCAGCTTATCCTGGGGAAAGGCATGATGTACTCCATGTTTCCTCTTTGCCTTTAAGTAGCTAATATGGTGTTCCAATTTTCAATTTTGTATAGCAACTGCCTTTCCTTAGATCTTTTGTAGTTATCTCAAGTCACTTCTGCCATGGTGCTGTTTGCCACTATCCTTATGGTTTTCATCAACAGTTCTACCTTTCCTTTTATAGCTCTTATAATTGCAGATTCACACTTTCCAACAAATGTTGCAGAAAATTACATTCATTCCTAAAGGTTATAGTAGATACCAGTTTTGAATAACTGTGATATTACTTTGGTACTCAAGTTCAATTTTCCTTCTAGCTGAATTCACACTGTCACACTTTATAAAGGGCTTTTCTAATGGTGATCTAAGATGGAGACCCATTCACTCCACTGTCCAACCTATTAAACTGATTATCATGATAGTTAATGTAGGGTCAACTTGCAACTTTGTGTGATTCATTTCCTTTTCAAAATACTTTGAAGATATCCATGCATTCTTTTTCATTCCTTTAAAAACAATTACTGTTAGGTACAATTTCCAGAGTTTATATTAAGTGAAGATTTTCAATGACTTCAAGGTCTTCCTTTAGCTTTTTTTTCAGCTTTTAAAAGTCCTTTGATTTCATCTCATTTCATCTAATCTAGGCTTAGGGATTTTTAAAAAAATTTCTCTATACTGTTTGCACTCCATTGAGCCTCCTTTAACAGTGTTATGGCCAATTATCTTAATTTTGTAGATGAAACTGGCTTAGTCAAGTGGCTTGCACAAAGTCACTCAGACAGTAAATGGCAAAATCAGAAAGTATAAAGCCATGTGAGATCTATTTCCAATTTTACTATAATAGAATGTCAGTGTATAATGAAAGTATTACTGTCATCTATCCATTTCCTGCACCTTTAAGATCTGCTTTTATCAATTGTTAGTGCTATCTGTACTGCTGCACTTATAGCAGGAGTGTATTGGCATTTCCAGTTTGTATTTTGTGGCACCAGAATATGATGGAGTACAACTCACTCCACTGTACTTCATGTCAAACTGATAATCACAATGGTTTCAAGGGAGAATAATATCAGAACCTATGTCATCCCTTTTAGTTCTTATATTTATAGAAGCAATTTCATCCATTTCATTGACGGATTCTGTTCCAATTGACCATCATTTAAGGCTGAAGGTTTTCACAGAAACGATTGCTCTCAGGACACACAGGCTCAAGCTGATGTTTCCTTATGGAGCCCCCTTTTATGTCACTACAGACTTTATTAGAAAGTTACAGGTTTTCTCTGCTGCTGAGATGGGCTATGTTCACTTTGCCATTCTTTGCTCCTCTTTCCTCCATGACATGGACAATAGGGTGAATTTGAGGGCACCATCATCATCACGATCATCATCAATATTCTGAATAGTAATGATGCTAATATATAATATGACATCATCCATAATATGGATGATGATGATGATGAAGATATTGGGACTTACAATACTCTTTCCTTACCAACACATCCTCTTTTCCATGTTATGTACTGAGTTTTTTGTTTGCTTGTTTTAAGTTCTTAGCTCATTTAGTTTCAGGCAAATGAAGCACTTGACTGGGATAAGGAATAAAGATATTGGAAGAAAAACTTTGATGACAGTTCTTTTGGAGCTGACATTTAGTTATGACATTCTAAAGGAGGGAAGTGACTTTTAATTGAGAATAGTACAGCTAGAAATACAACACTGCAGGCTTTTCCTCTCTCTGCTTTCTTTTAATATTTATTCATAATGATTCTCTTTTCCCTCCATGATAATTACAGTAACTGAATTACTGGGTTTTATCACTGATACGCAATAGCACAGTTCTAATAATGAGGGTGAAGAAAGAAGGAAAATTCCCTGAGATCCATGGCTCATTCATGGTTGAATTTTAAAGCAGACAACCAATTATAAGCCTGTCTGTCAATTTGTCTTACATAAGAGGCTGTTATTGTCATGTGTCACCCAATTATAACAAGTTAGAATTTCAGATTCAAAATTCAAATTTAAGATGTTTGGATGAAATTTCAACATTTTGTATTGAAAGTCTAGCTATTGATTAGAGAGATGATTTTTGACATTTCAGGCTTGAGTATCTCTTCTATGAGAGTAGGCCATATCAGAAGACATCACAGTACAAGGTTTTGTACTTTCTCCTAAACCAGAATTCTTATCTATATTTGCTGTACTTCTCACGGGATTGGAAAATTGATAGCTATGCTTTTTTTTTTTTTTTTTTGGAGGGAGAGAGTGTGGGATGGCAATGGTAGGAAAAGTGATAAGGGCATGAGAGCTGAGTGAAATGCCAGTTAAAAAAATATAATTTTTGTTCCATTTTTGTGCAACAAAGAATTCATCTTCATCTGCCTGGCATTTTAAGGTCCTACACAATATGGTTCCCCCCTTGATTTCTGGGCTCCTATCATATTCTCCCCTTTGCACACTCATCATTACATTCAAATTGGTCTTGGGGGTGTTAAAATATCACAAGAGAGGACATTCTGTCTATTACTTCCTTGTCTTTTCCCAGATGGTCCATGTCTGTAATGGACTTACTCTTCACTTTCAGCTTATGAGATTTCTTTCTGCCTTAAAAGCACGGTTCAAGTACCTTCCCTTCCCAGATTAATTTTTTTTTAAACAAGATCAAAGAAGTCATTCTCTGCCTCATTTCTTACCTAGCCTTAATCATTGGATGGGTGTTGCCTCAATCAAACTGAGACCTGTTAAAGAACTTAGCTTAAGAAGGCCAAGGTCTCCCATGGCATCCTGGGCCATCCCTAGTCATCTTGATCTATATCCCACCACTAGACTCAGATGACTCCAGAGGAGAAAGTGAGGCTGGTGGCTTTTTACAGCCCTCCCTCACTTAAATCCAATTTACAAGCATATCATGGCATCACATCCCTGATGTCATGCCCTTTTTAAGAACAACAGACAAATAACAATAGCTCAAATGCCAGCTCCTTCACTAAACCCTTTCTTATTCCCCACTCAGTGAAATTCTTTCTTTTTAAAAATTATTTTTACACCAAAATCTTTAGCTTTTTCCTACTTCTATGACCATTTCTATTTCCTTCTCTGACTTCTCTTCCTCTTATGGTCCCTAAGGGCCTAACTACTTCCATTATTTAAATGATAACCACTATACAGATGACTCTTAAATTTGTTGAAACAGCCATAATCTTGTTCCTGAGCTCAAGAATTGAATCTCTATCTGTATGAACCTGTGGTCTGGCTATCCCACTAGCAACCCAAACATAACTGTTGAAAAATAAATTAATTACCTTTTCTCCAAAATCTATTCCTCTTCTTGATTTGCCTATGTATGTTCATGGTAGTATCATAATCTGAGTTATTATTCACTGACTCCTCCTTCACTCTTCCCTTTTTTTACACAATCAGTTGCCCAGTTTTGATTTTATTTAATTTTTCCCTCTTACATTTATTCTTTCCAATCCTATTATCATCCCTCTATTCATGGCCTATATTAATTCTCAAGTAGGTTATTATAATAACTTTCCAAATATTCTCCCCATGGGGTGGTGGAGTCAAGATGGTGGAGTAGAAGGACTGATCTGCTCTAGCTTTCCCCCTACAGCCCATAAAATACCTGCAAAAATGTCTCTAAACAAATTCGAGAGCAGCCGAAGTCATAAAATGACAGAGTGAAACAGATTTCCAGCCCAAGACAGCCTGGAAGGCTAACATGAAAGGTCTATTGCACCAGGCTTGGAATGGAGCATAGCCCCACCTGGGCCCTGAAACACAGACAGTATTGAATCAGGCTTCAGGGCATAGAATCATGGGTAGCAGCTGTAGTTTCCAGATTTCTCAACCCACAAATGCCAAAGACAGCTTCAAAGGTCAGTAAGAAAGTTCTTTCACCAGGATGAGAGGGGAGCATGGTCAGGCCCCAGCCCTGGCCCCAAGGCAGAAGCAGTCACTGAGACAGCATATCTACTTTTGGAACTCTTGGCTTAAAGACTCTGGTGGAATCGAGCAGATGACATGGCTCTTAGTAGTGAGTGGCAGTCCTGGGGTGAGGAGGAACACTGGTGCAGGTGTGGTGGAGCTGGTGGTGGCTGTGGAGAGGGACCCTCCTCACAGTTCCAGGGCAGAAAAGAGTGCTTGTGGTTTATCACGGACCAGAATGCAGTCCAATAGATTAGTAAGCTCCTCTCCCTGGATCGTGCCACCTTGGAGGAACTGAGAACTTACAGGTCCCTAGAGATATCTCAGAGAACAGCTGCACAAAACCTCTGAAGCCTAGGGTAATATACCCTACACTTGACAAAAGACTCAACAGTCAAGTAACTGACTGGGAAAATGCCCCCAAAAGGGGAAAAGTAAGTCTAAAGAAGGTTACTTTCTTGGTGAAAAGGTATTCTCTTCCATCCTTTTGGATGAGGAAGAACAAAGCATACCATCAGAGGAAGACATTAAAGTCAAGACTTCTACATCCAAAACCTCCAAAAAATTTGCAATGGTTTCAGGCCATAGAAGAGCTCAAAAACAATTTTGAAAATCATGTAAGAGAGGTAGAGGAAAAATTGGGAAGAGAAATGAGAGCTATGCAAGAAAATCAAGTCAACAGCTTGCTAAAGGAGACCCAAAAAGTGAGGAAGAAAATAGCACCTTTAAAAATAAACTAACCCAAATGGCAAAAGAGGTTAAAAAAGCCAGTGAGGAAAAGAATGCTTTAAAAAACAAAAGTGACCATGTGGAAAAAAAAGTTCAAAAACTCACTGAAGAAAATAATTCTTTACCAGTTAGAATGGAGCAGATGGAAGCTAATGACTATGAGGAAGAAATTATAAAACAAAACCAAAAGAATGATAAAATAGAAGACAACGTGAAATATCCCATTGGAAAAGCAACTGACCTAGAAAATAGATCCAGGAGAGACAATTTTTAAATTATTGATCTACCAAGTATTCTCTCCATTTCCAATTCTTCTTCTTTTTGATCCATCCTCTCTGAATTGCTTCCAGGCTGACCTTTCTCAAAACACAACTGGTCATATCACTACACTACTAAAATATAAATCTAGTGTGTACCATAAAAAAGTCCAGAGTTCTAGTAGAAAATAAAATCCTTTGTGGGCAGAACCTGTTTCATTTTTTATTCTTTGTACCTTAAGTTGATAGCAGAGTACCTTGCATATGGTGAGTACTCAATAAATGCTCATTGAATTGAACTTAACTGAATTCTTTCCTTGGAAAGAAGCACTTTTTTCTCCTCTGGGATTAGTCCTTTATAAGCACTTTTGTAAATAAATGGTTATACTTTCACACACACACACACATATACACACACATTTTTGAAGGTGTTTTTGTATCTGTGTATATGTGGATGGACAGACTGTGTTCACTTGAATCTGATGCGAGTCTACAAAAGAAATACTGAACTTTGTAACCTTATCTACATATTCTGTGGCAAGTATATGGAATTTTTACCACCTCTCCACAAATATACGACCTCTGCTTGCTGCTTTCATGACTTTTCCAACAATTTCTTAACCAGTTGAAATCCTATTGACCCTTTACTGCCCTTTACAAGTTTCATATTCTCAATGAACTATACCTTCCCCCACCTCAAATAAAAGTCATTCTTCTCAGATCATAGTATATTACAGGAGTATAGATTTAAAGGCAAAAGATACTCTAGAAGTCCTCTCATTCAATAAGGGTTGCTTCATTTTACAGAAGAAGAAATGAGACCCAGAGATTCTGTGAGTCATTCAAGGTCACATAAGTAATAAGTAGAAGAGCTTGGACCCAAACCCTTGTTCTCTGACTCTTAATTCATATACTTTCCACTATACTGTGAGAGCAAATTGTGTGTGTATGTGCATGTGTGTATGTGTGTGTACAGTATAATACACACACACACAATACCTTAACATCCAGTCGATTCAGTGGGGGATAAAACAAAAACAAAAAACCACAAACTAAAGCAGTAAGAACCAAAAAATTGAATCAAACTGGTTCTTGATCTCATATGACATCATGGTTTTAGTGCTGAAACCTGTGTGCGTGTGTGTGTGTGTGTGTGGTAATTTTAGAGATCATCTCGTCCAAACCTTTCATTTTAGTGATGACTTACTAAGGCCCAGAGGGGTTAAATGATTTTTCCATGGTCACCCAAGATACTTTACTTTCTCACAAACTATGAAAAATTATTTTCAATAAAAAATATTTGTGTTTATGTCATCTGCCCTTTGAAATGATAGTTTTTTCAGGACACCATGTATGTAACCTCCCAGTGCCTAGCATGGTGCTTTAAACGTGATAGACATTTAATAAATGCCTGTTGAAACAAATTTCGTATAGATATCCATCCCATGCCCTACTAGCATTTCATGGATTTACAAATTAGAAAATTCACCCACACTAAATGAATCATGGATATAAACCTTCCAATTTGTGAGTTACAATCTTTGTCAAGTGGGTCTTTATATAGTATCACTACCTCAAACCTAGCAATTTTTTCTGGCATATTGAAATAATTGTAAATAGCAATTAGGAGGACCTATATTTTTCAAGGTTTTTTTTTTTAAAGAACATTTAAGTGTTAGCTGTGTGGTGAGAGTTGGTGTTGAAATTCTGTATTTCTCCAAAAGATAAATTATATTCCCATATTCTCCACTGGATCAGAACAAGTAGGGTTCTGTGTTGTTTCTTCCTGACCCTTGCTTCTCCAGGTCTTTCTCAGTGGCTACATCCTGAATCCTGTAAGAGGGAATCATGATGATTGCATTATGAAATAGAGGTTTAGTATTTTTTTTTACTCTAAATTATCTGCCATTTGAAATTGAAGGAAATTTATGAGGTTATATCCCTCTTAGTCTTAATATGAAGAGGCTACACCTGTGTCAGAGACCAAAGGGAACCACTGGGATGGTTGTTGACTAAAAACCAGACAACTCATATAGAAAATCAGAAAGAGACTAATGGGATGAAATGATTCTGTGCACAGTAAAGTAGAAGAGTATACACATTCTAATGAGATGTAACCTAAGTCCTTCTTTTAAGGACTAAAACATATGCTGAATTTAAAAAGTGGTTAGTTGCCAGCTGCTTGACCAAAAAACACTGATTGTTCTGATAATTCTGGACTCCTTGTCTTTGAAGATTGCTAGCAGTGCTGGAAAATGTGGTGTGTTATTGACCTAAGTGGTGCTTTGTGAAATTTATAACATGTAGAAAGTGGGGAACCTAGAAAATCTTTTGTTAGTCTTAATTTTGGACTCTCAACTGTGATTCCATTGGTTTAGGGAACTTCTGATGTGTTAATCCACACCTCTTCCCACTCCTTCCCTCGTTGTCACAGTTCTACAATATAGTCTGTGACAATTGCCTAGGGCATTGAGAGGTGGTGATTTATCCAGGATCACGCAGTCAGTTTGTATCAAGGGCAAGACTTAAACCTAGGTCTTCCTGATTCAGTCACCATAGTTATTTCTTTATTAAACCACATTATTAAAAGCAAATGAACAAAAGTCTGTAGGTAATCATTTAAAAAAGACTGATTCCCCCACTTCTGATCTTATTTTGGTGGGTGAACCAGACTTGTGAGTTCAGTGTTAGGGCTTTCCATTTTTTTTCAAAACTACCTATTAAATAGACACAAAAGAAAGTTAATAAATGATCAGTTTTGGTAAAATTCAATGACCACCTATTATCCTATCCTATCCTGTGGATCCTATCTGATTCCATCCTTATTCCAATAGGATCACCTGCATAGAAAGAATTATGCTATCAGGGCTTTTAAAATCTATGCAAACAGAACATATGTGTATCTGTACAAATGCACATATGTGTATAAATATATATAATGGTACACATGTGTGTGCTTAAATATGTATATAGAAACATACAACCTATATAGATAGATAGATAGATAGATATAGATAAAACTCCATATTTTTGCACATGTATATATGTATCAAACCATTTGCTTTGGCTTTTTTCTTGTAAAAAATCTCCTGACTTGGAATCAGGAGACTTGGGTTGTAGTCTGAACTAGGCAACTAACTAGCTGAGTAACCTTGTGCAAGTTGCTAGCTCTCTATGGCCTCTTTTCTGTGGTTCTAAAATGGAGTTGGACCTTTTCAGCTCTTACAGTCTGTGATTCAATGAAATGAGAGATGAAAAGAGTAACTTCTTCCTCAGGGGTTGAAAGGATGGTTCCTTCATTTAGCTTCCTTAAAGATGAATTTTCTTCGCTGGTCAGCAATGCCCAAGGATTCACTACATCCTACTTTCCCCTTTCAGGACAGCTCTTCTCTTGTTATTCAGTCATATCTGACTCTTTGTGACCCCATTTAAGGTTTTCTCAGCAAAGATACTAACTAGAGTGGTTTTCCATTTCCTTCTCCAGCTCCTTTTACAGATGAGGAAAATGAGGCAAACAGGTTTAAATTGACTTGCTCAGGAACTCCCATTTAGAAGTATCTGAGGCCATCTGGTCTTCCTGACTGCAGAACCCACATTCTATCCACCGTGCCACCACCTAGCTGCCCTCTCTGATCTTCTCTAAGAGTTCTAAGAGAAAGTTCTAAGAGAAAGTTTAAAGTATACAGGAATTTTTCAGGCAAGCTCTGAAGGCTGTAAGATACTGAGGAGAGAAAGATCAGACTCTTACTTAATTGCAGGTTAGTCTTGCAGAAGAGATAAATGCTGGAAGACAAATTCCTGGCAGTGCGGACAAAGTTCAAAAATAGAAAAACCTTTTCTAAAATCCTGAGAAATAAATCAGTGGCTAACAGCATTAAGAATAATAGTGATACCTACAGTAAAAATAAGTTATTAAATACCTGATGCAGTGTTGGCCATCTACCCCTCCCTTCTCACCAAACCAGCTTATATTATAGCCAGGAACAAAGTCTAAGAAAATATGGATGTTAGAAAAAAGCATGTGTATTTAGAAGATTAAAAACAAATGTATTGTTACCTTGGTTCTGAGCTGGTGGCTTTGTTCTATAGGACAAGCTAAAGTGATGGAGGATATTCAATCCAAATTCATTCTTACATGTGTTAAAATCAGAAGAGAGCTAGTGTGGTATAATGGATAGAGAAGTGGTCTAATGTCAGGAAGACTTGGTTTGAAGTCCTGCCTTTGTCACATCCTGGCTGTATCAACCAGGGTACATTGTTCAATCTCTTCTTGCCCCAGGCAACTCAAAGGCTATAAGCTACAGAGCTTCTGATTTGCATTAGTAGTGGGAGTTTTACTCTAGGAATTTCGCACTCTGAAGAAATCACATCACTCAACTACCCTTTACCCAAACTATGAATCTCAATCTTTTCAACATATTTTGTGTGATTTGCTCTCCTCCCTCATCAATCTTCCCATTTTTGAACGATCTTCTCTCAGTAGTTGATTACATTACCCAGGGTCTTATATCCTTAGTGCTGATTTTATTTCATTTCTGAACCCTATTTGTAATCTTTCCTAAGCATTATTAGTCCTTGCTGCTCCTTATTTCTTGTGTGCATCATTTTCATTCCTCTTACATTTTTTACAATGATAACTGGCATTCATACAGAACCTTAAAGTTTGCACATCACTTTACATACGCTATTTCATAAGGTGAGGGAGAAAACAAGCCTTTATCAATCGCTTAGTATGTGCCAGACACTTTATAAATATTATCTCATTTGATCCTCACAACAACTTTGTGAGGCAGGTGCTATGATTATTCCAATTTTACAGTTAGGGAAACTAAGGCAGGTGGAGGTTAAGTGACTTTCCCAAGGTCATATGTTTAGTTTCTAGTGAGAAGCTGGATCTGAACTCAGTTATTCTTGACTTCAGATTCAGTGCTCTATCTATTATGCCACTTAGCATTTGTGGTATCAAGACAGCTCTTTCAGTCAGTTACTAGAGGGATTATTAACTCCATTTTGTAGGTGAAGAAACTCTGGGTCAGAGATATTGAGTTACTTGCCCATGATCGTAAAGCTAGCAAATGTCCAAGACCGGAATTAAAGCTGGGCACTACTTAATCTAAGGCTAGGATTACGCTGTTTCTTTTTTGTACCCCTTTATTTGTTGTTAGTGGATTGGGTCTAGGGACATGGGTGGGCAGAGGCAGGTCTGTGTTTTCATTGTTGAAAGCACTGATGAAGAGTTTGAAGGGGAACAAGTAGACTCTAATAGTTAACATGAAAACTAGAGATTACCCTAATTATTCTGAGATTAGATAGTACAGTGGATAGAGCACTGAGTCTGGAGTCTGGAGGACCTGAGTTCAAATCCAGCCTTAGACACTTACTAACTGTGTGAATCTGAGCAAATTACTTTACCCTATTTGCCTCAGTTTCCTCATCTGTAAAATAAGCTGGAGAAGGAAATGGCATACTACTTGAGTATCTTTGCCAAGAAAACTCTAAATGAGGTCACAAAGAGTCAGGCATGGTTGAAGTGACCCAACAACAAATTCTGAGATAAGCAAAATTTGTAGGTAAATCAGTACAGATATTAGCTATAGAATCAAAAAATGAACTCAATCATATCCCCACTATGGGATAATGACACAATACTAAATAACTTTTCGGCTCTCCAGTCTATGTATAGCCATCTTTTTTCAAAATTATTTGAGCTGTCATTATTTTTTAATCCATTTTATTATTTGATGTAATTTTTGAAATTTACATCAAAGTGAGTATTTTCAATGACCTCAAAATCTTTCTTATCCCTCCTCAGATTTTAGTAGCTCCTCAAGCCTACCTCTTTTTTTGTCTAATCCAGGCTTAGGAAAGAAGTCATTTTTTTAATGATTTGCATGTACTTGTCTGTAATACATTGCTATGTGACTTGGCAAGTAAGTGTGTAATAACTATGAGGCCAGCTTCCAATTATTTTTTTTACGATCTCATACTGATACTTAAGAACTCTCTGTCTTCAATCCATCTCACACAAGGTGTGTTCACTACCCCAGTACTCTTCTATCAGATATGATGTTGTCTGATTTGCTCTCTATACTTTTCCTCCTTGTGTAACCCAGTACAAAGGAGTGCCATTTACTCTGTTTGACTTCATGTCAAGTTGTTTTTCATCAGTGTTCTGAGTAGGAACAACTTGCAAGCTATGCTCTCCTTTTTGTACCTTTGATCTCTAAGAGCAGTTTAATTACATTGGCCAGGGTGCTCCTAAGCTAATCAGCATTCTGTCTGAGCCAAACTGGCTGAAGTTTCAAGGTTCTTGCCAGAACTTCAAAGATATTTGTAACAGTTTCAGGGCATACAAAATTCTTGCAATTTCTCCCCCAATCTACATTCATTTGGTCTTGGGAGATTAATATTATTTGTTGCTCTTCAGTCATTTTAGTCCTCTCTAGCTCACTGTGATAACATTTGGGGTAGTCATATGCCATTTCCTTCTCCAATTTCTTTTTACAAGTAATTGACTTACCCAGGGCCACACAGCTAGCAAGCGTCTGAGGCTGGATTTGAACTCAGGTCCTGCTGTCTTCAGGCTCAGTGCTCTATTCATTGTGCCACCTAGCTGCCCTGCTTACCAAACTTGTACGTTTAAAACTCTAGATTGTTTTCACTAAGCAATACTGATATAGTGGGATATTAACAAAATGATTCAATGATTTTCAGAAAGTATTCAGTAAACATCTTTTCAAATCTTTTAATATTACCTCCTCACACTAGAAAGAGCATCAATTATGTATTGATACTATAAGGAAAAAATTATCAATGATACCTTTTTTTTCTGGTGTAATAGATCTGGCTGTAGAATTGATAGCTTCTTGCTGACAGGTTTTGTTTTGGTTTTGTTTTGTTTTTACCAGCACTTTTAATAGACATTTAGACACAATTCATCAAACTGCCTATATAGTAACACAAACAAGTTTGAAGACAGTTGAAATGATTATTTTGTAGACTAGTTTTAAAGGGAATGCGGTTTATCCGCATAAATATTTAAAAGAGACAGCATAAAATTCCATCTTTGCCTTGTACAATAAGAAATGGAGCTATGACAAATATCCAAAGAATTATAGGTGATGTTGAATATAGGATCTTCAACGAGGATATAATGAATAAATAAATTTACAAAAGAAACAATCAGGAACTTTGTCCACACAGCCTGGACCTCTAGGGGTTTACTTGACAATATCTTCTCCTTGTTCTCCTACTTCCTGTCTAATAGATCATTCTCAGTCTTTGCTGTAACACGATCTTTATTCTTCTTCCTGATTGCACATATGCCCCAAGGTTCAGTCCTAGGCTCTCTTCTCTTTTCTCTCTATATTCTTGCAGGGACTTGATTAACTCCTGTGATTTTAATTTTCATGTCTATCCTGATGACCTTCAGATCTCTAATCCAGCAAGTCCAGTTGCCTTTTCACCTTGGTAATACTTCTGCCCTTCTAGCCCCTGCCTCCCAAATTACCTTGCATCTGTTTTTTTTTTTTCCCTTATGAGTCATGTCTGTATTTTCTTTTTTAAAAAATCAATTCATTTATTTTTAGTTTTCAGCATTCACTTCCACAAGATTTTGAGTTCCAAATTTTCTCCCCATCTCTCCCCTCTGCCCACCCCAAGACTGCGTGCATTCTGATTACTCCTTTCTCCAATCTGCCCTTGCTTGTATCACACCTCTCTCTTCTCTAATTCCCCTCCTCTCCATTTTCCCATATGGCAAGATAGATTTCTATACCCCATTGCATGTATGTCTTATTTCCTAACTGTAAAAACAATTTTTAACATTTGTCTTTAAAACTCTGAGTTCCAACTTCTCTCCCTTCCTCTCTCCCCACACATCCCCACTGAAAAGGCAGCCCCCAAGTTTTTTTCTTCTCTCTTTAATTAGCTGATCATATCAGAACTTTTTGAGCCCCTCTTCAGAAGGATAAGACATTGGATGATTCCTCTATCCAACTGATGTGGTAGCTATGAACATGTAACAACAGGAACATATTCAGCTAAGGCAAACCTGAGCCTTGGTCTTTTGACACTTCTGCTGTTTGCTTATTTACTGAGCATAGTTTATTGACCAGTGATCCTGGAATTGATGCTTCCAGCTACAGAGGCAGAATTGTGAGTTCAAGTGACTAGGAATTCTTGAGTTTTCACTTAGCACAAACTGAGCTTTGAGACACTTCCTTCAATTCCTGCAGAATTTCTTGGAGAAGATAACCACTGACAGGAAGAGGAGCGCTACACCTGGCCTAGATTTTTAGGCAATATGGATGTTGTGATATTTGTATGGACAGTACAAAGCCAACTCAAATGTTGAGTTAACAATTAGTTATATTATATTGCTACTAATGTTTGTGTCAGACAAACTAATATCAGAGACTCCCAACCTTGCGTTATAAAACTTTTCTCTTATAATTCTTGACTATAGAATTTAGAATTTTCCTTTCAGTAGGAACAGTCTGAGGAACAGATTTCTTATGCTTTTGTTTTGAACCTCAACATGTACTCAATCATACTAAAGAGAGAGTTAGATTTTGACAAGGAAGTGAGAGCCATTTTTATTAACGGTTGAATTTCACAAACATTTATTTTCTGAAACCTGTCACAGCATTCATCTCTGAGGCATATATAAAATTTTGTATCATCGTTGTGCAATGTTATAAAATGTGTTTTATTATGATAATATAAAATAGACTTTTTAAATTGGTGCTTCAGTTTGTCTATGGTAACCTTAGATAAGGTGGCCAAGTGTCCTAGTTTCTACAGTGACAAAGCTGGTTTAGTAATCACCCCCTTATTTGTCTATGGCAACCTAGTTTTTAATGCCACTAGGGTTTTCTTTTTCCATATTTGTGCTAATTTTTGAAATACTATCTTGAGAAGAAGGGGGAAGGTTATAAGAGGTAATGGCACATTGGTATTTACAGAAATGTCTTTTCCATCAGGTCTTAGAATGGAAAATTTCAAAGAGGAATACCCCAGTCACTCAGTTGACCTCTAGAACTATATGGAAGCCCTTTCTCCTCACCTCTCCATTTTCTCATGTGCAACGAGAAAGGGTTACCTATTCTCAAAAATCACATTCAAAGACTTTTTTTCCAAAAAAGAAATCCTATTAGGCAATCAATGTTGGACGGTAAGGGATTAAAATAACCTAAAACTTTCCAGAAAATAAACAAACTTGAAGAGGGCAGCTGAGTGAGGACTGACTGGGAGATGTGGAGGGTCTTTGGTATACATATATAGGGAAGTCTTAAAACTTGGGGAACTTGGGGTTTACAATAGTTCATTTCTCCTTATGGTTTGGGGAGGAGGAGATGGAAAGGAGATCTGGACAGCAACTAAGACATCAGATAGAAGATATTGGAAAAAAGCAGAGCAGAATACCAGTTGAAGTTGATATAACCACTTTATGATACAGAAATGAAATGTCTGAGCCAAGTGGAAGAGATGAGAGAAAAACTGAGAAGCAGGGGAGCTTTTTAATGATAGGATTTAAGGTCATAGAATTGTAGTTGGAGTTTATTCATAACTTCAGAGAGCATCTTGGGGGCCAGAGGGGCACCTTAAAGGCCTGTATAGCTAACTCTTATGACTTTAGATGACTGACAGAAGCCCCAAATCAACTTTGAACAAGAAGTTTAAGTAAGCTATGATCTCTGTCCATGGACTTTTATCACTTAGTAAAGAAATGAGACATAAATAACTATAATGCATAACATTACATGATAAATGTCTTAGAGACAAGGTGCTATCTGAGGTATAACTGAAAGAATTCTATATTCCATGGTTATGATTTGCTTGAGAAAAGGTTTCTAGCTGAATATTTCATTTAATTTCATGAAAACTAAAAGATGCTATATATTTAAAAATCAGTTATATGGATTAGTAAAAGCCAAAACAATAAGTAAGACATCTTCAAAAACTTGAAAATATTATTTGTAAAATAATAAGAATACAACATTGGATTCAAAGATGCTGGGGCACCTGTACTCTTTCTTTGTACTGAGTCCCCTCTCAGCTCTGTAATCACACTTGATTTGATCCTGGGGAAGCCTGGTGTCTAGGCCTTTTTTCAAACTCTTTTTTTAATACTTCCCTCTTGAAAGCCTAGGGAAAGTCATTTCTGGTCTCCCTAAAAAGAGGAAGTAGAGTTGTTTCAATATTAGGAAAACTATCAAAGTAATTGGCCATATCAATAAAAAAAATTCTTAGAGAAATCATATGATTGTCTCAATAGGTGCAGAAAAAACTTTTGACAAAATACGGCACCCATTCCTATTAAAAACACTGAAGAACATAGGAATAAATGGAGCTTTTCTTTAAATGACAAGTAGTATCTATCTAAAACCATTAGTAAGTGTTACCTGTAATGGGAAGAAGCTAGAAGACTTCCCAGAAAGATCAAGGATGAAGAAAGGATGCCTGTTATTACCACTGTTGTTCAATATTCTGTTAGAAATGCTAGCATTTCTCTTAGAAATAAGAGAACAGAAAGAAGTGGTAGGAATTAGAATAGGCAATGAGGAAACAAAACTTTCATTCTTTTCAGATGTTATGATGATATATTTAGAGAATCCCGGAGAATCAACTAAACAACTACTTGAAACAATTAGCAATTTTAGCAAGGTTGCACGATTTAAAATAAACCCATACAAACCATTAGCATTCCTATATATTCAACAAAGTCCAGCAGGAAAAGATAGAAATAAAAATTCCATTTAAAATAACTGTAGACGATATAAAATACGTGGGAGTCTATCTGCTAAGACAAACCCAGAAACTATATGAATACAAATTCAAAATAATTTTCATACAAATAAAGTCAGATCTAAACAATTGGAAATATCTCAATTGCCCTTGGGAAAGCCAAACCAGTGTAATAAAAATGACAATTTTACCTAAATTAATTTACTTACTCAGTGCCATACCAATCAAACTACCAAAAACGATTTTACAGAGCCAGAGAAAATAATAACAAAATTCATCTGTAAAAACAATAGGTCAAGAATTTCAAGGAAAGTAATGAAAAAAAGATGTGAAGATAGGTGGCATATCCATACCAGCTGTCAAAATATATTATAAAACAGTAATCATCAAAATTATTTGGTACTTGCTAAGAAATAAAGTGGTATGTCAGTGGAATAGGTTAGGTGTTGAAGACACAGTGGTAAATGACCATAGTAATCTAGTGTTTGATAAGTACAAAGATCCTAGCTTCTGGGAAAAGAACTCACTATTTGACAAAAACTTGAGAAAATTAAAAACAGTATGGCAGAAACTGGGTAGAGATCAACAAATTACACTGTATATCAAGAAAAGATCAAAATTGGGAACGATTTAGACATAAAAGGTGGTACCATAAGTAAATTAGGAGAGCAAAGAATAATTTGCCTGTCAGATCTATGGAGTAAGGAAGTATTTATGACCAAAAAAGGGAACTTAGGAGATATAAAATGAATAATTTTGATTATATTAAATTAAAAAAAATTTGCATAAACAATACCAATGTATCCTAGATTAGGAGGGAAGTAGAAAGCTGGGAAACAATCCATATGGACATGGAAGAACTCTT
This sequence comes from Notamacropus eugenii, assembly GCF_028372415.1. Taxonomy (NCBI): domain Eukaryota; kingdom Metazoa; phylum Chordata; class Mammalia; order Diprotodontia; family Macropodidae; genus Notamacropus; species Notamacropus eugenii. The sequence continues at coordinate 395,686,672 of NC_092876.1, forward strand.
GACCAAATCAGAAATAGAGAATATTGCAGGAGATAAAATGTATATCTTAATTATGTAAAACTGAAAATCTTTTGCACATGATTAGAATTAGAGAAGAAATAATTACTAGCACCAGGGAACTAGGGAAACTGGGGAAAATCTTACCAGTACATTTCTGAGATAAATATTTAATATCCAACATAAAAGCAATTGACACAGATATACATATACCTAATACATATAAAATGGTTGGTTGGTTGTCCTGTGTTTTCAAAGAGGACCAAAATGACATCATTATGATAAAGTGATTGTATTGCTTCTTCTGACCACCATGTGATCACCTACCCCATGCATGTTCTCCATAAAATAGTCTTTTTGATGAGCGTATGTTTTGCATTTAAACAACATGGCCAGCCCTTTGGAGTTGTGCTGTCTGAAGCATAGTTTGAATCTATAAGACAAAAGGTAAAATAAAATGGACAAGCAATTTTCAAAGTATTAAATACAAGCTATCAAGAGCTGTATTTTTAAAAAATTCTCTGAATTAAAATAAGAGAAATAGAAATATTTTTAAAAAGTTGGTGTTCTATTCCACCATGGTCAAATTCACAAATATAATAGAAGTTATTTTAAAAATGCTTTTAATTGTTAGGGAGTGTGCAGGAAGACTGAAGACTAATACACTTTTGGGAAAAGATATATTTTACAAGTCATTTCAGAAAGCAGAGTATTTTGCTTTATTATACTGACTTTTAAGAAGGGAGAACCTTTTCTTTGAGGAAAGGTATGGGTACGAATAAGTGATAGTGACATAATAGAAGAAGAAATATTGTCCATGAAACACTAAGCATGTATGTTCAGATGTATATTCTCATATTTTAATGGCTATATGTATACTATATAATATATATTTCATATATATGATGCATATATTCATACTATAATATATATTATGGATGTCTATACACATAATATACTGAATACATATAATGCATGCTTGTATATACATATGTATACATATATATGTATATATACATATATAATGTATTATGTGTGTACTGTGTGTTCAGAAGGGGACACAGACAAGCTGAGCAGTTTTGGTAAGACTTTAAATTTGATCTTAACTAACTATTCATAATAGATTGTTTTTACTATTTTTATATATGAAATGATCACATTTATTGATGCTAAGTTCATAAAAATTTTAAATTAAAAATGTAAAATGTTGCTTATTATTTTGGAGAGAGTAGTCTCAGTTGAGTGGTGAGGTTGTAAGCTGCATTGACAAGTGAATTAGAGGAGAAGAATTAGAAGCAGTGAGTGTAAACACTTTAAGAAGTTCTACTGTGAGAAGTTAATAGCTTCAGGGGATATGGGGAGGGGGGGCAGGGAGAGTGAATAAGTTTTTTAAATAGTGGGGAACATATGGCTATGTGTTTAGGCTACAGTGTAGGAAGCAATAGATAAAAAAGACTGAAGAGGGGGACTGATGGTGGGGTTGCAATATGCCTGAGGATATAGGAAGGCACAGGACCAAGGGTACATATAGAGAGTTTGCTTAGAAATTATTTCAGGGGATGGTATTGGAGGCATAGGTAGTAAGACTGATCCATCTATGGGAAGAATAGGGAAGCAAAAAATAGCTTAGACTAGTCTGTAAAGGACTAGATTGTGATCCAGGCAGGGGTAGTCTCAATTTCTGCTTTAGGTCAATATTATGTTTGATTATGGGCTAAGTAATAACCCTCTAAGCCTTAGTTTTGTTATTTGTAAAATGGATATAATAAAACCTGAAGTACCCACTGCACAGGGTTGTTGTAACTGAGATACCACATGTTAAACATAAAGTATGTGAATGTGTGTTATAGTTTTGCCTCTTTGGTGACCCAACAAAAACCTGAGATGATACAATGATGCTGAAAGATTATGAGGAATGAAATGGGAAAGCTGAGGGAGCAGGTGACTGGAGATAATCTTTTTTTTCCTTTTCCAGGAATTTAGGAAACTACAGTACCTACTAAATTAGTTGAGGACTAGGGAAGGGATATAGAGGGGGCTTTGAAGAAAAATATTTAAGACAGGCTCTGTGGTGAATAAGGTAGTAAAGGTAGACAGAGTTATTGAGCAGAAACAGGGGAACAACTGAGGTGCCTTAGAGGTAGCTCCAATGATGAAGTGGTAAGAGTGCCAGTCAGGAAGACCTGAGTTCAAATCTGATCTCAGGCAGATTAGTTGAATGGTCTTGTGTAAGTCACTTAACCTCTGTGTTCCTCAAATGGGAATAATAATAGCACTTACCTCCTGGGCTTGTAGTGAGGACCAGATAAAATAATACAACTAAAGCACTTAATATAGTACCTGGCACACAGTAGGTGTTATAGAAATATCAGCTATTAAATAATATAGCATGTGATATATAGTAGCTGCTGATAGCAGAGGACAGAACTTCAGCCTCCTCAGGAAGTGGGAAAAAGGAATCAGAAAAGAAAAGACACCCCAACTAACCATATGTGTTGGGTCATGGTTGGAACCTAACAGAGTCAAGCCTCTTTTAACAATATTTCAGACAAAATAGACAGCAGGAAATACCAAATACATCAATGATGCAAACCTTTTAATAAGAGGAAATGTACTGAGAACGACCCACTTTACTAAAATATTAAACCTGAAAATGAGAAAAAAAAATGTGTTAGCTCTACTTGGGGGAAATTATTTAACTTCCTTGGATTATTCATAAGTAATCCTTGACTGCAAAGAAATGATGAAGTATTTAAGCTTCAGTGAGAAATCTCAGCCTCTGCCTGTTGGTGTAAGAATATTTCACAGCAGAGGAAAACTGACTGCGGAAGTTTTGCAGCATCTACTGCATGCAAAACAAGCCCAGCTATTTTTGGTAAATAGTGTTCCAATTTGTTGAGCTCCCAAGGGGCAATGGGTCTCAGGCGCTGGTTATTTGACATTAAAAAATGACAATCTAAATACAGGCTGTTCACAAGATGTACCCAGATTGCAATTAAGAACCTTCAACAAGTCTTCCATGTTTCCCACCTGTTTCAGCCTGTTAGAGAAAATCACTGTCAGATTCCTCAGAAGTTCTGTCAGCTTCGCCTTTTCAGGGAGGCCCTTTTGTCTTGTCTTGTTCCAGGTGATGACAAGAGACAGTTTAAATGGAAAATGCCCACTATCAGCCCCAAAGCTAACTCTTTCATTGTAATCAGTGTAGACATATTTTATTGGAATGAAATCTGGCATACAGACTCTATTGGTATAGCATGGTGTAATCAAAAGACAAGAAACATGGTGTAATGTATCAAAGGCTAGGGTTATAGTCGTGAAAACCAGAGTTCAAAGCCTGTCCCTGACAACCACTGCGTGACCCTGGACAGGATATGTAACTTCAAGCAACTCCCCAGAGTTGTAACTCCTATTGATAATAGGTTTCAGTCTTTTATGGTTAAAGAGAATTCCCATACTGGAAATTCTTTATTCTGATGAAAGGATAGATGCTTGAATTTTTCTTTTCAAACTCTGGACAGAGAGTGAGGCTGAAAATGTAAAGATATGGGTTTAACCCATAGTCCTTCCAGTGACTTAAATAGTTAACTCCTAGTGAAATGACAAATCTCTTCCTTTTTCCATTTCATCTTTGAGCAGGAAAGTTCTCCACCTATTACAGTGTGGGCCTCACTACTACACTGTTTGAATATTGTGAATATCTGATGCTTGAATTGCCCATTCTATCCCTCTATCTGGGATTAAATAAGGTAGAACGAGTTTTGTCCCATACCTGTATCCATTGGTGTGCTGGTAAGGGTTTAACAATTGACTCTGCAAAGAGAAAAAAAATGTATGCACAACAGACGTTTAAGCTTAATCAAGTTATTCACATTTTCTCCATCACTTTCTTAAGTCTAAAGACTCAGAGTCTCTGGAAGAGGAGAGCTTGAGGCTTCATTCACAGAATAAATACCCTTTTGAGGTGTAGTTTGGATTCAGTCAAAGGGCTGCACTCAAGTGCAGACCTAGAGAGCTCAGAAGCTCACATGTGGCCTCAAGGCAGCAGTTTCCCCACCCCTGGAGCCAAAAAAAAAAATTAAGTCCTGATTTGTAACCTTTACCAATTAACAAGATCTAGATGCTCGCACTAAAAATTTAATAGTTGGCTCTCACAAGCGGCCCAGAGTGTCTCCAGCTCACCCTTGTCACAGTTATGTTAGGTCAGGCTATAACATTCAGGCCCAGGCTTAACACATTAGGTTTTACTTCTACCATATCTCTCTTTTTCCTTTCATAGTGATTGTGGCAAGAGAAACTCAAATACCTTATGATGAATCTTAATATCACTTTTACCATGCATTCCTGATAGAGACAGAGATACAAGTGAGGAAAAAAATCTTAATATTTTAATTTCTACTGCTTTAATTTTTATATTATATTTATATTATATATGATATATTATCGTTTGGATCTGCTGTTCCATCCTGGGGAACTGAAAGCTATGAGAGCCCTTTGTTCAAGGGGGTAGATTGTAGAAAACAGGAATTCTGCTAAAGAATTAGTTTATGCAAAGACAGATTGAACTGAAAAGTGGGTTCTGGTTTCAGAGGGGCTGCCTTATTTGTCCTTATTTGTTGTATAAAATCCAAGTGCTTTACCATTGGTTAACACCATTATTGTGCAAGATCCAGTTTTTCTGTTATGTAATGAATTCAATTTCATATAAAACTTATATATGTCCTAGGGAAAGAGCAAAATTTCATAAAAAATATTTCTGGCCTAGTTTAGGGAGTTAAATATTATCCAGATCAAGATGATGATGTTGGGAACCCTGCTGCCTGTGCTAATTTTGGCCTAATAGTTGACACCAAGAAATCACAGATGCTCCGTCAGCCACCACCGCACCATCTATACGTGGAATCATTGGTTAGAGCAAATGGAGAAGTTTTGAATGTTGTAGTTAAGTTCCCTTACCTTGGTAGTGTACTTTCTGGGAATGTACACATTGATAATGAAGTTGGCACATGTATTGCCAGAGCTAGCTCAATGTTTGGGAGTCTCTGAAGGAAAGTATAGGAGAGAAGAGATACTAGACTGACTACCAAACTAAAGGTCTACAGAGCCATTGTACTGACCTCATTGTTATATACCTGTGAAAAATGGACAGTCTACTAATGCCATGCCAGGAAACTGAATCACTTCCATTTGAACATTTAGGAAGATTCTGAAGATCGCCTGGCAGGATGAGGTACCAGACAATGAAGTCCCTACTTGAACTAAACTACCAAGCATTCAAACTATGTTTCAGAGAGCGCAGCTCTGATGGGCTGGCCACGTTGTTTGAATGCAAGACATATGCTTGCCAAAAAGACTATTTTATGGAGAACTCATATGGGTCAGGCAATTACATGGTGATCAGAAGAAGTGATACAAGGACATTCTCAAGGTCTCTCTGAAGAACTTTGGAATTGATTGTGCGACATTAGAGACACTGGCACAGGACCACTCAGCATGGCATACCCACATCAGACAAAGTGCTGTGCTCTGTGAGTAAAGCAGAATTGAAATAGTCCAAAGGAAACATAAGATGCACAAATTTAGAGTATCCACACCAAATGTTCACATGGACTATCTGTGCCCAATCTGTGGTAGAGCATTCCAAGCTCGTATTGGTCTGATCAGCCACAGCTGGACACACTGAATCTTGACTTTATCATAGTGATGTCATTTTGGTACTCTTTGAGAATGAAGGACAACAAGCAATGAATGATGTTTCCTATCCCATCCCCCCATCTCATGAGAAATATAGATTTCCCCCCTCACTTATCTCTTCCATTATTTTTCTATTTTTTATAAAAAATCTTTTGCTACTTTTTTTTACTGACACTTGAAATCTGATGCCTTTCTCCTCCTTACAGATAGTATATGAATATTCTTGCTTCCCAAATAATAGTGAAATAGTAAGTACATGCAGCCTTACCATAGCTTCCTTCCTCACTGCCTCCTTCCATCTTTACCTTTCATAACATGAAAAGTGACCTCATCCCAAGTGTATTCCTCTTCCCTCTCACACATACTTTTAATAAACTCCTATTCTCTGTTTATCTTTCTCTTCTCAGCATTGACAATTTCTTTGACCCCCAAATCACTAATTGTCCTGTGGTCCCTTGATAGTTAACCATATCCTCACCCCTGCAGTAGAAAATAGAGATTTAAAAATATACTAAAGTGACTCCTAGAATTTGTCAACTCATTTGTTTTATGCATAGCGCAATTTAACTTACAGAGGAAACTTTAGAGATTACATCTATATCTGCTGAAATATTCAAGTTGAGTATTTTCAGAATTTTTTAAAGAATAGATTTGCTTACTGATCTGTAACAAATTTAGACCAAGGCAACCTTGACTTCTGAGGTAATCTAGATCTGAGAACATTACCCTCATGTCTTACGTTGTGATGTTTTTTTTCCCATTGGGTGATTTCACTGGAATAGAGAATGCCTTTGTGGGGGTACTCCCTCTAGACCCACAAGTGTTCTGTAACTTACAGCCTTAGAAAGTTGCTTGGGGCACTGAAAAGTTAAACCATTTGCTCAGGTTCACCCTACCAGGAAGTGTCAAAGGCAGGATTATTTGTTTGAAGTTGGAGATAATTTCTCTGTCTGCTACTTCATGCTGCCTCTCACTCTAAGTTCACACAATCAAATTAAGTCAGAATGTCTATAAAAAATTCAGAAGGTCTGTATTATAAATTAGTCTCTTAACAATGATCCTAAAGTATGGATAACAACAGCTAACATTTATATAGCACTTCAAAGTTTCCAAAGCATGTTACATGTATCATAATCCTTACAAGAACCTTGTAAAGGAACTACTATTATCATTATTCTCCTTTTTACAGATGAGGAAATCAAGGTTAAGGTAGGTTGCTTCACAGGGTGACATGTACTAAGTGTCTGAGATTTGAATGAATTCAAGTCTTCCTTACTCCAGGTGCAGTATTCTATCCAGCAGTCTACCTAGATGTCCCATGAAACGATAAGCAATTGGCATGAGCTTTCCTACACATTTCATAAATACAGAAAATCTGAGATGCTACTTTGTGGAGAAATTCATTTTATCAACTGGTACAATGTTGAATATATGCAAATCTTCAAAGTTAGTAACAGCAATCTGGTTGGATTGTGGGGTGGTCAAGGAATGGAGAACAGGCATAACCGTATTCACATGATCCTGTTGAGACTGAAAATCACATATTAATATTTTCTATAGTCTATTTTAGTTTTATTTATCTTAAATATTTCTCACATTTGAGTCTGGTTTGATGCCTCTGTGCTAGGTGGCCTCCATTTTGCTTGAGGGCAGTTCAAAAACACAACCATGGGGGCGGAGCCAAGATGGCAGACTAGAAAGACACACATACCGAGGCTGCCCCCACACAGCCCATAAAACACCTGTAGAGAAGGACTCTCAACAAATTTTGGAGCAGCAAAAGTGGAGAACAACAGAGTGGAGGAGATTTCCAGCCCGGGGTGACCTGAAAGACCCACAGGAAACATCAGTTGTACCAGGCGTGGAGCAGAGCTTGGAGTGCAGAACCTAGCCTAGCCTTGGCCGCTCATGCATGGCTCACCTCTGGGGCCGAATCTCCAGTCGTGGAATCCCCAGTCCCAGCAGCAGAGGGTCCGCAGATCCCTCAATCCCACTGAATAGAGGCCCTGCCCCCACAGCTTGACTGAATCCCACCCCCCCAGTGCTAGCTTGGTGGAACTGGAGGTCAGGTGCCTGTGGAGAGGAAATGCTGCTAAGATTCTGGGCACAAAAATCCTTCCCTGCACCCAGACCAGTACACACTTGATTGTGCCACCTTGGAGGAACTGATATCTTACAGGTCCCCAGAGTATACCCTGCTCTAGACAAAAGGACCCAAAAGTCAAGTAACTGCTTGGGAAAATGCCCCCAAAAGGGGAAAAAAATAAGACCATAGAAGGTTACTTTCTTGGTGAACAGATACCTCCTCCCATCCTTTCAGATGAGGAAGAACAATGCTTATCATCAGGGAAAGACATAAAAGTCAAGGCTTCTGTATCCCAAATATCCAAAATAAATATTCAACGAGTTCAGGCCATGGAAGAGGTCAAAAAGGATTTTGAAAATCAAGTTAGAGAGGTGGAGGAAACACTGGGAAGAGAAACGAGAGAGATGCAAGAAAAGCATGAAAAGCGGGTCAACACCTTGCTAAAGGAGACCCCCAAAAATGCTGAAGAAAATAATACCTTTAAAAATAGGCTAACTCAATTGTCAAAAGAGGTTCAAAAAACCAATGAGGAGAAGAATGCTTTCAAAAGCGGAATTAGCCAAATGGAAAAGGAGGTTGAAAAGCTCACTGAAGAAAATAGTTCTTTCAAAATTAGAATGGAACAGATGGAAGCTAGTGACTTTATGAGAAACCAAGAAATCACAAAACAACACAAAAAGAATGAAAAAATGGAAGATAATGTGAAATATCTCATTGGAAAAACAACTTACCTGGAAAATAGATCCAGGAGAGACAATTTAAAAGTTATGGGACTATCTGAAAGCCATGATCAAAAAAAGAGCCTAGACATCATCTTTCATGGAATTATCAAAGAAAACTTCCCTGATATTCTAGAATCAGAGGGCAAAATAAGTATTGAAAAAATCTACTGATCACCACCTGAAAGAGATCCAAAAAGAGAAACTCCTAGGAATATTGTGGCCAAATTCCAGAGTTCCTAGGTCAAGGAGAAAATATTGCAAGCAGCTAGAAAGAAACAATTCAAGTATTGTGGAAATACAATCAGGATAACACAAGATCTAGTAGCTTCTACATTAAGGGATCAAAGGGCATGGAATATGATATTTCAGAAGTCAAAGGAACTAGGACTAAAACCAAGAATCACCTACCCAGAAAAACTGGGTATAAATGGTCTTTCAATGAAACAGAGGACTTTCAAGTGTTCTTGATGAAAAGACCAGAGCTGGAAAGAAAATTGGACCTTCAAACACAAGAATCAAGAGAAGCATGAAAGGGTAAACAGCAAAGAGAAATCATAAGGGACTTACTAAAGTTGAACTGTTTACATTCCTACATGGAAAGACAATATTTGTAACTCTTGAAACTTTTTTCAGTATCTTGGTAGTGGGTGGGATTACACACACACACACACACACACACACACACAGAGACAGAGAGAACAGGGTGAATTGAATAGGATGGGATCATATCTTAAAAAAATGAAATTAAGTGGTGAGAGAGAAATACATTAGGAGGAGAAAGGGAGAAATGGAATGGGCAGGTTATCTCTCATAAAAGAGGAAAATAAAAGACTTTTCAGTGGAGGGAAAAAGAGCGGAGGTGAGAGAAAAAACATGAAGCTTACCCTCATCACATTCGACTAAAAGAAGGAATAAAATGCACACTCATTTTGGTATGAAAACCTATCTTACAATACAGGAAAGTGGGGAAGAAGGGGATCAGCAGGGTTGGGGGGATAATAGAAGGGAGGACAGTGGGAGGAGGGAGCAATTTGAAGTCAACACTCTTGGGGAGGGACAGGATCAAAAGAGAGAATAGAAGCAATGGGGGGCAGAATAGGATGGAGGGAATTATAATTAGTCATACACAACATGACTATTATGGAAATCATTTGCAAAACTACACAGATATGGCCTATATTGAACTGCCTGCCTTCCCAAAGGGAATGGGTGGGGAGGGAGGGATGGGGAGAGGCTGGAACTCAAAGTTTTAGGAACAACTGTTGAGTGTTGTTCTTGCAACTAGGAAATAGAAATACAGATAATGGGGTATAGAAAGTTATCTTGCCCTACAGGACAAAAGAGAAGATGGGGATAAGGGAAGAGAGGGATGTTAGAAGAGAGGGCAGATTGGTGATAGGGGCAATTAGAATGCTCGGTGTTTTGGGGTGGGAGGAAGGGAGAAATGGGGAGAAAATTTGGAACCCAAACTTTTGTGGAAATGAATGTTGAAAAACTAAATTAATTAATTAATTTAAAAAAAAAACAAAACAGCACAACCACAATGTAAAATAAAGTGGGATTATTTCCTGAGGTTATAAAGCACGAGCAAATCCCACCAGTTTAACTAGGGAAACAAATTATTAAAACAACTAAGTGGATAGAGCCTTGGGCTTGAAGTCAAGAATACCTGAGTTCAAATTTTGTCTTAGACATGACAGGCTGTGTGGACCTAGGTAAGACCCTTAAGTTCTCTCAACTACAGTTCTATATCTACAAGTAGAGGATAATGGTGCCAACCTTTGAAGCTTGCCTTGAGGATTAGTTGAGTAAAAAATAGACTTTTCAAATGTTAGCTATTATCATTATTATTACAGAACTTTAGATTTGGAATAGAATTTAGATGGAAAAAATCTCAAAGCTAGAACAAAGAGTAAGCAAACGTGGTTCCCACTCAGGACGTAGTGCTAGGAATACTTAACAAAGGATACTTTTAAAACTTTACATTTAATCAATATACGTATTTATAATGCCATGAAATTCTGTTTTCTAAAGAATATAGGAATGAATTTTGTGATGTCAAGTACATGTGCTAATGAAAACTGAAGACTATAGTGGAGAGTGATACATAATGATCCACTTTGTTACCAGCTTCCATTTTATTGGGAAGTTCATCCCATTCACAATTATGATTACTACCTTTGTATTTCCCTGTATCATATTCTTCCTCTTGTTTGTCCTCTCTCTCCTTTCACCTTTTCCCACCTTACCAGTATTTTGCATCTGTCTAGCACCTTCCCTGATTTGTTTTCCTTCTGTCAGCCCTCCACCCTTAACTTAATATCCTGCCTTTCTTCCTCCCTGTTTGGTCAATATCTTCCCCACCTTTCTCTCCTCTTCATGTGAAATAATGTGTACCATTCTACCTTTCCCTTCCTTTTGCACCCATTGCATTCCTTAATTGTTTTATATAATTTCCTCAAGTTCACCTTATACCCATACCTTCTGTCTATGTATATTCCTTCTATTTACACTATTAGTGACAATTTTTAAGTTACAAGTATCATTTTCCCATGTAGGGATATAAATAGTTTAGCTCTATCGAATCCCTTGTATTTTCTTTTCCCTTTTTACGTGTTCATGCTTCTCTTGTGTCTAGATAACACAGGTCAAATTTTTGGTTCAGTTCTGGTCTTCTCCTCATGAAGCCTTAAAATCCTTCTGTTTCACTGAGTGATCATTTTCCCTTAATATATTATGCTTAGTTTTGCTGGGTAATTGATTCTTGGTTTCTATCCTTGCTCCTTTGCCCTCTGGAATATCATGTTCCTTGACCTCTGCTCCTTTAATGTTGCAGCTGCCAAGCCCTGTGTGATCCTGATTGTGACTCCCCAGTATCTGAATTGTTTCTTTCTGTCCACTTGTAGTATTTTTCCCTTGACCTGATAGTTTTGAAATTTGGCTATAATGTTCTTTGGGGTTTTTATTTTGGGATTTCCTTCCTGAGCTGAAAAGGTGAATTTTTTCAATGCCTGTTATGCCCTCTGGGTCCAAGACATCACAGCAGTTTTCCTTGATAATTTCTTGAACGATGTTGTTCAGGTCCTCTTTTTGATTATGGATTTCAGATAGTCTAATGATTTTGATATTTTCTCTCCTGGATCAATCTTCCAGGTCAATTGCTTTTTCCATGAGGTATTTTCCATTTTTTCCATTTTTTCATTGTTTTGAATTTGTTTGATTGATTCATGATGTCCTATAGAGTCATTAGCTTCTGCTTGCCCACTTCTAACTTTTAAATAGTTGTTTTCCTCAATTAGCTTTTGTAGTTTCTTTTCCATTTGGTCAATTGTACTCTTTAAAGAATTGTTTCTTCAGTGGTTTTTTGAATCTCTTTTTCCTTTTGGACATTTCTACTTTTTTTTTTAAATTTCCAAAGCATTTATTAGGGACTTATAAAACATGCAAAACACTGTGAAAAGTAATTCTATACTCTAAAAAATTGCAATTTTTTTTAGCTGAAATGCTTACTTAAGAATAAAGTCAACTTCCTGAGTAACCATTTGTTAAATGCGTATTTTATCTACAACACATTTTCAAACTATGACCTTACTACTAATATTGCACTATCATTTGTGTAGAAATCACAAATGGTATATGTATAAATACAATATTATGTCACTTTTCAAAATAAGATACTCACTAAAGTAATATTAACAATTTATGTTAAATTTATGATAATGAATGATTAAGTAGAGTACCCATATTTTATCAAAGATCATATGTATTTTTGTTGTACATTTAATGGGCCTCACAATGGACTCATGTTTTCCTTATGACTCAAGTTTCTGTAGGTGAAATATATTATTTGAGCCATGATCCCAGGCAGACTCTATTTCATAGATCAGGTAGGAACCACTAATAAAATAATAAAATAGTTTTAAAAATTAATTGAAAAATGACTAAGAGAAAAGTACGTTAAGATCATTCATAGCAACATCCTCTCCTCATCTTGTCCTACTCCTTTAACTGTGAACAATTAAAGGCTTGGAGTTAGGATCTTTAGAAACCCTGTGAAGTTGATGCTATTATTATGCCCATTCCAAAGTCAACGAAAGGGAAGTAAACAGAGATAAAGTAAATTGCCCAGGGTCACAAACTAGCAAGTATCTAAAGCCAAATTTTAACCCAGATGTTCCTGACTCCTGATACAGGACTTTACTACACCACCTAACTGCTCCAGCTTTTTAGGCTATGAGGTCATTAAGAGAAGGGACTGTATTATTTTTCATCTTTGTATCATATTCCAGTGCCTAGCATAACACTTTGGTCAAAATAAGCACTTATTATTGGATTGAATTGCTTCAATTTTGTTCCAATTACACATACAAGCTATATGATAATATTTATAAAGCTCTTAGTAGCATGCCTGCCACATAGTAGGTGCTTAATAAATATTTATTCCCCTCCTTCCTTAGGCTGGACAAGACACAGATGGGTATCATACAAGGTAGAATGTGATATAGGCAAAGGACAAGTCAAGAAAAAATACTGTAAAAAATATGAAAAGAGATTATATTAAGTTAAGGAATATGTAGAGTAAAAGAAATCTTCTTGGAAGAGGTGGCACTAGAAATGGCAATCAAGGAAAAGTAGGATTTCAGTAGGAAGGAGGAAAATGTAAATAACTGGACACTTACTAGCTGTGTGACCCTAGGCAAGTCACCTAACCTCTGTTTGCCTCAGTCTCCTCAACCATAAAATAAGGATAACAGCAGCACCCACCTGATGAGATTGTTGGGAAAATCAAATGACTTAATATTTTTGAAGTGCCTACCATAGTCACTGGTCCATAGTAGGTGCAATGCAGATGGTTATTCTTTTCCCTTCTTTGACTAAAGGCTTCACTCAAATTATTACACTCCTTGAGCCAGACTGGTGTAGAATCAGACACATGTTCATAGATTTAAAGCTTGCAGAGACATTTCAGTCCAATATTCAAAGTTTACAGAAGCTTGAAATGACTTGCTCGAGTATACACAAGTAAAGAACAATGCTAATATTTCAACATAGGATTTTTGACTCTGAATCTAGGTCTCTTACCATTTTACCACACTGGAAGGAAGGAAGGAAGGAAGGAAGGAAGGAAGGAAGGAAGGAAGGAAGGAAGGAAGAAAGAAAGGTATTTATTAAGTTCTTAACTATATTCTACTCACTTGAAGTTTCAAATTCAAGTAAAAGACAGTCCCTGCCCTACAGAGGTTTGCATTATAAGATTGTCAACATAGAAAAGAAAGATGAAAGGGGATAGAAGAGGAAAGCATCCGTAATGGTAATTTAAATGGGAAAATCTTTTCCATTCATTAACAGGCTCGTATGGATCTGCTTAAATCACATGGAAGCCTAAGTCACATGTGATGGGAGGAGTTTGCTAAGCAGAAAGAAAAGGAAGGGTGGAGCAGAACTGGGGGTAAGTTGGTGAGAGCAGTTAGGGGTGGAGGAGAGAGAAAGCAGGCAGGCAGGCACAACTCTTGTGTTTGCTCTTGAGAATGGCTTTGTTCACTGCAGTGCTAATGTGTATTGACTTCTTGCTTACTATGATGGATTTGGCTTTCTGGTGTTGGGATTTTCTTCTGACTTCTATATTGAGAGTCTATTATACTTTGTGATTCAGAATTACACAGAATTACCATTGGTGACATGAATATTGCCTGGGAGATACAGCTGGCCTGGGCCCTTCCATGAAATGGAGGTTCCAGGAAGAACTCAACAAAGGGAGAAGGGGAGCAGGTCTTGTGGAAGTGTGTTCCAGAATGAGCAGATCATGGGGATGGTAGACTATTCTTGGATAAAGAAGCCCTGGGCTCTAGGGAAAGTTTCAACACAAGCCAGAAGCAAAGAAGGTATGATTCTGAAGTCCAAAAAGTCAGGGACAGGGAAGAGAATGCCTCTAAACAGCAGCCCCTGCTTTCTAGGAGAAACAAGAAGAAGGAGGAATAGCCACTAGGCCTCCCAAAGAAGAAGAGGGAATAACCAATAGGACTATGATTTTGACCATAATGATGCTTCTTGATTTGAGGGAAAATGTATTTCATACTGGATGCATATTCTTGGGTAATATGGTGCAATAATGGTGCTGTAGGAAAAAACTGCTAACACCTAGGTTATGACTAGCATTGATTCAGTCCTAAGGAAACTCTGCCTAGCAGCAGTCAAAGCCTCCCAAGCACATCTATTCTTAGGGTAATGGGGAAAAAAATGATGACTGACAAAACAATAATTATACTTCTCTTGAGTCTTGTATTTGAAAGTCAAATTTTCTAATCAGCTCTGGTATTTTCATCAAGAATGTTGGAAATTCCTCTCTCTCATTGAATGTTTATTCTTTTGCCCTGAAGGGTTATACTCAATTTTGTGGGGTGGGTGATCCTTGGTTATAGTCCACACTCCTTTGCCCTACAGAATATCGTGTTCCAAACCCTCTGATACTCTAACATAGAAGCTGCTAAATCTTATGTTAATCTGACTGAGGCTCTTTCTGACTATTTACAATATTTTCGCCTTGATCTGGAAACTCTAGAATTTGACTATATTATTCCTGTCAGTTTTCATTTTGAGATCTCTTTTAAGAAGCAATTGTGGATTCTTTGAATTTCTGTTTTACCCTTTGGTTTTCCTTGATAATTTCTTGAAAGATGATGTCTAGGATCTTTCTATGGTCATGGCTTTCAAGTAGTCCAATAATTTTTAAATTATCTTTTCAAAGTCAGTTGTTTTTTCCATTGAGATATTTTACCTTGTATTTTTTTTCATTCTTTTGGTTTTGATTGTTTCTTGATTTCTTATAGAGTCATTAGCTTTCATTTGCTCCATCCTAATTTTTAAGGAATCATTTTCTTCAATAAGATTTTGGACCTCCTTTTCCATTTGGCCAGTTTGACTTTATAAGGCATTCTTCTCCTTATGATCTTTTTTTTTTTTTTACCTCTTTTGTCATTTAGCCTTGCCTGGTTTTTAAAGTGTTAATTTCTTCAGTATTTTTTGAGGTTTCCTTTACTGAGCTGTTGACTCTTTTCTCATGATTTCCTTGCATCACTCTCATTTCTCTTCCCAACTTTTCCTCTACCTCTCTTACTTGACTTTCAAAATCTTTTTTGAGCTATTCCATGACCTGAGACCAATTCATATTTTTCTTGGAGGCTTTGGATGTAGGAGTTTTGACTTTGTGGTCTTCTTCTGAGTGTGTGCTTTGAGCTTCCTTGTCACCATAATTACTTTCTATAGTCAGAGTTTTTTTCTGTTGTTTTGTCATTTTTCCAGTCTATTATTTGACTTTCTAAAGTAGGGCTCTGCTTAAAGGGTGGATGGCACACTCTTTCAAGCTTCAGGGGCTTTGTGCAGCTGTTTTTAGAGATAGTTCTAGGGACTTGTAAGTTTTCAGTTCTTCCAGGATGGTAGGATCTAAGGAGAAGTGTTTACTACTCTTCTGATCTGTGCTTTCTGCCTTGGAACTATGAGGATGGTCCTCCCTCCACCAAGCTCTGTTATACTAGTGCTCCTTTTTGCCCTAGAATTGCCACCTGGGACTTGGACTCAGATCCAAGTATGGGCAAAGAAACAGAGTCCTGCCTAAGTGCTAAGAAAAAGAGCCTTGTAATCTCCTTCCAAGCATTTGTTTGATGCCCTTACCATCTATGGGTTGAGAGCTCAGGAAACAGTCTCTGCCACTGCCCCTGCTGATTCAGTCAGTCCCAAGGTTTGCTCTTGATTTCCTGGGACTGAGGCTGTGCTCATGTGGCTTGTGCTGGACTGCACTCCATTGTCACCCAGGTGTAACAGACCTTTCACACTGAACTTCTAAGTCATCTTTGGTATCTATGGGTTGAGAGTTCTGGAAACCATCACCACTGCCAGTGATTCAGTCACCCTGGGGCCTGCCCTGGGTTTATTGTGACCCAATGTGTGCTCACTGAACTATTTTGCCGCTCACCTTGGTGCCACAGACCTTTGCTGCTGATCTTTCCAATTGTCTTGTGCTGGAAACTTGTTTCACTCCATCTTTTGTGGGTTCTGCTGCTCCAGTATTTGTTTAGACATTTTAAAGATATTGAGAGGTGATTGGGGGTGAGCTAAGGTGAGTTCCAGCCTTTACTCCACCATCTTGGACCCACTCTCCCTTTTCAAGTAGTTATCCAAGCTGTTGAATCTTTTTTCATAATTCTCTTGCATCACTCTCATTCTTTTTTCATTTATTCTTTTACTTCCCTTATATGATTTTTAAGTTTATTTTCGAGCTCTTCCATGAGTTCTTTCTGGGCTGGACACCACTTTCTGTTTTTTCTTGGGTGCTTTGCCCATAGGTGTTTTGACATTGTCATCCTCTTCCAAGTTTCTGTCTTGGAGTTCCCTGCCACCATAATAACTTTCTCCAGTCAGATTCATTTTTTGTTGGTTTTTACTCATCTTTTTTAGACCTTTTGACTCTCTTTTAAATTTGATCTCTGCACCCAGGTTAGAAGAGGTACTGTCTCAGGCAGGCCCTGACTATTTACCTGGTGCTGCACTGATGTTCTCCTGAGGCTTCTAGAGAACCCTCCTGTCTGGTGCTGTGTTGAGGGGAAGGGATGGAGAATGGCTGGTACTGTTGGAGGCTGTAGGGATCTGAGAGGTAACCTGGTGCTGAGTTGGGGTACTAGTTATGATTTATGGAGTGTGCTGAGGCCAGGTAAGGTTTTTCTGCACTTGCCCAGGCTACACTGAAGCAACTGGAGGTCCAGTCACTGGAGGATGCCTGCTTACTCATGACAATACTAAAGTTGGAGAGGGGGAAGGGTGACAAGGCAAGTTCTGGCCCCTGCAGGATGCTTACTGGCCCAAAGTCATGCCAAAGCATGTGGAGGTCCAAACACTGGAGGATGTATACCCACCTGTATGGAAGTGTGCTGAAGCATGTGGAGGTCTGACTGCTGGAGGATGCCAGAACTGACCAGAACTACAAAGCACATGATGACTCTTGGAGCTGTGGTGATTTCCTTGGCTATGCTAAGGCATGTGTGTTAGTGTGGCGGGAGGAGTGTCTCCTGCTCTTGGCTCCAATTTGTTTGATTGCTTCTGAAGGACTTATGCTGAACATATTGTAGAAACCTCCTCTCCAATTTTATTTACCCGGCATTTTTTATCTTCCCAAAGCTTTTTGAAGCCAGTGGTATTGGGAGTGGGGAGAGAATTCTTTTTTTTTTTTTTGACATAATCAGAAATAGTATTTAAACCTATGGCTAATAAAATTCAAATCCAGAGTTAAATCCTTATATAACTTAACTGTAAATCCTACTCATTACCTGGCACTGTGCCATGACTATCCAGCCCTTCAATCTTTTTTACACTACTGATTTACAATTAAGAAATAGTAACCAAGCAAAGGGAGGGAAGCTAATCAATCCTTGGCAATGGTCAAAGATACAGAATTTGTGAAATCCAAATAAATGAGATTTTACTGAGGGTTTTGCTTTCCATTAGGAAAATCCTCTACAAGAAAAAAATGCAAATTTAACCAAGCAGAAATTAAATTTTTATAGCTCAAAATGACTATACTTAACAAAGTTATTTTCCACAAGGCTCCTGTTATGAAATTAAAAAAATATATTATTTTTCTTGTGCATTTCAAAGGTTGGAATCATTAAGATCTGATTTATAGACAATTCTCCCCAAACTATCCACTGCTTCCCTTCAGATGTCCATGAAAGATGCTACACCAGGAAAAAAAAAAACTAGGTAGACATTTAGCCATAAAATCTAAATTTGGAGAAAAAAAGTTTCTTTCCCAGAAATCATTTTCAATGACTCTTTACATTATTATAGGCTCAACCTAAAAAGGCTCTGTATTCACAAACAACTCCATATGCATGAGCAGATATGGGAAGCTGGTGTAACAGATGCAGCTAGAACCTAGTGATTGATTGTGTAAGAGCTGCCATTACTCAATTCTCAGACAATTACGGTCACTTTAACTGAGTTAATATTATGCTGAAGCATGAAACAATATGACGATCTCTCAGATCTTGCTCATTTACTCCCTACTGCCTTGCTATCATGTTCCCTGCATAGTGTTTGGCAATCTTGATAATTTTGTCTGGCGTGCTTCAACTTGTCTTGTCAAGGTTTTGTGTGTTTTATTCTGTGTCTGGAAAGCCCAATTGATGATAGAATGTATTTCTTTCTCTCTTTCACTGTTGTACAGTGTTTTTATGATTTCTGTTGTGGAGTCAGTAGGATAGCATAGGCTCACAGAATGTTACACCCACCTGGAAAGGGTTTTTTGATGTGACCTAGATCCAGGCCAACCCATCACAGAATAGATGAGGAAACAGAAGCATAGAGAAGTGACTTACCTAAAGTCTCAAAGATACAGTACAATACTTTTTGTCTCCATTTTTAAGCTCTTGTGTTGATAACTTGAGAAAAATTTAGTCTGTTAGAGTTAGCTGACATTTTTTTGAGAGAGCAGGGAATAAGGGGATATTAAAATGTACTTTTTTAAATGGGTGTTTTGTTCTAATTTACTTTAGCTATCTCTGCTCCATAGGTTTTTCTATTCTTTGGTGGGAGCATTGAGTTTGTGCCTTTCCTTTTAGACCTTTAGGTAAGTGAACAAATTAAATATGGCAGAATTTGTGTAATGTAGGAATCAGAAAGTAGTTTTGGGGAACTAGAACTCTTTGGACTATGGTTTGTAAGGCCTTTGAAATTTAAATAATAATCATGGTTAACCAATATTATACAACAGTACATACACATGTGAGTCATTGTATCACTCACTATGATATATAATTGTGGTACATCAATTATTATGATACAGAAACTCATCTACTCTTGTGACTCATTTATAATCTGACACATATGTTGACTTAAATTCTTCTTAACTAAAGTTTCTTTTCCATTTGTTCAGACTGCAACAACAAATCTGAGGCCAAAGAAGTGAAAACCGTTCTGTTTCTCCTGTGTGCAGACCTTTAGAAGGTTTCTTTTGGAGTTCTCTAGGTTTGAATCCTTGACCCCTCACTCTTCCCTATCATACACAGTGATTCATTTGCTAAATCTTGCCATTTCTGCTTCTACAACATCTCTCCTGGACTAAGATTTGGAGTCCATAAAAGAGTCTACTGGTAATTACAGTCATGTCTGTTGAGGAGCCTTTCTGGAGGAATGACCTGCATGACACAATACAGCTGTGAAATGGCCAGGAAGCCAACATACCACATCCTGCCAACAAGGGAGTGACTTTAACCAGGAATGATAAACTAAGAAATAATCTCATGGGAAGGGGGGATGTTATGTAGCAACAGTTCTAAGTTTGAGGCCACTATCCTCAAGGATCAAAATGGTAGAAGAGAGTACAGTCCTGGTTTGTGGTGTCATTATACTTTGGATCTTGCTTTACCTTCTCTGAAAACATCCCCATGTATAAGAGAACTGATAAATTTTATATTGGGGAGCTATTAACCAAGTGATTGATAATTTCCATGAGGGTTACTTTTAGAACCTTGAGGGACAATGTTGCCATCCACATTGTGGCACTCTACCTGTTGGTCTAAATGATGGCAATAGGTCTACCCTAACAGTCTATACTCAGTTTTCCGCTTCTCTCCTTCCAGATAATCTTAGAAACATTCTACCTACATCAAGTCCCTTTTTTTCCTTAGCAACTGAATTATGAATCACTGAGTCACATGGACCCAAATTTTAATTTTTTAAGGCTACTACTGTCTAATTTGAATTATAGACTCAATTTGATAATGCCATCTCTAACTGAAGTCTTTCCCTAAATGAATCCCATTAACCAAGCAAGTCAGGTTGGGATTGGATTATCCTGTATATCAGCAAGCCTTGCCCTGAACAAAATTTTGAATTAGATATAATTTTTCATCGGGATTTTCTATCCTTATTCTTTGTGATTCTTTGTCTTTTATCACAATAATAATATACGTGTGTGCGTGTGTGTATGTGTGTGTATAAACTTAGGCACAAAATATATTTAACCATCATGCTAAACTTTGTTCATGTTTTCTAAGACTTAGTAATTTGTTACTCAAGTATAATTACTGTCTTTTACAATTAAAAAATAGAGGGAAATTTGCTATTGAGTGTTTTCCCCCGCCACTTTGGAAGATTCACTGTCTTTAGCATATGTATGGGAAGTCCCTGAAAACTAATGACTGCTAACCCAGTTATAGGTGACCAGATGGCTCAAAACTTTTAAAAAAGGAATATTGACCTTTGCAGAATTGAGATTCCCCCACTACCTCTCACTAAATACACATTTAATGTCACAAATTTCAAATAAAATGAAAGTATTTTCCAGTTCTGTTTCAACAGAGCTCTCTGCCACCCTCAGGGCTTATGCTCGGGTCCAATTCCTCATCTTCTCCCAAAACACACACACACACACACACACACACACACACACACACACACACACACACACACATCCCTTTGCCAACAGTTACAAGGACTAAGGTCTCTGGTTGTTCTCAATCTCCTGCAAAACATAACTCAGGAAGGAAAGCTAGAGTTGGCTCAGAGTGCCCAGGAACTATAATGTGGCAGGCCCCAAATGGTACTGAGTTTTTGTTCTTCTACTATCACCATGATGGGACAAGAAACTAGTAAATTTGGCTGGTGTCACCAAGCTGACAGATCTGAGCCTGGAACCAATGCTTAGATATATCAGTATGCAGGACACTCTCAGACATCAAAGCAAATAATCTCTCAAGGTGACTTTAGGGAAAAAAAAGCTACCCAATTGATAGTCCTTTTCTTTACGGCCATGGAGAAAGCATTTCACAAGTACATGTAATACTTTGTCATTTTATCTTTGTCCTAAATTATCCTTTAAGAAATTTGGTTACATAAGTCCCAATTTTCTGAATTAAGTGGAAGGGTAGTGTGGATCCTTACCTCTTTAGAATCCTCTCTTCATAATAAAAAAATAATCAAAAGACCCAAATCTGTTGTTCTACCTGTTGGCTTTAGAAAGTTAGTTCTTAGGCTAGGGCAAAACCTGTATCATTTTTTCTCTGTGGCAGAAAGAAAACATTTATTGAGAGGTAGAAGGAAGCACCTTCTCTGATGTCCCATTGTAATATGAAAGTGACCCTGAGTTCTTATCATTGTGTAACATTTACTTTGCGTGATATTTAAATCTTTATGTGTGCACACATTCTACCCTTCAAAACATGTAAATTCTCCCTTACATTCTATCTCAAAAAGAGGAATAAATTCTTGGGAGGGGGAAGGACTCTTTCATTTTTGTCTTTGCATCCCCCACTATATAGCAAAGTGCCTGTCATGCAGTGGATGCTTAATAAAAATTTATTGGATGATTGCTTGAAGATTGTGTCAGTAGAACTTGTGCTCTGATGATCCTACCAAGTTAGAAAGGCTTCAAATATTGACTTGTTTTGATGGATGGTATATTGGTCATCTGAGGACCAACCTTGATAAGTTTGGATACGCTTAGCACCAAGCTGGCTAGAGGGGATCACTTTTTTGCCTATGACAGTCTTGCTAAGAAGGAAGAGGAATGATCATCACCAGAAGTTTAGATACTAGGAAATGAACTGGTTTTGTCCATGGTAATTAAGACTCCATGGAAGAGTCAGTGGAAGTAATAAGCACACTAATAAAAAATCGCAATCCTTCAGAGTATTCAAGTTAGTGTGTGTGTTCGTCCTTCATTGTAGAAGAAGACCACGCCATCAGAGAAATAATGACATGACTTGCACTTGACTTTGTTTTGAGTGAGGGAGGGCTGTACAGGTCACCAACCTCACTTCTTCTCCAGAGCCAACTGAATCCAGTGACCAGATATTCATCAGGATGACTGGAGATAATCCAGGATGAGGCAATTGGGGTTAAGTGACTTGCCCAAGGTCACACAGGTAGTGACTGTCAAGTGACTGAGGTGAGATTTGAACTCAGGTCCTCCTGACTCCTGGACTGGTGCTCTATCCACAGCACCACCTAGCTGCCCCATCCAAGTTAGTACCTGCCATCAAAGGAAGTCTTATCTTTGACCTCGTGCTTCAGGTAGTATGACGTGTGGTTGAGTGTTATAGGCTCAAGGACAAGGGTGGGGAACCTGCAGCCTTGAGGCCACATATGACCTTCTAGGTCCTCAAGTGCAGCCCTTTGACTAAATCCAAACTTCACAGAACAAATCCCCTTAATAAAAGGATTTGTTCAGTAAAACTTGGACTTAGTCAAAGGGCTGCACTCGAGGTCCTAGAAGGCCACATGTGCCCTCAAGATCAAAAGTTCCTCAGCCCTGCTCAAAGACCTATCCAATGTTCTCTCCTACACAGCTGTCCCCATTACTTAGCTTCTGCCTTGATTCAAGCACAGTGTGTTCAGAAAGAAGATTGTGGAGAGGGGGGATAAAGAGGTAGGGTGCAGGTCAAGTAAGGAGAGTTCTGTTCACTGTTTTTGCATTTTCCACATTTTATAATTCATACTAGCAACACTAGTGGTAGTATCTATACCAGCTAAAGCATCTAACACCCCACCCCTGATGGGCCCACTGTAGAAAATAAAATGAATGAAACTTGGTCTTGGTTCTACAGAAATACAGTAAAATTCTATCTTTATATACAGTATAATTTAAAGGAAATGCCAGTTTTATGTCTTTAGTATATTCTCTCCTCAATAGCAGCTCTTAAGGTCTCTACTTTCCTTTAAACCTCAGGTTAAATGCCATCTCCTATTGGAGACTTTTGTTGATCCCCAATGACAATTAGTTTGTGCTTTTGCATGTATGTGTGTGTCTGTGTGTGTGTGTGTGTACATAGAAGTGTGTATGTATGTATATAAGTACAGTTATCCCTTCTGCATCATGACTTTCCCCAACATGGTTTCAATGTATTATGGATCGACATAAGAAATTAAAAGGGAATTTTTTGGGAGTTTTGTAGAAGTTGTAGACAACATGTGAAGGCCAGCAAATAAAACAGAAAAAGTTTAGAAATTCAGAAATGTATAAAATATAGGTGTAGTATTGTATAATATCAGCATGTCTTATCTTTTAATACCACAATAACTCAAACTTCTCTGGTATGAAGGGAGGGCCAAAAGTTTTACAAGGATTTTCCAGATAACAAGAGTGCAATACCCCTAACCCCTTCGATGTAGCAAGGATAACTGAATATGTACGTGTGTATGTCCATATACATATGTACATGTTATTTTGCCCCATAGAATGTAAATTCATTGAAGACAATGACTATTTGATTTTTGTCTTTGCACATTTCCTCCACGTACATAATTGTCAAATGGTAAGTGTCCCTGATTGATTAGAAAGTGGATTTCAATGATGTTTTGCGGATATTAATGCAATTTTATCAACTGAGTTTCTGTGAATCAAATTGATTAATAAAGAGAAAACAGAAGAGCATAAATATATTTTATTCTCCCTGATTGTTGTTATTTTCAAAATATAATTTTAGAACTGTTTTCTGGTAAATTGTTTTATGTCTGTAAAAATGGGATTTAGCCAAACTATTATCAAAACATGTAGAGAAATAGAATTCAAGGAAAATGTCCCATGTGAGCAAGATATGAATGTGAACTAAATTGCCCCAGTTACCGTGGAGATGTACTACATGCTCAACTAAATAAACGCTGTCGATGAACTGAACTCAAGTGGTTTCCCTAATCTGTCTTCTTTCAGTTTGTACCATGAGTGCTACATATGGGGTTTGAAGTTCATTATTGCAGAAACTTTAGCAGAATTCACTTAATGGATATGAACATACAAAGATAGAGATTAAAGAAAAAGTATAGATGACAGATTGTGTGATGTCTTGGAGGTCTGAGGGCAAAGCAAGAACACGTTGTGGACTGCAGTGGGGAGAAGAAGCAGATATAGTACAAGTGTTGTATATATCTAAATTGGAGACAGATAGCCTGTTATTCCTCTTGTGCTTTCATCCTGCATGCACTTGCTAATTATCTTTTCATGCTGCTACATGACTAGCTTTTTTTTCTTCATAAATGAGCAAACTTGCAATGAAGCTTAGAAAATATGTGCATATTGACCATGCTAATATCATGGGAGGATGAGGATCAACACATTTTACAAGATCCCATAAGAAACAAATCACCCAAAGAGGAAGCTTTGGGTAATTATCCCTGATCAATTATCCCTGGTCTTCTTCAAATGAGAGATGTGAACTGTACCTTGGATAAGTCACAGACATGAATGGAAATTAAAATGCAGACGCACCAAGCAGTTTGACCTTGAGGAAACCATTTATTCTCTTGCTATTTCCTCATCTGTAAAAAACAATCCTTTCCATCTCTAAGCTTTTATGAATTCATTTTTCACTGTACAATAATGCGCAGCACTGCCCTCTTCATCTCCCACCCCCATTTTGTGCTGGTGCTCCAGGTTACATGCCAATAGATGAAGACGCGAACAGGTGGTGATAGTTAGACCCTAAAGCAGTTATAAACTCAGGGCCAATAAGCCAGACAGATGTAGGAATTTTATAGATTTGGGCATTTTACTTGCCAAGCTATATTTGATTAATGAGGCATAAAGCCTAAATGACAGAAAGGAAAGTCATCTAACTTTTATATGAAACTGTCAGTTATCACCATCATCACCATATGTTTGGTTCTTGCCAAGGTTTCCATGTTCTTAGTTTGTGGTCTGTATTTTGGATTTTAGAATGATTACTAGCATATTTTTGCAAATGCTCTCTCTCCTGTTTTTATGAGATTGTCTTTGAAAAACGGGGTGGGAAGCCAAGGCAATTATGTGACCATCTGGATTCTGTGTCTTTAGTACCATCAGCCATCTCAAGGAGCAGAGAATCGATTTTCACATGTAGGGATTGTGTCATTCTCACGCTAAAAGCTCTAGATCTTGAAAAGACTTTAAGGGATGAGCTAGCCCCATCCTTTCATACTACAAATGAGGAAACTGAGGCTAAGGAGAAAGGGGAGAGCCTTACCACTAGTTAGTGGAAAATCTATAATATTGTGTTCCTAAATATTTAGCAAACAGATTTCAAGGAAAGAAAGAAACAAAATTATACATGATACATTTTAAGGTTTAATCTGGATTATTATCATTTTTTGCAGCCCTAAATAAATAATGTCTTGATTTATAGCATTTTCTGGTTTCTCTGGTATAAATACGTTCAGTGAAAATTTAATAATTGACTCTTGGAAGTTCGTTTAACTTGACTCCAGCACACCCCTAAGTAGATTCCAGGTCTTCTGACACCAATACCAGTGCTCTTTCTCCTTCAACACGTGGGATCCTTCTGCCTCCCTCTCTCACATTATTCATTTACATGTGTCTGCAAACATGCACATGTACACACATGTGTATAAACACATGCACAGAAATAAGCATACTTTGGGGGCTTCCTGTTAATAGGCAGAAGGGTGATATTTTTCATTGGCTGAGCCAATGTCTAGGCTCAATGACCTTATTCTAATATTGGTTTTTATGGTTCTTCTAACATGTATGTTAGAAGAAAGATGTGGAAAGGGTCAATTACATTTTTGGTATGAATTTTAAAAAATAGCATTCAGTTTCCATTTCCTACATATATCGCAACAAGTACATATATTTATATATACATATATGCACATGCATGTATACATATACATATGTGATGATTTCTCTTCCTACAGTCAGCAAATGTGAAAAAAACTAAACATGGAAAAATAATAAAATTGGTCATTTTCTGTCATGTAACTAGAATGCTGGACATATTTCCTTATTTGCTCTGTTGTAAAAGAAAACACACAAAAATAAATCAATAAAAATAAAGCAAAAGAAGAAAAGATGGTTCACTTTGTGTTCCGAGTTCATCAGTTGTCTCTCTGAAGGTGGATAGCATCTTTCATCATGGATCCTTTGGCCTTCATTATTGAGGAGGACCTTAACATCAGGAAGTTGATGTCATGACTTGTAAACGAAATGGATTCAAGTAAGGGAGGGCTATGCAAAGTCATCAGCCTCACTTTCTCCTTCTGGAGTCATGTGGGATCAGTGACAGGAAATAGAGTAGGACAACTGGAGATGGCCCAAGATACATTGGGAACCTTGGCCTTTTTAAGCTAAGATCTTTCCCAGGTCATAAGGAAAACTGTTTGTCTTTTGTTCATCTCCAGTCATCCTGATTTATATGTCACCACTGGACCCTGATGGCTCCAGAGAAAAAAGTAGGTTGGTGACTTTGCACAGCCCTCCCTTACTTAAATCCTATTTATTTGCAAGTCATGGTACCATCTTCCTGATGTCATGGTTCTCTTTGAGAACACACAAACAACAGCAAGTACTTTGGAATTGTCTTGATCGACTAAGTCTTTCACAGTTGATCATCTTTTACAATATTGCTGTTAGTAAATACAGTGTTTTCCTGGTTCTGCTCACTTCATCTTGGATGAGTTCATATTAAGTTTCCCCAGATTTTTCTGAAACCATCCTGGTCATCATATCTTTTAGCACAATAGTATTCCATATACCTAGATATGGACAGTTAGACGAGAACACCCAGGGCTGGAGTCAGAAAGACTTGAGTTCAAATCCAGCCTGGGCAAGTCACTTAATTTTGTTTGCCTCAGTTTCCTCATCTGTAAAAATGACCTGGAGAAGGAAATGGCCAAACCACTCCACTATCCTTGCCAAGAAAACCCCAAGTGGGGTCATGAAGAGACTGAAACAACTGAACAACAAAAATTATTTGCATTATTATGTACTTGTTTTCCTTGGTCTCAGAAGAAAGAAATAGAATGAAAATTACAAAGAAACAGATTTCAACTCTCTCTGTCTCTCTCTGTCTCTCTCTGTCTCTGTCTCTCTCTCTCTCTCTCTCTATATATATATATATGTATGTATATATATATATACATACATATATTTATATATATGTATATGTGTATGTATATATATATACATATATATAAATATATGTATGTATATATATATATATATACATACATATATATATATTTCTAGTAATTATAACTGTCCAAAACTGAAATGGCTTATTTCAGGTTTTAGTGAATGCTTCATTACTGGAATCCTTCAATAAAAAGTGAAAAAAAGCACAGGTTAGATGACCACTAATATTATAGAAGATTCCTTTTTCATGTGGCCATTGACCTTCATTAAGCAACATGTTATGTGGAAGAATATTGCTTAAAGCCAGAGAACTTGAGGTAGCATTCAATCCCTTGTACTCATTATTGGTGTGATCTTGGGAAAGTTACACTCTATAGAGCTCAGTTTCCTATTTCATGGAATGATAGAATTATTAGATGATCTCTGTATCTCCTAGCTCTAAGTCCTAGGACTCTAAGAGGTCCCTTTCAGCTCCTAGTTATGATTCTGTTATTTTAACTATTAATTTCTAAATATCCCTCAATTCACAAATGTCACTCTAACTTCTTATTTACTACATTATTTTTATATTTTAAAATTATCATTCATGAATTTTGACTCAACTGTGCTTGTTCTCAGGTCCTTTGCTATCACTAGAAGACATTTGAATATGAAAGAAGTCATAGAAATTACAGGAGCAAAAAGAACTTTAGAGATCAATCAGTTCAAATTCTTCCTTTTTCAAGTGAGGAAACTGAGGTCCATGGAGGTAAAATGAGAATAACAACAGTAGTAGTAGTAGTAGTAGTAGTAGTAGTAGTAGTAGTAGTAGTAGTAGTAGTAGTAGTAGTAGTAGTAGTAGTTAACATTAATATAACACCTACTGTGTGTCAGCACTGCACTAAGTTCTTTAAAAAACTTTTATTTTATCCTCATGATGACTGTGGGAGGAAGGTTTAATTATTATCCTGATTTTACAGATGAGGAAACTGATTTAAACAGAGGTTAAGTGACTTTCTCCACCATGGCTAGCTAGTAACTGTCTGAGGCTGGATTTGAACTTAAGTATTCCTGATTCCAGACCTTGTGCTCTATCTGTTATACCACCAAGATTTCCTAGGTGGCACAGGCTTTCTTCCTAAGAAAAACCAAGACAAAACAACAATAAAAACAAACTCCTGGGAGAAGTAGAAATGAATAAAAGAAGCACCTTGAGGATTTGAAGAGATAGAGAAGTTATACAAGATTTAACTAATTGGTTTCTAGGGAAGCTAGAGAGGAAGACCGAAAACACCATTATCATTTTTAAATGCTCTTCCACATCTCCATTTAATAACTTGTAAGGACAGGAGTATTTATTGGGCACAGAAAGGTATTGCCCTGTTAAACTGATTTTCCCCTAAATTCATAATTGTATTGCTTCATGATAAACTTATTAATAAACACAACATTTGGGGGCTATGAATATGGTAAAGCAGAGAGGACAGTAAAGCTATTCAGTAGCTGAATACTTCTGTTTTATCCACAGCCCCTGCTGCGGGCTTGATAATTGGAAGGTTATTAAGCTGAAAAATGATTTGCTTCTTTCTGACTTCTTTCTACCAGTCTAATTATGCCAGATAATTAGTTCAAAGACTCTGTGTGAAAGAGATGCTTCATATGCTATCAAATAATCATTTTTGAAGGCATCAGTCTTCTTACTATGGCTCAGGATGTTTTGGTTGGTTGGTACAATGGCAGTTATACAACATATTAACCAAAAATGAATCTGTGAACTTTAGGACTGTTTTCTCTTCCTCAAACCGAGGAGGTGCTATAAATTGCTTAAACTAGCCCTGGAAGTACTGGCATGTTACTACAGGCTCCCTTGCAGCAGAATTTCCAATTTACTTACCAAGTAACTCATGGAGAACACCATGACATTTCACAGCACATCAGTAAATACAGTGACTTATGTTAACGCTAAGTAAACTGTACCAGCTGTGATTTGCTCAAGTGCTACATTGTTCCTTTCATTGTTAATTCTTATGAAGGTAAGGAAATTAGCAGCCAATTTACTGTATCTAACTGTGCCAAAGCCTATTTGTTGACTTCCAGCTGCCTAACCAGTAGACAAAGGAGAGGTACTTTTAACGCGTTTGACCATTGGCTTGATTTTTTAGCCCACAGAGTGTATATTTGCAGAGTTCTACAAATTTTGGCTGCCAGGGTCCCAGAACCTCCAATAAAGGGACATTCAAAGAATAAGGGAGACCCCAGACATTATCAAGATTGGAATTTTAAATACCTTGACATAGTCACAATTACCCAAATTCTTTTGTATCTTCTGTCATTTCTCTTTACTTTTCCTCTGTGCCTAAGACCTCAGGTAGCTTAAAGCATGAATAGGCACATGACATTTTCCCTAAGGATACATATGGCCCATGAAAATAAACACTGAGCCCCAGAAGGGACATCCACAAACAAAGGTTATCCAGATATTTTCGGTTCCACTGAGGACCATTTTCTCCATCATCTACAGGTAACTATGCAGAAGCAAATAAATGACAAGAGTGATTAACTAGAGTGAACGTCTCTTCCCTCTGCTTCTTTCCCTTTATGTGTCTCTTTGTCATTTTCATCATTTTGTTTCTTTCTCTTTCTTCTTGCTCCCCTTCTCTCTCACTCCAATCTAACATCTTAATTGGACATACTATGGCATAACTATATAATTAAAAATGTCATAAATACAATAAATTGAATTAAAACATTGTCTTGCATTTCATCGTACTGCAGTTTAGTTTTCACCATCTTGTGGTTATGGTCTATGTGACCTGACAAGTTAAGGTCCTTCCTTTTATGCAGAGGGTCCATACTTTGTGCCTGCAATCTTTTACTTTCAATAGGAATGGTAAAACTTGGCCACCTTGACTTTGAGTGGAAAGTGGTTTTGACAGATACAGTTGAAAGCACTTACATTTGGGCTCTGTCTGAACTTGAAAAATAAATTTAAACTGAATTCTGGGTTTTGTTTTGTTTTTAACAATTGGAGTTTCAGAATACTTTGTAGACTATACCTAGAAAGATCAACAAAGAACAACCTAGAAGTTCTATCTTCTTGCTTTAATCTGCTTCTTTCAAATAGTCTCAGAGTGGAATAGTGCAGAAAGATGATTGAATAAGATGATAAATGTTATATAAATGTTAGTTTTCATCAGATGTATTACTGGCAGCTGCTGCTTGCTACTCATTGACTAAATGCTTGTAATTATACAAATCGTTATTCAGTTTCTCATTTGACTGTGCTGCTCCAGTAGGTATAAACTTCATGAATTTTCCTTTGTTTTAAAAAAAATAGAATTGGTTCATTAGGAAGGGCCCTACCTACTCTAGTTCCTTACCTACTGAAACAATTTTCTAACAAATATCACTAAACAAGTGGCCCTGTTTGAACATCTCTAGGGAGAGAGGTACTTCTTATCTAATGAGCAATTATTTCATTTTTGAATACATTTAATTGTTAATAACTACCTTTTATGTAAAATCAGAATCTCTATCATTGTAAACACCATCCTAGTCCGATTTCTCAGTCTCAAGCTACTATGTAGAACTGCCTTTTATAGAAACTAAATCAAGCGTTCAATAAAGCATTTCAATCATATTTTACCAGTGTCACACTGGTAACCATTGGTGAGGGCTTTGCTCTGAATTTGAAACCTTTGCTAGGGCAGGTAAAGTTAGGAATCATTAGAGATCCAAATAATAATTTTTGAAATATTGGCACAAATGAATGGATGATAGAAATGAGTATGACATAAGTTATATTTTATAATATATTATAATATCATACATCTTTATTATGGTTTGTAATATTATCCACATCATATCATATATTAATTGTAACATATTAAAGTATATTGTAATTTAATATAGAATAATATATTGTAATTGTAATATAATTGTAATATTGCAATGTATATAATACATATTGTAATATATCCCATACCATATTATATCACATCATGTCACATCTCTTCTCTTCACTTCTCTTCCTTTCCTTTCCTTTCCCTTAACATTCAATTCAATTAAATATTTATTTTACAGCTATTGTGGAATCATGGAGTTAGAGCTAGAAAAATCAACAGAGGCTCTTGAGACCAATCCTTTCTTTTTTTTGAGGTAATATTATTCTGTGATCCAGTAAGAATACCAAAATAAATTCAATATAGGCTCTAACCTCTTAAGGAGCTTATTATCAAATATGGTGAAAATATATTAACACAAATAGATACAGTACAAGAGAAAATTGCAAAGGAATGATCTAGGTAAACAGAGAAGTCTTAAGAGGGAGAGAACATTTTCAGGTAAAGCAGGTAGTATAGAAAGTACAGTGGAAGAAGATTTTAAGGAGGAAGTGGTACTTGAAATAAGTTATGATGAAAGGGAAGATTTTCAACAGAAAAAGGTGGAGGAAGAGTCCATTCCACTCATAAGAATGTCAGAAGTAAAGAATATAGGAGATGAAGTCAATATGGTGGAATGAAAAGTCACACGTGATAAACCCCCCAAAAAACCTCTTCCATGGAATGACCACAGAAAATGTGAAACTGATTCTGAAGGGAAAAGTCAAGAAAAAGTCACAGTGGGTCATTTTTTTTTCTAGTCTACAACAGTTTAGGAAGATAGAAAGAGAGGTCTGTGGTCATTGGAGTAGGAGCTGTAAATGAGCACAGTGCATTGCAAACAATGGTGATGGGCTGCTGTGGCAACAATGTCAGGGAATAGTACTCATAAATGACAAGGAGATTAGCACTAGGGACAGAATCAACTGTGATCTGATGACTTTGTCCCCCTTGTCTTATTCTAGGTGAGAGGGGCCCTTCCTGGTTGAAGACTAGAAAGCAGATGAGGAAGACAGTAACTGTGTCAGATTACATCATATTGAAAGCACCAACAATTTACAGGCTCCCAAATCAAGTTATGAAAGCAGCAGAAAGACACAAAAGAATGATTTTCATGCTTGTCATGCATTCTAGAGGGGAGTGCAGAGTCCAATGTTAACATAAAGTCCAAAATCAAGAAGCAATCTGGAAAACAATGAGAAAAAACCAACAATAAAAATTAAAAAACAATATCATCTGATCATAAATATTGAGTGTGGTAAAACAGAAGCTCAAAACACAAATACAAAAGAATATAATTGCCAGGCCTAGAGGCCCGAGGGCTACCCGAGTCTTACCTTACCTATCGTAGGTCTTTGGCTGGCCAAACCAGATAAACCTATGAGAGAAGAGACTTTCCGGAGTCGAACAAGGGTTAGGCTTTATTCAGGGTCCTGGTTACATGTGCAGGGGGAACTCTTCCTTAGGAGAGAGAGAGAAATCTCCCAAGGAGGCAAAGATCTTACAGTAAGAGAATGAAAGCAGAAGTGGAAGTGGGGAGAGAGGGGGGAGGGAAGAGCGAAGAGAGGAAAAGGGGCTTTCTGTCCTGAAAGGGCCCCTCAGCGCTAAGAGCGCCTTCAGGCTTTCCTGACCCTACTTAAGCTCTCCTGCCGCATAGTTTGCACCTGAATACCGTGCCTGTTAGATTACAATAGGTATGCCCAGATCCGGGCCAATCTCGAGGGTGGGGATGCTCTCTCCCAGCACTTTTCTCACGGGAAGAGGCGGAAATGCACGAGATATCCTGGTCTCACACCTCAATTCCCTGCTGTTCCCTGGGGGGCCTCATGAGAACTCTAAGGTTTAGAAGTTCTCACCTTTACCCGCCTGAGACTGTCCACATGGAACTGAGCTTACACCCCCAACATATAATGACTTGAAAAAATCTACAAGCAAAACTTCTAATCCTAAAAAGAGGAATGGGTCAAAGAAAAAAACATAAAAACAATAAATAATTTCATTAAAATTATGACAATGATGACACAACATATCAAAATTTGGGGAAAGTTGCCAAAGAAGTATTTAGGAAAAAATTATATCCTAGATCCATCAATAAAAGAGAAAAAGATCAGATTAAAAAATTGTGCATGCAACTAAAAAATCCCCCCCCCCCATCAAATTAAAAATCTCAGTTGGACACCAATATAGGAAAAAACAAAACAAAACAAAGGAGAGATTAATAAAATTGAAAGTTAAAAAAAAACAGTTGAACTAATGAACACAGGAGCTAATTTTATGAAATAAATACTTAAACCATTTGTACTTTGATTAAAAAATAAAGAAAACCAAATTATCAGTATCAAAAAAGGAAAGAGTTAATGTGCAGGGGGTAGAGCCAAGATGACAGAGTAGAAAGACTGACCTGTAGAACCTCTCCCCACCCTGCACATCCCATAAAATACCTGTAAAAAATGACTCTAAAGAAATTCTACAGTCACAGAAGCCACAAAAAGATAGAGTGAAAGAGATTTCCAGGCCAAGGTAGCCTGGAAGGCCTACAGAAAAGGTCTATTGCATGGAACGAGGAGAGAAGTGCAGCCCAAGGAGCCCAATCCAGGCTTGGCTGTGCGATGCAGCAGGGACAGGACAGGAACAGGCCTCTGGGAAGGAATCCTCAGCAGCAGTGGCAGTTCTCATATCCCTCTACCCACAAACACCAAAAACACTTCAAAGGTTAGTGGAAAAGCTGACCCCAGGCAACAGCAGCAGCATCCATTTTTGGAGCCCTGACCTAAAGGCCCTGGGGGAATTGAGCTGCTGATTTGTGCCTCAGTCCTGAGTGGCAGTCTGGAGTTGAAGAAGAATACTGGCTGGTGTGGTGGGGCTGGTGGAAGCTCTGGAAAGGGAATTCTACTTGCAGATCCTGGGCAGAAAAGCTTTGGTAGCTCTCAGATCAGAGCACAGGCCAGAAGAGGAGTAAGCTCCTCTCCCTTGATTGAGGCACCTTGGAGGAACTGAGAACTTACAGGTCCCTAGAGTATATCTTCCTTTTCACAAAGGACTCAAGGGTCAAGTAACTGGCTGGGAAAATGTGCAAGAAAGGAAAAAAAAACCCAAGACTATACAAGGCTACTTTCTTGGTGAACAGGTATTTTCTTCCATGCTTTCAGATGAGGAAGAACAATGCTTACCATCAGAGGCCTCCAAAATAAATATGCAATGGAATCAGGCCATGGAAGAGCTCAGAAAGGATTTTGAAAATCAAGTAAGAGAGGTGGAGGAAAAATTGGGAAGAGAAATGAAAACAATGCAAGAAATTCATGAAAAGCAAGTCAACAGCTTACTAAAAGAGATCCAAAAAAAACGCTGAAGAAAATAACACCTTTAAAAAGGCTAATTCAATTGCAAAAGAGGTCCAAAAAGCCGATGAGGAGAAGAATGCTTTATGAAGCAGAATTAGCCAAATGGAAAAGGAGTTTCAAAAGCTCACTGGAGAAAATAGTTCTTTAAAAATTAGGATGGAGCAGATGTAAGCCAATTACTTTATGAGAAACCAAGAAATTACAAAACAAGTCCAAAAGAATGAAAAAAAAGAGAAGATAATGTGAAATATCTCATTTGAAACAAAAACTTACCTGGAAAATATAACCAGGAGAGACAATTTAAAAATTATGGGACTACCTGAAAGCCATGACCAAAAAAGAGCCTGGACATCATCTTTCAAGAAATTATCAAGGAAGACTTCCCTGATATTCTAGAACCAAAGGGCAAAATAAATATTTAAAAAATCCACAGCTCACCTCCAGAAAGAGATCCAAAAAGAGAAACTCCTAGGAATATTGTGGCCAAATTCCAGAGTTCCCAGGTCAAGGAGAAAATATTGCAAGCAGCTAGAAAGAAACAATTTGAGTACTGTGGAAATACAATCAGGATAACACAAAATCGAGCTGCTTTTACATTAAGGGATCAAAGGGCTTGGAATATGATATTCCAAAAGTCAAAGGAACTAGGATTAAAACCAAGAATCACCTACCCATCAAAACTGAGTATAATATTTCAGGGGGAAAAATGGTCATTCAATGAAATAGAGAACTTTCAAGCATTCTTGATGAAAAGACCAGAGCTGAATAGAAAATTTGACTTTTAAACACAAGAATCAAGAGAAGCATGAAAAGGTAAACAGGAAAGAGAAATCATAAAGGACTTACTAGAGCTGTTTACATTCCTACATGGAAAGATAATATTTGCAATTCTTGAAACTTTTCTCAGTATTTTGGTAGTTGGAGGGATAATACACATATATCTATAGACAGAGAGCATCGGGTGAGTTGAATAGGAAGGGATGATTTCTAAAAAAATAAAATTAAGGGATGAGAGAGGAATATGTAGGGAGGAGAAAAGGAGAAATGGAATGGAGCAAATTTTCTCTCATAAAAGAGACAAGGAAAAACTTTTTCAATGGAAGGGAAAGGGGGGAGGAGAGAGGAAAAAAATGAAGCTTACTCTCATCACATTTGGCTGAAGGAGGGAATAGCATGCACAGTCAATTTGGTATGAAAATCTATCTTACACTTCAGAAAAGTAGAGGAGAAGCAGATAAATGAGGTGGGAGCATGATAGAAGGGAGGACAAATGGGAGGAGGGAGTAATTAGAAGTAAATACTTTTGGGGAGGGACAAGATCAAAAGAGAGAATGGAAAAAATAGAGGGCAGGATAGGATGAAGGGAAATATAGTTAGACTTATACAGCATGACTATTATGGAAGTCTTTTACAAAACTACACATACAAAGCCTAGATTGTGTTGCTTGCCTTCTCAGTGAGGATGGATGGAGAGGGAGGAAGAGAGAAAAGTTGGAACTCAAAGTTTTAGGAACAAATGTTGAAAATTATTTTTGCATACAACTGGGAAATAAGAAATACAGGTAATGGGGTATAGAAATCTATCTTGTCATATAAGAAAAGAGAGAATATGGGGATAAGGGAAGGGAGGGGTATAATAGAAGGGAGGGCAGATTGGGGGAAGGGGTAGTCAGAATGCACAGCATTTTGGGGTGGTGGGAGAGGAGAGTTGGGTAGAAAATTTGGAACTCAAAATTTTATGGAAATGAATGTTGAGAACTAAAAATAAATAAATAAACATCAAAAAGAAGAGTAAATTATTGGGAGTTATTTATTTAGCCTAACAATATATCAATAAATTTGAGAATCCAAATGAGATAGATGAATATTTACAAAAACATAAACTGGTCTAGATTAACAGAGGAGGAATTAGAATACTTAAATAACCCTATGTTACTAAAAGAACTTGAACATTCTATATATTAGCTTCCTAAGAGGGAAAAAATCCAGGACAAGATAGATTTATAAACAATTTCTGACAAATGTTTAAAGAGCAAGTGATTCCAATGATATATAAATTACTTTAAAAAATAGATAAGGAAAGAACCCTGCCAAATTCATTCTTGGACATGAATATAGTTTTAATACCTAAACCAGGAAGGAAAATCCAGAGAAAGAAAATTATACACTATGACTGGGTGGTATTTATAACTGGAAAGCAAATCAGATTTAATATTAAGAGAACTCGAAGCATCTTTAGTCATATCAATAATAAATACAACAAAAATAGCATGATTATATCAATAGGTATAGAAAAAGCTTTTTGACAAAATATAACACCCATTCTTATTTAAAACACTAGCAAGCATAGGAAAAAATATAACTTTTCTTAAAATGATAAGTAGTATCTACCTAAAACCAAAAATATTATCTGTAATGGTGATAAACTTGAAGCCTATCCAATAAGGTCAGTGATGAAGTAAGAATGTCTATTATCATCATTACTATTCAATATTGTACTTGAAAGGCTAGCTGTAGCAATCTGAATAAGAAAAAGAAATTGACGGAATAAGAACAAGAAATGAAGAAATAA
Organism: Notamacropus eugenii; assembly: GCF_028372415.1. NCBI lineage: Eukaryota > Metazoa > Chordata > Mammalia > Diprotodontia > Macropodidae > Notamacropus > Notamacropus eugenii. The sequence continues at coordinate 395,723,836 of NC_092876.1, forward strand.
AATAATAACCTTTGCAGATGATATGGTGGTATATCTAGAGAATCATAGAGAGTCAGCTAAAAATCTATTTGAAACAATAACTTCAGCAAATTTGCAAGGTAATAAGTCCAGAGAAGCCATCTGCATGTTTCACCCAGCAGGAAGAGATAGATAAAGAAATTCCAACTAAAATAATTGTAGAGGGTAAAAAATACTTGAGAATCTATGTGCTGAAACATACACAGGAACTTATGAACACATTTACAAAACACTTCACCCAAATAAAGACAGATCTAAATTTGAGAAACATTAACTGCCCATAAGAAAAATGACAATACTACCAAAATTCATTTATTTATTCAGTACCCTAGCAATTTAACTGCCAAAGAATGTCTTTATAGAGCTAGAAAAAATAGTAGAATTCATCTGGAAAAAAATCAAGAATATCAAAGATACTAATGGGAAAAAGAAGTGTGTAGGAAAATCCAGCAATACCAAACTATACTATAGCACCAAACTATGCTACAAAGTGTCAATCAAAACAAAAATGGTACTGGATGAAAAATATAGTGATTGATCAATGTAATTGATTAGATACACAGTAAACAGTTTTTCATAAACCCAAAGTTCATAGTTATTTGGTCAAGAAGTCATATTTTTGACAATAACTGTTGGGAAAATAGTAAAGTAGTATGGAAGAATCTAGGCATAGACCAACAGCTCATACCACATACAAGATAAGTTCAAAAGGGGTATATCATTTAGGCAAAAAGGTTTATATCATAAGCAAATTAGAAGAGCATAAGTTAAAAATTACCTATCATGACCATCATGTTTAAAGGAGTTGAAATGGATACTTCAGGTTACATTAAATTTTAAAGGATTTGCACAAACAAAATCAATAGAGCCAAAATTAGAAGAAAATCAGGAAACTGGGAAAAATTAAGACAAGTTTCTCTGATAAAGGATATTAATATTGTGTATACACACAAACATTCACACATATCTGTATCTATATATTTCTATATTATATATATGGAATTGAACCAAATTTATATAAATAAGAGTCATTCCCCAATTAATAAATGGTTAAAGGATATGTACAAGTAGCTTTCACAAGAAATCAAAGCTATCAATAGTTTAAGAAAAATGCTCTAAGTCAGTAATAATTAGAGAAAAGCAAATTAAAACAGCTCTGAGACATTATCTGACAGCCATCAGATTGGCTAATGTGACAGAAAAGGAAATTGATAAACGCTAGAGAAGAAGTTGGAAAATAGGTACATTGATTCACCATATAAGTAGAACTGTGAAGTGCTCAATACATTCTGGAGAACAACTTGAATTTTTGCCCAAAGGTGTATAAAACTGCATATTCTTTGACCCAGAAATACTGGTGCTATGTCTGCATCTCAATGAGATCAAAGAAAAAAGAAGGGACACAAACACGTATGTGTGTGTGTGTATGTGTGTATATATAAATATATATATTTATATACATATACACAATATTTATAGCAGCTCCTTTTATGTGGTGGTATAGAATTAGAAAGATGGGATGCCCATCAGTTGGGGGATGGATGAAAAGTTGTGATATATGATTGTGATGGAATACTATCGAGAAATGATGAAAGAGGTGGTTTCAGAAACACCTGAGGAGACTTATATGAATTGGTGCAGAGTGAAATGAAAAGAACCAGTAGAACGATGTGCTGAATAACAGTAATATTATAATAATGATCACCTGTGAAAGACTTAGCCATTCTGATAAATGCAATAATCCATGACAGTAACTCTCTAAATGTCAGTTTCCTCATCTCCAAAAATGGGGATAATAATAGCACTTACCTTGCACAGTTCTGAGAATCCAATGAGATAAAGAGCTATATAAAGGGTATTATTATTATTATTGTTGTTGATTGGAATTCTTCTGCATAAAGCTGATATTTGAAAGCATGAGAATTGATAAGAAAACCAAGAGGAAACAGAAAGAAGAGTGACCAGGATTGAGCCGTAGACAATTATACATAGGGAGTGGGATACTGAAGACAAATCCAGAAAGGAGCTGGAGAAACATCCAGCTAAAACCAGAAAGGGAAACTAAACAGAGCAGAATCATGAAAACTCTGGGAGGAGAGAGAATTTGGAGGAAAAGAGGTAGTGTAGAACTTTCCATACCTGCAGCGATGTCAAGAATGTTAAGTCCTGAGAAAGGGGTAATGAATTTAGAAATAGACTATTAATGGACTTGGAGAGAAGAATTTCATTTTTATGGTGAGATAGCTTTGAATGATAGGGTCATCTGATGGATGACTAAAGTGGGATGAAAGTAAGAAATTTGAGGAGCTGAAAAATTGTTCATTTCCAAGATCCTGAACTCTGAAATTATTTTTTCTCATAATAATCATCTTCAGCTGCCATGCCCTCTCTCATCCTGCATCAATTTTTCATCTTTATCATAGTCTCATCTACCTCCATTTCCCTTTATTTTCCTAATCTCCTGTCATCTTTGCTTTGACTTTTCTCATCTCCTTATGCTGCAAAAACTCATAGTCAGTCATTTCCATGATACTACCACCTGAGAATCCCTTGTGCCTTAATTATTTGCTATTTGTGCCTTGTAACACTCATCTCTGAGTAATCTGATTTGTTCCTAGAAAGTAGAAACTTGTAGATCACTGAGAATTATTTAAGAAAGCTGGTGCCTGCACCAGTTTTATCCATAATAGACTGATGCTATATAACTTCACTGCTACTTGGAAATTCAATAGAAGTTGAATTAAGTTAAATTGTGAACTAATTTGAAAGAAAATTTAATAAAATAGGACCATCAAAGATAGAATAGGATCCTTCATGAAATAGTGAGTTTCCTCTCATTAGATATCTCCAAGCAAAGGTTAGAGACAATTTTTTTGGAAATATAAAGGGAATGGATCAGGCCAGATAGCCTTTGAGATCCCTTCAAATTCAAAGATTCTGTGAAATTTGTGTGTGTATTTCCAAATCCCACTATAAGCAGGTATAATGGATGTTGGAAGTGTAAGCAGGCAAGGTGGTACTTATACATATGAATAACCTATATATATGAATAACTTAATAGTGACATGTAAGGACCTGCCAACTGCCCATCATGGGCATTACTAGAACCCACATTAAAAGCATCATTAGTGATTCCCTCTATAGTTGATGCTTTGGCTTAGCTATTCAGTCACCCCCTTGATGGGACTTATCTACATGGCTTCCTTACTTTTGCTAACATTGCTGTCCCATGTACCAATTTCCTTGGATTACAATTCTAATTCAGGTGGGCCTTGAGTTCTTCTTTGTCCTCTTAAGACTAATAAACCTTTGCACTCACAGTTCTCTATATGATTCAATCCCTTAGGAAATTCCATTTTCTTCTCAATAATTGCTCATCAGACCTTAACTAGCTCAAGTCCTAGGGGACCATCATAATGAATGAGTGAAAATTCATTTATTAAACATTTATTATGGGTCAAAATTGCAAGCCCTGCATAACAGTATAAAGAATAAAATAGATTGCATTTTAATAGGCAACAAAAGACTTGTTATTGATGTGGGAGTTGTCTGTGAGTCAGCTTTCTGTGTAGAGTCCTATCATTGACTCAACGGGGCTAAGATCAGCTTTAGGGAAAAGAAAAAACTTAAGAAGAAGAATAATGAGAAAAAAATAAGGCATACACTTATTGAAATGAATTTAACTTTGAATTGTTTAAAATAGTAATTGAAAAAATGAGATGAATATGCATCAACTATAATAATTTAATCCAGAGGTTAAACCAACATTAGCTGTCGCAAGGAGACCCAAAGATCCCAGAAGCTACCAAAACCATCAAAAATTTGATGTATTTGATCAATGGAGATAAATAGTTACCAAAGAAAACTCCAAGTTGGAATATAAAATCATTTGTCAAATCTTATGAAGAAGGATGTTGCATTATTATATGAATGATTGTGTCATAAAGCAGATAGAAACACTGGAAGGTAAAACCAGTTTAGAGAAAGCTTAGCAAGATATTTAACTAAGTAAAATTATTTCAAGGGCATTCAAGGATAAAAATGGAAAGAAACAAATAGAAGAAAAATAGAAAAAAAAACTATTTTTATTCCTTAAGAACAGTGGCACTCCTGTACTTGAACCCTAAAATGACAGCCTTGGATATAGTCATTTGAAAAGCAGAAAGAGCACAAGGATGGGTAAAAACAACTGAATTGGACCAAATAGAAAGGAAACCAATTCTGGAGGTGTATATAATTGTTGGAGAACTGAAGACCCAATGTGCAAGATGTTGTAAGGCTGAAAAGATTTTAAAAAGTAATCCAGATAACATCAGTAAGTGTTGACTTATATGTCTACTTGTCCATCTCAAAATATTTATGAGTCATTTATACATGTGTCAAAGCATGCTCAATGAAGCTATTGATAGAAATCAAGCAGGTTTTTGTGAGTGATATTCAACAAGCAGACATAACAACAAAGTGTCTCCTGTCCATACATCAAGATCATTCAAGATTCCTTGGAAAATGTAACTATATATATATATATATATATATAAAACTAAGTTCAGTGACCAATAATTAAACCCATAGGACACATAAAGCAAAGAGATGTATGTTTATTAAAGGTTTTTTTCACCACTAAGAGGGAGGGGATCCAGTGCAGAATCCAGATTAAGGATTCCCAGGGGATGGAAAAGGTCCTGCAGGTGGTACTCCAGTTTGAGTATGACATCATTCTCATTGTATTAAGCTCTAGAATATTTCAGAAACTCTGGGAAGAATATAATCACTCAGAGGAGCATTTTATCTTTCTTGCCATGAATAATGTCATTTTAGAATAAATCTCTTTCTTGGTGTAAATGGACATCCATGTCAAACACTTATTTTGCCTTCCTTTACACCACTGTTTGTGTACAGAGAAATAGGCTCTACTATGTTGGAGACCATCTAATTCAATTATAGTCTGGCAGATCAGGAAATCTCTGTTCTCTCGCCTGAGACACAACAAACTACTCCCCAAGGCAAATGACTAACTGTGAACTGTGTGCTGTTTATTTTTATTTTTTTCCTAAAAATACCTTTGGGAAATAAATTTTGTTTAGAATCCCACTTGCCCCATAGAGACTTTCCTTCTTTATGTGTCAACCGATAATCCTCCCTGCCTTGACTTATAATTATACTCCAACAAAGTCATTTATTAACTTGTATTCTAAGTTGTAAATGCTGGTTTTTCTTTTTGTTGTTTTGTGAAATGATACTAGCAGTCATTCTTTTATATAACAATTTTGTAAGTGAGCATGTATTTTAATATAGTGTTATCTATCCTTGGGTTCCATGTTATGCTGATTGGCTATATGTGTGTGTATGTGTATGTCTATCTAACATGTATATACATACATATGTGTGAATATGTGTGTATATATACACAAAATATATATACAAATATGTATATATATGTATATATACCTTCACACATACATGCACACAATTTTTGCTGACTGATGGAATTTCTAGTCTCTTGCTTCCTGCATATGAGATATTTGATAATTGATTGCTGAATTAAATAGAAATAACCTTGTGATTAATATTTGTCTCTAAATTTGGGCAAATATTGTTTGCCTTAATGTTCAGTGCTACATGACATTAATGAGAGTTCCTAAATAGTATGAAAACTGGTCATTACTTCAATGCCTGTTTTTTCCAGTCCTCTTGGGTATAAAATCAACAAGATGAAGAAACCATTGTTTTGTATTGGGACCATAATTAGCTTCCTCTTTTTCTCTCCCTTCAAAAATCATTACTGCCAAACAAGTTTAAGATCCTTTGAGCAAAGCTCTATGGCAAACTGAACACTGAGTTTCTTATTAGGAAATACCATTTGAGTAATTACAGGTTGTGGTTGTTCTTCATTTTCAAAGAAGACCATGACATCAGACATGACCTGCACTTGACTTTGTTTTGAGTGAAGGAGGGCTGTGCAGGTCACCAGCCTCACTTTCTCCTCCTGAGCCATCTGGATCCAGTTACCAGATATTCATCAGGATTACTGGAAGTGGCCCAGGATGCAGTGGGAGACCTTGGCCTTTTTCTCCTAAGGTACTCACTTAGAGTGAGGTGATGCCCATTGAGTGAATAGACCTCTTTAAGAAGTAATCAGGGAACGGCCCCTTTAACGAGGAAAAGAAAAAAATAGAAGTAAATTAAGCTGGGAGGGAAAGAGCAACAGTTACTATTGATAATCATGCTTAAACCAGGAGGGTCCAGCAAACAGCTATTTAGGGGAGTTTGGACAGGGACCTGTTGTTGTCCAATTTATGGGCTTTACAATGCATTGGATTTAAGGTTTAATTAAATGAGGAGTCAAAGATCCGTTCATTTGTAGTCCAATGTTTCTCTTTTAACAGACTGATTGTGAGGTTTGGGATGATTAAGAAGCACCTAAAGAGACTGTGGAATCCTTGGAATGAAAAACAATAGTTTGAATTTACATTCTGCATGATATGGCACCTGGTTCTTAGAAAAATCTATGAATTTCAGGTGTTTGCTCATGCTAGCTGTGATGGGCTTCCTGGCTCCCACACCATCTCCTGCCTCACTCAACTTAGCTTTAGTGGGCAGATTTTCATCCAGAACAAGCCTTTTGAAGCCTTGAGAAAAATCCCAACTAAAACTTTTGGACAAAGGAAATATTCAGCCTAGAAATACTTACTTACTTTCAAAAGGCTGATAAATCCTGTTTACTTTAAAGTGTGTCTCAGAAAGCATATGGCCTAGATCTGAGCCATCTAGCTGTAGCCTACATATAATGAATGATTTCTGACAAAGGACTCTGAGAGAAATTGAGTTCTATGTTTACCAAGGAGCTAAAGAATGATTGGCATTTTACTTGCCTAAAATCGAAATAACTCTTGATAATGAGAATACTTAATGAGTTGAAGAAAATTGAACAAAAAGCTACCTTGTATAATTACTATAAACATTTTAAAATGCAGTGTTCTATTGATAGAGAGTGTAAGAGATCTTTCAAAGGAGGAAGAGGAGCTCACATACTGTAAATTCAGGACAAATCTTTTGTGGACTCCATTTTACTCAGTGATCTACTTCTCAGAAAAGGGCTACTTATTTCATTCACCAGGAATGTTAGTTTTCAGGATCATTTGAATGTACTTAAGCAATTTTCCTTCTCACTGTGGACTTTTCTGTTTACCAGTATTATTTCTTTCCTTCTCAGGGCACTCCAGGATGAGAAAAGACATATCCATTATGGATAGAGGGCAGCAAGTAATAAGCAGGGATGAAGCTGGGAAATAAAGGGAAGTCATTAGAGATTCACAAATGTTCAGCTCCACCATTACTAATTTTTATTTCCAGGGAAGTACCACAAAAAATGGCTGGGATGGGTAATATCAAGTATACTTTCTATTGAGGGAATAGGCAACCACCCTGCTGAAACTTTTGTACATTCAGCCAGACATCAGGTGGCTTTCTATTTTAAAAAATGATTCTTCATAACTGAGTCCTAAGTTCTGATGTTTCTGTTCTGCCAAAATGCTATGAAAAAGTTCTGTAGACAGACCCTAAACTCAGCAGCCTGAGGCAAAATCCCAGTCACTCATTCGGAATAATGGTTCTAACCGGCCTTTATATTGTCAGACTCCTAGGGAAGGAACCCAGTCTTCCTGGCAGTGAACGGAGAAGCAAGGTAAAGGAGGAACAATTTTAACATAGGATGAACCTGTCCCATTCTAGCTACTATTAACTTAGTGGAGTTTCTGACAAATGTGCATTTTCTTACAACAGAAAATAATTAGCCAGTTCATGAATTATTCTGTATGTTTTTAAGTTTTCCCAGCTGGGTTATTTGACTTAAGTCTAGCTTTATGTTTTCATCAGAAGTGTTTTCATATAAAAGGAATGACTGAGCTTGTCTCCTGTAACACAAGGTTTGTGGAATTGAAACAGTTTTATTTAGTAAAGACCATTAATAGTCTATGATAAAGAGACTGCTTGTTAACCAAATACACAATTGGCTTATTTCTTTGAAGCAGAAATAGAGAATTGGCTCATTGCTCTTCAAAGCTTTGAAATTAACTTTACTCAAAATATTTTTCTGACCTTTGAAGTCAAATCTTAACATTAGCCTGTGAGCCACTGCCTCTTCTTATATCTATAACTTATTCCTTCTCAAGAATGATATGGTTAGAGACAGAAAAACAAGTGGAATGGTAGATAGAGTGCTAGGCCTGTAATCAAGAAAATGCAAGTTCAAATCCACCTATGTGATGCTCAGCAAGTCACAATTTGCCTGTTTCCTCATGGGCAAAATGGAGATGATAATAACGCCTACCTCCTAAGATTGTTGTGAGGATTAAATGAGATGATAATTGTAGAAGGCTTAGCACATTGCCTAGCTCATGGTAAATGGCATACAAAGATAGCTGTTATTATTTTAATCAGATAACCCTATTGTGTTTAAAAGAACCAGTGAACAATCTAGATGCAAACATCCTCAAAAAATCCTATGTTTCTAGTTTGGATTCTGAGGAATTCTGGGAAGTCAGATAAATTCTATGGTCACTTAGGTTTGCTTGAACATTCAGTGAGAAGAGGCCTCTGGGATAGTTAGGTTGAGGAAGGACCCCAGTGAGAGTGCATGTCTGTGCACATGTGTGTGTTTGAGACTTTAGAACTGGATTTTTGGAAAGCTAGAGAGGGCGTGCTCTAGGTCAAAGTGGGGAGACAAGTGAAGATAATCTTTAGGAAATTTAACAATCCTAGATTGTCCCAGGATTGTGGGATTCTGGAAACTAAGACAACTTGTGAAGCCAGTCTAAGGGTAGGTTGATAATGCCCAGCTTGAGTAATTGGTACAAACCTGCAATAGCAAATATTTCACCATTTTCAGTCTGCCCCAAGAGAAGGGAGAGAAGAATGACATCCATCATGTATTCACTGTCTAATATTTGGACTAAGTCACAAATTTTCCCATGCTTACATTTCTGCCTTAAAGGAAATAATTGCATTGTACTCATTGTTCTTGAGTTAGTGACTCAGTTTTGTAAGACATGTTGATCTTTTTGTGACACAGAAATTACTATTCATTACCGCATGCCAGTGTTGAGACATAGAAAGCTTAAATGAGTAGAATGCATTTTACACATGATACCTTGAACCTTTAAATTTTTGTACTTTCCACTACCACTTTTGTCTCTAATATTTTTGTCTATAATAAAATCTCTAATACTAAGAATGAGAGCTCTTATCATAATTATTTAATCCCTATCTTTAGATGGAAGACAAGCATTTGAATTCAATGACAAAATAACACATGATGGCTTGAATGCAACATTTTTTCCGCATTAAATTATTCTATGATTCAACAGTGCCATTCAAAAGATGTTTTTAATCCTGGCCTCAAAGATTTCCTCTCAAGATTGTGAAGGCTTCAGGTACCTCTTTTGGTATTGTGAAATTGCAGTAGGAAGAGAAAGCAAACATATAAATAACTGAGTCAGGAATAAATGGCTAGTTATTGCTCTAGTGACATCTGTAAAAACAACTTGATGGACCAAAAAGAAAGAAGTCATCACCATTAATTTCTGGCATAGTTAAAGATAAACTATTCATAAAGTTGTATAAGCAATTAAAATCATAGCTATGAAATTTGGTGGTATGGTGAGATATGCTTGAGTTATTTATTTAAATTTTATTAATGCCTTATTTTTATATTCAGTTTATTTTCCAAGATAATCTGCCACCATTTGCCACCTTTGAGTGAGTCCTCCTTTCCTTGTCAAAAAGAAAAACATTTAAACCAGCACAGATTCCATGTCTGATTACATATGCAATATACCACATCTTTTGTTCCCTGGTCTCTCTACTAAGAGGATAGATAGTAGATTTCATCTTTTGTTCTCTGAGCAGTCTATCTGAGATGGGTCATTGTAAATAATCAAAGTTTGGTCCCAATGGCTCTGATAACACTGATTTCATTGTTGTTTCACTTATATTACTGTAATATAAAAATATGTCTATGTGCATAAACATATGTATAGGAAATGAGAGAGATAGTGTTTTGATGGTTTTGCTTTATAAGGATGTACCAGTGTAGAGATATCTTCCAATGTGTCTAAGAATTTCTCATATTTGATGTTTATTAAGGCAAGACAGTATTCATGAAGCCCAGTTTGACCTCCTTGGGCCATATGCCCATTGGTGGGATCATTGGATCTGAAGACATGAAGAATTTAGTGACTTTTCTCAAATTAAAATTATTTTTAAGAACAGTTGAGCACATTCACTGTTCTGCTAAGAATACTTTAATGTATATGTTTTCCCACAACTAATCTATGTTGCCACTTTCATGTGTCACAATTTTGAATTTTGAAAGAATCTCTACTTGGAAAACCTAGGTTTTAAAAGAAATTATTGATCTAATATGTACCCTAAATTCTTCAAATAAAATAAGAACACCATCATCCATTAATATATTAAAGGAATATTACTGACCTGCTGACATTAAAAAAATGTACCTGTGCCACTTATTAGCTGTGTGACTTGGGGGAAAGTCTGGCTCCAAACTCACCTTTCAATCTTGTCTCATGGTATTCCCTATTAAATATTCTATGTTGAAACCAAACTTTATTGCCTTTCCCTAGTTCTCCTTCTTATCAAGTCCTCTTTGATCACATTGTCCCTCATGTCTAGAATGGACCCTCTCTTCTCTCTATTTGTTGCAACTCTTTCAGGAAGGTTTTCATCATCATTTACCCTCCCTCTCATCCCTCTGCTCTCTCTCTCTCTCTCTCTTTCTCTCTCTCTCTCTCTCTCTCTCTCTCACACACACACACACACACGCACACATCCACACATACTCAAAATCTCTAGTTAAGGTGCTCATTCTCTACACAAATTTCTCATAGAACTTGTTGAACTTATCCTTTACAGTTATCTTAGTTCTAATTTGCAACATATATCTTTAACTCTTTTGTCCTATCTGATGGCAAGTAGGCATTTAATAAATGTTTGCTAAACAAATGAAGGAAAATACAACCTCTTCAAGTGTTCTTTTCCTCATTGGCAAAATGGGGATAGCAACATTTGCCCTATGTATCTCATGGAATCTTTGAGAGGAAAGCCCTATGTAGATGTTAAGGTGTTATACAAATAATGTATTATAATTATTCGTTAGTAACAGCAATGAATTTATGCATAGAACCGTAGAGTATTCTAGATGTTTTCATCTTTGCTATGAATCTAACAATCTTTAGCAAGTCCAAACATTTCAATATGCAAAGAAGAGTGCAAAAATAATAAGACTGCGTATGGACTCATGAAATTGTGTTATGCTGTTTTAAAAAATATGTTGATTCAATTTAATAATGTAATAATATTGCCATTCATTTTGTACATCCTTCTGAGGTTTTTTCCCCTAAGTAATCTGAATGATTTATTGGTCTTTTTTTCTTTTTTTTTTACTGAATCCCCATCACTATCTACTAACTCATGTCCTTCCAAAAGCAGTAGCCCTTCCTTGTAACAAATAAATACAGTTAAATCAAAACTAATCAAAGCAGTGGTTATATCCAAATGGTGTGATTCATTCTGCACTTTTAGTCCATCACATCACTTCTCTGCCAAGAGGCAAGAGGTGTGCTTCATCATCAATAGTCTGAAGTTGTGATTACTATTAAGGACACCATAGATCAGGCAGTTCCATAGAGATTATAAGAACATTATACTGAGAGTTTCTTCATTTCCATAATAATTACAGATGAGAAAACTGAGACCCAGAAACTTTGGACCCAATATCTTACTCCATTCTTCTACGCTATCTTGGATCCCCTTGTGACCAGCACCAGGTTTGGTGGTGACTGGGGTCAAAATAGAGTCTTTGACTAAAGTAATTAGAAAAATGCTTATTTACTCTTGGAGAAACTGCATTTTCTTAAAGTCTACCAAAGTACTGTCTATTGAAATTCAGATTCATGGTTTGATTATCTTATTTGCCAGGTACTAATTAGAAAATGAAATGGGGAGTGGAATCAAGATGGCAGAGTAGAAACTCGGACCTCCTTGAGCTCTCCCCCCAAATCCCTTAAAATACTTGTAAAAAAATGACTCTAAGCAAATTCTAGAGCAGGAAAAGGCACAAAATGACAGATTAAAACAGATCTTTCAAGATGTGGACGGCCAACAGGAAGGGGTTATTGTATCTGTCTCAGAGCAGAGTGCAGTTAAGTGTGGGCTGCAGCCCAGCATGGGCCGCCAGCACAAACAGGACTGGAGCAGGCTTCAAGGTGCTGAATCACAGGCCACAACTGTGGATTCCAGATTTCTCAACCCACAAATGCCAAAGACAGCTTCAAATGTCAGAGAGAAAACTCTTTTACCTGGGTGAGAGGGGAGCGTGGTCAGTTCCCACTCCAGGGTGGTAGCAGCCACTGATGCATCAGCAGCTGCTTCTGCAGCTCTCAGCCTACATACCCTGGGGGAATCAAGCCACTTATCTGGGTCTCAGTCCTGAGTGGTGATCCTGGAGTGAAGAAGAGAGCCAGCTTGGCAGAGCTGATGGTTGCTGTGGAGAGGGAATCCTACTCTCAGTTAGAGGGTAGAAAAGAGTGCTTGTGGTAGCTCACAGACCAGAGTGAGGATGAGGAGAATAATGCCTTAAAAAAGCAGAATTGGTCAGATGGAAAAGGAGGTTTGAAAGTTCACTGAAGAAAATATTTCTTTAAAACTTAGAATGAAGCAGATGGAAGCTAATGACTTTATGAGAAATCAAGAAATTGTAAAACAAAACCAAAAAGAATAAAAACAATAGAAGATAATGCAAAATAATTCATTGGAAAAACAACTGACCTAGAAAATAGACACAAGAGAGAGAATTTAAAAATTATTAGTCTACCTGAAAACCATGATCAAAAAAAGAGCATAGACATCACCTTACAAGAAATTACCAAGGAAAACTGCCTTGATATTCTAGAACCAGAGGGTAAAATAGAAATGGAAAGAATTAACCAATCAGCTCCTAAAAGAGACCCCAAAAGGAAAACTCCTAGAAATAGTGTAGCCGACTTCCAGAGTTCCTAGGTCAAGGAGAAAACATTAGAAGAAGCCAGAAAGAAACAATTCAAGTGTTGTGGAAATGCAATCAGGATAACACAAGTTTTAGCAGCTACTACCTGAGTATAATACTTCAGGGAAAAAATGGAATTTCAATGAAATAGGAGACTTCCAAGCATTCTTGTTTATAAGACCAGAGTTGAATAGAAAATTTGACTTTCAAATACAAGAATCAAGGGAAACAGGAAAAGGAAAACAGGAAAGAGAAGCCATGAGGGATTTATTAAAGTTTAACTGTTTACATTCTTACATGGAAAGATAATAATTGTAACTCATGAAACCTTTTCCAGTATTAGAGCAGTTAAGGGGAAAATGTGTGTGTGTGTGTGTGTGTGTGTGTGTGTGTGTGTATGTGTGTGTGTGTGTATGAGTATGTATGTGTATATTCTATCTGTGTTCATCCTTCATTTTCAAAGAAGACTATGACATCAGAGAAATGATGACATAGCTTGCACTTGACTTTGTTTTGAGTGATAGAGGGTTGTGCAAGGTCACCAACCTCACTTTCTTCTTCTGAGTTATCTGGGTCCAGTGACCAGGTATACATCAGGCCATCATTCTTGGCCCAGGATGCAATGCTCAACTGGTCTTTTCAAGTACTCATTTAGAGGGAGTTAATGCCCATATAGGAATATAAATAGTTTGCCCATATTAAATAACAAGTTTTCTTTGTCTTTTCTCTTCCTGTGTATATTATATATGTGTAGGTATGTATATGTACATGGGCATATGTATGTATGTATGTACACAAAAGGTACAGAGTGAGCTGAATATGAAGGGAGAATATCTAAAAAGTAAAATTTACTGTTGTGTGGAATGTACTAGGAGTAAGAGAAAGGGAGAGGTAGAATGTAGCAAATCATCTCACATAAGAGAGGCAAGAAAGCTCTTTTACATTGGAATGGAAGAGGGAGTGATGAAAGGGAATAAGTGAGCTTTACTCTCATGGGATTTGGCTTAAGGAGGATTAGATAAGGATATGGAAATCTATCTTACCCTGCAGGAAGGTAGGTGGGAAGGGGATAGGAGAGGGAAGATAATAGAAGGGACAGCAAATTGAGGAAAGGGATAATCAAAAACAAACACTATTGTGGGAGGACAGGTAAAGGGAGAGAATGAAATAAATGGAGAGCAGTATAGGACGGAGGGAACTGTGGTTAGTCTTTCACAAGATAACTATTATGGAAGTGTTTTGTATGGCTACACATTTATGACCTATATTGATTTGCTTGCTTTCTCAATGAGGGTGGATGGGGAGGGAGGAAGGGAGAGAATGTGGAACTCAAAGTTTTAATAATGAATGTTAAAAATTGTTTTAGCATGCAACTGGGTATATCTATCTACCAATCTACCTCTCTCTCTCTCTCTCTCTCTCTCTCTCTCTCTCTCTCTCTCTGTCTCTTTCTCTCTCTCTCTCTCTCTCTCTCTCTCCCTCCCTCCCTCCCTGCCCCACCCTACTGATATATCTGGACCATATAAGATAATTAAGCATTTGCTATCAATATGTTCTTTTTTGTGCCATATTTTTAAAATTCTTCTTTTGGTTTTCCTGATTCCCATTTGCTCTGATAGGATTCTTAGAATTATATGTTGTCAATTCAGAGGATGTCCCTCACGGTGGCTACTATTAGAAATCACAGGGTTTGGGAGTTAAAAGAAACCTCAGAGATAATCTAAAGCTGAGACTCTTAAGCTGTGTGTGTGTGTGTGTGTGTGTGTGTGTGTGTGTGTGTGTGTGTATGTGATGGACCCCTTTGGCAGTCTGTTGAAGTCTATTGATTGTTTTCCAGAATGTTTTAAAATGCATTAAATAAAATATACAGACTTACAAAGGAAATCAATAATATTGAAATATAGTTATGAAAATATTTTTTAAAAAAATTCACTGATTCCAAATAAGTCCTGATTAGTCCAACCCTAACATTTTACAGCTGGGGAAAGTGAGGAATAGAATATAGTCATAGCAATGTGCCCATTCAGGATTAGAATTCCCATCTCCTGACTCCCAGTGTGATTCACTTTTCACAATAGCATCTTCATCCTGTTCTAGGTTCCTGTGGGATACTGAGATCATATATCTGTCAGATTAATGACTTCTGATAGCCTTTCTCTTCCAATAATCTAAATTTCACTGTTAGCTTAAAGTCTCGAGCTCCATTACCTGTCAGTAAATCTAGAAGAATAGGATTGAATTTGTTATTTTTAGTTTTCTCATTATGTATTTAGAAATACCATAGAAAAACTCAGGGGCATTTGGACCTTTCCAAGCTTGAAGACCTCTGACTAAAAGAGGAAAAACTTGACTTTTTCATAGGGGATTACTGTCTGAGAGCAGTGAAAAGCAGATTTACCTGACACAAGGGATTACTAAACAGTTCTTATTATACCCCTTTGCAGCATCCCCCTCAAGAGCTGAACTAGGAAGGAAATTAGAAATGTTATCATTGCCCTTTCTTATTGCTGATGAGCTTAGTACTAGGAATCAGGAGCAGAGCCAGAATTATCCATAGCATCAGAGATGTATAACCCATCAGAGCTTGATTTTCAACAAATGATCTGGGTTCAATCAAGGACATCCCTCTCTAATTATAATCTCTGCTTTAGCCCTACACAGAGTTCCTCCTGGGAACATCGGAATCTGGCTCATGGAACTGAGGCTATCAAAAAGCATTAGCCACAAAACAGGTTTATTAAATGAAGAATATTAAATGAAAAGTGTCTCTGAAAAACCTGAAATTCAAGTGGATCAATAAATCTCTGCAGAATCTAGCCATTCTGTCCCTTGCTTGATGAACAATTGGACAAAGGTAGAATAGAGAAAGGTTCTCTTTAGCAAGATAATAATTATGGGCTCCTTTCAATAATAAAATTCCTGCTTTGTGTAATGTTACCAGTCAGTTCAGCATTAGCTGCTCTCTTTCCCTCTATGCTCTGCCATATCTAGCATCCACATAATGAATGATTTGTACTCTTTCTCTACCTCTCAGTCAGTTTCTATTTCTTTCCATGGTACTGCAGTTTCCTGGAATTGTACAGGTGCCCTCTATCACCACTCATTCAATTTGCCACCACTCTTTGCTTAGCCTTATAAATTCCCAGAATTAATCTGCCACCAGAGTTGCTGCTATTAACTGGTTCCATGCTCCTCATAACAACCTCAAACAGAAGCTCATCTTCCATTTTTCTATTTGTATATCACTCTGACTTTCTATAGTCCCATACTGGGAAAGGCAAGGAGTCACTTTGGTCCTTTCTGCTTGAATTCTTTGGGTGAAGGTCAACTACCCCTAAATAATGGGATTTGAAGGAAAGGGGGAATAAGCATTTATTAAGTACTTGCTTTATGCCAGGCATTGACCTAAGTGCTTTACAAATATTATTTCATAGATCCTCATAACAACCTTGTGGTGTAGGTGCTATTATTATACCCATTTTATTGATGAGAAAACCAACACAGAACCATTAGTTCAATGACTTGTCCAGAGTCACATAACTAGTAAATGTCTGAGACCAGATTTGAACTCAGGTGTTCCTGACTCCAGATCCAGTGTACTATCTATCCACTGTGTCATCTAGCTGAATGTCACATGTAAGTCATTGCTTCCTCCAAAGCATTTCGTATAGTAACCCACTTTAACGTCTAAAATCCTATTATTAGGGTTCTGTTATGTCTTCAGGGTATATTATTACTCAAATATCCCTGGAAAGAATAGCACATTAAGCCAGTATGAGTACCAACATGTTAGAATTAATTTTCTTATTTTCTTCATATTTTCTTTCAACATGGTAGCTAGTTTAGTGCCAGACTCTAATAAAATATGACAGAAACAAAATTCACTGAAAGGGAACCTGATAGGTATTTAGTGTGGGACATTGAAAGAGGCAATGTAACATAATGGGAGTCATCTTTGGAGTCTGGAAGATCTAGGGAATCTAAAGGGAGTTTCTTCATCAGGAATTCCTTGGATCAGTGAAATAACAGATTGTGGTCCATTGGGAGAAGGAAAGTAATAGAGACTTGAACCTCTAATTTCAGTGTAATAAAGAGCTCTCTGATGAGGTACTCTCCTCTGAGGTTAGCACTTTTTTTCTAAAATTTATAGTCTTAGAGGGTTGCCTAGATCACTGAGAGGTGAAACAATTTGCCCAGGGTCACAACCAGTATGTTGTAGAGAAAGAACCTGAACCTACATCATCCTGGTTCCCATGCTAGCTCACTATTTACCAACCCATACTATCTCTCCATTATTATTGAAAAAATAAAACCAAAAGGAACATTGAGCCAAACCTGGGTAAAGAGAATAAATATAATAACAATGAGAGCTAATATTTTTATAGTATCTACTAAGTACCACCTGCACTATGCTAAGTGCTTTACTATTATTATCTCAATTCATTCTCACTAAGTAGGTAAGACACATTTTTATCCCCATTTTATAAATGAGGAAACTGAGACAAACAAAGGTTAAATGGTCCAGAGTCACACAGTGAATAAGTTTCTGAGGTCAGATTTGAACTTGGGTCTTCCTGATTCCAGTTCTACTGCTCTATCCACTGCTTACCTAGTTGCCCAAATGTAATATGAAAGTAACAAAACTTGGTGCTACTTTCCATGGATATTTATGCGATCCCCCCCAAACAACACTTTAGGGATTGCTCTAGAATTTTGGGGGCAAAGGCGGAGGACAGTTCTTTCCTCCTTTTTTTGCAAGAAATTAAGTATACAATTTGCTCTTTTTTTTGCATATAGTCAAGATGTAACTAAAATCCATCCCTTTCCACACATCAGTCTATTGATACTGAGAGGCTTAAACAATCTGTATTTTGCCTCACTTGATTATTTAAAAAAACTAAGGGGGAGAAAAGGAAATATAATTCTTCTTCAAGGTCAGTTACATTTCCATATCACACACACACACACAAACATACACACACAAACATACATCAAACAACCCTGTACTTTAAATTTAAAAACCATCTGCAATCATCCATTTAGTTTGGTTGTTGCAGATAATTGCACACACATATTTGTTCAGGTGCATTTACAGACTTGGTTCACAGCTAGTATAATTATTCTCTGAATAACTTGTCTGTACAACTTAAAAGAGAATGTGGCTAGGGACACTGCTCAGGGCTATATATTGGCAGCCAATTTGCTAAATAATTAACTCCTCTCCAGACCTTTCTTGGGCCAAGGCAGACTTGCCTAAAGTCAGATGGACATCAGTTGGGCAAGGTCATTAGAAAGTGAGAAGATGACAGGAAAAACTTCCAAGATTTTCTTGGCCACAGAACAGTAAGTAACAGAGTCAAATACGGAGTTCTTGGAAACATGTTTCAGTCAGCAATTTAAAGGCTTTCTGGGCTCTCACATCAGAAACATATTTTAAGTAATTCAGGATCACTTAAAAACAAACAGACAAACAAAACCTGTAGGTAGCCAAGATTATATCAAAAAATATCTTTATTTGGAATTGCATGAAAGTTGTGTGTGAGATATAATTATACATACCTATAGACATCTAAGAACTATATCCAGAAATAGTTTCACTTCAGGCAAAAATAGTTGTGGTTGGGTACACAACACAGAGGAAAGTCCGACTCTGGGAGTAAGTACCCTGGGTGAGGGGTTTAGGGCAACAGAATTCTGCAATGATTACTTGATATGGCTCTGTGGACTAGCAGAGGGCTATACTATTACCGCAGTAAAAATGGGGCATCTTTCTGTAAAGGGAACATTCTTCATCTCTTACCATGCTGGTTTCCCTGAGCAAAACCTTATTTATCCTGTTCTAGGTATAGCTCTGCTTCTAAGACTGACAAGCCTTTAAGAGTGGGTACAGGTAGGTTAAAATTGAAGTCCCACGTAACCAAGCAACAAACTTTGCGGGTCATTTCCCCAAGTATTTCCATAAACCAAGCTCCACTAATGTGCTGAACTGGTCTTTCACTGATTCTGGACAGAGCTATGCAGAGGTCTTTCCCCATGGCAGATGTTTGCTGTGGCTTTGATAACAGGGTATATCAAATTGCCTGTCTCCATGGAAAGCGCGGACCAGACTGTGAACCAGTTGGTTGCTTTCAGCCTTCACTGTCTTCTGTACTGCCAACAGAGGGACAATCAGGAGAAAAAATACTGATGACAGCCTGACTGGTAAGCACTTTGATTTGTGCACTGACATTTATTTATTCAACTACAGTATACTTGTAAAGATATTAAAATTATTTGTTCTTTTTGTCTGACAATACCTGCCAGGGGAATGGAAACCAGATTCATTGTGGACATTAGGCGTAATTACTTTGATCTGTCTTCTCTTCCTTCACCATTCCACCTTTTCCCTCCCTTAATGGATTTACAACGTTCACATATATCCCTCCCCCCACTTTTTCAGTTGGGGAAACTGAGCCTCCAAGAGAGCAAATGTTCTCTGAAACGAAATATCTTATATTTGTTATATCTCTTGTGTGTGAAGAGAGGAAGATGGTGTTAGGGTGGTGGTGGTGATGGTACAGAGAAGTAGGCATTTGCTCATGTTTTGTATTCTACTCTTCTTGTTATCCCAGACAGACTGGTAGATTCTCTCCAGAACTCAGTCTCCAAGTGTTCGCCATTCCTGAAGCCCATGCAACTCATCCCCAATGTGTCTACTAGAGTCGGAATGATCATTTCAGAAAGCCACAAAAAAACCAACACAATTGAATACCACTCTGTGTATATGAAGCCCAAGATTGCCTCTGGGGCTAACGCAATGTGGTTGTGCCCTGTATTGAGTTTCAGGAGAATCACGTCTGGCCAGTCCATTCGCCAAACAGTCTCTTACTGCTGCAGTTCATGTCCTTTATCACTAGTGTAATTAACATCACTTTGGGGGCTCAGTTTCAGCAGTGATGTCTTCACCAGATGTCAGCTTTCTTGAATCTTCATGCTATTGCCAGGCTGGAGTGTGACTAGCCTCTGTCTCTACAGATTTTGTTACTGACATTCCTTGCTCAATCTATCGAGTCCTTCCTCAGATACTCATGATTGTGAGAGCTAAATCTTTCTGAGATTTCAGTTATGATAATGGATGGTGGTTCCAGGAAGAACGAATGAGAGAGAATGAAATCACTGATCCATGACTGTTCCCTATTATTTTTTTTCTCTGAGAATGCTGAGAGCTTGTTTTCTGCTTAATGAATATGGCTTTCAAGGCTTGTCATTATTCAAAATTTGCTTTTCATCCTCCTCATCTACTGGTGATCTTTGCTTAGAATGACCACCAAACCCCACACCAAACAATATCATTCCACACTGTTTTGTGTCGAGTTCTCCCTCCCACAGTCAGTGGTTTTTTCACATTTTTCAAAGTAGATATTTTTGTTGTTGTTATAATTGTTATACTACCTGTCTTTGTGGTTACTCCATCTTGGGTCACTTCAATACATGAGGGGTTCATGAGGTTCATATAGCTCAGTTAGAAGGGACTTTAGAGACATCTAACCCAATATTTTCATTTTCTAGATGATGAAACCAAGTTCAGGAGAGATTAAGTAACTTGCTCATGGTAACATAGAAAGTTTTAGAGAAAGTATTTAAATCCCAGTCTTGTGATTCCAAATCTAATATGCATTATGCTACATTATGATTCAAAGAGTAAACTTATTTTCTTTGACCCTGGAAAGTAGAATTAAAACCAAAGACTCAATTTAGAGGAACATGTTCCTAAAAACTAAGGCTATAAAAATCTTAAATACAAAATTACTTTATATTTATTTTGTATTTAGAGGGAGCATGGCAGAGTGTGGAGAGCTGAACTCAAAGCCAGGAAGATCTGATTTGTGTCCACTACTCTGCCACATATTGTCTGTATGACCCAAGGCAAGTCAGTCACTTGATCATTCAGCACTCTAGACAGCTCTTTAAAACTAGAATCTGCAGGGAAAACACCAATTCTCAGAGGTAGAGAAAATCGTCTCACACAGGAGTTCTTCACACACACACACACACACACACACACACACATACATACATACATACATACGTACACACACATATATATATATCCATGCTTCTCTATAGAAGATCAGTTCCTTGAGATAGATCATGTTTAACCTTTGTATCCCCAGAGGCTTGCCAAGTGGCAAGTAGGCACTTAATAAATACTTGAACGATTAAAGGTGGAGAATTTCTTAGCTCTTACCTTCTCACACCGAGCAGACTGGCTAACATAATAGAAAAGGAAATTGACAAATGCTGAAGGGCATGTGGAAAACTGGACCACTAATACATTGCTGGTGGAATTGTGAGCTGGTCTATATCTCTATTCTGGAGAACAATTTGGAATTATTCCCAAAGGGCAATAAAACTGTGCATACTCTTTCCCCCAATGACACAACTACTTAGTCTGTATCCAAAAGAGATTTAAAAAAAAGAAAATAATCTCTAGTAAGTGCATATATATATATATATATATATAAAATACATACATGTGTATATATAATATATATATTACATATATATACAGAGAGAGAGAGAGACAGAGAGACAGAGAGACAGAGAGACAGAGAGAGACAGAGAGAGAAGCTCTTTTAATGTTGACAAAGATTTGGAAATTCAGAGGATTCCCATCAATCGGGGAATGGATGAGGAAGTTGTGATATGATTGCGAGAGAAAACCACTGAGCAATAACAAATGATGAGCAGGATGGTTTCAGAAAAATCTGGGAAGACATATGAAATGATGCAAAGTGAAGTAAAAAGAATGAGAACACTGTACACAGTAATAGCAATATTGTAAGGAGGATTGATTATGAAAGACTTAGCTACTCTGAACAAGACAAAGATCCGAGACAATTCCTAAAGACTTGTGATGAAAAAGGTTATCAATCTCCAGAGAGAGAACTGATGAAATCTGAGTACAGATTGGAGCATAATTTTTAGCTATCTTTATTTTTCTCAATTTTTTTGCAACATGGCTTATATGGAAATATATTTTGCACACTTTCTTATGTATAATTGATATCACTTTGGTTGCTCTCTCAATGAGTGGGGGAGAGGCAGAAACAGAGGAAGAGAATTCAAAACTCAATTTTTTTTTTAAATAAATGCTTAAAAATAAATAAATAATAAATTTATTTATAAATAATTCCTCAGCACTGAAGGTCTTCAGTACAGAATGTTTGCTAACCAGGAATACGCAGGTCTGACAAGATGAATCAGAAGTGGACAAATACCTGTCCCCATCACTAAATAAACCTTGCAGCTTGTTTTATATTTGCAGAACTTTGCTAGCTGGCTCTAGAATATACTCTAAGCACACAGAGGCTGTGTGGCTATTTGTAGAAGGGATTCATGCTATGAGTATAGTTTGGACTAGAATCAAGGACCTATGACCTTAAACTTAATTTTTTTTTTAATATTTTGATCACTGTGCTTCAATATAATTGGCCTTCTTTGCATTTAAAACCATCATTCTGAAACAAGATCAGTAGGCTTCACTAGAATCCTAAAGGAGTCTATGACTCAAAGAAGAATATGAACCCTTTAACTAGATAATGACAAAGACAATAGCAACATTTATATGGTACTTGATATATCATTTCTTTAGAGCCTCACCATAATGTTAGGAAGGCAGTACTATTATATGTACATAATGTATATGTAAGGTAATATACATGTAATACATACATGTATATATGCACATATAAACACACACAAATATATACATACATACATGTATATGTGTTTGCACACAGGTGAAGAAACAATGTTTACAGAATGACTTCTTCAGGGCATATACAGTTAGTACATGTCAGTGGCTAGATTCAAATCCATTCTTCCTGACTTCAAATCTAGTTCCCCCATCCAGCATGCTACACAATTTCTCCTTTTCGGTGCCATAATTTCACGATTTCATTATTTTAGCCACTAAAAGAGTTGCTTGGTTGCCCCATTACAATTCACTTTGTCATGTGGGTAGTCCAAAAAAGTGAATCAACGATGAGTGTTGCTGCAAAGCTGAAGGATTCCATGCGCTCGTGAAGCTTGATGCTTTACTGATACTATTTTGTAGAGCTTTGTGCTGATGATAATAACAATAGTAATAATTTACGGAAGGGTACTGCAATGGATACCACTTAGCCTAGAATAAGGGGTTCTGGTTAATAATCATAAATAATAATGATTAATAATAGCTAGCATTTAATTTTTGAAAAATGCTTTATAAATATCTTATTTTATCCTCACAACAATCCTGGGAGTCAGGAGTTAATATGTTTCTCATTTTACAGATGAGGAAACTGAGGCAGAAAGCATTTAAGTGATTTGCCCAGGATTGTATCAATAGTAAGTATCTGAGGACCAGACAGCTCTCATGGATAGCATAATTTTGTCTTCTGTATTAGGCTAACATTTCTAATCTGGCTTTTGGTTTATCTCTGCATCATTTATCAAGGTACTACTGAGGCAGCAGAAATCATTGATAGCTCTATACTCTATGTTACCAAGGATAATATTTGACTGACAATACCCCCTCCCACCAAACTTCAAGAGCTAGGTTTCTTCAGACTGCCTGTGACACTATAGTACCGCATTGACTCTTCTGCCACATGTTCTCTTGGTGGAGGCACCTCCAGAAACATAACATATTTTAGAACCAACTACCATAGATCTGCAAATATAAAACAAGTCGCAAGTTTTATTTAATGATAGTGTCAGGTGTTTGTCCTCTCTTTATTCATCTTGTCAGATCTGCTTACAACTGGTTAGCAAACACTTAGAAAAAAAATCTTAGCAGATGGGCTTCGTTGTACCTGTTCCCAAACACCTGCACTAGTGATTCTATTTGCCAATGGAATTCTCTCCTCAGATATTTATTCCAATTTGGTCGGTGCTCAAAAGAAGTTGAAACATTATAAAAATGAATAATTTTGAAGAGTTAAAAACTTTGATCAACACAATGATCAACCATTACTCCAGAGAATCAATGGATGATGAATCATGCCATCCACATCCTGACAGACAATGAACTTGGGATACAGATTAAGACTTGTAGAGAATGCAGGGAAAGTAAATAGATTTGTTAATACAACATAGAATTTAATTTTAAAAAAGCAAAGTGAAACAAGAGCCCAACTACTCTTTTGTTTTCTTGTAAAATGATAAAAAATTAGGGGCAGTTTGGTGCTGCAGTGGATAGAGCACCAGTGCAGGAGTCAGGAGGATCTGAGCTCAAATGTCACTTCAAACACCTGACATAGCTATGTGACCTTGGGCAAATCACTTAGCCCCAATTGCCTCATCCTAGGTCATCTCCAGTCATTCTGATGAATATCTGGTCACTGGATTCAGATGGCTCTGGAGGAAGAGTGAGATTGGTGACCTGCACCGCCCTCCCTCACCCAAAACAAAGTCAAGTACAAGTCATGTCATTATTTCTCTGATGGCATGGTTTTGTTCAGCAATGAAGGATGAACACAAAAATAATAAAATAAAGTAATAAAAAAATAAAAAATAGATACATCTATCATGATGACGATTCCTTGATCTGGAAAGGCACAACTAGAAGATCTGGGTTACTGGTGTTTTAAATTTAATTAATTAAAATTAAATTAAAATTAAAAGGCACTCAATTTAAGTGGTGATCTATAGGGATCTATATGGAGCAAGAAAAACCAAGGAGAGTTTATACAAAGTGGTGCTTATAGGGAATGATCAAGAAAAAAACAACTCTGGCATAAGAATGTAATAAAATATTATGGAAAAGTAAGATCTGATGAATTTGAAGAATTCAGAAAAGCACAGGAAGATTGTTATGAACTGACATAGTGATAAAGCAGTCAGTATTGTCTATAATGTCTACAATAATATAAATTAAAGGATTTCCAAAAGGAAGTCAAACCCTGACTTTCTAAATACAACCTGTGAAGGTCCTTGAGAATAGAAAATAAATCTTATTGTCTATTTTATGGTAAAGAGACGTAAGATTACAAGGGTGCAGTGCTACATACATTGTCAGGTATGATGCATCAAAAGTCTTTCCTTGTTTTTCTTTTAGTTGTTTCTTCATCACAAAGGAGGGGAGGGGATATCTCTCTGAAAGGTTAGTGGAATACAAAGATCTTCCGTGTACATTTGTAGGTCTGTGTGACGTGTTCCCTTTTTCTTCTTGGAACAGGGGCCATGTTCCTAGGTCTAAAGGTATGCAGGTATTTTGCCTTATCAATCATGGATGTCTTGATCCTTTGAACTCTGGCCCAGTTCACAACTGTGACACATCCCATGCTGAGTTACATAGAGCCCTGGCACAGAGCTAATCAGGTGCTGAGCCACTTGGATTTTCACACCTTTTGGCACTAAGCCAATTAGATACTAAGTCACATAGGCTTTCACTCTTCTGGGCACTGACCCAGTCAGGAGCTGAATCTTTGTTTCAAAAGCGTATGTATTCTGGAAGATTGATATTGCCTTGGGGGCTTGCTTACTGGACAGAGGCTTCATTTGAGACCTTTTTGATTTTCTGGGTTAGGGGCTCTGGGTGGTTGTTATCAAACTCTGCCTAGTCTGGTCCTGTGTGTAAATATTTTTTACTTTCTTGAGTTTTGTTTTTCTGTATTTCTCTAATAATGTTTTGTCTTGTCCTAATATGCAGAATAAATGTTGTGCTGGTTTGGTTTCGAGTGATGAGTGCTTATTATACTATGTGATTTTATATATACATATATACACACACGCATACACATATACACACACATATACATACACATGCATATATACATACATACACATTATACATATAATATATGTTATGTATAATATATTACATATAGTATACATTATATATATATTCATAGCAGCCACTCATATTGTGTTGGTGATACACTCTCCACAGAAATGACTGTGATATAAAGATAAAATGAATCAGTAAAAGCATATTAGCAGGCTTGCTGGGTCCCTGGGACTGGGGGTACTCACCATCTCTCACTAAAAAACCTTTGGCTCTGCACTCACATTTATAGGACTCTGCCCTAGGAGAGACTGGCCTCTAAAAAGAGAGGTCAGGTTTTTCCCTCCACCCCCACTGTCTGGTTCTTTACTGTCTCCACTCTGAACCGCCAAAGAAAATCACTCAAAATTTAGATTTGACTCATGTCAATGGTCTCCTTGCAATAGAGTTAAAAATGGAGTTTAAGATACAGTATGGATCTGACACAGTTGAGCAATGTATTTTCTCCACAGGAAAGAAATACTTAAGACATAAAAGAATCATGTTTGTAAACTTAATACTTAAACTATGATATAGAAATCCTGAATTCCTTTTATACCTGCTAAGAGCGTTATACTTACAACCTTAAATCAAAAGACATTTAGTGGAATTGTTAAGTAGACATTGCACCTTTACCTCAGCTTTGCACTGTCCAAACATCTCCTAACAATGAACCACTGTTCCTTGTTCAGGGAAAGAAACACTAAATAGAAAAGGTAGCGTTGACCTGCGGATCATGATTCAGGGTTACTTAAACATACTCTCTAGCTGCCATGTGGGAGCAGCTTCTATAGGTATGTGTGCGGAGAGGTGATCATCTTCTCCCTTCCTATCGTGGGACATCTTAGAGGTTCTGGACAGTTCTATGTCATGCATTCCAAAGAGAGGAAGGAGGAAGTAAGAGAAGGAGTTGTTTATTCATTTAAAGTCTACTGAGTTAAGAGTTCTTGGCTCAGAGGCCATCATGCTATTAAGGGTCTAAGGAACTGTTTTATTATACCAAAGTATAAGTACTTCAGTGCTGAGCAACTTTCATTATGGAAAGTGACCAGGAAAGACAAGCTCAGCTTCATAGGTGTTGTGGTGGAGTATGCTCAAGGCAGAGCGGATAGATGAAGGATGCTGAGGAAAGATACTAATTATACTCATTACAGAAGGAAAATAACAAAAAATAAGTAACTATATTCACAAAAATATGGGTTTCTGTACCTAAACATAATTGAAGTTCCAGTGAATTCTTTGTGATGTCAAGAAATCTGGAACAAAAAGAAATCCAAAAAATCCTACTAATTGTCTATTCTGGGCTTAAATATTGCTGGTAATAGTCTCAAATAATAATGCTACTTTTTGGCCTCTACCTATAGTTATGTGCTAGCTGTTTGACTCTAGGCAAGACATTAACATTTCTCTGCCTCAATTTCCTTATCAGTAAAGTACAGATAATAATAGTACGTAACTGCTAAGGTTATGGTAAGGATAAAATGAGAAGATAATTGTGAAGAGCTTTGCAAACCCTAAGGCACTATTTATTTAAATGTTTACTCATATATCCCTTTAATCATTTCCATCATTTGAGAGTAATTTCTACTTATGTCTCCAGGGATACTTCTGTTCTTGTGTCACTTTCCCTTAAAGAATATTAGACCATGGTATTCTACTTGTCCGCCTTTGGGGAAGCCTAGATATGAGTATATCAAGACTTTATTCAGATTTCCCCAACAGTTTTATTCTAGGAAAGGGACAATGAGCCAAACACACCTTGGACTAGGGGGATGAGGTTGAAAACCCAGCATGGAACCAAGATTTGTATGAACCAAGAGACTTTGGGGAATGGAAAAAGCTAGTCACAAACATAAGTGGAAAATACTTTTAGAAACAATTTACAGAAGTCAGCAAAATCTCAGTTTATTTAGTTACTACATAATGTCTAAAAATGGGCCTAAGCCAAAATCTCTGGGGGTAAGGCAAGTGATGGAGCAGGAGGTAGTTTCCATGATGCTGCAATTTTTATCAGAGCCTCTCTTCTTGGGGTATAGGTTCTGGGAGCCTCCTTGACCTCTCCTTCAATTTTTTCACTTGATCTGGCTTTCACCTGAGGCCATAGTCTTCTATTATCCCCAAGTCCAAATCTTGTTACCTTTGGCCTAGCCTAGCCCTCCAATTGTCTGTTATCTCCACATAGCTTTCAGCTGCTTCCTACCCTTAATCTCATTTTCTTGGTTCTTGGTGTCTGACCTCTAGTCACCCCAGCTACCAGTCATTCCCAAAATCCTCCCTGGACTCTTCCCACAGTCACCCCAGACTACTTGGCCACCCTTAGACCCCTCCCTCAATCTTTCTGTATATGAGATCCATCTTGCCTCCATGAAGGCATTCAGATTGAATTTGGCCCTCATCACAATGACTCAAGTTCTCTCTGGCCAGTTTGTCAGTACAAGTGTCACAAATGTTCAGATTCCTTAAGAGTCTACACAATATGGTTCATCTTTAATATACTCTATTTTTCTTTGGTTAAAAAAAGGCTTGGGTTGAATTCATTGGGGCAGGACTTGAAGTATCCCTATTTTGGGGTCCTACCTATAAACCTCAACACCCTAATTACCAGAATCTCCTAATCATTGACAACTACACATTCCAAGGAAAAAAGGATTGTTCAAAGGACATGAGGAGTAGATAGACTTTACTGACACTGCAACAAAGATTTGTTTTATGCAGGTTCTTTGCAGTCCTTCTTTGTGCTCAAAACTTTGAAACATAGGGTCCAAAAAAATCTAAGGGGTTGGAACAGTTATGTCTCCAGATTGTTATTTTGGAGATCTTCCTATTCACTTCAGCTCACTTTTCCCTCATAGACATCAGACCACAAGATCCTGACTCTTCTTGGACCCACTTTGAAGAAACAGCTTATCTAACAAGTACACCAATGCTTTATTAGTACTTTCCAAAGAGGAAAAAATAAAATGTATAGTAGAATGAATAAGAATCACTGTGATATGTGTGAGGAAGTTTGTGAGACCTAAAATTTTGGACATAGGTATAAAGTGAGAAGAGTCTGTGTTTTGGCAACACGAGCATTTGAAGTTATGGCAAGAAAGTCTGTTAAGAATCTGTATTATAAACATATCTGAAAAGCATATTATTTGAGTTCTGTTATATCTCCCTAGGGAAGAAAGAGTGCTGGTGATAGTGGAATATAAAATGGAACTAGAATATAGTGGATGAGTGAGGTTAGCATGGATCTGAATTAGATACCCTCACTGTGTTAGACACTCCTAACACAAATATGCCATTTTCTCCCTCTGAGGGGAGAATAAATAGGACAGGCCAAACATAATGGCAGACACCAAAAGAAAGGTGCGAAAGGGCACCTAAGCCCAGTCATGGGGTTGCTATTAGGCTCCACCTTTCTTTTGTTCCTCTCTATACACTATGATACTCTATGTGCTGAGTACGAAAGGACCAGTGTCTAAAAACTCACAGAGGAAGCTCTGGTTCTCCTTGCTTATATGTATTGGCTACAGGTAGAATGAGCATTGGAAATAGTAGTTAGACCCCCTCCAGAAAGTAACGCCTTGGAAAAAGGGAGATCAGGGTTATCCTGATATCACTTAACTCTTGATTGTAGGTTTACTCGAGCCTACTCTTATGCTTCCAGGTTGGAGAATGCTGGTTTGAATGATTTTCTCTAGAATGCTTATTGCAAGATGACCTCTAACAGGAATTATTAAGGAGAAGTATCCCCATAGGCATCATATTTTAGAGAAACCCAGTCTATATGCACAGATTCATTCATTCATTCATTCATTCATTCATTCATTCATTCATTCATTCATTCAACAAGCATTTATTAAACATTTTTTCCATTCTATCTATGGGGACCCTTCACAACCTCTGTTTAAGGAAAAGACCATGTCTTCATTCCTCTTGATGCTGGACTCCTAATTTTTTGGACTTTCTTCACCATGTCCTCTCTGCTACCTTCTTCCTGTCCCCCACCCCCTACTTTTTCAGTTTTCTTTTATGTGTTCTCCTTTCCTGTTAGAAGCTCCTCAAGGATAGGAATTGTCATTTATTTTGCCTGTGTTTGTATTCCTAGTACCTATGATAGTACCTTCCCTTTCCTTCCTTTCCTTTTCCTTTCCTTCCCTTCCTCCATCCACATAGAGCATCATACCCTTACCTATGGGTGCTCTGTCCAAAGGAATGTAAATTGTGATGGCTGAAACCTAGCAAGAGATCTTGGGATTTGTGGTTAAATCTCCTTCTTAAAGACCTTCCTTTAAACCCAATTCATTCTGGCTCTTATTGGTTGGCTAACAATAGGTCACAAACAGGCCAAGCCCCACTTAGTGGTCATTGTTGGGGCCCTGAAGATTCAGAGAGATGCAAATAGTAATTGTTTCTGTTTTGGATAGAAACTCTAGAGGTCACAGATTTTTTTTTGATTAGGGAAAAGGGGTCATTCCTTGGCTCATTTCTTATCTACCTTAATCACTGAATATCAGTGTCACCTCACTCAAAGTGAGAACTCAGAAAGACCTTAGCTTAAAAAGGCCAAGATCTCTCACTACATCAGGGACATCTCCCGTTGTCCTAATTTATATCTTGCCACTGGACCCAGATGTCTCTAGAGGCTAAAGTGAGGCTGGTAACTTTGCACAGTCCTCCCTCACTTAAATCCAATTCACTTGCAAGTCCTGGCATAACCTTCCTGATGTCATGGTCCTTTTCAAGAAAAAACGACAAACAACAACAACAGCGTATAAACTAAAAAAAAAAAATCATGATATTATATTCACATTCACACTAGATAATATTATTAGTGTTAATTTTTGAAAATGTTCTTTTCAATGAAAAATTTTATAATTCAAATGATTCTCTGTAAGCCCTGGCAGAGCCAGAGATCTGTCTTTATTTTAATGAGGTTTTGGATTTCCAATGGATTATTTTCCAGTCAATATGTTAAAGATTGGGCTTTATAACATGAGTTTATAGAATACTTCATATTCCACAACCAGAGGTTTGCCTGTGGTTCATTCCAGATTGCTTTTGAGAAATACACAGGATTGAATTTTTGATATGGAATAAAAGAAAACTATCTATTTCAGTTGCTTTAATATCCAGTGAAGAAAACCCCGAATTTTAAGGAAAAAGAGAATACTTATCAAGAATGTTACATAAAAACAAACATTATTAAAGGCATAAGTCTGAAAATATAAAAGGTAATCAAGGAGTTAGTAAAGAAACGATGAATATGCAATGAAAAATTTAGAAGATAGTATGGTACAGTGGAGAAAATAATTAACATGGTGGCAAGAGAAGAGAGTATCAGATAGGAGGTTATCAACAATACCAAATGCTATAAGAAGTGACAGATGAGTATTGAGAAAAAGGCATTAGATTTGTCAGTTGGAAAATCTTTGGTAACTTTGGGAAGAGTATTTCCAACTTAATGATGAAATAAGAAGCCAAGTTGTAGATGGTTTAGAAGAGAATGAGAAGAAAGGAAGTGGAGACATCAAACATAGACTATTTTTTTCAAGGATATTATTCAAGAAGAGGAGGAAAAATATAAGATGATAGTGGAGACAGTGACAGGTTGTTTTTTTTTTTTTTATGGGTCAGGAAGACTAGGAACCAGTAGATAGAGAGGGAGAGACTAAAGATTCAAGAGATTTATCTGTTATTCACTTTGCAGTTTTACTTTATGGTAACAAAACAATAAATCAGCATACCTATTAAAAGCTTATTATGTATCAGGAATTGTGCGAAGTATCAGAGATACAAAGATAAAAATTAAATTAGAAAAGATGAAATGTACTGTACGCATAAAAATATATAAAATACACACATACATATATAATAAATAAATAAATATTTCAGGGGAAGAAGAGGTGGTGCTTAATCAGAACTTTGACAGTTGCTAACATATGCCTTTAGGATGATTTGCTGAGTATATTGCCAAGCTTTCTGTAAGCATACTTTTCTTTCCATTACTTCTTGGTTTTTTAAATAATGGGATTCTGCTCGTGATATCCCATTCTTCTGTGTAGGATTTTACAAATAGATATATTTCTAACTTGCATTAATCTTGGCTTATCCATCTCTGTGGTTGTCATAAAGATTAATGTTGGATGATTAAAGCAGTTTCTAAGTCTCTTTATTCATCTCCTTTAGGCATTAGGCTTTACAATAGTTACACTTCTGTAGAAAATGGCATTAGTTCATACTAATTTCTGTTCATTACAGACTTCCTGTTTTTTGATGATAGACTGTTTACCAGGCCATGTTGGAGTTACTTTAATTACATAATATCATTTGTATTCTTATAATTTGCTATAAATTTAATATTTTTCTCTGACATAGTCTATTCCACTGTATAGATAGAGCTGATTTCAAAATGTGACTCAAGCACTATCTTCTACATGAAGCCTTTCCTGATCCCCCAACTGCTAGTGCCCTCCTCTATATTTGTATTTGCTTCATACTTATATCTGTGCATCTTGTCCCTATCCTTTCTCCCCACAAACACATATACATGCATATATACACTTAACATAGAAGTAAGCTTCTTGAGAGTAAGGAATTATTTCCTTCTTTATATTTATATTCCCAGCTCATGGTAAAGTGTTTGGAATTCAGGAGATGAGTCATAAACATTTCTTGTTGATTGACTGACTGACTGCTTTGGAAATGACTGACACATTGGTAAGCAGTTTTTCTTGTCAATTTCACGTTTTATGATGTTATTTGATTATTCAACATTTCCAGTACTTGTCCTAAGTACCTATTATGTATAGATATGAAATTTTTATATTTTCAATATCTTTATATCTATATCTCATTTCTTATCATCTAACAATAGTTTTCAAGATATTTTTCACAGTTCTTAACTGAAATTATCAAATATTAAGATATGTATTGATTTAGTGATCTTACTGAGTTCTTCACTAATTCTCTTCCTTTTAATCCTCTGCAAAAGATGTTGTCATATGAAATAAATCTATTTTAATAATGGTATTTTTGGAAATGCTTATCGTAAGTATTGCAATATTGCCCACTTATCTATGAAATGATATTTTTAGTGACTTTGTAAGGATGAGACAATCATTTCCACCAACTACTTCATTTGTATCTCCAAAGAGAATCTACAAGCCATATTTCCATTTATCTGCAACTTATTTTTGTCTTCTACTCTCATTTATAATAAGAAATGCCAAGATTGATATGTTGCAGTTCCTCTAGTACATGAATCCTTGACCTGGGGTCTACAGACACTCAAGGAATCCAGGCATAGATTTCAGGGGGTTCATGAACTTGGATATGGGAAAAATTACATCATTATTGCTCTAGCTGAAACTTAGCATTTTATTCACTCATGAATGCAGATAACAAACATTATTTTGAAAAGGGGTTTTCAGGCTTCACCAGATAGCCAACACAGTCCATCACAC
The DNA here is from genome assembly GCF_028372415.1 of Notamacropus eugenii. Taxonomy (NCBI): domain Eukaryota; kingdom Metazoa; phylum Chordata; class Mammalia; order Diprotodontia; family Macropodidae; genus Notamacropus; species Notamacropus eugenii. The sequence goes on from NC_092876.1 coordinate 395,757,158, forward strand.
TCAGAAGTAAAATAATCCTTGCTTTAGTAGTATGTCTACATTTAGATTACAAACTTCTAAGTTAATGTTTATAAATGGTCTAAAGCTAGGATTCATTCTCATTCCACCACTCTATCATAGTCATTGTCAGATACAGAAAGGGGCCACAGAAGACTGAAAGCCATTTTGAATTTTTCTTTATGTCATGGGTTGTCATGACCAAATATGACTATCCTACAAGGCAATGCTTTTCCTTATGCTTCCCTGCACAGGTTCATTAAGAGCAGACATAGTTTGTTGTTTGTTACTTGCCTGTGTTAGTAGCAAGTGGCTGAGTCTATATGTCAGCCTAGGTCCTCTGAATCCAAATCCCAGTCCTCTTTTCATAGTACCATATAGTCTCAACAACTGGGTGTCATCACTGAAAAGAAATTGTCAATCCCTGAATTAAAGCCTGATGTTTAATGAGGATCAGGTCATGACTTAGAACTTTATTGTATTAGCCAGTTAATTTAGTTGTGCTCCACAGATCAATTCTGTGGCAATTCCTTACAAACCTATCTCATTAGTCATAACAGGGCAAGCCCAGAGAGAAGAGGTAGGTCAGTGAAAATTCATCAATACTACTTGAAAAACTACTCAAAGGGCTTAACCTCCTTCTAGTAGGTCAGAAGTATCATTTTATTACACAAAAGATAAAATGTGGTATAATATTGAGAGAAATTATTATTAATAACCAATGATTTGGGGAGATCCAGAGTTCTTCCCCTCTTTCTAAAGTCCTCAGTTCAAGGCTCAACATCTGAAGGACAGGACTGATGATAGTAGATAGGATTAACATTCTCCTCAATCTAGGTATTGCTATGTCTCCGAGTAACAATATATTCCCAGCAAGAAATTTAATCTAAGGTGAAAGTCCTGACCTATGGTGTTCTGCTCAGACTGAGTGAGGGAAATAGATCATTTGTCTAGAATTATCTGAGACTACAGGTGATTTGGAAGTAAATGACATGATGAAAGTTAGACTCCCAAGACTCTCACTAGAATAGGTACACTTCTTATTGTAATATTCATTTTCTCTTATTAATTGTTAACCAATCAAATGATTGCCTCCCTCAGGAATGCCCACTCTTCCAAGGGCTTTTAAACTGTGAGCCCACCACCACATGACTGGTCTTTGGCATTCAAGAGTGTCACTGATCCATTTTATTGGTAATATGTTAGCATTATTTTAAAAAATGATGAATTACCCAGAATTCATATCTCTTGAACTTTTAAAACATCACAGTAACCTCAAGTAAGCTGGAATAAAATATATTATCTTTTCCAAAGCCTTTTTGATTTGAATGCTTGGGAATTCTCAAGATAATAATGGGTCAAAATGGTAGAGTGAAAGCCAACTTTTTTGCTTAGTTCTCCCAATACATCCATTCCATAACAACCAAAAACATGCCAAACCAAATTCTGATTAAGAAAGCCAAAAGTCACAATGTGCCATTTTTCTAACACAGAGCAGCTTAGGAAAACACATAGAGAGGTCTGTGGATACTGAAATTGAGGTTTGCTAGGAACACAGTGAAGCAGCATAAACACATTGGGCTCTAGTGGTGGTACCAGTGGCAGGGAGCATCAGGGAGTAGCCCAGCACACGAGACAGTAAGAAGACTGAACACTTATGCAGAAAGAGATACTGGGGGATCTCTGCATTAGCATTGGGAATAAGAATGGGTATCATTTGACAGCTCTGTTGTCCATTACCCTATTCTAGTGTACAGTTTTAGGCCAAAGAGAAAGATCATGGCTGTGGTCATGTGGCAAAAGAGCAGGGACCCCACTTCTGCAAGGAGCAAGGAGTAAGTTCCAGAAATATAGCTATGTGGTTCTGAACCCAAGAGTAGAGTAGGGACTCATTTTTAGACTTTAGTGCTCCACATAAGGTTTCAGTGGACTCTAATTGAGACAGGAGATTAAAACTAAAAGGGAACCAGCAGTTCAGTCATTCTGAAACTGAAAAACCTCCTAGTAGACCAATTGTGACTGAGTGCAGTAGCAGTCTATGGAAACTCAACAATACACAAAACGTTCTCCCTGTTCCCTTGATTCCATTGCTAAGAGGTAAGTGAAGAGCAAAACAATATCAAGTCTCAACGTCAAGAAACAGGCTGGGAAAATGTGCAGAAAACAACAAACAGAATCTAACCATAAAAAGCAGCTATGATGACAAGGAACAAAATCAGAAGACAGTAATTCAAGAACCTCCACAAACAAATCCTCAGATAAAAATGCAGATTAAACACAAACCCAATAAAAATTTCTAGAAGAACTAAAGAGATCAAAAAATGATTTTAAAAATCAAATAAAAGCAGTATATGAAAAATGGGAAAAGAAATGAGAGCTTTATAAGAAAATTATGAAAAGAGAAATAATAGCATGGGAAAAGAGGCACAAAAATATTGAAGAAACTAACTCCTTAAAAATAAAAATTGATCAAATCATGAAAGTGGCACTGAAGAAAATAACTCCTAAATATTAAAACTGGCCAAGTGGAAAGTAATGACTCTGTGAGTCATGAAGAAACAATAAACAAAGTCAAAAGACTAAAGAAATAGAAGAAAATACTAAATAATTCATAGAAAAAAAGACAACTGATCTGGAAAATAGATCAATACGAGACAACTGAAAACATTGTGTACTACCTGAAAGCCATGGGGAAAAAATACAGAAAAATAAAGAAAAGATGATGATGTTTCCTCATTGAATTAGAACTCCCCTCTAGCCCCTTTTCAATTATCCAAATCTTAGCAATTCTTCAAGGCCCTACTCAAGCCCTGCCTTCTCCATGATATTTTTCCAGATTCCTCCAGTCCACGCTATCTCTCCTTTTTTTGATCTCCTGGTACAATGAAAATGTGTGCCATATGACAAAATTTGCCTTATTTTAGCCACTAGATCATTATGGCTCCAGCAATGTTTTCTAAATGCCTTGAATTTTCTGTCCAGTTGTACCGGAAACTAGAATTGTACACTTGGTTCTCCCTGATCATGCTCATTTATGTTTTACTTTCATAATAACTTGAAGAGAGTTTCAAAACAACAAAACATGCTATTTGGAGTGGGCAGATGTATACATCTGTCCACAGATTGCTTAGTTTTTCACCTATCACTTCATAAACTCTAATTTAAGTTTGGTACTTATACCAATCTGTCACCACTGTTGGAAAAATAATTAAAAACAAGTACTAAAGAATTGGTGAGGCACCTTATTCTCAAAGACTTTGTGTGGATGGGGCTCTTAGAATGAGAGTATATGTGATCCACATGTGAGTTCCACATTGTGGTCCAGAGAGTACGCAGTCCTCAGTCTTCTCTGTGAGCCTTTCCAAAGAATCCTTTGAGACCACATGATGACACTCCCTTATTTCTGCCTCTGGCAATTCCTATTTGTCTTCAAAGGTCAGCTTAGATGCTGCCTTCTACTCAAAACCTTTCCTGACCCACTCAAAGACTGACACTTTCCAGCCCTCCTCCACTGAGGAATTACTTTGTGTTTGCTTCACATACGCTTATTTATAAACATGTCTTATCCTTGCAAGAGAATGTGAGCTACTCAAAGGTAAGAATTGGTTTTCATTTTTTGTTGGTTAGGTTATTTTGTCTGTTTTTTCTTCCGGGATGCCTCTATCTTGGTGCCTCCAATTTAATTGAATATTCAATGAATGATAACATGCCTTATCTATTAGAGGTAGTGGAGTAAGGGAAGGTCTTTTTAAAGTATATACTCTGTTTAAGGATTTTTTTTTGATATATTCCCAAAATTTAGGAAATAGATACTTTCCCCTCCACCTTTTTTTGTTATAGTTGGAGAACTGGGGTAAGGGAGAGATGGGCAGAAAGGAGACAAAGAGAAGGGAATAGGAACAAGAAATGAGCTATAAGCAGTGTCTTGACAACTGGTACCAAAGAATCACAGAATTTCAGAGTTAGAACAAATTCAACAGCCATCTAAATCAAATTTCTACCTAAAAGAAATCCTCTATTATAGCATATCTGATAAATGGTCATTAAACATCTGCTTAAAAATCTCCAATGAGGGGAACTTACAACATCCTGAAGCAGCCCATTTTACTTTTGGAAAAATATAATCATTGGGGAGTTTCTTCTGACATTGAAGCTAAATTGACCTTTTTATCTAGCCTCCACCCATTGTTCCTGGCTCTGTTGCCTATTGCTAGGCACAAGAATAATTTATTTTTCATGTGACAGCTCTTCAGGTACTTGAAGACATAAATTATGGTCTTTTTGACCTTTGTCTTTGTTTTGCTAAACATGACAATTCCTTCAATGACATGAATTCAAAATTTTTCAGCATTTTGACTGATCTTTTTTGAATTCTATAAAGGATATCAATGTCCATCTAAATTAGGGCATTCAGAACTGAATGTATACCCCAGATATTGTCTTATCAGTGGATGTTACAGAGACACTAGCACCTCTTTGTTTTAGGAAGCTATGACTCTCTTGAAAAAAACAAACAGGACAAATGTATCATTAACCAGAAAAGTGTCAACAAATAAGAACATTCCCAAATTTTCCATATACAAAGAAGACCTTGATGAAGAGAATTTTTTTTATGAAACCATGAATCTATTACATATATTTTGTTTTTAATATATTAAATTTTTGTCTGTTTCCTCTTTTGAATGCCCTACTGCTCTTTTCTATCATTTAGTTTCTTTGATACTCAGATATCTTTTCTTTTTTTTGCATCATTATCCCTTCCAATTTCCCTACAAGTACTCTTCCTCCACCTCCCTCCCCCTGGAAAACATAAGAATAATTAAGAAAAAAGCAAGAAATTGGCTTGTGTTGGCTGTGTCTGAGAATATATACCCAATTCTAGACCTCCATATCATTTCCTTCTCCAGAAAATAAGAATCTTGTTTCATTGCTAGTCTTCTGGAGTCATGCTTGGTTTTTAAATTGAATAGCTAGGTGATCTGTCAGAGACGTTTCCATTTAAAATGGTGTAGTTTGGGTTTTTTTTTTTTTTATAAATAGATTTCATGGTCACCTTGTATCACTTGAGATCGTTTCGTAAAAGGCACACTAATATACTGTTAGCATACCTATGAAATGATTGAATAACTCTGGAAAACAATTTGGAACTATACACCTAAAATACGATATTGTGCATAACTGTAGATTCAATAGTACCCTTACTGCACATATACTCCAATGAAATAAAAAGGAAAAGGAAAAGACTCATATCTACAAACAGATTTTTTAGCAATAGTTTTTGTTGCACCAGAGCTCTGCTAAAAGGTCCCAATCAATTGGGAATTGACTGCATAAAGAATGATGCAATATTACTATGCTAATAGAAATAACAATGTACTGCAAATTCAGTATGTGTCAGTATACTGGATTCTTCCAAGAAACCTGAAGCCAGGAGCCTGGGAACCTATACTCAAAGAAGCAAAATGAAAACAGTTCCAAGGTGGTTCATCTTGGAGTCACAGCAAATGAAAGAATAAATAGAAGATGTCTAAAGATAGCATTCTGTCCAGATAGGAGACCTGCTTGCCAAAAGTATCCACCAAAGGAAGTGAAATATTTTCCCCAGTGTCTTGAAGCCTTTGAAGGAGCTGCAGTAGGAGACTAGCCCAGAGTAGCTCCCACTAAGTAGCTAGTACAAAGAGGATTGTACAAAATACCTCAAACCAGAACTGTTATAGGCTACCACAAAAGGAAAGAACAGCAAATCAACCTTTCAGCCGCAGCAATGGACCTTGCACTTGAGACCAGGGTAATACATTCACTACATCAACTAGGGATTATTAAAGCCAGTGAAGCAAGAGCTAGAAATCCCAGTTTAAGTTGGTGTAAGGAAAGCTAAATTTAAGAAATAGAGCAGACAATGGTCATTGTTGTTTTACTCCTGATTTAATTATAAATGTTTCTAATTCTTTATTTTAAATTAAAGATAAAATAAGCTCTTGGGTTTGGGCATATTTTATTTACCTTACTAAGAAAAATTCAATTTAGTTCCATGTATGTCCTGTGTCAGAATAGCTTTCCAGTATTGACCTTTCTCAACTATTTTTGAGACAATTATTTTGAATATTTCTATAGCGACTTTGCTAATAATACCATTTGATTTCTTTGCATCAACATTCATTAGAGACATTGTTTATCCTTTTACTTCTCTGATCTTTTTCCTTTTTATTATTAGTACCATATCTATTTAGGTGCATATTGTTATCTATTTTTGGCTTACTCCATCAGTCTTTTAGTATATTTTTAGAACTTTGCTGGACTTTTTGTGGGAGAACCCCACTTTTCTAGAAAGAGAGTATCTGTACAAGAGGATGATTGTCTGTACTTTCATGGTTCTGACTTAGAAGTCACCTCTGACTCTTTTAATGAAATCTGAAACTAACTGTCGTTGTTCTTTTTGCTTTCACATCCACACATTGAGCTTGGAGTATACTAAAAACAAAACAAAATCTCTCTCTCTCTCTCTCTCTCTCTCTCTCTCTCTCTCTCTCTCTCTCTCTCTCTCTCTCTCTCTCCTCCTCCTCCTCCTCCTCCTCCTCCTCCTCCTCCCCCCTTTTTCTCCTATCCAACTGTTTTCTTGCCATACTGGATTTGTGAATTTGATTAACAAAAAACAAATGTAGTACTTTGCATTTATCTTTACTGAATTTCATCTTATTAGATCCATATTGTTACTATATATATATATACAGCCACAATTTACGTATTACTTTAAGGTTTGCAAAGCACTTTTACATATGTTAAATCATTTGATCTTTACAACAACCTTATGACATAAGTACTATTACTATTCTCATTTTATAGATGAGGAAACTAAGACTGAGAGAGCAGAATTCACTTGCCTAGAGTCACAAAGCTAGTATGTGTAGGAAGTAGGATTTGAACAAAGATCTTCCTGATGCTAAATCCATCACCTATTTTCTTCTTCCACTAGCTGTCATGCTCTGATCTGTCAATACATTTGATATTTTTTTCACTTCATATTTTATTCTTTTCCAATTACATGTAATGATGGTTTTCAACATTCATTTTTGCAAGATTTTTGAGTTCCTAACTTTTCTCCCTCCTCCCCAAGACAGCAAACAAGCTGATATGGATTATACATGTACAATCATGGCAAATACTTCCACATTAGTCATGTTATGAAAGAAGAATTGGAAAATAAGGGGAAAACTGTGAAAAAGAAAAAAAAACAAAAAAGTTAAAATAGTATATTTTGATTTATATTCAGACTCCATAGTTCTTTCTCCTGATGTACATAGCATTTTCCATCATGAGCCTTTTGGAACTATCTTGGGTCATTGTATTACTGAGAAGAGAAAATCTGTAATAGTTGATCATTGCAGAATGTTGCTATTAATGTGTGCAATGCTCTCCTTGTTCAGTTCACTTTACTCAATATCAGTTCATGTAAGGTTTCTCTGAAATGTGTCTGCTTATCATTTCTTATAGCACAATAATATTCCATTCCATTCATATACCACAACTTTTTCAGTCATCTCCCAATTGATGGGCATCCCCTCAATTTCCAATTGTTGGCCACCACTAGAAGAGCTGCTATAAATATTTTTGTACATGTGTGTCCTTTTCCCCCTTTTTTAAGATCTCTTTGGGATATAGACCTAGTAATAGTATGCTGGATCAAAGAGTATGAACAATTTGATAGTCCTTTAGTCATAGTTCCAAATTGTTCTCCAGAATGATTGGATCAGTTCACAATTCCACCAACAATGAATTAGTGTTACAATTTTCCAGACATTTTTCATCCAACATTTATAATTTTCCTTTTCTGTCATATTAACCAATATGATAGCATGAGGTAGCACCTGAGAGTTGTTTTAATTTGCATCTCTCTAATCAATTGTAATTTAGAACATTTTCCTCATGACTATAGATAGCTTTAATTTCTTCATCTGAAAACTTGCTGTTCATATCCTTTGACAATATATCAGTTGGGAAATGACTTACATTCTTATAAATTTCACTCAGATCTCTATATATGTGAGGAATGAAGTCTTTATCAGAAACACTAGATGTAAAAAAAAGGTTTCCCATGTTTCTGCTTTCTTGTATTGGTTTTGTTTGTGCAAAAACTTTTTCATTTCATGTAATCAAAATTGTCCATTTTGTATTTCAAAATGCTCTCTATCTCTTGTTTAGTCATAAATTTTTCCCTTCTCCATAGATCTGACAGGTAAACTATTCCTTACTCTCCTAATTTGCTTATGGTGTTGCCCATTGTTTCTAAATCATTTACCCATTTTGATCTTATCTTAGGATACATTGCTGTTAAGATATTTTGAAAACTATATCATCTAGTATATTTAATGTTCCTTCCAACTTTGGCTCATCTGCAAATTTGGTGAAAAAGCACGACACCTATGGGTTTACCCAAATCATTCTTTAAATGATCTAAGTCATTGATCAAAACATTAAATAACACAAAGCCTAACAGGTTCTTGGGAAAGTCTACTGGAAATCTCCTTCAACTCGACATTGAAGCATTGATTATCATTCTTTTGGTTTGGTTAATTAACCAGAGCCCCATGTAATCGTATGATCATTTAGTCTAGTGGACTCTGCAGACTGATGCCATGTACATGTATTAAATCATTTGGAAGATGGGAATATGGGTTGCATCTTACTTTCTCTGCGATAGCTAGTTGTGAACATATCTCAACATAATTATACTACCTCCATTCATTTTAAATCTATACTCATCCAGTCAACCCCTCCCACTCTGGCCTTCTAATTTTGTGCCCATGAAGCCCCAGGATTTTTATAATCAAACCTTAACCTTTGGGACACCCAACAACTGTGCAGGAGAAATTTCCTGCCCAAACCCCCCCAGCATCTTTTGGTTGTTTCAGACACTTCTCCAGGATAGTGACTAGTGAATAAGAGTCCAACACTCACCTTTTTTCATTTTTTTGAGGAAATGAATGAGTAGATATGGAAGGGATCAATTGAGAATTATCTAATCCCCCTCTAAGTCAACATTCCTCTGAACTTCTCTAATCCCATTGAGGTTAACCTGAATCTTTCTAGTCTTCCAGTGATGTCTTAATTGTCCATTCTAATGATTTTTTCTTAGATTTCATCTTTCTTGACCTCTAGCATTTGACACTGGTGATCATCATCTGCTACTAGATATCTGCTCTCTCCTCTTTGGGTTCTGGCAAACAATGGAAGTGTATCATCTTTTTAAAAATTGTACATTTTAAAAATCGGAAAGCACGTATTTTAACCTGTTTAAAAATCATCTTGATGAAAAATGTTAGAAGGATTTTGATCTTAATTGTCAAAAATATAAAAATTCAAAACCTCCTGATTAATTTGGAAGAATAGCTGATTGACATTAGAGAAGATGGAAATTTCCTAGCTGAACTTCATAATTTGCAGAATTAGTGTATGGGACTGAAAAACAAGTACCATGATTAAATCAGCACAGCCAGCAATGAACTTTTTCTATTTGCATCAATATATCTCTTTAAAGTTTTCTTGTTCAGTAAAGACAGGCATTAATATCAAGTATTGAAATAACCTGAATTTAGAATCTGACCTTTGAATCTTTGTGTCATAAAGTATTAAAACAAGATTTTTATAAATAATGAAGCATTGCTCTTACCAAAAATATCTTTGTTGTTTTGTTGAGAGCAGAATGCTCTTTGTATTAAGTACAACATTTTCTTCAAATATTACCCTATATTTATCTCATTCTTTTAATTTCTATTTTGTTTATATTTTATGATATATAATTATTAGTACAGTAGCACATAATTTATAGACAAGTAAATATACACATGTTATAGAAGTATGTGTTCAAAACTGTTTTACTGTTAGGGATATGAGATAAAAAATTTTAGAAAACATTGGTTTCCATCACTTTTAGAAGAATGTCATGAGCAATAATGGTTTGCTCAGACTTAGATAAAGTACTTCTATAGCATTCCTCAGGTCTTTCTTGTTTTCTACTCTGTGCAAAAAAGAAAAGAGATTATTTCTCCTCTTCTTTTTCTTCTTCCTCCTTTCCCCCCTACCTCACTGATAAAAAGGTTTATTCCTTTGATGTCATTTTGGGGGGGGGGGACATTCCCATTGAGAGAATTTTTTTCCACCAATTTGCACTTGCATGGAGAAGTAATTATAGGTTTGGATAGTTGCCTGTAGCACTGAGAGGTTTAATGAGTTGCTTTGGTTCAATCTGTATTTTGTATACTCTGCATATATTTTGTATAATCTGTATAATCACATAGGCAAGATGTGGGAACTTGAGCATGGGACTTTCTGACTCCCAGGGCAGATCTCCATCCATCATACCCTGGTGCTCCTGACGGAAGGCAAGCTTCTTGAGGACAGAGACTTTTTCATTTTTATCTTTGTATGAGCACATAATAGGACCTTAATATTTGTTTATTGATTTATTTCCACTTTGCAGTTGAGGAAGCTGAAACTCAGAGAAATTAATTGGCTCGGTCTGGATCACATAGTTAATATGTTCCATGGACGTGACTCAACCTCTAGTCTCCTGACTGACATTTTCAATCACAGTATGCTTAGACAAAATGGCGGTACCAAGAACTAGAAGATCAAATGATGGAGAAATCACTTCACACAAGACAGAGGGGCGATGCATCTGGGAATGATCTACTGAAGAAATGGTATTTAAGCCAATCCTGAAGGATAGTATATGCAAAGGTCTGCAGAGATCTGGAAGATGAAGGTGATAGAGAACCTTATAGTGAGGCAAATGACATTTAGCAAAGCCGAGGAGGCAGAAGACTCTCCAGACAAGTTCGAGAAAGGTAGAGTTTAGGTGGAGTCAAGCATATATCATGGGTAGGCTTCTAAGATCCACAGAAACCTGAGAACAGAATCTAAATTGACAACCACCTGGGCAGAGAGGCATGAAAAAAGCTTGTCTATCCTCCAATTGATTCAGATTTTCATGGCTGAAAGGGAGGATATTAGAGCTGGGTTACCCATCATGCTTGGCTCATATAGACCTGAAAGTTCAACATAGTTTCTCTGATGTCGGAGGAGATAAGCAAAACTCTCTGGAGTCTTTTCTACAGATACAACAGCAGAAGAGCCATTTACTCCCAGCTGCCTTCCTCCTCCTGAGGTAGTCTGAGCCAGACACTCTAGTGTGATGAGAAAGGATGTGTATTTTTTTTCTTCTCTCCCTGAGGCTTAATGATCATACTCTACACCCCCTCTCCCCTTTTCCTCTTCATTTAAGGGAGCTGCAGAAAATCACATTCAACTATATTAATGATAATTCCTCCCATTCCTTTCCTCTGGTACAAATGGAAACTGCAATCCCTGAAAAACAGAGGGTCCCATACAACACTATGTCTGAATGTTTGTCAACACATTGAAGTCATTTCAATGTTGCCATCTGGATTCTCTGGCAGATCCACAGGCAATCATGTTACTGGCTCCCAAAATGCCTCAGGGGTTCTCAAGTGCTTAGAATGACTCGTCAGCTCAGGAGCCATCTATCTTTTTAAGTTGTCTCTAATCTTCCAGGGTTGGAAAAATGTTATCCACTTGAAAAATGCAGTTCTTTGTGAGGCAACAGACCAGAAGCTTATGGCGTTGATGTTTTTGTCCTTAAAAGTCACAGAAGAAAAATTACAATACGTATAAAAGTACAATTAAAGCAATGCTGTTAATTCTGGGCAGGCCTCTTTTCTTACCTTGGCAGGCAGATTTTTTTGCCAGCTGGCAAAATATCACCAAGAAGAAATCATCAGCGTCTTTGGGTCAACATACTAGGATTATATCTGGAGATGAGCCAGTAGCCTACAATGTAAGAATGCAGTTCTCCTAGTAATTGTTTTGGATAGCTCGTTACCATATTTCTCATCAAGGAAAGGTACATTTCTTCACCCATGGCAAACCTCTGTGACCTTAACATGTCTTATAAGACAAGAATATTGATTGATTTCGTGACAGCACAATGCATCACTTATTTTTTTGCAGGTCCCTGAAAGAGCTAACCAAAGATAATGAAGGTGAACTTAATAATTAAAAGCTGAAATTCATAGAGAACTTGAAAGTTTGCAAAGGGTTTTATCTACATTATCCTCCTTATTCCACAGGATAAACTTGAAAAGTATGTGTAAAAATAAAAATCATGTCCTTTTCACAAATGACAAAACTGAGGTTCAGAAAGGGTAAATGAATTGTCTGGGGTCACACAATTCTTATGTGCCAAAGACAGGATTTGAGCTAAGGACTTCTGTTTGTGAGCTTATTATAGCCTGCTGTGCTCCCCAATGCACAATGGAATGAGTAATGTAAAATGTCTCCGAAGACATATACGATAGACCATACCTACAGGGGTTAGAGAGAGACAAGAGCTAGATCATCCAGGCAAAATATTCCATGAAACAGTGTATTTACAGGGTTCAACTACCTTGATAGAAAAACCGAAAAACAGGGCCCCAACATATCAGACATATCCATTCAACTCAGGGTGGGCACTGTGTTTTCATATAGTAGGCAGATTCTAGCACCATTTCTAAAAGTTCTGCTTAAGTGGAATGAGGACAAAAGAAAGAAAGGGAGAATGGAAGAAGATGAGGAGAAAAATGGGTCACGTGAAAGAAAGAAGTGTATTTGGAAGCCTTAGAGTCATTTTATTTTTCTCTTCAGAGTTGACAGGTCCTGCATTTGGTTCAGATTCTTCCCTAAAATGTAACTTTATATGTCTACATTTTTTTTTCAAAAATAAGTTTACATTTTCATAGGCCCTTTATAGTTGTTCTATGAGGTTGGTAATTAATTTTCTAAGTGAAACAATGGCTATTCTGGTTTCCACTACTTAAAAGCCAGGTGAATTATATTTTATTCCTCCCCTAGGGCTCCACAGTATTATTAAGGATGTTTGGGTGTATAACTAGGTTGTGCCATTAACAAGCCTCAACCAATTGTGTTCACCCAATTTTAGGGATCCAAACACTTCATTTCCATTTAACCGCTTAATAGCCAGATTAGTAAATGTCTTTGCTTCATAAATCCCCTTCAACACCTAGGTGCTGGTGGGGGGGTGATGGTGATGATGGCAGGGGCTGATGGTGATGGTGGTACATAATCCCCTCCTGTCATCCTTTCTTTACTGGAGTGGGGAGAGGGATTAGATTCATAGTTGAACCCACTTCTTTTATACCAGTAATCATACCAAGTTCCAAGTCTGAAGCCTTGGGCTTCAGTCCAAACACTTTGATATCTCAAGGCTTCCTGGCTATCCTCCTAGCAATAACCAGCCTGGCCTCATGGCTCCAAGAGTGCCAAGGCTCAAGCTCTGGGTACAGGACTCCCCTACTTCCACCTACAACTGAAGAGGATAAACAGAACACTACCCAAAACTCCAGCCCATTTCTCAGGCCACAGGGTCTCAGGTGAACAGAAAGTTGGCCCTTTCCCTCCAGTTTAGACCCTGGTGCCCACACAGCAGGAGAACAAGAACTGCACCCCAGGATGCCACCAGAAAGAGAGAATGACTATGCCTCTGTCAGGTAGATTTAAAGATGCAAGCAGTACCAGCTGCAAGTCAAAGGAGAGAGCTTGCTCCCATCCACTTACTTAAGCAATGAAGTGTCTTCTCCCAGAAGCAAGTAGTTGGAGTGTCCTAAATGGATGTCTCCATCTCAGATAATCTGGGAATGTAGCAAAGACCCATTATACTCTTCCTCCATTTGAAATGTTCGCCATCCCTGACAAAGAAGGCAGAAGTTTATTTTGAACACAGCATTTTCAATTCTGTGGAGGTAGATGCACAAATCCTTTCACTTGCTTTTTCAAAGATTAATTGCTTACTTAGTACTCAGTAGGGACAGTACTTGGTGCTCAAATGGCCTGATTTCAATGTGGGGCTGTGCTAGTAAACTAGACTTAGTTGACTGCAAATTCTGACATAGATTCCAGCTCCTGGACATCTATTGGCTCTCCTGACTTTTGAAGCTTACAAGGTCACTGCTCAGTCCACTCCATCTCCAATATCCCTTTATCTAAGACATGGTGGGGCCCAGTATTAATGGCTTCATATTGATCTGGCTGGAGAGCGATGTTGGCATCAGGATACTCTCCTCTCCCCTCTCCCAGTTAGTTTAGCTCCTCCCTTGAACAAAACCAAGCAGGAGAAATATAGGGAGAAAAACAGACAGAGAGACAAAATGAAAGACAGAGAGAGAGACAGACAGAGAGAGAGAGAGAGAGAGAGGTAGAGAGAGACAGAGAGAGACAGAGAGACAGAGACAGACAGACAGAGAGGAGAGACATTTAATAGCTGCATGATCCTTGGAAAGGCATTTAAATTCCTCTCATTTAAACTTTCCTCATTTGTGAAATTAGGTTAATAACATCTTCCTCACAGGAAGTTGTAAGAAATAAAATCGTAGATGTAGAGCGCTTTACAAAGCTTGAACATAGATGTTAGCTATCGTATATGTTATATGAACTTAGTTGCGTGACCGTGGAAAAGTCACTTAAACTTTCTCTTTCTCAGTTTCTCCATCTGTAAAATGAGGATGTATGTGTGTCTGTATGTGGGTAACCCTATATATCACGCTTATTGTAAGGATCAAATAAGATCTTTGTAAAGTCCTTTGCTAAGTTTAGTGTTCTATAAATGGTAGGGACAGCCAAATGGTGCAGTTGATAGTGTGCTGAACTTGGAGTCAGGAAGACTCCTCTTTGTGAGTTCAAATCTGATCTCAGACACTGATTAACTGGGCAAGAAACTTAACCCTTTTGCCCCAGGGAAATGGCAAATTACTTCAGTATCTTTACCAAGCAAATCTTAAAGGAGGTTATGAAGAGTTGGACACAATTGAAACCACAACATAAATGCCAGTTATTATTATTATTTTTAACAAGGGCACCTGATATTTTAATTCAATTCAATTAAACAACAAATATGCATGCATATATGTATGTATATAGTATTTAAGACAACTAAGTGGTGCAGTGGTTAGAGCCAGGCCTAAAGTCGGGAAGACTCAGCTTCCTGAGTTCAGATCTGGCCTCAGACACTAACTAGCTGTGTGACCCTGAGCAAGTAAGTCACTTAACCTTGTTTGCCTCAGTTTCCTCATTTGTAAAATAAGCTAAAGAAGGAAATGGCAAATTGCTCTGTGTCTTTGCCAAGAAAATCTTAAATAGGGTCACGGTGAGTTGGACATGATTGTAAAAGACTGAAACCCAAATGCTTTGATTGATTTCCTGATTATGTACACACTATGTATGAGGGAGCATGCTGTATTAGGTAGTGAGGAAGACCCAGTTTCAAACCCCATCTCAGACATACACTAACTATATAACCTTGGACAAGTCATTTAACCTCTAAATTCTGTTGGAAAGTCTACAAGAGTCCAAATTGTAGAGAATTCATTGTCCTGCATTGGGAAAGGGATTTTCTTAATCTTAAATTAGGAGTTAGCAAATTTATAGCCTCAGAGACAAATCTGACAGACTTCTGGGCTAAGAATTTTTTTCACATACATATATGTATACATGTATGTATATGTATGTATAGATATATAATTCATTAAAAATGTAAAAAATATTATTAGCTCATGCAGTACAAAGCTGATGGCTAAAGCAAAGATTACTGGCTCCTCCCAAGACCAATGAAATCACGTGTCCAGTCACTGTTGCTTAGTACCAAGCTCTAACGTTGGTATTTGAGGAGATACATTTTAAAGGTAACATAACCCTTGCCCTCAAGAAGCTAATATTATTAGGAGAGGAGATAGAACTTGAGTGCAAGTAAGCAAATAGAAAATAATGTCAAAAGGAAGAGATTATAACTAGAAAGAAGAGGAAAGTGTGACAATGAGAGGCCATGTAGAAAAAGGAAGAAAACAACAAGTCTTTAGTGTACATACCTCCTATGTGTCAGGCAAGGTGCAAGACATTACAGGTATCTCATTGATCCTCCCAACCACTTGTGAACTAGATGCTATTATTATCCCCATTTTATGGTTGAGAAAACTAAAGCAGAGAGTGATTAAGTGACTTGCCCAGGGTCATACAGGTAGTAGGTGTCTGAGGTTGGAGTCGAACCCAAGCCTTCCTGACTGCAGGTTCTACACTTTATTCACTGCATAACCTAGCTGCTATTCTATTTATGAATAACCTTAAAGTAAGAATTGGAAGACCATGCCTATTTGAAAAGTGTCTCTCAAGTACCATTTTGGAAGAGAAATCTCTCATAACATTGATTGCTTTTCTCAAAATAGTAAATTGAATGTATTTTAGAGAGCAGGATTCACTTTATATTTGTTCCAAGAGAAGTCACAAGGGCTTTCCGGCTAGACTTTCCAAATTCATGTCATAAATCTAAGCTATTGAATTTTAGAACTATTAGAAAATTTGAGGTAAGGTCTTCTTC
This sequence comes from Notamacropus eugenii, assembly GCF_028372415.1. NCBI lineage: Eukaryota > Metazoa > Chordata > Mammalia > Diprotodontia > Macropodidae > Notamacropus > Notamacropus eugenii. The sequence continues at coordinate 395,773,596 of NC_092876.1, forward strand.
TATAAATGAAGAAAATGAAGACTAGAGAGGGGAAAGGATTTAGTCAAGGTAACAGGGAAAGTCAATTGTCAAACAGGGATTATCAGTACCTCTTTTCCTCCAGTCAAATACTCTTTTAATGCTGACTCCTCAGAATACCACCCCAAGCACTCTGGCCACCTTCGGGGAAATTGATTTTCCTGGAAAGATACAAATATATTTTCCTTTCAACCATTGCTTATTATAAGAATAATTAGTTTCAAATGTTTCTGGCTGTAGTCAGAATTTATGGATTTAAATTACAAGGTAATTTAGGGATAATCCAGTCTACTCTAACAGCCTCTTTTTATAAATAAGGAAACTATGGCCTGGAAATGTGACTTGCCCAAGCTCTCATAGATAGTAATAATAGTGATAATTATAACAATATATAATATTAGCAATAATGTGACTGGCATCCCTATAGTGCTTTTAGGTTTGCAAAGCACTTATTCTGTCTTCACAAAAACCCTGGGAGGTAGATGCTTTACTATTCACATTTAGCAATTGATAATAATAAAACCATAAAACCATTTCATTTATTTGTATCCCCTCCTTAACTATCATTTCTTTTGCTTACTTAAAATTTTTATTTTTTTTCATATTATCACTGATCACTAAACTACCACTCCCATTTTCCTTCCCTAAGAAGAAATCATTTCTTGTCATCAATATGTATGGTCTAAAACCTTTAGGTGACATGTGGCCTTCTAGGTCCTTGAGAACAGATTTTTGACTGAATCCAAGTTTTACAGAGCTAATATTTTTATTAAGGAGATTTGTTCTGTGAAGTTTGGATTCAGTCAAAAAGCTGCACTTGAGGATCTAGAGAGCCACATGTGACCTTGAAACCACAGGTTCCCCATGCCTGATCAAGAAAAACAAATCAGCATATTGATCATATATGAGAATGAAAATATTGCATGACCTCATGAGGTAAGAGATACATTTCATCTTCAGTCTCCTGAGGTCACTGTTATTTGCTACTTTGAGTGAATGTTAGATCTTTCAAAGTTGGGTTTTCCTCATATTATCAATGCTGTCATAAACTGTTCTCCTGGTCTTCCTGACTTCATTCTCCATCAATTAATATAAGCCTTTCCCTACTTTAATGAACTACTCTTGTCTCTAAAGTCTTATGGTAACCTAAAGTTATAAAGCAAGCCATACCCAACAGCACAATGCTTTACATACATAGATAGATAGATATACATACATACATATACATATATATATATACATTACATATCTTAATAAAGATTTTCTCATTAAATCAAAGTTCATGCTGTGATCTGTCATACAGAGACACAAGCCCATTCTTCTCTCCCTTCTTACCCCTATTCTCTGCTTTCCTCTCAGGGAATGAATCTTATAGCTTAATCATTCTTGATGATATGGTTCTCTGGGAAAGTGGGCCTGAAGGGAATTTTTAGGAGACCATGCACTGCTTTATACTGAATGACTCTGACGGTCACCTAGAGGGATTAATGCTACAATTGATTAATGCTATAAGGCACATTTTATATTTTCTACTGACCTTGACAAAGGAGAGTGTCTGGCTGGTGTAATTTGCTGGCTTTTGTATCTCCCTGAGCAGTGAGAGTAATCATTCCTGCAGCATTGCTTTACAGCAGGACAAGGCAATCTATGACCCTGATGCCTCTGCGTGGTTTCTGAGTCAACTGTTGGTAACATTCTGCTATTCCCTATGGCATTTTCTTTCCTTCTGTCTTCTCTTTCTCTTCTACATCTCATCCTTGTCATCTGGCTTCAATTTAGTTTAGTTCCTATCATAGATTTAAACTTAAGATGGACTGGAGAGATCAGTTAACTAAATTCCTACTCAGAGCACAAATCTCCTTTAAATATTTCTATAAGTAGGGATATTTATAAATGAAGGCGTCCACTGATGGAAACTTCATTTGATCCTAAGGCAGTCATTTGTTTTTGAACAGCTCTCATTTTAAGAAGTGTCTCTGTCCTGTGTTCTAAACTCTACCTATTCATACTACTTGTGTGCAAAATATCTTCAGACTCCTCTTTCGCATGACATCCCTGAAGACAATCATCATGCACCCTAACCCTTCTATTTCCAAACTAAATAGCCACAGTTCCATCATTCTATAATATATGGCATACTAAGGGATGCTGTGAAGTTTAAATGAGATAATGGATGTAAAGTATTTTGTGATATATCAATGATCATTACCATTATTTAGTCACCAGGCCCCAATCCGGTGATTTCATTCCTTGAGTCTTCTATTACATTCTGCCTAAGCTCAAGCAATGTTTACAGAGTAATTCAGGGGTAAAACAATGTTTATAAAACAATTCAAGGGTATATGCTGGTAAATGTTTAACAATCCAACCCTCCTAGGGAGGAAAATGTATGCACACACACTCTTGTGTTTAATTCTTAGTGTTAACACTTTCTTAAGTGTTGATAATTAGCTAAACAATAAATTGAGCCTTAATTTGTAGACCAAGGATTTCTGAAAATGTAGAAGCTCACACTAAAAAATCAAACCATGGGCTCTCATAAAACTGGCTCCAATGAACCCTGGAGCATAATTTTTAAAATTCCCTCACTATCTTGATTGTCTTCCTCTGGAAGTGCTATAGCTTGGTACTGTTTCTCTGGTATGAGGGCTTGCCAAACCCTTTTCAGGGCTGCTCATCCATTGTTGGTGTCCACCTGGCACTCAACTCTCCAAGAAGCATGCACAGTAGCCGCATCCTGGTAAAACCGTCACAGCACATGGGTTAAGCCAGGTTTAGAGTAGCTGACAGACCTCAAACCTGTTGGTGAGTTAGGGGTGGCATAGGTGGATGAAAACAATTTGTTCCAACACCCATGAAGACAGCTGAAGCAGGCACTGTGGAGTGTTTAGAGGTTGATCAAACATCAAAGATGCCAAGATCACTGCATCCTGGGTCATCACCAGTAATCTTGACTTTTGTCTTATCACTGGACTTCAGTAACTATGGAAGAGAGAGTGAGGCTGATGTCTTTGTACAACTCTTCTTGGCTTAAATCTAGTTCATGCATGAGTCAGGATGTCACCTGCGCTTCATCTGTCCTCTTCAAAAACAAAGGACCAAAACATGTATTAATGCCCATAACTGGACACCATATAGACAGGGAAATTTTGGAGTTCAAGGTTTTAGAAGTAGAGTAGTTTCACATGATGAGAAAGTCTAAAGAGGCAATGACCTATGTAGTTGTCTAAAACATAAAGGAGATGTAAGTCATGTAAGTTGAAGTGACTAAGGAAATGAAGGTTCAGAGTGTTAAGAGGGGACATTAAAGTAAATATTGAAGTAGCAGAAGATCTTGATAGGAGATGGAGTAGAGAAGAATCATATAATTATACCACCTTTCCAAGGTCTAAATTCGGTGTTAGAGTCATTGAGGAAGAGGAGAGAGTGTTCTGGAAGTTACTAGGGGATCACGATGACAAGGCTTAGGAGAGAGTGTGCTGAGTAACTATCTAGCAAGGGAAAACTCATTACATATTGAAGTAGGTTTTATTTTAGGACAGCACTGTGAATAGACATAGAAGAATGGTAACTGGTTCTCCACATAATATGATTTGGGGAATGCCAAAAGATATCTTTGTCCCCAAACCCATAAATCAGTCAGCTGACATTTATTGAGTGCCTACTGTGTAGCAGACATTCTTCTAGTTTCTGGGGACAAAAAGTAAAAAAAAAAAACTAAAAGAATTCCTGCTCCCAGGAAGCTTACATTCTAACAAAAACACAGCAATTACATCTTCAAGAATTTACAAAATAGGCGGCAGAGCTAAGATGGTAGAGTAGAAGCATGGACCTGCCTGAGCTCTCTCCCCTAACCCCTCAAAATACCTGTGAAATGACTAAACAAATTCTAGAGCAGAAGAAGTCACAAAATGACAGTGGAACAGATTTCTAGCCCAAGACAATCTGGAAGGCCAACACGAAGGGTCTATTTCACTAGGGTCATAGTGGACCACAACACACCATGGGCTGTGCCAGCACAGACAGGACTGGAGCAGGCCTCAGGGTGCTGAGACACTGGCAGCTATAGTGTTTCCAGACTTCTCAACCCACAAATGCCAAAGACAGATTCAAAGGTCAGTGGGAAAGCTCTCTCATCGGGTGAGAGAAGAATGTGATCTAGCCCAAGTGGCCTGGTCAAGCCCTAGTTTCAGTCCCAGGATGGCAACAGCTACCATTGCAGTAGTGGCTGCTTCTAGAGCTCTCAGCCTACAGACAATGGGGACTTCAGACAAGAACTTACCAACTGAAGGAAGAGGCTGTAGTAATGGAGATCTCATCAAGGTGAATGGCAACTGAAGGGTGAAAGATCAGCGAGTCAGGAGCAAAGCCAAGAGTAATAGAATTTAATTATCTTCTGAAGATCCTAAGTAGCATGAAAACAGAGTAACTATAACAATTGAACGGTGAGAATATTCCTTTTGTTTATCAGGAAATTTCATTTTTTCATTATTGTCTCTTCCCTTACCATTTTTAGACTTCAAATCATATAGCTGTTAGATGATAACAATGAAAAGACTGACAGACCTGGAAAGTCCTGAGATCAAAATAGAGGGAAGGGGGATGGGAGAAAGCAGGGGGAGGGGATGATAGAAGGGAGAGTAATTTGGGGAAAGGGTGATTGGGGTGCATGCAGTCTTGGGGTAGATGGAGGGGAGAGATGGGGAGAAAATTTGGATTCAAAATGTTGTGGAAGCGAGTGTTGAAAATTGAAAATTAATAAATTATATTAAAAAAGAATATACAGAATAAATATAAACAGAGTTAAGTATAAGAGAGTTAGAGAAGAAGAGCATAACATTTGGGGAATCAGGAAAGGTTTTGTGTAGAAGATGAAGTTTGAGTCACAGCACACAAGATGAATTCACATTTACTGTATTTGCAATTGCAACATCTTAGTATGATTATGAAAACAGACCTTATGGTCTTGGGCAGAGATGGAGAACCTGCCACTTCAAAGCCATATGTGACCCTCTAGGTCCTCAAGTGTGGCCCTTTGACTGAATCCAAACTTCTCAGAATAAATCCTCATAATAAAAGAATTTGTCTGGTAAAACGTGGACTCAGTCAAAAGGCTGTACCTAAGAACTTAGAAGACCACATGTGGCCCTGAGGCTGCTGGCTACTCACCCCTAGATGCCCCAGGCCACACTTTGAGAAGCTCTTCCTTAGCTTAATGAAGTTCATTAAATTACCTTAGGTAATAAAGAGTTACCTGAGTGTCTGGAACTGAGAAAGCCTCTGATAAGGGGTTCAGGCAAATGGAACTCTAAAGCAGCATCCTAGGTAGCCACAGTGCAATTAATATTAAGGTAGCAGGCACCTGAGGTGGGAATTAGAAGAAAAGAAGGATATTCAAAAGGAATGTGGACCACCTTTAGAGACAAAAACAGTTTTTCTTTGGGCCAATCACCTTACTTTACCAGCACTGGTAGTCTCAAGCGACTGGCCGGGTAATATCTTTGGTTTCCCCAAAAATAGCTATTATCCTTGGCAGTTGAAATGCATTTAATAAATGAAGTTGAAACAATACCTGGTGCAGAATAGGTGCTTAATAAATGTTCATTGTTTGATTGTTTGGATGGATTGATGATTGAGACTGCTGATCCTTCAATCGTAAATTTTTTAAAGAATCATGAGACTGATATTGAAATTAGCACCAATCTCAAGGTGCTTATAACACAGCCCAGGTAGCAGCAAGTCTATTTTAGGATGTTTACTTTACAGTGGAAATACTTATATAGTAATCATGCACTACAATGATACTTTTTAATGATCTGATAATATCTTGTTAGCTTTATTTATTGTGAATGATACATGCCCAGAGTACATAGGTCTTTACAGAGGAAACATATTTCTACACTTCCTAGCCAAATCTGCTGATATGCCACTGCTCTATTAGGTTTTTTTTGCAATTTATTATTATTCTTCTATTTGTTTGCAGTGTTCTGCAATCCCTTCTATATATTGTAGATTTTTCCTCCCCTCCTTCCCCCCACCTCCCCACTCTCTCCCTGATATAGCATGCAGTTTTATATAGGTTCTACACATACATTCCTATTAAATCATTTTCACCTTAGTCATGTTAGATAGAAGAATTAAAATGAATGGGAAAAATCATAACGCAAACCAAAACATAATACAAAAGAAAATGATCTCCTTCATTCTGCGATTGAATTCCATAGTTCTTTCTCTGGATGTGGAAGCATTTTGCCTTAAGAGACCATTAGGAATTATTTAAATCCTTGCATTGCAATGAAGTACTAAGTCTACCAGAAAAATTCCTCATACACTGTGGTTGTTGCTGTGCACAAAGTTCTCCTGATTCTGCTCCTTTCACCCAACATCAGTTCATATAAGTCTTTCCAGGCCTCTCTGAAGTCTTCCTGTTCATCATTTCTTATAGCACAATAGCATTTCATCACATGCATATAGCATAATTTATTCATTCATTCCCCAATTGATGGATGTTCCCTTGATTTCCGATTTTTGGCCACCACAAAGAGAGCTGCTATAAATATTTTTGTACATGTGGGACCCTTTCCCATTTTTATGATCTCTTGGGGGTACAGTCCTAGAAGTGGTATTACTAGGTCAACGGGTATGCACATATTTGTAGTCCTTTGGGCATAGTTCCAAATTACTCTCAAAAATGGTTGGATCAGCTCACAACTCTACCAACAATGAATTAGTGTTCCAGCTCTCCCACATCTTCTCCAATATTTATCATCCTGTTTAGTCATATTAGCCAATCTGATAGGTGTGATGTGGTATCTCAGAGTTGTTTTGATTTGCATGTCTCTAATCAATAATGATTTAGAGTATTTTTTCATATGACTATAGATAGCTTTAATTTCTTCCTCTGAAAACTGCCTGTTCATATACTTTGACCATTTATCAACTGGAGAATGACTTGTATTCTTGTACATTTGACTCAGTTCTCTGTATATTTTAGAAATGAGGGCTTTATCACAGACATTTGTTGGAAAAATTCTTTTCCAGTTTTCTGCTTCCATCCTAATCTTGGTTGCCTTCAGTTTGTTTGTGCAAAAATTTTTCAGTTTGATATAATCAAAATTATTCATAGGACTTTCTATCGCTTGTTTAGTCAAAAACTCTTCCCTTCTCCATCGCTCTGATAAATACACTATTCCTTGCTCCACAAATTTGTTTATAGTATCAATCTTTATACCAAGATCATGTACTCATTTGGGCTTTATTCTTGTGTACAGTGTCAGGCATTGGTCTATGCCTAGTTTCCACCACAATGTTACCCAGTTTCCCCAACAACTTTTGTTGAACAGTGAGTTCTTATCCCAGAAGCTGGGGTCCTTGGGTTTATCAAACAGTAGATTGTGATATTAATTGACTACTGTGTCTTGAGCACCTAACATATTCCACTGGTCTACCGGTTTCTTAGCCAGTACCAAGTGCTTTTGATGATTGCTGCTTTATAATACAATTTGAGATTTGGTAGAGCGAGGCTACTTTCCCTAGCATTTCTTTGCATTAGTTCCCTTGGTATTCTGAATCTTTTGTCCTTCCAGATGAATTTTGATATCAATTTTTCAGCTCTGGAAAATAATTATCTGATAGTTTGATTGGTATGGCCCTGAATAAGTAAATTAATTTAGGTAGAATTGCCATTTTTATTATGTTGGCTGTGCCTACCCACAAGCAACTAATGTTTTTCCACTTACTTAGATCTGTCTTTATCTGTGCAAAAAGTATTTTGTAATTGTATTCATATAGTCCTTGGATTTGTTTTGGCAAGTAGACTCCCAAATATTTTATAGTGTCTACCCTAGCTTTAAATGGAATTTCTCTTTCTATCTCTTGCTGCTGACCTTTGTTAGTAATATATAGAAATGCAGAAGATTTGTGTGAGTTTATTTTGTAACCTGAAACTTTCCCAGAGTTGTTTATTATTTCAAGTAGTTTTTTACTTGAATCTCTGGTGTTCTGTAAGTATATCATCGTATCATCTGCAAAGAGTGATAACTTAGTTTCTTCTTTGCCTATTCTAATTCCTTCAATTTCTTTTTCTTCTCTTATTGGTACAGCTAAAATTTCTAGTACTATATTGAGTAATAGTGATGATAGTGGACATAATTGTTTCACCTCTGATCTTATTGAACATTCATCTAACTTATCTCCATTGCTTATAACTCTTGCTGAAGGTTTTAGGTAGATATTGCTTATTCTTTTATGGAAAGTTCCATTTATTCCAATACTATCCAGTGTTTTCATAGGAATAAATATTGCATTTTGTCAAAAGCTTTTTCTGCATCTATTGAGATAATCATGTGGTTTTGCTGTTGATATGATCAATAATGCTAATAGTTTTCCTAATATTGAACCAGCCCTGCATTTCTAGTATAAATCCTACCTAATCATAATGTATTATTCTCATGATAAGTTGTTGTATTCTTTTTACTAAAATCTTATTTAAAATTTTTGCATCTATATTCATTAGAGAAAGTGGTCTATAATTCTCTTTCTCTGTTTTGGCTTTTCCTGGTTTAGATATCAAAACCATATTTGTATCATAAAAAGAATTTGGGAGGACTCTTTCTTCCATGATTTTCCCAAAGAGTCTATATAGTATTGAAATTAACTGTTGTTTAAGTGTTTGATAGAATTCACTTGTAAATCCATTCAGCCCTGGAGATTTTTTCCTAAGGAGTTCACTGATGGCTTGTTCAGTTTCTTTTTCTGAGATGGAGCTATTTGAGCATTCAACTTCCTCTTCTGTTAATTTGGGCAATTTGTATTTTTTAAAATAATCATCCATCTCATTTAGATTATCGAATTTATGGGCATAAAGTTCGGCAAAGTAATTTATAATTATTGTTTTAATTTATTCCTCATTGGAGGTGAGTTCACCCTTTTCATTTTTGATATTGGTAATTTAGTTTTCTTTCTTTTTTTAATTCAAATTGGTCAAAGATTTGTCAACCTTATTGGCTTTTTCACAACACTCAGTCTTAATTTAATTTATTAGTTCAGTAGTTTTCTTAATTTCAATTTTATTAATCTCTCCTTTGCTTTTCAGTATTTCTAATTTGGAATTTACTTGAGAGTTTTTAATTTGTTCTTTTTCTAGCTTTTTCAGCTGCATGCCCAATTTATTGATCTCCTCTTTCTCTATTTTATTCATGTAGGCATTCAAAGATATAAAACTTCCCCTAAGAACTGTTTTTGCAACATCTCATAAGTTTTGGTACTCATTATTGTCATTCTCTTGAATGAAGTTGTTGATTTTTTCAATGATTTTTTGTTTAAGCCACTCATTCTTTAGGATTAGATTATTTAATTTCCAAATAGTTCTTGGTCTATCTTTCTATGACCTTTTGTTACATATAATTTTTATTGCATTATGATCTGAGAAGGATGCATTGACTATCATTGTTTCTCTGCACTGGATTGTGGGGTTTCTATGCCCTAGTACATGTCAATTTTTGTATATGTGCCATGTACTGATTAGAGAAAAGTATATTCCTTTCTATCCTCATTCAATTTTCTCCAGAAATCTATCATATCTACCTTATCCAGAGTTTTATTCACCTCCTTAACTTCTTTCTTGTTTATTTTGAGGTTAGATTTTATCAACTTCAGAGAGGGGAAGGTTGTGGTCCCCCACTAGTATAGTTTTGCTGTCTATTTCTTCCTGTAACTCCCTCAGCTTCTCTAAGAATTTGGATGCTATACCACTTGGAGCATATATGTTTAGCAATTATATTGGTTCATTGTCTATGTTGCCTTTTAGCAGGATATAGTTTCCTTCCTCATCACTTTTGGTTAGATCTATTTCTGCTGTGACTTTGTCTGAGATTAGGATTGCTATCCCCTACTTTATTTTTACATCAGATGAAGCACAATATATTCTGCTCCAACCTTTTACTTTTACCCTGTGTGTATCCCCCTGTTTCAAATGTGTCTCTTGTACACAACATATTGTTAGATTATAATTTTTAATCCATTCTGCTATTTGTTTCCATTTTATGGGAGAGTTCATCCCATTCACATTCACAGTTATGATCCCTATCTGTGTCTTTTCCTCCATCCCCTTTCCCACCCTTTGTGCTTTTAGTTCTCCCTTCTCCCTTCCTCTCCATGATAGTTTTAATTTTTGACCACCACCTCCTACAGTCTTCTCTTCCTTGTTTCAGCCCCCCTCCCTTTTATGCCCCTTTACCCTTTAATTCTTCCCTCCCTTTTAGCATATCCTCCCCTTTCTTTTCCCCTACTTTCTTCTTTCCTCCTACTTCCTATAGAGCTAGCTATATTTATATACTTAATTAAGTTTGCTGTTCCCTCCTTGAAACAAATACGATGAGTGTACCTCACAAACAATGCTCATCTCCCTCCCTTTTCCACTGTACTGTAATATAATTTTCTGCCTCTTCCTGTGATGTAATTTACCATTTTCTGCCTCCTCCTTTGCATGTCTTCTGTTACAATCCTTTGCACCCTTAAATCACATTTTTATCATCACCTAATTTACTTTATACCCTCTCCCTCTATCAATGTTTATCCCTTTTATATTTCATAATAAATATGCAATTCTCAAGACTAACAAGTATCATCTTCCCTTATGGGAAAGTAAACAGTTTGCCCATATAGAGTGACAAGTTTTCTTTTCCCCTCTTTACCTTTTTATGCCTCTCTTGAGACATGCGTTTGAAGATCAAATTTTCTATTGAGTTCTGGTCTTTTTGTCTGGAAGATCTGGAAATCCCTTACTTCACTGAAAGTCCATCTCCTTGCCTGAAATGTTATGCTAGACTTTGCTGGGTAATTGGTCCTTAGTTGTAATTCCAGCTCCTTTGCCCTATAGAATATCATATTACAGTTCCTTTGATCTTTTAATACAGAAGCTGCAAGGTCCTGTGTGATCCTGACTGTAGCTCCTCTATATTTCAACTTTTTTCTTTTTGGCTGCCTGTATTATTTTCTCCCTCATTTGATAGTTCTGGAATTTGACAACAACTTGATGTTTCTAGTTTGGTATCCTTTTCAGGAGGCGAACGGTGGATACTTTCAATGACTATTTTGCCCTCTGGGTCTAGGATTTCTGGGCAGTCTTCCTTGATGATTTCTTGGAAAATATTGTCCAGGATTTTTTTTTTTCATTATGGCTTTCTGGTAACTCAATAATTCTTAGATTTTCTCTCCTGGATCTATTTTCCAGGTCAGTTGTTTTTGCAGTTAGATATTTTACATTTTCTTCTATCTTTTCATTCTTTAGATCCTGTTTGACTGATTCTTGATATCTCATAGAATCATTAGCTTCTACTTGCCTAATTCCAATTTTTATCAAATTGTTTTCTTCAGTTAACTTTTGCATCTCCTTTTCCATCTGTCTAATTATTTCTTTTAAGGAACAATTTTCTCCAGTTAGTTTTTGTACTTCCTTTTCCATTTGTCCAATTTTCCCATTCAGGTTTGATGCTTCCTTTCACATTTGCCCAATTTTTCTTTTCAAGTAGCTGTTCTTTTCATTGAATTCCTTTTTCATACTTTTACAATTATTGGCCAGTTTTTCTTGTATTTCTCTAATTTGGTTTCTTAAAATCCTTCTTCAACTCTTCCAAGAATGCTCTTTGTGCTTGCAACCAGTTCATATTCCCTGCTGAAGTTTCAGATGGGAGTACAGTCTCAATACTGAACTCTTTGGTATCTGTATTTTGGTACTTGTCCCTTTAGGAGGATTCTGTGGTCTTTTCTTTCCTGCTTTGCTTCTCATTCATGATGATGATGCTTTGTGTGTTGTAACCTCTGTTTTTTTCAGCTGGAAGCTAAAGATCCTGGTGGGGCAGCTACATGGTGCTGTGGATAGAGTACCAGTACAGGTGTCAGGAGGACCTGAATTCAAATCTCACCTCAGATACTTGACACTCACTTGCGTGACATTGGGCAAGTCACTTAACCCCACTTGCCTCATCTTGGGTCATCTCCAGTCATCCTGATGAATATCTGCTCACTGGATTCAGATGACTCTGGAGGAGAAGTTGGACTGGTGACCTGCACAGCCCTCCCTCACTCAAAACAAAGTCAAGTACAAGTCATGTCATTATTTCTCTGATGACGTGGTTGTCTTCAGTGACGAAGGTCAAACACACAAAAGATTCTGGTGCTGAGGTGGCTGGTATGAGAAAGCAGGGGTCAGTTGAAGTCTTTTATGTGTTTCCTTGGATTAGCCCTAGAGTTAGCTTGTTAAGTATGGGGAACTGGTAGTCTGGTCATGGGAGATCTCCTTAGCTGAGCTAGAGCAAACACAAGCCCGGTGGTTGGTGATCTCAGCTGTCCTCGTGTCTTCCAGTTTCCTCTGAAGCACTGAGGCATGCCTGGGGTCATGGTGTTGGTGGTTGCAAGTCTCCACCCCCCTGGGGTTCCAGATCTTCTCCTGGTTTGCTGAGGTGAGGCTGTCTGGGACAGTTCTGGTCCTCTGCCACAGTAAGAGAAATCCCCCTTAGCTATTTTCCTAACCTCACATGCTATGAAACTGTTTGCCCCTTCTGCTGATCCCACTGATCCAGAATTTTTCTGGGGAAATATTTTATGGTTCTTTCAAGGTCAACAAGGGGAGGAGGAGAGAGCATTTATGGATCACTCTGCCAGTTTGGCTCCTGGAAGTTCAAGTAGGTGACTAAACAGACATTCAATCTGTAGGCTGATAGACTCAGGAGCAGTTGCTGCAGATACCAGAGACTCCGTGGCTCTCACTTGGTTCCACTGGATTCTCATCCTGTGCTGATATGCCTGAGATTCTGCCACCATGCTGCTGCCGCCTCAGATCCCCTCCGGGCTTTCCTGCTTGGCCCTGCCATGGCAGGGACTGCTGTGCTGTGCATTGTGCCCTCTTCCACTCCCTTGGAACAGATCCTTCCTGTTGACCTTCCAGTCTGTCCTGGGCTGTGAGTCTGACACAGTCTGTCTCCTACTGGATTCTGCACCTCCAAAATTTGGTCAGATTCTCTTTTTAGAGGCATCTGAAGGGTTTTGTCTAAGAGCTTAAGTGAGTGGTTGCTCTCACTTGGCTATCTTGGCTCTGCCCCTTGCTCTATTAGTTCTGATCTATGGTCCAGTGCAATTGTCATACAGAAGATAAATGCTAAAATAACTCCAAGCAGAATTTTATTTTTACAATGATAAATTTACAAAATACCTCTGCAAAAGAGTAATTGACGTTGTGAATTCTTTCTAAGATCTATCTTACATTGAAAATTGTTTTTAGGTTTTTCTTTTTTTCGTTGTTTTATTAGCTAAATATTTGGATATCAAAATGTTTCTAAAAATCTACACTATGAGGTTAAAATCTTGACAATGTTATATGTATTGCAATAGAAAGACTAAGGTTGTATGAATCCAGATAGATTCAAGCATGTCACTTGTTGTGAATTGATTAAAATCCATTTCAACTCGTTGTCTTTGTTAATCATTACTCTGAATGGAGATTTATCAACGTCAATTTTGAAATTAAATAGAACTATTCTTTCCTTAGTTTATCGGTGTTGTAAATTATTTTAGGTAATTGTAATGACTGTATTTTAGGTACAACTTCATTAGTACAAGGGGAAATTTTACAATTACAAATCATTAGGTATTACACATTATTGAGAGTGGGGGGATGTGGACATGAAATTTCTTTTGATATAGAACATTATCTTTGAAGATATTCCTGCTCCCAAGGCATATCTTCACCTATTTTCTAATTTATAGTTTCAGTTTAGACAGTGGCCTGGGCCACTGAGAAGTTAAGTAATATGCCCAGTAGTACAATCATTATGAATCAGACAGGACCTGAACCTAGATATTTTTGACTCATAGAGGCAGCTACATGATTCAGATGCAGGAGGCATGGGGATCTTGAGGCCTTGAGGCCACATGAGGCCTTCTAGGTCCTTGGGTGTAGCCTTTTGACTGAGTACAAGTTTTATAGAGCAAATCCTTTTATTAAGAGGATTTGTTCTGTGAAGTTTGAATTCAGTCAAAAAGCTGCACTTGAGGACCTAGAGGTAGTCTTGAGGCTGCAAGTTCCCTACCCCTGACTCAGAGGATAGAGCACTAGTACTGCTCAGGAGGACCTGAGCTCAAATTTGACCTCAGACACTTAGAGTGGGGGACTGAACAACAATGAAATTCTTGAATTAAGGTAACTTCTCTCTCTGCTACAGCTGGGCTTCCTCCCAAGAATCCCACCCTTTCGTTATTTTATGTCACTAATACTGCCTATATTTTTACATCATGCCATTATGATATTACTATTATTATAACAAGATAAGTAATTTGTGAAGACTCTCATGATTGAGAGTGGGCAGAGTGTTAGGCTTTGAACCAGAAATGTGCTTGAATCCTGACTTAAATTGCTACAGTTCTGTGATCATGAACAAGTCCCTTAAACTCTCAGGGATCCAATATTTTCAGTTAAATTGGAATTGATAGCACTTGCATTCCCTATCACACTGCATTGTTGTAAGGAAAGTACTATAACCATGTGAGTTATTATTACGTATGATCCTCCTAAAACTGGTACTAGCAATTTTAGAGATGCCTTTGATTCCACAAACCTTTATTAATCAACTATTGTGAGCTCCAACTTCATTTGATTTTTAAAATTTTCCACTAAATTAGGAAGGCTATCTACTTAACAGCATGAATTTTATATGCTTAAAGGGCAAGAAAAGCATACATAAGGAAATTAGGTGGTGTGGAATCAAGACTTATTTTAAAATCCAACCTCAGATTTGTACCTTGGCAAGTCACTTAACCCAATTTGTCTCAGTGTCTTGTCTGTAGAATGAGCTGGAGAAGGAAATGGCTAAATCATTCTAGTGCCCTTGCCAAGAAAATGCTATGTGGGAGAGTTAGATATGGCTGGAATGATTCAGCATAACAATATGAATGAAGAATAAATGATATATTGTTTGATTGCCTTTTTTAATGTTTATTTATTTATTTTCAGTTTTCATCATTCATTTTCACACAGTGTTGAGTTCCATCTCTCCCCATTTCTTTTCTTCCTCCACCCCAAAATGTCATGCATTCTGATTACCAGTTCCCCCAATCTACCTTCCCTTCTATCACACTCCACCCTTCCCTTATTCACATCTTCTTTCTTTTCTTGTAGAGCAAGATAGATTTCTATACCCCATTACCAGCATTTCTTATTTCCCAGTTGCATGGGAAAATGATTCTCAACATTTGTTCCTAAAACTTTGAGTTCCAACTTCTCTCCCTTCCTCCCTCCCCACACATCTCCATTGAGAAGGCAACCAATTCAATACAGGCTATATATGTGTAGTTTTGCAAAAGACTTCCATAATAGTCATGTTGTGTAAGACTAACTATATTTCCCTCCATCCTATCCTGCCCCCTATTTATTCTATTCTCTCTTTTGACCTTGTCCCTCCCCAAAAGTCTTTCCTTCTAATTATTCCTTCCTCCCATTTGCCCTCTCTTCTATCATCCCCCCACTCCACTTATCTGCTTCTCCTCTACTTTCCTGTAGTGTAAGATAGATTATCATACCAAATTGAGTGTGTATGTTATTCCCTTCTCAAGCCAAATGTGATAAGAGTAAGCTTCACCTTCTCCTGATCACCTCCCCCCTTTTCCTCTCCATTGAAAAAGCTTTTTCTTACCTCTTTTATAAGAGATAGCTTGCCCCATTCCATTTCTCCCTTTCTCTTCCCAATATATTCCTCTCTCACCCTTTAATTTTATTTTTTTAGATATCATCCCTTCCTATTCAACTCACCCTGTGCTCTGTCTATATGTTTATGTGTGTGTATATGTGTGTGTGTGCTCACATGTATGTATAATCCCTCCAACTACTCAAATACTGAGAAAAGTTTCAAGAGTTACAACTAGTATCTTTCCACGTAGGAATGTAAACAATTCAACTTTAGTAAGTCCCTTATGATTTCTCTTTTCTTTTTACCTTTTCATGCTTCTCTTGATTCCTGTGTTTGAAAGTCAAATTTTCTATTCAACTCTGGTCTTTTCATCAAGAATACTTGAAAATTCTTTGTTTTATTGAATGACTATTTTTCCCCTGAAGTATTATATTCAGTTTTGCTGGGTTTCTTGGTTTTAATCCTAGTTCCTTTAACTTCTGGAATATCATATTCCAAGTCCTTTGATCCCTTAGTGAAGAAGCTACTAGATCTTATGTTTTCCTGATTGTATTTCCACAATACTTGAATTGTTACTTTCTAGCTCCTTGCAAAATTTTCTCCTTGACCTGGGAACTCTGGAATTTGGCTACAATATTCCTAGGAGTTTCTCTTTTTAGATCTCTTTCAGAAGGTAATCGGTGGATTCTTTCAATATTTATTTTACCCTCTGATTCTAGAATATCAGGACAGTTTTCCTTGATAATTTCATGAAAGATGATGTCTAAACTCTTTTTTTGATTATGGCTTTCAGGTAGACCAATAATTTTTAAATTGTCTCTCCTGGATCTATTTTCCAGGTCAGTTGTTTTTTCCAATGAGATATTTCAAATTGTCTTCTTTTTTTCATTCTTTTGGTTATGTTTTGTAATTTCTTGGTTTCTCATAAAGTCATTATGCTCCATTCTAATTTTTAAAGAACTATTTTCTTCATTGAGCTTTTGAACGTCTTTTTCCATTTGGCTAATTCTGTTTTTAAAGCATTCTTCTCCTCATTGACTTTTTTGACCTCTTTTGCCAATTGAATCAGTCTATTTTAAAGGAGTTATTTTCTTCAGCATTTTTTGGGTGTCCTTTAGCAAGCTGTTGACTCGTTTTTCATGATTTTCTTGCATTGCTCTCATTTCTCTTCCCAATTTTTCCTCCACCTCTCTTACTTCAGTTTCAAAATCCTTTTTTTAGCTTTTCCATGGCCTGAGACCATTGCATATTTATTTTGGAGGTTTTGGATGTAGAAACCTTGACTTTCAGGTCTTTCTCTGATGGTATGCATTGTTCTTCCTCATCCAAAAGAATAGAAGAAAACACCTATTCACCAGGAAAGTAGCCTTCTATAGTCTTTATAGTCTTTTTTAAAATCCTTTTTGGGCATTTTCCCAGTCAGTTTCTTAACTTTTGAGTCCTTTGCCAAGAGGAGGGTATACTCTGGGGACCAGTAAGTTGTCATTTACTCCAGGGTGGCACAGTCAAAGGAGAGGAATTTACTCCTCTCCTGTCATGCACTCTGGTCTGGGAGCAACCATAAGTACTCTTCTGCCCAGCATCTGTGAATAGGATTCCCTGTCCACAGCCTCCACCAGCTTCACTAGACCAGCACTCCTTTTCACCCCAGGACCACCACTCAGGGCTGACACTCAGATCAGTTTCTCAATTCCCCCAGGGTCTTTAAGCCTTGGGTTCCAAAAACGGATGCTACTACTGCAATGGCTGCTGCTGACTGGGTCAAACTGTGTTCCCTTCTCACCCAGGTGAAAGAGCTTCCTCACTGATGTTTGAAGCTGTCTTTGGTGTTTGTGGATTGAGCAATCTGGGAACTGCTGCTGCCAGTGGTTCCCGAAGCCTGCTCTGCTCCTGTCCCTGCCTCAAGGAGCAGCCAGGGTTGGGTTGTGCTCCACTCACAGCTTGGTGCAATAGAAATTTCCTGTCAGCCTTCCAAGCTATCTTGGGCTGGAAATCTCTTTCACTCTGTTGTTTTGTGGCTGCTGCTGCTCTAGAATTTGTTTAGAGTCATTTTTTTTACAGGTATTTCATGGACTATTGGGGGAGCTTCCCCAGGTCCGTCCTTCTACTCTGCCATATTGGCTCCACACTGTTTGATGACCTTTTATCTCTTTGGTGGCTGAGTGTGACTCCCCTATTCATATATTTGTGTATAGGGAAGTTTTAGTGTTCAAAGACTGAGCTCCTGTCCTGGGAGTAAGGGACCTCTGTGTTCTAGTTTTCTCATAAATTACCTATGAAACTTTGGCAAGCTGGATCTCAGCTTCCTAATTTATGAGAAAAGGGGATTGGTCAGGTTAAATTATTTCTAATGTCTTCCAGTTATAAATTCTGTATTTTTTAAGTTGATTTTTGTGATGTCACTGATTCTGTTAAGACTTTACTTTCTCTCTTTTCTGGGCTTACTTGAAGTGACTTAGCCTCAAACATGATTGTGAAATGCATGAAATATATCTTCACTTATAACACAAATCGAGCATTTTCAGACTCTTTTTAAAGACCATTTCTCCTTTTAAACGCCCTTCTTTCCTCAAGTGCCTAATGTTTTCATTCATGTACTAAAAAAAGAAAAAGAAAACATTCTAAGCGTCTACTATTTCTATTATACTTACAGAGAACACAAAACTCATGAAAGCTATATTTTTCCAATATTAATTATAAATATAAGAATAATTTGGAATTGATAGGTGGTATTTTGCCAATAAATGCAATTACTTGGACATTCCTTTAGGACTGACATAGCATAGATAAGTAGGTTAGAGAAGGACAAAGAAGTGAGGCCAAGGCTAGATGTGGAAGCCTCCCTAACAAGTGAGAAATTAATAACTACACAGAGCAGGAAAATTTCTTCTGTCTGTGCTTTCTCTGGCCTTGGATTTCAAACAATGAGGTTCTTTTCTTCCCTTCTGTGTATTCTAGCAGGACTAGGAAGTTTTATCCTTCAATACCAACAATGTTTTATCTAATGGTCCAGTAGGGAAAGTAAACCTGAGATTTTAAAGGAAAAGAAAGAAGTTTTCTTAGAAGAGACGTAGATCAGACTAAATTTCATGGCAGCAGTGTAGGAAAGTAGCAATTTGTGGTTAATGTGAACATGAGGAAAGGAAAAAAAAATATGCAAAGACAATTCAACTACCTGCTTCCTTCCTCCCTTGGGGGAATCTTTGACCTTTGCAAAAGGATAGGGTCCAATGCAGTTTAGTGATCTGTTGTTGTTATAAGTTTATATTACAATGTTTTCCCCAATTAAACTGCTTAGTTTTACTACAATATGATATCTAAATGATTTGTCAAAATGAAGAATGTTTTCAGAAGTTGAGGGGCTAACTAGAGTTAGTTATAATCCAGGGTTGTAGGGGGATAAAAGCCAAGACCCAGTTAGTTACAATTTTGTTAAAGAAGTAAATTAAAAGATGAAACAAAGTTGCCAATAACGTGTCAGGGTATTTTGGTTGATATATTGTCCCTCTAATTATTGCTTTATGCTTCAACTCTTTCCTTTTGTCTGCCATGGAAACCTTGTTCTTGTTTCCCTCTGTGCTTGAGTTCTTTGCCCCATGTGTGGGCACAATCATGTCTCAATTTTCTCTACTTCCAAATTTATAAACTTA
This sequence comes from Notamacropus eugenii, assembly GCF_028372415.1. Taxonomy (NCBI): domain Eukaryota; kingdom Metazoa; phylum Chordata; class Mammalia; order Diprotodontia; family Macropodidae; genus Notamacropus; species Notamacropus eugenii. The sequence goes on from NC_092876.1 coordinate 395,792,944, forward strand.
TCTATGCTACAATAAAAATTGGTGATTTTGTGTTGGTGTGTTAACTCCTGTATTCATATCTTAACAGGTATTTTCTGAAGACAATACTTCAATACAAAGTGTCAGACAGGAAATCTGGACATTGTGTCAAGTTTGTGAGTGACTTAACATTTCCAGATGGCCCTTAAGTACACCTTGATTCTTACTAAGTTGTTTTTTTTTCTTTCTCTTTAGTAGGGGAAGGATAAAATACAGTTAAGTGATACTTAAGATTTTTCTTTCCCTTGGTTCCTGGGGCAGAGGGGAAATTGAGCCCACTGATCTGATAAAGATGCTACTGCTATAACATGACAGAAGGAGACAGTTTCCTTGAATTGTTGCAGAGGTGTATGGATTTCCTGTAAAAAATGTTCTCATTATCGTTCCCTGATAGCAAGGTCAATTTCTTTCCCTTCCTTACATAGGGAAGAGTAGATGCTCACTACAGTTATTTTCTCATGAAGCTTTGGGAAAAGAAAGAAATAAATCATAAAGCTAAGCAGGAATCTCAAAATAAAATTAGTTTCTGTTCTCTGCTAGAGGCTCTGGCTATATCTACATATATGAACAGGTGAACTAGATATTAAGACAGTTGTTGAAAATCATCTCAGGTAGTCCACTGGATAAATACAGAATTCCTAAGCCCTCTTGATCACATGTTGCTCCTCATTAATTTCTAAAATAGTAAATAACTAAAGAAACTAACTATTCATGATAATAGCACTTGATAATGATAACTACACATGATAATAGCACATTTTGAGGTTTTCAAAGAGCTTCATATATGTTAATTCATATGGTACCCAGTTAACTCATGCCATGATAATCAGTGTGCTTTGCCGTGAATGGAGTATTTGCTACTATATAGTTCTTTCTCAAGTACCATTCTCTAACTGCTGTTCAAGTTCACTGTAAGGCTTTTTAGGTCATTTAAAGTGGTGAGTTTAGATAATTAATTACCTAGATAAACTAAGTGCCCAAATCAGAATATACCTAATGTTAAGGGGAGAAAGGAAGATGGTACTCAACATCCTTTAACTCTTATTAATCATGTTTTGGCCAGAATTATCTTTAATTGTATGTTTATATCAATTGAATAAAAAGGATGTCACAGGCCATCCAATCTGTTAGTCATTTTCTATATAAGGAAACTGAGACCCTGATTTCATTCCATCATTCATATAATAAAGCAAAGGAAATGATTTAGAGCTGGAGATTTAGAGCTAGATGTTAATTTGTTAAAATATAACTGAGGTTAAATGGTAGTTACTGGAAGTTAAAAAGTAGAAAGAACACACCTAGAATAACTAGAGGTTGAGTTGATGGCATTAGAGAAGTATATCCCAAACCATCGAGAGTACCTCTAGGTTCCTGAAGGGGAGATTTAGTCAGCTTCATTCCAGGAGAATGGAATGAAGCCTCTAGTTACATATCAACTTTCCTTTCCACATAGCTGGAGAGAGACATGTATAAGGTAATACTAATGTCCTATAGACAGTTTCTTATTAAAGAAACATCAGATTCTTCAAAACATCTATAATTTCATTGCTGAGGGCACTCCCTCTATTTATGCACATCTCAACATTTTTGTATCCTACTAGAAGTTTACATGAGTAACTAAAAAAAAAATCACCACCCAGAAGCCAATCTTCTAGTCATGTACCTAGTTCATGAGGCAGACGTATGTCACAAGTTTCATGTTCAAAGTCCTTCCTGTCTTTCCCATTTGATAATCTGCCAGAGTTCGCACTCCACTGGCATAGTTCTGGTATATTATTAGAGGAGGATTCAGAATTTTTCGATGTCTTATTTTCCATGATCAGTTGGTATTTACTAGCATCTCAAATTTTAATTATAATAGTATTTGAGTTGTTTCCTATAATTTTACTGTTCTTCTTTGGGGATAAGTCTTGGCCAGGTAATAACAAAATAAAATTTATTATTGTAAGAATTAATTGATATTAAGAAACTGTTGGGGGTGTAAGCTCAGTTCCATGTGGACAGTCTCGGGCAGGTAAAAGTGAGGACTTCTAACCTCAGAGTTCTCATGAGGCCCCCCAGGGAACAGCTGGGAATTGAGGCGTGAGATACGGGCTATCTCGTGCATCTCCGCCTCTTCTCCGTGGGATATGTGCTGGGGAGAGCATCCCACCCTTGAGATTGGCCCAGGGTCTAAGCTCACCTGTTGTTTACTAGCTAAAGGCTGAGAGCACGCCCGGTATTCACGTGCAAACTATGCGGCGGGAGAACTTAAGTAGGGTCAGGAAAGCCTGAAGGCGCTCTTCGTGCTGAGGGGCCCTTAAAGGACAGAAGGCCCCTCTCCCCTCTTCCCTCTCCCCTCTCCCACTTCCACTTCCATTCTCTTGCTGTAAGATCTTTGCCTCCTTGGGAGGAGGACTCCTCTCTCCTGAGGAAGAATTTCCCCTGCACATGTAACCAAGACCCTGAATAAAGCCTAACCCTTGTTCGACTCTGGAAAGTCTCTTCTCTCACACGTTTATCCGGTTTGGCCAGCCGAAGACCTGCGACAGGTAAGGAAAGACTCGGGTAGCCCTTAGTCCTCTAGGCCTGACAAGAAACTGTCCTTTAGTTAAAATATTATTTTAAAGTAAAATCAATGAATTGAAACATTAAAAAACAAAAAGCCATTGAAAATTATTTTTAAAATTCTATGTTTTAGTAAATCTAGATTACGTGTGTGGCCCCAAAATATAGTTCCCTGTGATTCCCCCATAGTTCCCCCATGCTCTAATCTCAAATAATTCCTTTCAAGAGGCAGGTGACATATCTTGAAATTAATTAAACTGCTCTTTATTCTTATATTTGGGAATGATTTATCTCTGTGATGGCCTCTTATAGTACCTTGCAGAGACTTTATAAATCACTTAGCATATCTCATTTTATATTAGAGTTATATATGTCTGTTTCACATACTTATAAGTAGGAATTGGCACATGTATGGAGGCAGATACAGTGACTGATGCAATAGCATCAGAGAACAGCAATGAATTATAATGGAGACAATTTGAAGAGACTTTGGAATCTCATGTGTAAGCATTCTGCAATTGGTTGAGTCTAATGGTGAAGAGACTCTTTGATCCAGAACTAAAAGTGCCTTCAAAAAGGCATTAGTCAGCCTTGGGCTGTTGCTGGGTCAGAATTCCCCTGCTCTTGGTCTGACTCTTCAATTGAAGGTATCAGGTGAGAAATGATACTTTAAGGGGAATCTCTCCCTCCAAAGTCAATGTGTAGCCCAACAAATAGGGGCTTCATTTGTTTCCTGCCTTGGAGTTTGTTCTTTTTATTTTAGATGAAGGAAGGTGAGGGCAATGATCATGTGAATTTCAAAAAGTCAGGAGAGTGATCTTCCCAAGACTGGGAGTCCCTCAGAGTTGAAGAGTCTCTCCACATGTAGCAATCATTGGCTCCATTCTCCTGGAATGAAGCTGACTAAATTTCCCCTTCAGGAGTCTAGGGGTACTCTTGATGGTTTGGGATATCCTTCTCTAATGCCGTCAGCTCAACCCCTAGTTATTCTAGGTGTGTTCTTTCCACTTTTTAACTTTTAGTAACTACCATTTAACCTCAGTTATATTTTAACAAATTAACATCAATTAGTTTCTTTTTCTTTTTTGGAGACTGGGTCATTCTATCTTTACCAGGTTAAAAAAACAGTAACCATTCATGCCTATACTTATTAGCACAGAAACTTTAGTCTGCTGTGTTTCCAGTGTGGGTTGGTCCATCCCTCCTTAGGCAATCTGGTGCCCATCACCATGTTGAAACCAGACTTACTAAAATAACCCGGTTGACTTTAGGCCTTCTGCAGCTCAAATTGCCTGAACTAAAATGATTCACCAATCTTTGCTTTCTATAGTAGCAAGAATTTCACACATATATGACCACACCTGGTGTCAATTAGATGTTACAAAGTGATATTTACTTCAAAGATATAACATGAAAAGAAATACAAAAATTCCACCAAAGTCTTTGGAGGCTAATTTTTCCCTAAACTGCCTCAGTCTCGGAGGAAAGTGGGCTTAGACTTAGAACAGTTTTTATATTTCATTGGTTTCACTAAGTACATATCCAAATAGACCTTCACTGTCAGATATGTCATCTTGAATACCATTGGGCTGGGTCCCAATCATCTCTCCTTGCTCCTCAGGGGTGGCTGCCAAACCTGGCATGGTTTGGACTTCTAGATGATGGGATTCTTGAAATCCCAGGTTCAACTAGTTCACTCTCCTGACATTTAGAAATTCACAAGGTCATTGCCCCCAACTTCCTCTAACTAATATGAAAGAAAATGAACTTGAAGATAATCAAAGAAACAAGACCCATAATCATGGGACTACATACTGATCTTGGAGGAAAGGACCAAAGGTTTTTCTTCGTTATAGCTTAATGTCTCTCCAGATGCCTGTGCAAGAGCAAAGAGATGGACTGAGGATAATGTTTTTTAAATTCATTTCCAATTCCATCAATGCAATCAATCAAATAGACCACTGTCCACAATATAATCAGCAGACTAGAGCTAATTATAGAATGTCAATGATGTTCCAAAGTCTCTCTAAGGAAATTCCATTATCCATCATCATGACTGTCTCAGAATTAGGCTTCTCCAGACTTCCTTCCACACGGGGAATTATGTAAGCAGTCCTCCACCTGTTTGCCAGCCCCCCAATTTTATTAGACTATAAGTTCCTTGGGATCAGGGACTCCATTTTGTATATCTTTATATTTCCTACAGTAGCTATAATAGCATTTCATACACTATATACACTTCATAAATGTTTTTTGAATGACTGACTGAATAAATAGTAGAAGGACATAAGGGCATATGAGGACATAAAGACAAATGAAGACATAACAGAAAGACTAATAGGTTGAATAATTATAATACAAATGGAGTTTGTCTTATTCTTTGAGTAGGAATAATATCACAAAATTTGTAATACTTTCTTTCCTATTAGCTTCAAAAATCATCTGCAAGTGAATGGTGAATAACCATATCACAATTAGACAGAAAAAGAGATTTATGAAGAGAAAAATCAAGCATGATAAACTTAATAGCTTTTTTTGATAGAATTACAAGATTATAGATAAAAGGAATATATTTGATGCCATTTTATTTGGATTTCATTAATGCATTTGATACAGAGTTTTATAAGATCTAAGCTATAAAACGAATTTAAATTGACTGCAATATGAATGCTGACATGTGAACTAAGAACTATACCAAAGGACCCCAAAACAATAGCAACAGATTGTACTTGAAAGATAAGAGGTAGTTCTGGTCAGGGGTAGGTTGGTATAAGATGAATGTTGTGTCTGATTTTCAATACAAACAAATTAATGACTTGGAGGAGAGACATTTTAAAAGATGACCTCCAATTGGAGGTTTTTTACAAATTTCTTTGAACTCACAAAATGCATGGCACTGCAGGTGTAGAAACTCAAAGTTGGCATAGATAAAGTCTGGCATGTGGCCTGAACTCTTCCAGAGAGCAACCACTGGCTCGTCCGCAATGATAAGGCATTGTTCCTCTTTCTGGTATTCATTAGGTTCTTTGTGTGTCAGACATTGGCTGCCTGTGTTGGTCCTGATCACATGTATCCCTTTCATCCTTATGCTTAATAAGAGCCAACTTCCACTAGCTTTGATTAAGACACTTCCTTTTGGACTTTTATGTGCTTGTTAGTTAATTTAGTTCAATTTAGAATCAAGAAGACCTCATACTCCCACAACATAGATGGGTAAATCACTTAATTTTTTCGAGTCTAGTACTTGTTTTCTAAGTTGGTGTGAGAAGGAAAAGAAAGAATATTTGTAAAGTCCTTTGTAAACCTTTAAAGTTCTCTCTAAAATGCTAATGACCGTTCAAATGATTTTGTCTTTGCTTCACAATTTTCTTTACTACTTTAAACCTTAATTCATAGATTGAAAACTTTTTCACCCTTTTCTGGATTGCAGTTAGGAAGTTAATGTGACAGATAGAATTATTATCTCAAATCCACTTATCTATCCATAATTCCTCCTCTGACTTCTGAGCTTATATCTCCCCCTGCCTGCTAAACATCTTGACCTGGATGTCCCATAGACATTTTAAACTCAACATGTCCAAAACTCGATTAGTTATTTTCTGTCAAAACTTTCCCCTCTTCCTACCTTCCATATTTCTGTCAGGGGGTATCCCCATTCGCTCAGCCATCCAAGATCACATGTGTCATCCTTGATTCCTCATTCTCATCTCTCATGTCTGATCTGATTTTATCTATGTAACATCTTTTTCTCCTCTCATGTTGTGACCACTCTGGTGTAGGTCCTCATCCCGTCACACCTGGACTATTGTAACAGCCTTCTGTTTGGTCTCCTTGACTCAAGTCTGTACTCCTTCCAATCCACCCTCCAAACAGCTACCAAAGTGATCTTCCTAAAGTGCAGATCTGACCGTGTCACCCCCAATTAGTAGCTTCCTATCATCTTCAGTATCAAATATAAAATCTCTTTGCTATTGAAAGATCTTCCAAACCTTTGCCCCCACCCTACCCCACCTCGATTTTCTCATCTTCTCACACCTTAACACCTCCCTAATCCCTGCCATGCACCCTGCAATCCAGTGACACTAGTCTTATTATTTCATGCATGTACTCTCTCCATACTTGTACATTTTCACTGGCTCTCTCCTTTGCCTGGAATTCTTTCCATCCTCATTTCTGTATGGCTCTGTATCCTCATTTCTGGCTTTTTGACTTATTTCAAGTCCCTGCTAAAATCTTACCTTCTGGAAGAAATCTTCCTCCATCTGCCTTCCCACTGTTGATTAGCTCCAATTTATCTTGCACATAGCTTGTGTCATCCTTAGTAACAAAAGATCAAAGATTGTGCAGCCACTGTTAACTCTCAAAATAACAAAGAGCTCACATAGACAGGGGAAGGCAATTATTTGGGGAATCTCCTCTAAGAGGAGACCCAAAGCAGTGGGGCTATACCTTGATTTGTATATTTGTGGCTAGACAAAGAGTCAAACAGTGTAGTATAGCAATAAGGGCGGAGCATAACGGCAATGGTGAGGCAAAGCTGTCCAGGGACAAAAAGTCCATTCACAAAGCACCAAAGGACCTGTTGTTGTTTACCCCGGCTCAGGGATCATCAGTTCTGTGATTTAGTGCAGAAGAGTTCATCCAGAAGGTGAGAGTAAAGGACTGTTGCTATGCCAAGCTCAGGGTATAGCTTGCTTGTTGGACCTTGGCTCTGGAAAACAGGGTGTCTCCTAATGGTAAAAGACAGAGACGCACACAGAGACAGATAGAGACAGACAGAAAGGGTGAATAAAGAGAGAGAAAAGAAAGAAGAGAGAGAGAGGAGAAAAAAGAGAGGAGGGTCTTGACAAGGGGATCCTGACACTTGTTTGCATATTTTTTTGTATGTTGTCTACACCATTAGACCATGAGTTTCATGAAAGCAGGGATTATCCTTTGCCCTTTATATTGCCAGTGTTTATCATAGATCCTGGCACAAAATAGTTCCTTAATAGGTGTTTATTGACTTATTGATGGCCCTCCATACTTTCCATAAACCTAAGATGATTGCCTAATGCCTTCAGGCATGCATTTATCATTACAGATGGGTTTTCCATTTTTAATACATATAGGATATCAGATTCAGACAGTCTCTCTGAGGCACTTTCAAGGGTATTTCCTCTTTTCTGTGTCTAACTTGTAAAACGCAGAGCTATGGAGTGTTAAAATTGATTACCTGAAATAAAAAGAAAACTGAGGACAGTTACTAAGCCATCTATGGTTTCATTTGCAAAGCTATCACTTGCATATTAAAGCAGATCACTGGACTCCTCACAGGTTAGAGAGATAAGGAGTGATTTACAGAGAAGGTTTTTATAACAAAAAAAGAGGAATTGGAAAAATGACAGAAAGTTGTTTTGAGCACAGTTCAATTGGATCAGGCAGGTCAACTGACTAGTTAGCTTCTCCCAGACTTTCTTAATGCTATGTCAGATGCTCTTTCTTCCAAGTGGTATCTTTTGTAACCTGAAAGTCTACAAATAGAAACTTGTGGTCAGTGGTCAGAAGTCTCCTTCCCAACTCCCTTCTTCCTTAGGACAGTCCATTACTCAACTTAGACTATAGCCCAAAGGGGAAAAAAAGGAGCTTACTCACCAAGACTGGAAAGAGGAACTTGACTTCTAGCTAACCTTTCTCCAGCTGTCAGAAAGGGGGACTTATCCTTTGGGCAACTGCCTTTTTCTGCCAGAAATGGAAACCTGGCTTTTAAAGAGATCATTCTATGATTATTTTATTATGTCTTTCCCTGAGTTATCTGCTACTAAGTGATAAAGTCTTCTCAATGGATCTATTCACTAAAACTAAAAAGGAACCTAGATTTAAGAGACCATCTATGTCAATCTGATTTATTTTAGGGCTAGCTCTTCCTAAAGAAGGGAGTTTAATCCGGTAATCCAACTAAAAATAAATCAAAGTAATCAAAATAGCTGATTTATTTTTTAATAGTAGTGTACGCTAGCCATCTTTTACATTTGTCCTTGATTGGGTAAATAGGATTACCTGAGAATAGTAGATAAACAAGGAGAGAAAGACAAAGCATATAGTAAACACTTACTATGTGCTCTTACTCTTAAACACTTACTAGTATTTCAACACTACAGTACTCCTGTAAGTGCTGGAGAATAATGGCAAGTGTCCTATAAGAAATCCATCAGGTAAGTATGCATAATATCCACTTGTGCCTACACTGAGACCTATGCCAATACTTGTAGTAACAAGTATCTTTAGGACTTGGGGAATCAACAATCAACTATCAAGCTTTTGCTTAGTGCCTTCTAAATGCTAAACACTGTACCATGTGCTAGGGATACAAATCCAACAAATAAAATACTCTTCCACTGCATTAGTTTTGCAAATAAAACAGTTTTGTTTTGTTTCCCTAGAAAGCTTAGTTTCTTCAAGAACTCAATTTCTGAGGAAATTTTTGTTTAGCTTGTTTTCCTTCCTTCCTTTCTTTTTTCTTTCTTTCTTCCTTCCCTCCTTCCCTTCCTTCTTTCCTTCCTTCCTTTTCCACTTTTCTCTTTCTTCCTTCCTTCCTTCCTTCCATTCTTCCTTCCTTCCTTCCTTCTTTCCTTCCTTCCTTCCTTCCTTCCTTCCTTCCTTCCTTCCTTCCTTCCTTCCTTCCATTCTTCCTTCCTTCCTTCCTTCCTTTCTTCCTTTCTTCCTTTCTTTCTTTCTTTCTTTCTTTCTTTCTTTCTTTCTTTCTTTCTTTCTTTCTTTCTTTCTTTCTTTCTTTCTTTCTTTCTTCCTTTCTTTTTTCCTTCTTCCTTCCTTCCTTTCTTTCCTTCTTTCTTTCTTTCTATCTTTCCTCCCTTTTCATGAATGTCTCCCTCAGCTGTTCAGTCTCTTACTAGAAAATTTGGAAAATTCTAACACCTCAGGAAACTCACATTAGCATCATTGTCCTTCCTCCTTAATATTTTATCCAATATTCCACATGTGTCCATAGACATTCAAGAAACATGCAACTAAGAAATTTGTCATAGTTCAGTGGTATTCCCCAAACCAACAGTACTTTGAATTCTTATACCTTCTTAAACCATAGTTTACAGCACAACAGTATAATGCTTGCTAGATCCATAGCCTGCTATTATCTCTATGAGGTACCCCATAAGGACTATCCTATAAGTAAAAATCAGAAAGTATATGCTTCTATGGCTGATATCAGAAAACTCCCCCAAAACAAAATCCTTGTGTCAGATTCTCATAATGCGAGGCCCTATTGGGGGAGATTTTTTCTTGACTGATATTCCCAACTGAAGTAACTTGGCAAAAGCATGCATTTACCCAATACACCGAGAATGATGCCCCTTTTGCAAGTATATGGTTCATAGGATTACAGAAGGATATTATAAAGAAAAGAGGAAAGCACAACACTGACTCAGGAATGATTAAACATTAATCCTAAAGATTTATTCAGGTCTCCTGAATACCTTGTAGTCTTGGCAAAATCTTCGCAAAATCCCCTCAGCCTTCTCTTTGTCATCGTTAGGCTTTTCTCTTATTACATGCCTTTGGACTAAGAGTATGAGTAATAATACTGTGACATGGATGAAGGTCAAAGAATGTAGGTAACAAGGAAGTTCACAAACACATCCTCTTTTGTATTTCCTTGAGTGTCCCCACCAACCTGACCGCTATTCACAAAAGTGACAGGTAAGAACAGCTTAAGAGCCTTGAAGAGAGGACCAGGAAATGAAGGAAAATGTAAGTAGCCATTTAGTGCATGAGATGTTTGCAAGTTGAATATTAATATCTGGAATTGTACTGAATATTCATTCATGAAAGTGCCACCTTTTTTCTCTTCAAAAAGAAATACTAATTATCCTGCTTCATTTAACTCTAACTTAGGTGTTTTGAGTTTTGTCTCAATTTATTTGTAATAAGTAAGGATGGATCAAATAGATGTGATTTTCAATTCTGGGGGAATATTTGGTGAAATATTCACAGCGCTCTCTCTTTTCAATGAAAATGAATGTGCTCCTTCTTGAGGGCTATACTTAGGCATCTGTCTTTTCAGGGACAGCACTCAACTGAGTCTTGTACCAGTATTGACTTGGCAACAAGGATTTAGTGGTTGTCTGTCAAGCCAGCTCTGATGGAGGGATGGAAGGAGTGTGTGTGTGTGTGTGTGTGTGTGTGTGTGTGTGTGTGTGTGTGTGTGTGTGTGTGATGGAGTATAAAGCAATATAGAGTGGCACGGGGCCAATGGAAATGAAATAATGTATTGCTGAATAGTTGAAGTCCATTGATCTGTATTCATTTAGATTTAGATTTTTTTCTTTTCACACTGAAAATAGAATAAGGTAGCTATTTTGAGGTCCTCAATATTTCTTATAGGTAAGTGAAAATTTTCCTTCACAATCCTAAAACATCATGCATCGTCAAGTCTGAATTTTCAGCAAGGTAAGTCACATGAGACACTTGTCCAATCCATTATCCATTATTTGTGTTACTGAGATATTTGGAAACTGCAAGATTTTGAGACTTTTAAAATAATTGTTGAAAGTATGCACTCTTTTTGGAAAAGATTTCCATGTCTAACTTGTACTTTTGATGTATAAATCAGCGTAATTATAAACATTTAAAGGATTTCTGTGGAATAGTAGCACAAAAAGCTTTCAAGAAGTGACTCTAATTGCCAAGGACACATTTTATGCCAAATTATTCTCCACTAAAGTCCTTCTGTGATTCCTTATCAGGAAAATCCTGGTTTCTTAAAGGCCATGATACAGAAACCTAAGTTCTGCTAAGTTGGTAAAAACATCTAATATGTTTCCAATGACAGACTATACCTGTGGTGCAAGGAGTCAGTCAGTCAATAAGCATTTATTAAGCACCTTCTGTGTTCCAGGAAAGACAGAACCTCATCACCAGCAGATGAATGATGAATGTGAATTTTTTTTTTAATTCACAGAAACTCACAAAATGAGAAAAATGCAAATAATTCATAGCAACTATACAATAAATGAATATAACTCTACAATGAATGAATGATTATTTGTTAAGGAGGTACTTTGTGCAAGTAACATTAATTCCCTTACAATTTGGCAATGATGATATTAGAGTGATAGAAAATGAGATAAAACTTACTCTCATCATATTTGGTTTAAAGAGGGAATAACATGCACAGTCAATTTGGTATGACATTTTATGTTACACTGCAGGAAAGCAGGGAAGAAAGGGATAAGTGGGGGATGGGAGGTGATAGAAGAGAGGGCAAATGAGAGGAGAGAGTAATTATAAGTAAACTCTTTTGGGGAGGGACAAGGTCAAAAAAGACAATAAAATAAATGGGGGGCAGGATAGAATGGAGGGAAATATAGTTAGTCTTTTACAACATGACTATTATGGAAGTCTTTTGCAAAACTGCACATATATGGTCTATATTGAATTACTTGCCTTCTCAGTGGGGATGGGTGGGGAGGGAGGAAGGGAGAGAAATTGGAACTCAAAGTTTTAGGAACGAATGTTGAGAAGTGTTTTTGCATGCAACTGGGAAATAAGAAATACAGGTAATGGGGTATAGAAATCTATCTTGCCCTTCAAGAAAAGAGAGATGATGTGGATAAGAGAAGGGAGGGGTGTGATAGAAGGGAGGGAAGATTGGGGCAAGGGGTAATCAGAATAATCAGTGTTTTGAGATGAGGCAAGGGAAGAAATGGGGAGAAAATTTGGAACTCAAAGTCTTGTGGAAATGAATGCTGAAAATAAATTTAAAAAAAGAAAATGAGATAAAAGGTTGTAAGAATTACAACTTTTAGACTATTTAAAAATGGTCATTGTATAATTGATACTCTAAAATATAGGAGTACCTAGGCGGCACAGTGGATAGCATGCTCCACTTGGAGTCAGAGAGACTCATCTTCCTGAGTTCCAATCTAGCCTCAGACACTTACCAGTTGTGTGATCCTGAGAAAGTCACTTATCCCTGTTTGCCTCAGTTTCCCTATTTGTAAAATAAGCTAGAGAAGGAAATGGCAAAACAATCTAGTATCTCTGCCAAGAAAATCCCAAATGAAGTCATGAGATATGCCTAAAAAATGACATGAAACAACTCTAAAACATGAAAGGTAAAATAGAAAGGAACAAAGAGAACTAGCTTCTCAGAACTGCAAAGAACTCCATTCAAGCCTTATCTTTCATGCATGTTGGCTAAATGAACCTTAGCAAGTTACCTAACCTCTCCATGTTCTAGGCAGCCTTCTAGAAATATAAGTTGCAAAGGAAGTGTCTATCTGCATTGTCAGAAGAAGTCTCTGTAACCAGGAGTTCCCTACACCACTTTGGGCTCATTATATCAATGAAAACTTTATCTGCTTTACTATCCCTATTCTAAAAGCTAGATTTTTAATTTAATGACAAAAGAGTTGAAATATATAAGAAGTCTTTATGGATAAAGAATATTCTTTAGCATATAGTTGGATAGGATGTCCTTGTAGTTAATTCAGTAACAATTGGTTGTTGTACAATATGTTGTATGTACATCTTAGCCACTGAAGTTAAACCGTGATTTAAATCCAATATTGAACCAAAGGTGATGGATAGATTTGATTGCATTTAAGAAATTATGCAGTCATACCCCAGCGATCCCAAGTGGCTCTCTGACACAAAGCCCTATACCAAGTAATTATTATTAATGCCAATTATTATTATCAGCTATTAAAGCCAATAATCTCCTCATGATGCTATGACTACCAATCATTTGACACCATGATCTTCCAAGAATTTGAATTATTATTGATCCAAAAAACAATAGAGAGAAGCATAGTAAATGTGAAGTCAGCAAATTACATCAGTAGGCATTTGCTAAGCACTTATTTTGTGAAGAAAATAAAACAGTCCCTGCTATCAAGGAGCTAACTCACATTTTAATGGGAGAGACAACATGAAAGCAAATATGTTCAAATAAGATACATGTAGGATAAATTGGAGATAGTCACAGAGAGAAGACACTAACATTAAGGGGAAATATATAAGAAATGCTTCCTATAGAAAGTGACATTTTAGCCAGGATTTGAAAGAAGCCAAGGAAGATAGGAGGCAGAAATGAGGAATGGTGAGGGAAGAAAAAACAGCAAGAGTTTATAGAGTGCCTACTATGTGCCAGGCACTGTGCTGAGTGCTTTGTAAATATTTAATTTCATCCTCAGCTAGCCTTCAAGTTAGGTACCAATTTTACAATTGAGGAAACTGAGTCAAACAGGATCACACCGCTAGTAAGAGTTTGAGGCCAGATTTGAACATAAGTCTTCCTTGCTCCAGGTCCAATTCTGTTTCCACTGTGCCACCTAACTACATAGGGAGAAAATGTACATCTGGTGTTAGTAACAAAGGGGCCAGCATCGCTAGATCAGAGTACGTGGAAGGGAGAGTAAATTGCTGTAAAGGGCTCTAATTATGTAATAAAGGATTTTACATTGATTCTTCAAGTTCATAGAGAGCTGCTGGAGCTTACTGAATGTGTATGAGGTGTGGGATAGGGGGAGAGAGGAACATGGTGAGTGTGTGACATGGTCAGATCTGTGCTTTAAGAATATGAATTTGGCAGCTGAAAGAAGGATGGATTAAAGTGGAAGAGATTTAAGGCAGGGAGAACAACCAGGAGACTATCACAATAGTTCAGGCTTAAGGTGATGAGGGATTGCACCAGGTTAGTAACAGTGTCAGAGGAGAGAATGAGGCACATGTCAGAGATGTTGTGAAGGTAGAATCAGCAGGACTTGACAACAGATTGAATGTAGGTGAATGCTAAGTGGGGAGTTAAGGATGACACCTAGGTGGTGAATAGGAGTAGTAGGAAATAATAGGAAAGTTAAGAAGAGGGGAGGGTTTGAGGGAGAAAGATAATGGGTTCAATTTAGGATATGTTGAGTTTAAGATGGCTAGGAGGCATCTAGTTTGAAATGTTCGATAGGTCGTTGAAGATGTAAGAAGGGAGATCAGGAAAGAAATAAACAGATCTGAAAAATTTTCAGCATTGAGTTAGTGGATCATTGAATATACAGGAGCTAATCACATCAGCAAGTGAGGCAGTTTAGATGGAGATACAGAGATAGCCAGGACAGAGACCTTAGTGTGAAGAGGCTTCAGGGGTTGTTGCATGTGAAGTTAATATCTGCTATGAGGTGAGAGAATAATTCTTGAACACTTGCCCACATTGACAAAAGAAGGCCCTATTGGTACAGGAATCGATGCTATGATAGTGTCAGGCATAGGTGGGTCTATTGTATGTCGTATCCCTGGAGAGGTAGCCATAGCAAAATGAATAGGATGCTCTTGGTATTATGCTACCCAAGAAATCACAACTCCTAACAAATGGAATTACTTCTCAAACCTTTGGACGATTCCAGAGTAGTAGGTGAGGGGAGAGTAGATTTCAGAGTAATAACAAGACTCTTGAATCTGGGGCTTTAAAACATTTCCCACCGATAATCAGTGGAGACTGAGAACAATAGTCATGCACCCTGATTTTTAATTAAATGATGGTGTCATCACAGAAGGGAAAGTTCATAGGAGACTACTTGAATAGTGGCAGAAAGAATGGGAATGAAGTCAAAAGACAGAACAAGACTTTTAGAGAAAGACAATAGGCTTGATTTGGGTCCAGGTGAATTTGGCGTGCCAGCAGAACACATAGGATGTCATACAGATAGTTTGTGGATGTGTATCTGGAACCTCAAACACAAGTCAGAGCTGGAGATAAAGATTTCAGAGATCTTTGAGAAAAGGAAATCATTGAAATCAAAGAACCTTTGAGTATACCACTACTAGGTCTATTTCCAGAGATGATCAGGGCAAAAGGAAAACAATGTATATGTCCTAAAATGTTTACAGCAGCTCTCTTTTTGGTGGCAAAGAACGGAATTTGCAGGAATACCCATCAATTGCAGGAATGGTTGAACAAGTTGTGGTATATGACTGTGATGAACATGGACGTATTTGCATGAACTAATAAAGAACCAAATGAGCACAATCAAGAGAAAATTATATATAGAAGCAGCAATATTATTTTAAGAATGACTTTGAGCAAGTAAGTTATTTTGACTATTATAAGTACTCAAATTAACTGTAAAGGACTTATGAAGAAAGACACTTTCTGTATCCAGAGAAAGAACTGATAAATAGAAGTGTGTGCAGAATAATTCTACATATATATTTATGTACACATATATACATAAATATATGTATATATACCTATTTACGTCTAATGGTGGCCATCTCTGGGGTGGAATGGGGAGAAGGAAGACAAAAAGAAATTTATACGATCATTTTGTTGTATATTCAAAAAAGCATAATAATGTACAATTATCTTCTTTATTATACTACCATAGAAATGCCTATTTTATTCCATTAATTAAAATAAAATAAAATTTTTAAAAAAAGAACTTTTGAGTTTGCTAAGGAAAAAGAAAGCCAAGAACAAAACTTTGGGTATCATTTGTTTTAAGCCATGAGGAAGAAAATTAGCGAGCCAGTGAAGGAAACTGAAAAGAAGGAGTTAAATAGATAATAGGAGACCTAGAAAAAATGTGTTGTCATAGGAGACAGGGGAGGAGAGAGTATCCATAAGGAGATGGCAATCTTCAATATCAAATATCGCAAAGGTCAAGGAAAATGAGAATGTTAAAAGGAAGGTGTAATTAATTGGCAAAAGCAATATATCTAGGCAGCCGTATGAATTTAGAACATGAAATGCAGAAAACTGTTGAACTATGCGGGCATTAGTTTAAGTTTAATTGAATTTTGGAGATGGGAGGTGCCTTTGAGATCACATATCTTTATAACAAGTATGTGTTTCCTATTGACCCTTACCTTTGCCTTTTTAAATTCCTAACTCATTTGATGGCTCAGTTCAGATGCCACCCTGCTATAAGATGACTTTCTTAAAGCCCTGGAAGGTACGTGTATATTTACTTTATATTTACCTTGTAAACATCTTGTATTTATTCCTCTGTATATGTTGTAGTGTCCCCTTCCACCTGCTTCTTAGCTCTTTTAGATGTTGTCTTACCCCACGAAAATAAGACTTCTTCATTTCTATCTATAGAACACAGTGACTCATATATAGTAGATGCTTAATAAGTACTTATTGACTTAAATGCCATTGAACTTCCTCGTTTTGCAGATAAGGATAATGGGCTCAGAATCATTAGTTGGCCATATCACCACTGCTAGAAAAGATAAGCTGAATTAGTTGCCCAGCTGACAGTGTCACAAAAGGACAGCATGTTGCCATTGGGTAGCTAAGCAACAGCTGGGACATGCAGAGATGGGGAGCCTTGGTATTGAGTCTGGTAGAATTCATTTAGGCTACATTAAAATGGTTCCTGAAATACCAATTGACTGACAAACCAATTCAGTGGATTGTTTATTTAATATTATCTACACACAATGACAACTTTTTTCCGTTCATTTTTCAGCTACTTCAAAAACATTTAATCACCTTGTGCACTAAGTGGTCAGATGTAATACAGTAACACAAGCCCCCTTGACTAAACTATCTACCATGTTGACTTCCTGCAGCATTTTAATCAGGCCATACTGATCAACAATAACAATGTTATGAAATATTGTTTTATCCCCTCAATACATTACTGAAGAGGTGCTTTTATTATCCCAGTTTTACAGATGTGGAAACTGAGGTTGAGTGACTTGTAGTCTAGGGCCATATAACTAGTAAGTATCTGAGATTGGATTTATCTTAGGACTTCCTGATTCCAGGTCTGGCAGTCTTTTCACTTTGCCACCTAAAATCTACATGAATTGAGACCTAAAAATGGTTAAGGAAGAGACAATAATAAAAAATGAAATTTCCTGCTAAACAAAAGGAATATTCTCATCATCTAGTTGTTATAGCTACTCTGTCCTCATGTGACTTAAGATCTTCAGAAGGTATTAAATTCTATTTTGCTCCTGACTCAGATTTTTCATCCCTCAGTATCAGTTGCCATTCACCTTGATGGGATCTCCATTACTACTGCCTCTTCCTACAATTGGTGAGTTCCTGTCTGGAGTCTCCATTGGAATAATTTCCTAGGACATTTAGGTCACTTCTGCCCAGTTTCCTTCTTCATCTCTTTAATAACACTTTTGTGTGTTATTAAAATGTAAGCTCTTTGAGGGTAGGGATTGTCTTTCTTTTTGCTTGCTTTTGTATTCCTAGTGCTTTTTTAGTGCAATGCCTGGTACATGATAACCATTTAATAAATGATTCGTCCATCCACCTATCTGTCTGTCTATCTATCTATCTGTCTGTCTATCTATCTATCTATCTATCTATCTATCTATCTATCTATCTATCTATCTATCTATCTATCTATCTACCTACCTACCTACCTACCTACCTATCTATCTATCTATCTATCTATCTATCTATCTATCTATCTATCTATCTATCTATCTATCTACCTACCTACCTACCTACCTACCTATCTATCTATCTATCCAACCTCAGTGTGCCTTTTACATGATCCTCGGGACAGTTAGGTGGTGTAGTAGATAAAGTGTCAGTCTTAAGTCAGTAAGAACTGAGTTCAAGTACAACCTCAGACACTTACTATCTGTGTGACCCTGGGCAAGTCACTTAACCCTGGTTGCCTTAGTTTCCTCATTTGTAAATGAACTGGAGAAGGCAAAGGCAAACCACTCCAGTTTCTCTGCCAAGAAAACCTCACATAGGGTCACAAAGAGTGAGACACAAATGAAGTAACTGAACAACAACAACAAATACATGATTCTTCTGGGAAGGGAGGAAACCCTGGCCACCCTCTACCACTTTTTCCCCCTAGCCTTCCTCCTCCAACTAAGGGCCTCCCCAGATTTTTCCATTTTACTTACCATACTGAGTAATAATGCTTGGGCTCACAGTTCATACTGTCTACAGAATTTCACAAATCTACTTTACTACTGGAAAAAAATTCTCAATCTGTCCCTGCAGTCCTCTAGAGGGTATTCTCATTTTAACCTCATACCCCGCTGCCTGGTGTTAAGTTGTATAATCAACTACTAAAAGCACTGACAGGAATAATCCTTCCAACTTTGGAGAAATTCCAATTGCTTACCAGCATTTTAGCTGGCTTCTCTCAATGCTAATCTTTCCCAGAAGTTTCGTTACCAGTTCCCATCCTTCTTTCTGCTGGTTGAGACCTCATATGGCTTCCCTTTCAATGTAGTACTTTCTTATCTGGGCGCCTAATGGGATCACAAACAATTGAGGCTGTGTGGGAGCTATGAGACATGCGGGTGGTGGGAAGGTTTAGGGAGGCAGAACCCACTCTCTTGCAGTAGGTCATAGGATAGAGCACTTCTGAAAACGCTTTAGCTTTCTTACATATTCCAGGCAGCTAGCATTGGTGGCTGTAACAACTGCCAAGGACAATCCATCTTCAGAGGAACACTCTTACCAGTATGAACAACCTTATATGGGTTTTCTTTCTACCCTTCAAACAAAACATGCTTGACAGAATCAATTTATCCTGCACATAGATTTCATTCCATATCATTTATTGACACTGTTATTGTGGAATAGAGATGATTTCCTCAAAGGAGACAGGGCAGAAGAATGAGATAAAAAGATGGGAATCATAGGATGGATTAAACCTATTGTTAGTAATAAAATGATGGATTATATTGTCTGCAAGAACACAGAATGATAAATAGCTCGTATATAGTAGCATGTGCTGAACAGAAACCTGAAGCTGTCAACCACTACGTTTCTTAGTCTAAGTAGTTAGCATGTTGCTTTAGCTCCAACTTTGTCAGAGCACAGTCAAAATACACCAAAGATGAATTGCTAACTGCTGATAGACCTTCTTATTCTGGGCTATCACCCTAATGGAGGTGTTCCCATCTCAGATTCTAAAATTCTTAGGTGACTGCAAAAATTTTCTATGGGTTAAAGTAGGGTCAAACATACACAAGTAGAATACACAGAAGTACCTAAGTGGTAGAGTCTGAGGAGTATCAGGTAGCAGCCCCTTATATGCAAGGGATAAAGCGTTGATGTACGCTTTGTACATCAAAATGAAAATATTACCTTCTATATTTGGAAATATCCGCAGAAGGATTTTGAACCTTCACAATAATCTATGAGCCTTGAATTATCAAATAGATACTCTGTGAACTGTATTATGTATTACTGTTATATATTATATATTACAATAATATAGTATGTATTATATATCATTATTACATTAACATGTGATATATAAAACAGATATATAATAATGTAGAAAGAGACATGGATATGTCTATATATGTAATATAAAATATAAATGTGTATGTGTGTACACATGTATGTATGTGTGTGTATATAATGTATACATGATGTGTGTACATATACATGCATTGAGAGGCTATGTAGTCTAGTGGATAGAGAATCTCTGAATTAGGAAGATATGGGTTTAAGTCCTACCTTTGATGCATACTATTTTCATGACTCTGGGCAATGCAAAGTCTCAGTGCCCTAGGTAATTCCTTATTACCAATAAATAAAATATAAATATGAAATATAAATTAAAATTCCTATAAATTGCAGATTTTTGTTGTCCAATTGTCCCAGTCGTGCTTGACTCTGTGGTTGAATTTAGAGTTTCCTTGGCAAAGACACTAGAACTCTTTGCAATTTCCTTCTTTAGATTATTTTACAGATGGGGAAACTGAGGCAAGTAGGGTTAAGTGAGATTTCAACCTGCATTGGTAGGAGGAGTTTCTTCACTCAGTAATTTCCTAAACAAATCAAATCACATGCCCCAACTCTATTTAAGAAAAGATAATAGAAGACACATTGGAGAGCTGATGTCTAAATCAGGGAGATCTGGGTTTAAATTCCGGTTCTGATACTTAACCTCCAGATAACTGACTAAAATTTTAGAAGCAGTTTCTTATCTGCTTTGCTAGGAGCTTCATCACAAAGAATCGTCTATAATAATAAAATAATAGGTTCAACAAAAATGAATAATGTGTTTAGTAATGAATTATTATGAATAATAATTAAGTAATTAATTTTTTAAAAAAGTATTCCTCATTATGTGCCCCAGTATCTTGTACCACAGGTAACATCCCAGTTTACCTAAATTTAATTCAAGCTTTTCAGGGAAGGCACCATATCAACAGATAGACTAATGCTCTTCTTAGCTGCGTGGGCCTAGCCACCAGTATAGACTTGAAATTTCTTTTATAAAACTAGATCTTAACCTTAAGCTTAACTTCAGATTCAAATGCCTCTGGGAAAGGACTACACTTTAAGCTGTTATCAGATCTTAATATCTTCTTGGAGTAAAGAAGCCTGGAGTCTTATGTAGATGGGGAAGATAGGATAGGAGTGGTGGTGAACAGTGCCCCAAAAGGGGAAAAGTTCCAAAAGAGTGAGGCTAGTGGATCTGATTGCTTCACACATCTGCACATTCTCCCATAGAGATTAAAGAGGCATTTGTCAGGCAAAAAGGAAAAGCAATTTCCCTTTCTGTGAAGGGGTAAGAAAAATAAAAATGTAGTGTATATTCTTTGTATATACTTCATTTCTGAGTCCCTCAGGCTTCATTCACTTCCTAAGAAGTTTATGTTTTATGTATAGTATCTCCTTTCTTCTTATCCTGTGGGAATATATATGGACTATAATATGGGACAAGAAAATGGAACAAGATATGTCAGTCTACTTATTTGTTCATTCATTTACCCATTTATTTGTTTACCAATTGATTGATTTTTTACTAACAACTAATTTTATGTCCAGATCTGTAAACATTGCAAGGAGAAAGAAGGCTCCCAGAGTCCTCCCGCCTAGCTCATTGTGCCATGAAAATAACCTTGGTTTCTCAAAGTCTAGGGCAACACACCTGAATCTTTGATCAGTTCTACCATATTAGAAAGGCTTTCTAAGTGGTTCTAATTACAGACTGTGGCTTTCTTTGTTTTCTAAACAATGGGATAACTACATAAAAGGAAACTCATCACCAGTTGACTGGTTTCTTAGTTAAAAATGCTATGATCATAGAGAGACATGAAAGAAACGAGCAAACCACAAAACTTTCTTCTGTCCCGTTTCATCCTGTTCTATATGCTGTAGTGATGGTAGCAGAGTGGTTAAAAAAAAAAGACTAAGTATAGAAGATTAAGAATGTTTAGTGTTTACACATTCTATAGACATTAACATAACTGTTGAGTACTCTCAATATAAGATCCTTGTCCAATGACCTGAATCATGTCCGCGGTCATATTGTCACTACAAATGAACCCCAAAGAAACAAGGAAGCTACAGCTAAATGGAAGGATGGTTCACAGGTTTTCCTTGGAGAAACATCTAAACTGCAAAGTAGCTCAGGAGTCAGGAAGACCTTAGTTCAAATCCTGTCTCTGGTAGTTGCTAGCTTTATGACCCTGGGAAAGTCACTTATCCTTTGTCTGCCTCAGTTTCCTCATCTGGAAAAAAAGAGGATTGGACTTGATGATCTCTAAGGTCCCTTCCAGCTCTGAGTCTATGACCTTATAATTTATGATCCTATAAAACAAAGAATTGGAATTGATATAATCATGAGTCATTGGCAGCAAAATCCATCTTTTCATTGGATACTTGGCTGCCTTGCATTGCAGTGCTCATCATAACCATTTGCAAAAAGAGTATCAGTAAGATATTTCTAATGTATGTACCAACATCCAGAGGATATGAAGAGAATGAAGAAGTGGAAAAATCATGCAAAAAGCTCATCAATATCTCCCAAATTAAATGAACACATACTTTAATCCTAGGGGAGGAATCCAAAAATATATTTTGGTACAGATAGTCTAAAATTAGGAAAAGAGAGGGCCCAAAGATTTGTGAATATTTTCTTCAAGAAGAGAACTGATGAGTACTAAATGATGTCACATACAGACTATACTTTAACAGACAAGCATTGACTCTAATAATGTTGTTAGTTTCTCTATCAACTATCTCTGTATTCCATCTTTCTATGACAAAGATACAACATCAATGACAAATAAATAAAAATGATAAAAAAACATAGCAAACAAAGCATATTCCAACTTGTACAAATTAGACTGCTGATGCTGAAAAAATGGGAAAATGATAAAAGAGCTGATATCAGTACCAACTATCATCGCATCATGAGGAAATTTAATCAATGTGAATAAATCACAATAATAAGAAGAATTAAAGGAACCTACAAACCACCTGTATCAACAGACAATATGACGCCAGGATGAGGGATATGACAGCCAAGGGTAACTCCATTTTAGGAAAAAAACTCATTTGTAAAACTTTAAGAAGCAGAATTAGGGAAGTTAAAGAAATTTTTTTTAAAAATTGGAGTTGTGATTTTATTTGGTAAAGGTAGATGCCAGTGAAGAAACTTGAGAGTCTACCTGCCAAGACAAACCTACAGATTATAAGAAGAAAATTACCAAGCACTTTTAACAGAAATAAAGGCAGATCTTAACAATAGAAGAAATATTAATTTCTTATGGCTAGCTTGAATCAATGTAATAACAATGACAATTCTTCCTCACTTACTTGTTCTGTACCATAACAATCAAACCAGCCAAGTATTATTTTATGGAGGTATAAAATATGGTAGTACAATTCATCTCAAAGAACAAGGGGTCAAGAGTATCAAAGGATTGAATGAAAGAAAAAAAGATATGAAGGAAAGTGAGCTAATAGTTACATATTTCAAACTATATTACAAAGTGCTTATCATCATAACAATGTGGTACCAGATAAGAAGTAAAGTTGTGGATAAGTGGAATAGATTAGATACACAACTGTTGTTATTCAGTTGGTTCAATCATGTCTGACTCTTTATGATCCCATTTTGGGTTTTCTTACAAAAATTCCATAGTGCTTTGCCATTTCCTTCTCCAGCTTATTTTACAGATGAGGAAATTGAATCAAAGAGGGTTAAATGATTTGCCCAACTTCACACAGCTGTATCTGAGACTCAATTTGAACTCAGGTCTTCCTCACTCCAGTCTCTATCGACTGTACCACATAGCTCCCCTTAAGTACACAAGATGCAATAGTAAATAGTATTCTATTGTTTGATAAACTCAAAGATCAAAGCTTTGGGGATAAAAATTCCTCATTTGACAAAAATTGCTGATAAAACTGGAAAGAATTTTGGCAAAAACTAGGCATAGATCAATATCTCATAACGTATACTAAGATGAGGTTAAAATGAATGTGTTTTAGATATATTGGGTCATATCATAAGTAAATTAGAGAAGCACTGGAAAACTTTACCTCTTAGATCTATGGGTAAGAGAAGAATTCATGACCAAAAAAAAAAATTAGAGAGCATCACAGGATGTAAAATGGATAATTTTGACTACATGAAATTTTTAAAAATGCATAAATAAAAGTAATCCAGTCAAAAGTAGAAGGAAAACAGAAAACTGGGGGAAGGGGGATTTCATAGCAAGTTTCTCTGACAAGGGTCTCATTCTCAAATACATAAGGAACTGAGCCAAATTTATAAAAATAAGTGTCATTCATCAAATGATAAATGGTCAAAGGATAAGAACAAGTAGTTTTCAGAAGAAGAAATCAAAGCTATCAAGTCATATAAAAAATGTTCTAATCACTACTGATTAGAAAAATGCAAATTAAAACAATTCTCAGATACCACCTCACAACTGTCAGATTGACTGAGATGACAGAAAAGGAAAATGACAAATAGTAGGAGGGATATGAAAATATTGGGACACTAATGCACATGTTGGTGGAGTTGTGAACTAGTCCAACCTTTCTGGAGAACAATTTGGAATTAGGCTCATAGGGTTATAAAACTATGGATGCTCTTTGATCCAGCAGTACCACTAATATGTCTGTATCCCAAACAGATAAAAGAAAATGGAAAAGTAAATGTTTGTACAAAAAAAAATATAGCAACTTTTTTTTGAATTGGCAAAGAATTAGAAATTGAGGGGATGGCCATCAATTGGGGAATGGTTGAAAAAATACTGGTATAAGATTGTGACGGAATACTATTATGCTATAAGAAATAACAAACAAGGTGGATTTGGGGGGAAAACTAGAAAGAGTTATGTGAACTCATGAAATGTGAAGTGAGCAGAACCAGGAGAACATTGTATATAAAGCAGCAATATTGTAAGGATGATCAATGGTGACTTAGCTACTCTGATCGTGGCAATGATTCAACACAATTCCAAAGGACCCATGGTAAAAAACTACTGTCCACTTCCAGAAAGAGAACTGATGAACTCTGAATGCAATTTAAAGCAAACTTTTACTCTTTTTATTTTTGTTTTATTTAGCCTGTGTTTTCTTTTGCAGCAAAGCTATTATGAAAATATATTTTACATTACTTCTTGTGTATAATTAATATAAAATTTCTTGCCTTCTTAAAGAGGGGCATGGGAGGGAGGGAGAGAATGTGGAAATCAACATTTTAAAAAATGATTCTTAAAAATTTCTACATGTATTTGGGAAATATGTTTTAAATAATAATTTTTTAATTGTATATGTGATTTCATTGTTATAGGTAGATCCCAATGAAGACACTCCCTATTCCTATACAAATATGCATTGACCTTGCAACTTATAGATTTGAAAGTTGCCCTTGTAAGCTCTCCACTCTGTGAACATGATCATTCCACAAAATAGTCAGAAGCAGTGGAGAGAAAATCACATATGCAAAAAGTTTGATAACAGCCATCAGAATTCATCCCATGCACATATCAAAATTATCTAAGGTTCTTTGAAAAAGTGGAATTATAGGTGTAACTCTGTTCAACAACCCTCAATTTTTTAATCAGAGTCATAAAAAGAAGGCAATATATGAAAACTGTTTACTGTAGTCTAGGAGGATTTTCAGTCTAGAGTTTAAAGTGGAAGAAGTATTCCCTATAGATAACAAGGTCCTCCATGTATTCCTGTTTGCAGATGCCATTTTGGATTTTGTTTCAAGCTATAGAATATTACAGCATATCTTAAATGAGATTCATAATTTCTCCAAAAAAGTTTAGCCCAACTATCTATGCTGTGAAAACCAAGTGCATGAATATTATTTCCTTTTTCAGAATGTGATAAGAAATTGGATGTACAACCATTATTTCTGGCCTTTCAAGACATATATCTTGAGTAAATGGGACTACAAATTAAGTCCAGAATTAAATAAGGAGAGGAGAAAGGGCTTGGCTGCCTTTGGGAAATTGTTCAGAGGTTTCAATATCCCCAAACTTCTCCCCATGAAAAGGGACCATCAATACCTTTCTTATGGGACTCTATGACTCTGAATCATGGCACACCACAATCTTCAAAAAATTTAAGTTGGTCTCTTAAAAGATTGTGGAGAAACAAATGGAGAGGACAGGTAGGCTCCAAAATATTATAAATGAAAAAAAATAAGACTAGAAAATATGATGAATTAGCTATGTGACAATAGTGAGAGATAACCAATGGGCAGCCTAACTGTTCCATTGTTATACATTCATTATCAAGAGATTTAGACATATGGTGAAGTATTATGGGAGGGGCATTGACATGCTTGTAGAAGGGTGTGTATTGTGACATAGCAAGAAATATCATAATAATGAGAACAAAGATCCAGTAAAGTATTCAGAAGAGAAGACTGAAAAAAGCAACTACAGTACTCTTCTAGCATCTTATTCCCAACCTGAGTGGCAATAGCAGTAATACCAACACATAGCAGTGAACCTCTCCACCATGCTGCCTTTCCATTCTCTCTCAGTCATGCTCTGGAATTCATGTCTTCATAGATTCCAGTTGCTCACACTTTAAGGTGCTTGGCATACAAACTTTGTCAGAGACTAGCAGAAGTCCTCTGCCCACCCTTGGCTCCAGATTTTCCCAACTTTGTTCTTTTATCTTTCAATATAGTGATGACATCCTCTTTGGATATGTCTAAGACAGGGTCAGGCACTCTTTACCAGAGTACCTTGCTCATATCATGCCTTTCTTAGATTTCTGGTTCCCTTTTCCTTCAGGCCTAGGAGTAGGGAGATGGTGGAGAGGGAATTGTCATAACGAGTAGTCACAGTCTCCTGTGGTCCTTGAACCAGAAGACTTTGATGATTCCTGTTCTTTCCTAAAAGCATACATCTGAGCCATACTCTAACTTTTTGGATAAAGACGGCTAAAGTATGTTTAAGTAAATCATGTGATTTCACAAAGTGGGTTGTCTATGTAATAATAAGAATATAAAAGTTTATAATAGAGAAGTGAATTCCTCAAAAAATATAGAAGGGTTCTTTGAAGTCTCAGATATTTTGTAGTATTTTCCCCCATAAACTCAAGCAATAATTTTCTGTTGTAGCCCTAGAATTCAGAATCTATGTCAGTAATGGTACTTCCTTACTCAACCCTTTCTGTGCTTTTTGACAGGTTTGGTTGGCTTGTGCATGAGTATAGATAACTGCTTAGTTAATTAATGTGACACTGCTTCATAAAGGGCTACAGAAAGCAGGACTTAAGACTGGTGCAAGTTGCTGTTTTATCCATAATACCTCAAACGTCACTTGAGAAAACCCAACTAATACAATCTGAATCCAACAATCACATTCATATAATATGATCAAGAAGAGTACAAATATGGTGGCTCCTCTTTTGCAACCAGTGAGAATAAATCAATGTTAAATACCATATGATCATTTCCATTTCCTCTCTATTTATTCTACGTATTTCATCTACAAATGTTTTCAAGATGATCTGGTATAGCTTGACCTCATATCAAGATCACTATTACTTAGTTTATCTACAAATGCTTTTTTTTTTACCGTTTCATGAAACAAGATTGACTAATGTTGAAACCAAGAAGATCAAAGAATTGGTCAAGCTAATGTTGAGAGTAGATGGGGCAAGGATAATGGATGAAGGAGGAAAGAAAGAATGATGACTTATTTTGCCTGATTTTTTTTCTAACAGCTGTGGAAGGGATTGAACAAAAGTGATGTGGGAAAAAAAAATGATAAGACTAGCTAGCTGCCCTCAGAAAGTCTAAGTACTTGACCCAAACTGTATTCCAGGTTTATTACTGGCAAATGTGGTTACTGAGCTCCTGTTGGCAATGAAAAATTCTCTGAAAAATGGAAGAAAAGTTCTGTATACCTGGCAAATATCATCCTGAAATTCAAAAATGAACAAACCAGAAAAAAAAAGGTTATGACATTTAAAATCTATAAGCTGATTAGTCAGACTTTAATTTCTCTAAAACTTCTAGAAGATATGATAAGAAGTGGTCTAGTGGATAGAGGGAAGCCTTGGAAGATTCAGTATAAATTCTTGCTTATGGAATATGCTAGCTATGAAATCACAGGCAATCCACTTAGCCTCTTAGTGTCCAAGGCTGTTCTCTGAGATTATACATTACAAGCAACTTGCTGAACTGCAGCAGGAGAGAAAATTTCCCACACTGGGACTTCCCTAAGCAAATTAAATCATAGGCAACCCTCCTTCACACATACACATGCAAAGCAAACAAACAAACAAGACATCATATAGCAACGTCATTTTGTTTGATGGGGTTTGGTACTTGTTTTGTCTAGCACCTTGCAAACTTCTTCTAAACAAAAATATTCATGATGTACAAGTGTTATGCTTCTGAGTTATCACAAACCTTGGTTTCTTTCACTTTTTGATTCCACATCACATATTTTGACACAATTTTTGCTATCCTTCCTGTGCCCATGTACATTTCCAATGATGAGACTGAATATTCAGGTCAAGGTGTATGCATATGTAAGCATATAATATGTACAGCTGATATATATATACACACACATATATACACATAAACACATGTATCATATACATGCATGTAAACATCAAAATATATACTTATACTTCAATTTAATATATTTTATTTTAAATATAAATATTTGTATTATATATAACACATTATATATTTTATATGAGATATTTATAAATAAATTTATATTAAATACAAATATATTGAAGTAAAAATATTTTATTTTATTTTATTTTTTAACAGTTAAAAAAAATTTGAGTTTCAAATTCTATCCCTCCCTCCCTCCCTTTTCCCCACCCTGAAATGGAAAGCAATCAGATATATGTTACACATATGCAATCATGTAAAACATTTTCATATTAGTCATTTTGTATAAGAAGACTTGAATAAAAGAAAAATAATGAAAGAAAAAAGTGAAAAATAGAATGCTTCAGTCTGTATTTAAACAATATCAGTTCTTTCTCTGGAGGTGGATAGTATGCTTCATCATTAGTCCTTTGAGATTGTCTTGGATCATTGCATTGCTGAGAATAGCTATGTCATTCACAGTTCTTCATCAAACAATATTGCTGTTACTGTGTACGATGTTCTCCTGGTTCTGCTCACTTTGCATCAGTTCATGTAAATTTTTCCAGATTTTTCTGAAATCTGCATCATCACAATAATATTCCATCACAATCATATACCACAGTTTGTTTAGTCCCCAATTAATGGGCATTCCTTCAATTTCCAATTCTAGGTAGCTCAAAAAGAGATACTATAAATATTTTGCACAAATAGGTCCTTTTCCTTTTTTGATGTCTTTGGGACATAGACCTAGAAGTGGTATTACTGGTCAAAGGGTATGAACAGTTTTATAGCCCTTTAATTATAGTTCCCAAATTGAATCAGTTCACAGCTTCACCAATAATGTATTGGTGTCCCAGTTTTCCAACATCCCTTCCAATATTCATCATTTTCCTTTTTTTGTCATATTAACCTGTCTCATAGGTATGATGTAATACCTTAGAGTTGTTTTAATTTGCATTTAATTTAATTTATAATTTAATTATTATTAAATATATTTACATATAAATATATATCTTATATTTATAATATATATTATATAAATATATTTATATACTTAACATATAAATATAACTTAATAAACTAATAATTTATAATTTAGTAATAAATTTAATGTCTTGTTAATAGTGATTTAGATCATTTTATATGACTGTGCATAGCTTTGATTTCTTTGTTGGAAAACTGCCTATTATATCCTTTGATCATTTAACAATAATATATGCATACACACATATTGTATATATATTCTTTTATTATATACACTTTGAAATCTCTTCTCAAGTTCTTTATAAAATTTTGCTTTTCTTCTTCTGCATTGGATGCTAATACATAAATAGCTCCATAATATCTCCAGAATCAATTATTTTTTTAAAAAAATCTGGCCCCTTTCACATTCTGGATTCAGTTGATCTCTCTATGTTTTTTACACATTGATTAGTCTCATTTCTCTACGTTTCATCAAAATTCCCCTTCTTATACTTCTTCCTGGAACTCCTAACTCCCTTCAAGGTTTAGCTCTGGTTTTAGCTCCTACAAGAGGTCTTTTATGATCCCCCCAATTATTAGTGCTCCTCCATCATTGGATAATTATTTTCTACATGTTTATTACTGGCTTCTCCAGGAACTTGCATTCCCCAAGTAGAATGTAGAGCAAGCTCCTTGAGATCAGGGCCTGTTTCAATTTTGTCGTTTTATCCCCCCGGGGTAGCAGAGTGCCTGACCCATAGTACGTAATGAAAACTTGGGGATTGAGTCAATGCTAAAGTGCGGTAATTATCACAGTATTCCATTTATATATATTTATTATTAGGACTGAAAAGAAAGATTAACAAGAACCTCATGAAATGCTATTACTTATTGCCTTTGGATTTATAGCAAAGCAAACTTTATAAATAAAGTGACCTCTTTGAAGAAAATCTACAAAACATCCTTCCATTTTGATTCCTTGATGTCTTTTCCTTTCAGTTGCAGCAAGAATGCCAATATGAATGTGGTTCAGTTCTTTGATTAGTTTATCAACTCATCAGAAAAATGTCAAATGAATATAATAGGTAAATTAATATTTGTAGATAACTTACGGACTTTGTGGTTCCTAGTATGCTTTGTCCCTTTTCCTTCTTGTTTGCCATTGTCACTGTTGAAATGAAAGTAATTTGCATAGATCTAAATAACATTTTGTACATTTCATGGGTTGAAAACACTACTACCCCCTAGAAATGTGACTAACCTTATAATGATGAGCTCCTCCACAGCTAGCTAGAATTGACTAAGGGTAGCACATAGTCTACCTCTAGAGTCACACTCAAAACCTTATCATTTTAAGAAAATCTTCCAGAACTTGTAAGCCAATAGCATAATTTTTGAGAATATGAAGTTACTTCTATTCATTTAGGAATCATCTAAGAAGAATTTTTAAAATAAGATTTTTAACATACTAAAATAAAGACATGTATGTTATTATATGTCAATACATAAAAACAATAAAGCAGAAAAGTTGATATTTATTTATATTAGATTTTATACCATGATTGATTTTTCTCATCATATTGTGATTAGTCTAATATTAAAATCAGTTTGAATTGTCTGAGAAAAAATGATTTTTTGAGATGTGTGCTAATGTAAGAGGCTATAGAAGAAAAGGAGTGGGTAAGCTGTCAGGATTTTGGTGAGAGCAGTAAGGAGTCCAAACCAAGATTTGAATTTTGAATAATTCTATAAAACAGATGATCTGGATACAAATAATCAAAAAATTAAAAATTAAATCTAGAGATCAACTCTTTTTCTTCTAGGTTTGTCTTGTTTAGTTTTCTGTCACTTGAATCATATTATCTAGCAAGGTTGCTCTTGCACAAGTTCCAAAATAATAGAAGATATATTCATATGAGAAGTGAATGAAGAGATTCTGCTATGTCAATTTGTGCAACAAGAAATTGGACTGTAGGTATCCCTGCTGCTGCAGGTGTTCAAAGAGGGGCAGATGTGCACTTGTGAATACTTTAGTACAGGGTATCACTGCATTTGCTAGGGAGCTCCCCATCAACTATACTGTAAGATACTTAAAGGAGTCTCTCTGAACTACATAGAATTCTATGCACCTAGATTATGCTTGGTCACAATCCACTAAACTAGAGCAAAGCCATGCTATATTTTCTAGGAAATGAGCCAAGTGAAACTATCTAAATTTACTTTCTCAGCATATGTGAAAGTAAGAAAACTATTACTTGATCCCTGCTAAAGATACAATATCAATGCTGACTCTTTAATAATGCAAACCAGCTTGTAGGAACAAGTTTTGCAAGTCAAGTGAAAAAATGACAAAACCATAAAGGACTTTTCAAGATCGTCTTTCAGATAGGAATAGAATATGCGCCCCATGCACATTTGTTCTGTATTCGGTTTACTAAATGGGAAAGAAAAAAAATTTTCAAGTGCAAAATATCAGTTTAACTCAAATAGTTTCAGTTTGAGTTAAGCCACTTATGGCAGAAGAAATGCATAAGTTACTTATCAATTGACTGCAAGTCAGCAGGCCTTTTGCAGGCTTATGAGATAATACCCATTCATTTCATTCCTATCTATTAGCAAAATCCTAACTACATTATCATTTTCAAGGAAAAAAATAGACACTCCACATTTTCAAAAGAAGTAGTCAAACTGTGATTTTTCCAATTTTCCCATGTGAAGCTGTAAGAATATGACTAACTTTATCATTCACGCTAGTCCAAAACAATAGGGAATCTGTTTCACTTTTATTTTACTTTGAAAATTTAATGCTTTGTCAAAAATCTGGGTCAGAGGCTATGTTTGAAAATGGGTGTGGCCTTAGTTCTGGGAATTTACAATATGTCAGATAAAATAATAGAACTATGATTTGAAGTTATCAGTAGAGGAGTTGGAAGATAATCCAGCTTGCCCACCCTTGCAAATGTGTTATGTAAGTAGAGGAGGTAATGATCTCACAGAGAGGACAAAAGCAACAAAATTATCTCTGGATGACCAGAAGTTTTCTGTGTCATTCAAAGTGAACACACTCTCATGTTTCTGCCTTTCTCATATATGCGTATTTATGTTTATGTGTATTATAACATAGAATGCAAATTTCAATAGTGTGGATATACCTACCACCATTGTAGATCACAAAACCTCCATGCCTCCGTAGATAACATGATTTCTTTAGAGAAAACAACTCAACATCTGTTGACCAATATTTCTTTGATGAGCCTCTTTAAACTTATCTAGGATTTTCCTTGGACAATGGAATTCAGTCCATTGCCAGGCTTGTACAACTGTACTATGTGGTAGGGCATACTAGATTTGATGTTCTGTTGGCAGAGTCTCTGTAAACTCTGATTCCCGTTGGTGGATGGGATCCCCTAAGAACAGTTAACTACTTCTCCACTCTGGATTCTAGAGATAAACCTGAGGGCCTGAGGTTCTAGTATTTTTAGTCATGAGCCCCACTAGTGTGCTTCCTAATAATAGTAATAAGCAGGACTTCATTTAACTTTTAGGAAAAGGTGTTTAATAAGAGGCATAGTAAGCACAATACTTACAAAAACATTTCCCTCCTACAAAATCTAGGGCCTTGTGGATTATTGCAATATTCACCACCTTACCTCTTTACCATAGGCATATGTAGAGTTTAGTCCAGGTGTGTCAGCTCACTGCACTCATGTTCTATGCACACTAAGCTCCTAATTTACATCTTTCCTTCTCAAACATTCCTTCCTCCAATCCAATCTATCCTATTTAATCCTGCTGGGTTAATTTCCCTAAGGTGTAGTTCTGATTGCAGACCCTTTACCTTTTCCACTCACCATCTGACTCAAAATTCTTCAGTTACTCATCTAGTCTATTGCATAAAATCCGTACTATTTTTCTTGTCATTCAAAACTCTCCCCTGTGTCACTGGTAAATGCAATGAAAGTCAGCTGAGGTAATACTGCAAGTAAAATCAATTTATTAACAGTGATATATAATTATTAAAAAACTGGGTGGCCACCTTACTAAAGTCAGTAACCCCAATGAGAAGGGGGGTAAATTTATTGACACACAGGGAAGAAGAGGGTCTAGAAACATTATAATTGGCTTTACCAGGGTTGGGGAACCTGTGGCCTTGAGGCCCCATGTGACCCTCTAAGTCCTCAAGTGTGACCCTTTGACTGAATCCAGACTTCACAGAACAAATTCCTTTAATAAAAAGATTTGCACTGTGAAGTTTGGAATCAATCAGAGGGCTGAAATCAAGGTCCTAGAGGGCCACATGTGACTTCAAGGCTGAAGGTTCACCAGCCCTGGACTAAACTAAGAAAAGTTGGTTGGCATTTAGATATGCTTAATCTTGCCTCTCTCTAATGATTAAATAATGTTAATTGTTTTATGGGACTCCTTCATCTGACTTTTGGATCTCCTTTAGCAAACTGTTGACTTGTTTTTCAAGCTTTTCCATAGCCTGAGACCATTGCATATTTAGTTTGGAGGTCTTGGAAGCAGAAACCTTTATTTCTTCTGACAGTATGCATTGTCCTTCCTCATCTGAAAAGATGGAAGAAAATACCTGGTCATCAAGAAAGTAACCTTCTATAGCCTTATTTTTTCCCCTATTTGGGCATTTTCTCTGCCAGTTACTTGACTTTTGAATCCTTTGTCAAGAGGAGGGCATACTCTGGGGACCTGTACGTTCTCAGTTCCTCCAAGATAGCATAATCAAGGGAGATGAGTTTATTTCTCTCCTGGCCTGCACACTAGTTTGGGAGAAACCAAGAACTTTCCTGTCCAGAATCAGGAAGTAGTAGAATTCCCTCTCCAAAACTGCCTCTATTTCTGCCAGCGCTCCTCACTCACAGCCTAGCTATTGACCGAGATTCAGATCAGCTGTTCAATTCCCCCAGGGGTTTTAGGGGGATTCACAAGTGGATGCTGCTGCTGCTGCTGCTGCTAGAGGAGGACCCTGATTGCTTGTTATGGAGGTGAAAAAGCTTTCTCACTGACCGTTGAAGCTGCCTTTGGTGCTTGTGGGTTGAGGGATCTGACAACCTCTGCTGCTGCTGGGGATTCTGCTTCCGAAGCCTCTTCCAGTCCTGTTTCTCTCAGTGCCATGAAGCCAAGGCTGGGTTGTGCTCCACTCTGTGCTCCGTGTGATAGACCTTTCTTGTTTGCTTTCCAGGCTACCTTGGGCTGGAAATCTCTTTCACTCTGTCTTCTGTGGCTTCTGTAGCTCTAGAATTTTTTGGGTCATTTTTTATAGGTATTTTATGGGCTGTGGGGGAAGAGCTAGAGTACGAGCAATCTTTCTATTCTGCCTTCTTGGCTCCACTCCTCATTCATCTGACTTTTAAAATCTGTTCTAGGGGATCAGTACCTCCAGACTTGCTGTCCCCTCGGAGATCAAATCTCCCCTAATTGCACAAGGACAGATAACATATTTTTTGAAAGGTGGCCCCATGCTAAGTTGGTTGAGGATTACAGACAACAAGGAGATGTCTCAGGAGTTAATGATATAAGTGATAACAATTTCCCTTAAAACCAATTCAGAGGGAAAACTACATTCCTAAACAAGGTGACTTCAGGCAAATACTAATTCAATTATAAAAATCAATGTAGCATAAAATCAATTACGTTGGAAAATCAATACAGTAGAAATCAGAGATAATTTTAATTTTGATATTTTCACAATGGTTTACATCTAACCTACATTCCTAGCCTTATTCCAAATCACTCCTTTTCATGCACAATCTCCAAACTTCAGGCAATAATTGGTCACCACTTAGCAGTCAGAGGAAAACTCTGGAGTTAGGAAGATCTGTGCTTAAATCTGACCTCAGACACTTACTAGTTGTGTGACCCTGGACAAGTCACTTAACCTTGTTTGCTTCTGTTTCCTCATCTGTAAAATGAACTAGAGAAGGAATGACATACCATTATAGCATCTTTACTAAGAAAATCCAAAATGGGGTTACAAAGAGTCAGGCATGATTTAAAAATGACTAAACAACAACAGATTACTAGTCAAACCTTCTTTTTCATGCTTTGCTTCTCTTTCATATTTTTTCTTTGCCCGAACATTTCTGTTAACTGAAATTTTTAGTATTCATAGGTTTTCAAGGTAGAAAGCACCTTAGAGGTTATTTTATCTAATCCATTCATATTATAAACAAAGAAATTGAATTAAGGTCCAGAAAAGCTAGGCGATTAGTTCCAAGTTATATATACATATATATACATACATACACATACATACTTATGTGTATGTATGTATATGTATGTGTGTATGTATAAAATAAGGCACACAGGGTATTCCAATCCACATCTTTTAATGCCAAGTCCAGTGTACTTGACACTATGAAATTCCTTCCTATTGGTCATGGACTAGCTTAGACTCTCCTTTCTCTTGCATTCCTCCTTGCCTCCTCCAAACAAAAATCTTACTCCTTGAATGCCTCATATTTCTCTACTTGTACATCCTTTAAAAACCTACTAGTTTTTATTTTGTAGACTATGAATTGGTCTTATTTCTCCTTCTGGGTTCTAAGCTCTTTGAAGATATAGATCATGAGTTATTCAGGGGCAGCTGGGTGATGCAGTGGATGGAGCACCAGTGCAGGAGTCAGGAGGACCTGAGTTCAAATCTCACCTCAGATACTTGACATCCCTTAGCTTTGTGATCTTGGGCAAGTCTCTTAACCCCAACTGCCTCATCCTGGGTCATCTCTAGTCATCCTGATGTATATCTGGTCACTGGATTCAGATGGCTCTGGAGGAGAAGTGAGGCTGGTGACCTGAACAGCCCTCCCTCACTCAAAACAAAGTCAAGTGCAACTCACATAATCATTTCTCTGATGACATGGTCTTCTTTGGCAATGAAGGATGAACTCACACAAGTTATTCATATTCTCATTCCTCAATGTGATTAGCTCAGTGATTTTCACACATGTTGGGTACTTAAGTACTTTCTTACACTGAATTTTATCAAAGAGAGTAAAATCTCACTGTCTTTTTTAGACTGAGAACATTTAGGGGCAGAGCCAAGATGGCGGAGTAGAAAGAAGCAAATACACATAGCTCCGAACCCACAACCCATACAACATCTGTATAAAGTAACTCACGGCGAATTCTGGAGCAGTGAGGCCACAGAATAGTGGAGCGAAGGAGATTTCTGTTCCAGAGGGACCTGCAAACCTCTTGCAAAAGGTCCGTCACGCTGCAGACGTGGAGCCCAGCCCAGACCTGCCATGACCGCGGCACCAAGAAAAGCAGATCCGAGCAGCTTTCAGGGACGGGATCTCCAGTGGCCGCACAAGTCCCTCCACCCACAGGTGATGGGGGTCAGTGAGAGAGTCTCTTTGGTGGGTCGAGAGGGGCGTGGGGTGCCCCCATAACTCAGGCCCCCCCGGGAGGTAGAAGCTGAGAGGCAGCTGCAGACCAGGGTTCCACAAGCAGGCAGGAGCCTGGATCCATTGTTGAAGGTCTGTGCATAAACCCCCTGAGGGAACTGAGCCTGAGAGGCGGCCCTGCCCCGACCTGAGCATATGAACTTAATCTCACACTGAATAGAAGCCCTGCCCCTGCCCAAAGCCCTGAGGCTGGAAGCAGCATTTGAATCTCAGACCCCAAACGCTGGCTGGGAGGATCAGGAGGTGAGGTGGGTGTGAGGAAAATATTCAGAGGTCAAGTCACTGGCTGGGAAAATGTCCAGAAAAGGGAGAAGAAATAAGACTATAGAAGGTTACTTTCTTGGCGAACAGGCATTTCCTCCCTTCCTTTCTGATGAGGAAGAACAATGCTTACCATCAGGCAAAGACACAGAAACCAAGGCTTCTGTGTCCCAGCCCACCCAATGGGCTCAGGCCATGGAAGAGCTCAAAAAGAATTTTGAAATTCAAGTTAGAGAGGTGGAGGAAACGCTGGGAAGAGAAATGAGAGACATGAAGTCAAAGCATGAACAGCAGATCAGCTCCCTGCTAAAGGAGACCCAAAAAAATGTTGAAGAAAATAACATCTTGAAAAATAGGTTAACTCAATTGGCAAAAGAGGTTCAAGAAGCCAATGAGGAGAAGAATGCTTTCAAAAGCAGAATTAGCCAGATGGAAAAGGAGATTCAAAAGCTCACTGAAGAAAATAGTTCTTTCAAAATTAGAATGGCACAGATGGAGGCTAATGACTTTATGAGAAAGCAAGAAATCACAAAACAAAACCAAAAGAATGGAAAAATGGAAGATAATGTGAAACATCTCATTGGAAAAACAACTGACCTGGAAAATAGATCCAGGAGAGACAATTTAAAAATTATGGGACTACATGAAAGCCATGATCAAAAAAAGAGCCTAGACATCATCTTTCATGAAATTATCGAGGAAAACTGCACTGAGATTCTAGAACCAGAGGACAAAATAAATATTCAAGGAATCCACAGAACACCGCCTGAAAGAGATCCAAAAATAGAAACTCCTAGGAACATTGTGGCCAAATTCCAGAGTTCCCAGGTCAAGGAGAAAATATTGCAAGCAGCTAGAAAGAAACAATTCAAGTATTGTGGAAATACAATCAGGATAACACAAGATCTACCAGCCTCTACATTAAGGGATCGAAGGGCATGGAATAGGATATTCCAGAAGGCAAAGGAACTAGGACTAAAACCAAGAATCACCTACCCAGCAAAACTGAGTATAATACTTCAGGGGAAAAATTGGTCTTTCAATGAAATAGAGGATTTTCAAGCATTCTTGATGAAAAGACCAGAGCTGAAAAGAAAATTTGACTTTCAAACACAAGAATGAAGAGAACCATGAAAAGGTGAACAGCAAAGAGAAGTCATAAGGGACTTACTAAAGTTGAACTGTTTACATTCCTACATGGAAAGACAATATTTGTAACTCTTGAAACTTTTCAGTATCTGGGTACTGGGTGGGATTACACACACACACATACACACATGCACACACACATAGAGACAGAGTGCACAGAGTGAATTGAAGAGGATGGGATCATGTCTTTAAAAAAAATGAAATCAAGCAGTGAGAGAGAAATATATTGGGAGGAGAAAGGGAGAAATTGAATGGGGCAAATTATCTCTCATAAAAGAGGCAAGCAAAAGACTTATTAGTGGAGGGATAAAGAGGGGAGGTGAGAGAAAAACATGAAGTCTACTCTCATCACATTCCACTAAAGGAAAGAATAAAATGCACACTCATTTTGGTATGAAAACCTATCTTACAATACAGGAAAGTGGGGGATAAGGGGATAAGCAGGGTGGGGGGGATGATAGAAGGGAGGGCATGGGGAGGAGGGTGCAATTTGAGGTCGACACTCATGGGGAGGGATAGGATCAAAAGAGAATAGAAGTAATGGGGGACAGGATAGGATGGTGGGAAATATAGTTAGTCTTATACAACACAACTATTATGGAAATCATTTGCAAAACTACACAGATTTGGCCTATATTGAATTGCTTGCCTTCCAAAGGGTAGGGGTGGAGAGGGAGGGAGGTAAAGAAGTTGGAACTCAAAGTGTTAGGATCAACTGTCGAGTAATGTTCTTGCCACTAGGAAACAAGAAATATAGGTAAAGGGGTATAGAAAGCTATCTGGCCCTACAGGACAAAAGAAAAGACGGAGACAAAGGCAGAGAGGGATGATAGAAGACAGAGCAGATTGGTCATAGGGGCAATTAGAATGCTTGGTGTTTGGGGTGGGGGGAGGGGATAAAAGGGGAGAAAATTTGTAACCCAAAATTTTGTGAAAATGAATGTTAAAAGTTAAATAAATTTAATAAAATAAAATATAAAAAGACAACAGTTAGCTGTTATAACTATGAACATGACATTTCTTTACTTCTATTCTTAAGAAATAATTGTTCTTTGAGAAATAACATTGAGGCTACTTCATAATGTTAGCTTAAAAATAAATAAGGTATAGTGATGGAGCTTATATTTGATTGATTTATTTTGCTTTATAAAATAGGTTTTGGTTCTGAGCTATGCTAATACATGTCGACTCCTCACCTCTCAGAGTCATTAGTAATTCAGGAACACTTTCATGGTTTAAGTCAAGATATTTACTTACGGTAATGTGATCCCTTAGGTATTGCAGTGGGATTTGACATTGAAATGTATGCATATATTGATTTGAGTCATATTTTAAGTCTTAAGTAGCTTGCGGTTTTCTCCCAAGCACCAAATCGGGTCAGTCTGACCGTAGTCAGATTTTAGTTGTAGCCCACCCTTCAAAAACTCAGAATAAGTCATCATTTCCAAGAAAGAAAATGTTAGTATCTTAAAGTAAGCTACCCTGATTTTTAGAGTAACTAAGTAACTTTCCCAAGATCATGCATATAGTAAGATATAGAGTCAGTAAACTGAGTGAATTTTCTGTTGTAGTAGCTGATGTTTTCCCATCATGTTTTTCTATCATTTTTTTCTCAGAGGTAATGCATTTAGTTACGTGGTGAGTCTAGTTCATACCCCATCAAGACTTACTTCTTGCCCATGGCAAATGAGGAACCTTAACTTAGCCAGCTCCTCTTAGAATAATGTGAGGATGTTATTATCTGCCTTAGGCAGGCTCTATGGCATAAAAATATAATTATAAAATCATCATAGTGGCTAGCATTTAACAAAATGAATAAGCAGGTGAAAACTGTATCAGTGAATAACAGCCCTGAGTAATCTTTTTTCAAGTTTTTGGGAAAGTCTCATAGGGTCATAAGCTTAAGGAAGACATTGTATTCAAACCTACCCCACCCCTTCACTTTAACGGATGAGGAAACTGAGGCATAGAGAGGTGAAGTGACTTTTCCAGAGTCACAAAGTTAGTAAACGCTGAGTCAAGATTTGAACCCATGTCTCCCTAATGCTGACAATGTTCCACTGCCCCACATAGGACACCATGCTGCTTCTCACAGTATCAGAGTTATAATTTTAGCTCACTAAAATGATTGGAATGCTGAAATTGGAAGAAAATGAATTTATATTTTAAAGAAAAAGATAAACTTCTGTAGAATTATATTATACACACACAAACACACGCACATAGACGCCCATATTCACAAAACACGTATGTATGACATACATGCATGTGCACATGTATATTGTGCGCATGTGTTAATTCCAAAAGTTTTGAAATAGCATGTATCTGTTTATATGTATTACATAAGTACACACATACATGCGTATGCATGTGTGTATATATGTATATATTCATATATATGCATATTTAAAATATAGTCAGCTGTATGTTACAGTAGATAGAGTTCTGGCTTCAGAGTCAGGAAGATTTTAGTTTAAATCTGACCTCATATACTTACTAGCAAAGTGTGATCTTGGGCAAAGCATTTAACTTCTGTTTGCCTCAATTTTCTCCATTGTAAAATGGGTATAATAATAGAACTTACATCCTAGGGCTGTTGTGAGGATCAAATAAGATAGTATTTGTAAAGCGCTTAGCACACTTCCTGGCACATATAAATACTACCTATATTGAGGAATAACTAAGGCTATTTTTAATTATGTCAGCTCACAGAGAGGAGGTGTGGCATACTGGGAAAAAATGGTTCCAGGAATAAGTGATTGCAGATTCTGCCCCTATTATTTACGATGTTACCACAGACAAGTCACTTGAGTCACTTCTAAAGTTGAAGAAGATAGACTGGCTTATATAATTCTCATTCACAGAGAGGTTCTGAATATAAAATTCCTATGCATTGACATTGCTTGTCATAGGCATTGTCATTTGCAAATTTGGCCTATTTGTTTATTAAATGCTGCCGCTTATGTAATCTGATTTGAAAGCTTTCAACAGAAAATTCTATCTTCTGGCAGTGTTGCTCTTAGTCAGTCCTTACTTTTAATGGTTTCCGAAAGTTATGAGGCTTTACTGAATCACTAAGGTCATTGCCAAATGTAATTGCTATTCTCTGCTATGTTCATAAAATATATTAAACACGTTCTTGTAGTGATCTTGAAAGGAGAGGATCCACACCCAAGATCAATATTTTGAGCATCATTCCTGCCATATTAATTAGGCTCTGTTTTAAAACAGCAAGCACATCTTTCCACAACTGGCAAAAGAGAATTCAAACTGCTCTGAATCCCTCACAATCAATATTAATCACTTTCAAATAGTTTGCTTGTTGAATTTTCAAGGACGCCAAACAATCCTTGGGGCAAATTCTCTGCTTCACAGGCCAAATGTTCAGTTATTTAGAAAGGGAATGTTGTTTATTTTCCCTTTGTATTTTTATACTTGACCTTTAGAATGAAATTGTCATGTATTCAGACAACAGCATTGGACTTTCAGGCACTTGGGGGTAATAAGGTTTGGTTAAACTGCCCATTCATCTTGTAGAGCATTTAGAATTGCCAAATGTATTGTAGTTTATACTAAACACTGAAAGATTCATTGTGGTTTATTATCTTCATATGCAGTTATTTTTCCTTTCCTAATTTAGGATGTGTCCTTCTACCTGATTAAAATGAAGTGGCTGATCCCTAGTTCTTTAGGCTTTGGCTACCTATATGATCAGATGTTTGATAATTGATTAGATAAGCAGTCTAATTATATGATCTAATGATTAATATTCCTTGAGGTCAAAGTTTTTTTTTTATTTTTGTCTGTGTATTACTAACCCCTACTATAGTGCCTGGAACATCATGGGAACTTAATAAATTCTAATTGATTAATTGATTAATAACCCAATTTACTGAGCTTATTAAATAATGGACCTTTGAAGGAAATGAGTCATTCAAGAAAGTAAGGGGTATTCAGATTTATAATTAGCTTGGAGAGAAAAGAGATTTGGAGCAAAGTGTCAGGGGAGGCCCTAGCAATTGGGAGAAATCAGGAAAAGCTTTAGGTAGTATTCCAACTGAGGTGAAGGAAACTATGGATCCAAGAAAGATCTGGAAAGGGAAATACTTTCCAGCTATGGGAGACAGTCAATGCAAAGGAACAGGAAATGGGACGTCATGTGACAGGGACAGTATAAGGATCAGTTTTCTGTATTATGGAATGCATGAAGCAGAATAATGTACAATAAGGGCAAAGGGTAGATTTGAGCCAAGTCGCAAAGAGTGTTAAATGTCAAATATAGAGGGGTATATATATATATGATCCTAGAAGTGATAGTGGAATTTTTTGAGTGACATGGTTAGAGCTATACTTTAGGAAAATAACTTGGTGGCTGTGTAGAAAATGGTTTGGAGATAAGGAGAAACAATAGGGAATGAGATCAATGAGAAAGCATTTGTAATCGGTAATGCTTAATTAAGATAGTAACTGAATAAAGCAAGAAAAGGAAGATGTGAATGATGTTGTAGAGGTAAAATTGATAATACTGGGTAACTGAACATGAGAGAGTGGATGAATGGTAGTACCAAAGATAGATACAGTAGAGCTAGAAAAAGGAAGTGGTTTGGGGAAAAGCAACTAAGTACATACACTCATTAATGCCAAGTGACCTCCTTTTTGCCCCTTGCTGGGGCACATAGAAAGGATCAGTTTGGATTAGCTTATAAAAATTCCCTGAGTTGTTTTGGGATGCTATTTCCCAGCAGGCACTATCTGGGAAGGATTGAATTATATCTCTATCAGAAAATATTGGCCAAAAGTCAAGGGTGCTATTAATCCAGTATTGCATTTTCCGACTTCCTCTCACAGGACTCCAACTTTCTGTCAATATCTCTGTTGCTAGCGACAATGCTAATGATTACCACCCTCCTGCTCCCAACTCTTGCTATGGGTGATGCTCATTCTGCCCTTCCCCTGCCCCCGGCCTTTAGCTGTATATAAGATGGAAAGGAAAATAGATCCAAGAAGACTTCAGACCATCTCTAATGACTCCCCACCTCCCAGTGGGAGTAGGATGGAATTCACTTAGATCATTAAAAGAAGCTAGCTTCTTTCATCTTCTTCCTTTCATCTTCCAAGTAGAGATTTGATAAAACCTTTCTTCAGTGCCAGTTGTAAGGCTGGCACAGATGTGAAGTATAAAGTCAATAATCAAAATCATAGTTTTGTACTATACTTCCTATTGACATTTCTGCCAACTAGGGCTATTACGGTATGGCAGAAAACACTGGTAACAATGGTGTTGAAAATAAATTGAACTTTTAGTCTAACAAGTGTAAATAATCCTTAGAGACCCCAAAACTATCATACATTTGGACCCATTAGTCACAGAAAAAAATGCTCTTAATTATAATTGTTTTTCTTCAGTCATCACAACTATGATTATCATAAGTTACTGTGCTGAATTAAATACAAGTTGCCCTGTAATCAAGGCCACATTTCCTAAAATGAGATTTCTTTGAGAGGAGAAAAACAAGCATACATACCCATGTGCATACACATAATTTACATACGTGTATATGTACGTATGTGTTTATATGTGCATATATACGGGTATAAGTATATACATGTATATGTACATATGTACTTATATGTATGTGCATGCATGCATATATACACATAAAGAAAAATAAATGTTGAAATGATATAAGACAAAATGTTGAGGAGAGGTGGGAGTTGTCTGTTGATAACCCACTTCTACAACTGGAGCTACTTAGTTTGGCTAGATAAAAAGGAAACAGGATCTTGGATTTACAACAGTAACTCTAAGAGATTACTACTAGCAAATTTAGAGATCTGCATCCCAAGTCTAGGAAAGGAAAATTCTGGTTGGGACCACTAAAAATGTCATACGCAACTCCTATCTCTTGCTAAGGGAGATTCAAAGCAAAGTAGACAAAAGTTAATGGACCATGATTATACACTAAGTCTTTGGATAAGCCACTTTTTGGGGGGGAAGGCAGCGGGATGAGAAGCAGAGACTTTATTAAGCTTCATGCAGTATTTAATGCCATTGAAGACAAAATAGATTTTCCTTGTTTTCACATACTGAACAAAGATTCAGGAGACTTGATTCATATTTCAACCACTGTCATTAAGAACTTTGTGTCTAAATAAATCAAAGTATGTATTGAATAACAAAACATTTAATTTGGAATCAGGAAAGACCTAGGTTTGAATTCTGCTTCAGTGAGCCTCAGTGTACTCATCTGTAAAATGGACATCATACCAGTAGT
The DNA here is from genome assembly GCF_028372415.1 of Notamacropus eugenii. NCBI lineage: Eukaryota > Metazoa > Chordata > Mammalia > Diprotodontia > Macropodidae > Notamacropus > Notamacropus eugenii. The sequence continues at coordinate 395,837,419 of NC_092876.1, forward strand.
ATCAACCTCAAAAGGATTCTTATGAGAACATGTACAATTTACTTGTGTAAGAAAGTTCTTAATAGGAGTCTGACTCAAAACTTTTGATTTTTCTGTATGACTGCCAATGAATGAAATATTTCCATAGCCTGGATTAGATGTGACTGGAGACAACTCTGGAAAGTCAAATAAAATCAGAAAGAAGACAGGGCATGGGGCAGAGATGGACTAACATGACCAGGTACATTTGGATTGTCTTTTTTTCTGGACCAAGTATGTAAGAATATCCCCATTCTTATGAAAGTGACACATCTGGGTGAGTGACATGCCTGTCCTATCAAGAGGAACAGCCAGAATCATTTGATGGCAGGGAGCCAATTAATGTAGAGGATGATTTTCCAGCAGCCATCAGAGGCAGATAGAAAAACTTGCACTAATTCCTTTACTTAACCATTCTTGGGATGGCTGTTGTCATCTCCTGTGCTTTATCACCTATTTCCCTAGCAAGTGATGTAAATGACTACCACCACCACCACCACTACTACTACTACTACTAATAGCAATAGATAATATTTGTGTAATTCTTTGTGGTTTGCAATGTATGTTACATGAATTATTTCATTTGATCCTCATAACCACTGTTAGGGAATTACTATTATTTGCATTTTACTGAGTCTGAGAGAAGTTAACTTTCTTTACCCAGCATCACAAAGCTAGTAGAGTTTGAGGCATGATTAGAACTCAGGTTGTCCCAACCTCTACACCAGCTTAATATCTTATTCCTATGACCTTCTCCTATTGACCAACCCTGTGGCAAGGGGAAATGAGAAGTTTATATTAAAACAACTAAGCTCTCGATTCTCTTCCTTCAACTTGGTGACTATAAGGGAGTAAGTAAGGAGTGAAACTTCATCCTAGGGGATAAATGGAAGGGAGGGAATTGATTGACATTTCTGACAGTTATTGCTACTAGTCTTGTTATATTTCTCGCATTCAGTAATTAAATTGTTCTGCTTTTGTTAACAATATAAGATCTGGGAAGATTAATAAAAATTTTAGAATAAGATTAAGCATTACACCCCAGTTCTCTCCATAAATAATCCAACAAAAGTCTAAGAAAGAGGCCAAACTATGTAATAGTGAGGAAATCAAAGGAGGAATCTGATCTGGTCATTTTCCTAGAGCAGATCATGAATTTTTCCCACAAGAAAGTTATCAGGGAAGGAACTGTGGGAAGGGGAGAGGGGAATGGCCTGCAGAGCATTCACTCTGATTTCAGAGAATGTTGATAAACCTAGGTTTAGATGAGGGGCTGGGCAGCTATACTATCACTCTAATCTCATAGTGGTATATTGAATTCATACCTCAGGCTCGGGACAGGGATAAGTCTATAGTTCTGTCACTCTGAATCTGCAAAACCTTTCAGCTATGAGACAGGGGTTAGGGTCAGCAAATATTCCCTGATGCTCCACTCTTATGCAAATTTGCAGTTGTGTTACCTAAGCCCAAACTGGGGATGATAGCTTGAAAAGTCGATCAGGGCAGGGATCAGACCAGGCCTTAGGTTAGACTGCTTGGAATCCATTGAAAGCTTATAACTCCCTGGCCTAAGTCATTTTAATGATTCTTAAAGAGAACAGCATACAATATTGGCAGAAAACAGCAGAAGGAGCTTAGAGCATGCAAATCAGGACCAGATAAAGCCCTAGCACATTCTCTAGGAGTGCTCAGGGCCAAGCCACAACATAGTCTCAATCTGGAAAGTAAGGCTGAAAAATTCAATCAGTCAACAGACAATAAGCACCTCCTTTGTGCCAGGCTCTGTGCTAAGCAGTGGGGTAGAAATTCAAATAAAAAGCAAAGACAGTCTCTGTCTTCAAGGAACTTACAATCTAATGGGAGAAGACACATAAAAGAAAAACTGAAAAGTTTGGCAGTGAGGAGGGGAAAGGGATGAATGATGATTTAGACTTCCAGAGAAGTCTAAAAGTAGTACAGCTGGTGAAAATAGGGGGGAAATATGTTGAGCCCCTTCTTTAAATAGAGGCACTAGAGAACATGAACCTGCCCTTCAAGCAAAGAACTCAATCAGAGAGGCAGAAGGTATTGATGAAATGTATCAGGCTTTCAGCATAATGAGATTTCCCAATGATGAGTTTCCTAGGAAAGGAAGGCATGATGGAAAAATGAGTACTCACTGTGAAGATCTATTACAGTTCTGGGGATGCTCAAGACACAAACCCAGAAGAGAAGAACAACTGCAAAATACTTTCAAGTAAAGTTTCAGAGAAAAATATCATGGCCACAAAATTAGTTAGAATTGCTTGAAGAACTGATGCAAAATAATTTTTAGAGTTTAAAATGATATTATATATGAAATGAAAGCAATGGAGGAAAGAATTGGAAATGAAATAAGAGCTATGGAGAAAAAAGATTTGAAAGAAGAATTCAAAGTTTAACATAAGAGGAACCTTACCCAAGCAAGACATCTTGAAGATTAAAATAGATGAGGAGTTGACAAACTATAGCCCACGAGTCAAACCTGATCTGGCTTCTGTTTTTACATGATCTGCTAGCTATGAATGATTTTTACATGTTAAAATACAATGTTACTATATTTTAAAAATATTCCTAGGTCAAGGGCCAGGTAAAAATAGGCAGCAGGCCAGATTTGACCCTCCAGCTTATACTTAGCTGAACACTGAAATAGGCCAAACAGAAATGAATGACTTCATGTGACAAGAGATATTAAAACAAAATGAAAAGATTGAAAAAATATAGGCGATAAGGAGAGATAGTTTAAGGATCATTGTACCACCTGCAAGCATGCCTAAAAAGAAAAGCCTGGACCTCATATTTCAAGAAACCATGAAAGAAAATTGCCCAGACCTATGAGATCAAGAGAACAATGTGAAAATAGAAAGAATGCATTGATGACCTCCTTAAAGAAATTCTAAAATTAAAACTCAGGAATATTACAGCTAAAATCTAGAGTTTTGAAGTCAAGGGCAAAAACACATAGCAAACAAGTAACAGAAAAATTCAGGTACCAAGTATAGTCAAAATAACACAAGAGTTAATAGCTACCACAATCAATCAACAAAGAGCCTGTAATATGATATTTCAGAAGACAAAACATAGACTTACAACCAACAACAATTTACCTAGCTAGACTAAGGATAATCCCATAAGAGAAAAAAAATGAATTTTAAATGAAATAGAGGACTTCTAAATATTAATGATGAGATCAAAGTTGAATAGGAATTTCAAAATGTGAATGTGAATCAGAAGAAAATATAAATGAACGATCCAAAGGAACTGTATAAGGATGAAATATTTACATTCTAATGAGATGAAGATGATGCACATCCCCTCAGTCATTAGGTCATAGAGGGAGTTTGAATTATCAACAAATTTATGGAATTATTCATTGAATTATTGTGAAAAGGATTTTTAAATATCATCTGGAAGGGAATACAAAATTCAGCTATCAACCCTTGCTTTCTACTCACAAATTAATTTCTCCCAGTTCATTCAAGGTTAGGAGTGGCTATAAATAGCTTACAGACTCAGACCTGGTACTCCCAGTCTATGACTAAAGGAATGGGGCTGCTAGGGGTTTCCTCTGGGTCTAGGAAGGGGCAGGCAAACCTGTGTTTTTTTGGATACTGGCCAGGAAAGATTATGATAACAGCAAGCAGAAAATGATGCTTCAATGACATTTGAATAAGGCACAGAGAGTACAGAGGCAAGCAATGTGGGGATGGGATAGGGGGAGAGTGAGAGGAGAAGGAAGGACACAGAAACTCATGTAGAAAACTGTGGATTAGAAGTTGGAAGCACTTGGGAAGTATGGACCCATAGCAGATGGAAAAGTGCTTGGGGCAGGAATTTGGGTTCTTATTTTTACAGGATTTTGGTGTTGGGGGACAGATTGTTATTTAGGCCACTTTAGGGTTAATTCATTAACGTAGCCACATCATTTCAAAGTTATCAGTAATACCTTAGTGTTAGTTCATTGATATAATACTTTGCTGGTGTCCAGCTGGTCTTATTGCATGTCTGGAACTTATGACCATGGCCACTTGGCAAGACTGAGGTGCCCTTATTGTAAAGCCTAGCTGGCTGTCCTGAATTTAGCAGATAACCTCAGGTTGTGACCTTAGTTAATTTATGAAGCAGTTTCCAATAGCTACTATGCTTCCCTAACTTATGAGACAGTTTGCAAGTATCTGTTACAATTTCTTAGTTTACAGGGTAGTCTATAAGGTACTTTTAGGTTTCCCTTTGGAATCTTACTTCCTACTATTGCTCCCTTATACTGTTTATAAATTTATTTATTATACTAGCTAATGTTGGTGCAAGGGAACCAGAGTTAGATGCAATTTTAACACAGTGTTAAATAAGACAAAATTTCTGAAAGAGAAGGGAAGGGAAGAGAAGGGAAGGGAAAAAATGCACTAGATAAGAAAGAGGGAGAAAGGGTTTGGGAACTCATCTCTCATCATCATCAGTATGAAAGTAGAAACCTATACAAAGGAGGAAAGAGTGAGGAGAGTAGGCATAACTTGAACTTTACTTTCCTTTGAATTGATGAAAGAAGGGTAGAAAGTAGTTTGGTATAGAAATACATTCTTATTAATTGAAAAGAAAATGAATATATACAGGAAAAATACATACACAATGATTACTACAGTGTAAGTGGAAAGAACATCCACAACTAAGTTAGAATTGTGTCTTGTAAAATTATGAAGAGCAAGGTGAATCCTAAGATCTTGTGCATATGACAAGATGTCTCTTCCCCTAGGGAGGTGGAACATTGTGTTACTGTTAGATTTTTTTCATGAGTGTGGATTAGTTTAGCTGATTTTTCCCTCTTCCTCTTAAAAATTTTATTATGTCTCTCTAGAATAGGGAAGGGAAAAGATATTGAGGAAAGAGAAGTAGACAATGTAAAAACAAAAGATATAGTAAAATCTTATTTTTATTTCATGTTCTACATGCCAAGCACTATACTGAACACTGAGTATTTGAAGAAAAAAATGCAAATCCCTTCCTTCAGAGAGTTAGAATTCTGTAGGAGACAATGTGCACCCAAATAGGTACGTACAGCATATGTTTACAATAAGTAGAAGGTCAATTTTAGGGGAAGGGCACTGGGAACTGGAGGGGAGGGGATCAGGAAAAGCCTTAATAAAGAAGGTAGTACTTGAATTGAAACTTGGAGGAAACAACAGATTTTAAATGACAGAGATCAAGAAGGAGTACATTATAGGCATGAGGGGCAGCTAAACAAAAGCATGGAGATGGCAGAGGGACTGTTGTGTGTGACAAACAGCAAGAGTTCTAATTTGGCTGGACAAAAGAGTAGTAAAGCATAATAATGCCACTTCATGGCCATGGCATGTGTACTCTGGCCATCCTCCTCAACCAACTTTCACAGAAGTCTGGTCTTTGGCCATGGAACCCTAGGCTCTGATAAGTGACCTTTTACCTTATCTAAACCAGAAACAGGACTCCACATCATGTACTGGTCATTTCAAATGGTGCTGCTGCTCTTGTACTCTACCACACTCTTTCTAAGTCCCATTTATGGATTGCCTTCTCCCATTAGTGGGCTGCTTGAATGGTGAGATTGTTTTGCTTACTTATTTTTCCATCCCTAATGCTAGGTGCAATGCTTAATCTATGGTAATTACTAAGCATTTTTTTTCATTAAATCATTCAAAAGTAGGTTAGGGCCAAGTTGGGAAGGGATTTAAATATCGCATAGAGGAGTTTATATTTGATCCTAAAGGTAATAGGAATCCACTATTGAATGGACAATGACATGGTCTGACATGCACTTTAGAAAAATCACTTTAGCAGGTAGAGGGAAGATGGAATGGAGAGAGAAGAGACTTCAGGCAATAGTCTTTATAGTTCAAGTGATAAGTGTTGAGGGCTGGAACTGTGGTGACTGTTTGAGTTGAGAGAAGAAAACAGATATGAGATGGTAAGAAAGTAAAAACAATATTTGGCCATTGATTTGATATGTGGTTTGAAGGAATATGAGGAATCACGAAAGATCAACGATGTCAACATGGAACCTGGAAGGATGGTGCTTCTGATAGAAATATGGAAGGTTGGGAGAGGAGTGCGTTTGGAATGAAAAAGATATTGAGATTCTTATATAAATTGCAACCTATCCATGGTTGCTCAACCTAAGTGACTCATTCTATGTCATGGAGCTCAAAAGGGTAGCAAAGTTCTAATTCACAAACCACTTCCCCAGAGCCCAGAGCTATCCAAGGGAACAACAGTACAGAGATGATCAGGGGTAAGGTGTGAGGTACACTGAAGGAAGAATGGAATTTTCCTATCAACATCCAAGAAATTTGTGCTAGTTTCTACAGTATATTATGGTTGTTATAAGCAATTGGAGAGTGGAATGGAAGAGTGTTGGGTAATAATACATAAAAATGGTAGAGTTGGTTTGGAAACAAACATCAGTGGTATGGTGGAGCAATCTCAAGTGGGATTATGAGAACCAATCAAAAATTGAGGTTTGTTTTATCGTTTTGTTGATTGTCTGGGTTTAATAAAGTGGTGGAGAAAATGTTAATGCTGCACATACATTTTTTTTCCTTTACAGAACTTGTTGTTAAACATTTACTTGTACATCTCTAGATGAAACTATAATGTTAGGGTTTTTTCCATGTTTTGCTGGTTTGCATACGCCCATAGTTCATCTCATGGCCCCTTTTGAGTCTCCAGACCTCACTGTAGAGACAACTGTGTTGAATTATAATAGTCTAGAGAAGTGTTAAAAATAAGGAGGAAGGGATGAACAAGAAAAATATTTTAGAAATAATCGAAAAATATGAGAAGAAAAAGAGAAGGAAGAGTGAAAAATAACATCAAAGTTTTAAAGATAATATGATAAACTGGAAGATACCAGAGAAATATGGACCCAGGAACTGAAGGCTATCAAGATGACACCATGTAATATTAAGCTAAAAAAAATAGATGGGGATTTTTATCCTTGAGCAGACTTTGAAAGGAACATGATAACCATCTTCAAAATTCTGAAGGATTGTCATATAGAAGAGGGATTAGACTTGGTCTGCACAACCCTAGAGGGCAGAACTAGGAGAATTAGCTTTCTTACTGGCTGCATCATATTTCTGACTCATCTTGAGGTTGTAATCCATCAACCTTTCTCCCTCAGTCTTTTCCCTTGAACTTTTTTCTAGCTACATCTGCTGCAGCCTTTACTTATGGAGTTTATTTTGTTTAATCCTAGTGCAACTGGCATTTACAATTATTAAAATTTGCATTGTTAGTTTTAGCCCTACATTTTAACCTGTTAAAATTTCTTTGAAGCCCAATTCTGTCATCTAGTGTATTAGCTACCTATGTAGGATTCATCTTCAAATTTGATATAAATATTGTGTCTGGATTCAGATTGTTAACAAAAAATAAAGAAGAGAAAAGGACCAAGGACAGAGCCCTGGGATAATCCTCCACTGCAGACATAGACATCATTTCATTAATCACCATTGTCTGGGATCCGTCAACCAGTTACAAATAGATCTACCTCTACTATCCTCCAGTTCATATAACTTCATTTTGTCCACAAGGATACCATAAGGGGCTCATAGTTTTCATACCATTTCTCCCAAATTAATTTCTTACCACAGTCATAAATTGCAAGTATTAACATCATCCTCATAAGGATAGAAATGAGAGTTTTAAGTGAACTTTCTTCCCCTCTTTGAAATATCATAAGCTCCCATGAGTTCAACTTAACACAACTGACTCCCAGAGCTATGTATCATATCCAACTAAAAAAAAAAAAAACCTTACATTTAAGTATCTATGCTTTGTGGAATGCAAAGCCTAAACAAAAATAGTCTCTACCTTCAAGGAGCTTACGTAAAAATTATTTTGAAACAAAAGGTCTAAGTGATTATGGTTTAAGTGATTTGTTCATGATGCTGAATTTTTAAAATTTTTTATTAATATTATTTTCAATTTATAGAATAAAACAAGCATTTATATAACATAGTATAATAAAAAAGATCTTTGCACATGAAACTGAACATATATTATTTATAAATTGATATTCCCTAAGTATAAATAAAATTATCATCTTTTTAATGTCTTTTTTCTCCTTTTTTCTTCACTCCCCCTCCCTAGGGATGACTACAATTAGACATATGTGTGTATATATGTATATACACATAATGTATATATACATATTTATGTGAATGTGTATATATGTGTGTATATGTGTGTGCGTGTGTGTGTGTGTGTAATCATCCCATATATACTTCTATTTATCAGTTCACTCTCTGGATGCAGATAGTGTCTTCCTTCATATGTCCCTTGCAGTTAATTTGGGTATTTGCATAAGTCAAAATAACTCATTCAAAGTTGTTCTTAAAATAATATTGCTATAACTGTATCAGTGTTCTCTTTTCTGCTCTTTTCGCCCTTCATTATTTCATGAAAGTCTATCCATGTTTTTCTAAAAGCATCAGGTGCATCATTTCTTATAGCACAATAATATTCTATTACAATCACATACTACAACTTATTCAGTTACTGCCCAACTGATGGCCATCTTGGTGATTTCCAGTTCTTTGCCACCACAAGGAGAGCTACTATATACATTTTAGAACATATAAGGAAAGAGCCAAGATGGATGAATAAAAACAAGGACTTGCTTGAGTTCTTCCCCAAACCCCTCCATTTACCTGCAAAAATGACTCTAAACAAATTCTAGAGCAGCAGAACCCACAAAAAGATAGAATAAAATGAATTTCCAGTCCAAGACAACCTAGAAGGTCAGCAGGAAATATTTACTGCACCAGGCTGGAAGAGGAGTGCAGTCCAGCATGGTCTATGCCATCATGGACTGAGCCCTAGCTAACCTGGAGCAAGTCTCAGGTCAGTGAATCGCTGGCAGCTGTGACGGTATCTAGACTTCTCAACCTACAGATGCCAAAAACAACTTAGAAGGTCAGTAGTAAATGTCTGTTGGACCTGGGTGAGAGAAAAGCAGATCAGCCCCAGCACTGAGCTGTGGTGGTGGCAAGGGAAGCAGCTGCTTCTGGAGCTCTGAGCTCATAGACAGTGAGGTGAAGGGTGGATCAAGTGGCTGAGAAGAGGGAGATTGTAGAGATTTCTTTGCTTATGCTGAGGCAAGATTTTCTTGCTTACTCATGCTTGAATCTGGATTGCAGACCTGGGTGGCAGTCCTGGGATAAGGAAAAATGCTAGCATGGCAGAGCTTGCAGCAGTGGTGGAGCAGAAATCCTCCTCACATTACCAAAGAAGAAAAGAGAATTTGCCCTCACTCACAGACAAAAGCACAGGTCAGGAGAGGAGTAAACCCCTCTCCTTAGATCATACCACCTGGGAAGAATGGAAAACTTACAGATCCCAAGAAGTATCTCTGAAAACAGCTCCACAAAACCCCTGAAGCTTGGGACAGTACACCCTCCACCCTGGAAGCAGAATAAAAACTTAAGTAAGAGTTAAAAAGTCAAGCAATTTTCTGGGAAAGTATGCAAACATTAGAAAAAATCTCAGACTATAGAATTTTACTTTGGTAATAAAGATCAAAACATACACCCAGAAGAAGACAACAAAGCAAAAGTTCCTATACCCAAAATGTCCAAGAAATATATGAACTGGTCACAAACCATAGAAGGGCTCAAAAGGGATTTTAAAAACAAAGAAGTAGAGGAAAAATTGGGAAAACGAGAATGATGCAAAAAACTCATGATAAATGAGTCAACAGTTTGTTAAAGGAAACCTCCCAAAATACTAAAGAAAATAACACCTTAAAAAGCAGACTAACCCACATGGCAAAAGAAGTCCAAAAAGCCAATGAAGAGAAGGATGTCTTAAAAAGCTGAATTGACCAAATGGAAAAGGTGGTCCAAAAGCTGATTGAAGAAAATAATTCCTTAAAATTTATAATGGAACACATTTTGGGAGCAAATGACTTTATGAGAAATCAAGAAATTATAAAACAAAACCAAAAGAATGAAAAAAAAATAGAAGACAATTTGAAATATCTCATTGGAAAAACAATTGACCTGGAAAATAGATCCAGGAGAGACAATGCTAAAATTATTGGATTACCTGAAAGCTATGAGCAAAAAAAGAGCCTACACATCATCTTTTAAGAAATTATCAAGGAAAACTGCCCTAATATTGTAGAACGGGAGGGTAAAACGGAAACTGAAAGAATCCATTGATGACCTCCAGAAAGAGGTTCCAAAAGGAAAACTCCTAGGAATATTGCAGCCAAATTTCAGAGTTCCAAGGTCAAGGTGAAAATACCTCAAGCAGTCAGAAAGAAACAATTCAAGTATTGGGGAAACACAATCAAGTTAACACATGATTTAGCACCTTCTACAATAACAGAGTAGAGGGCTTGGAATGTGATATTTCAGAGGTCAAAGAAAGTGGGATTAGAACTAAAAATCACCTACTCAGCAAAACTGAGGATAATTCATCAGGGAAAAAAAAGGACATTTATTGAAATACTGGACTTTCAAGCATTCTTGATGAAAAGACCAGAACTGAACTAAAAAATTTGAATTTCACAAACAAGACTCAAGAGAAGGATGAAAAGGTAAACAGGAAAGAGAAATCATAAAGGACTTATTAAAGTTGAACTGTTTACATTCCTACGTGGAAAGAAAATAATTGTAACTCATGAGACCTTTCTCAGTATTTGGGCAGTCAGAGGGAATATACACACACAAACACACACACACATATATACATACATATACATACACATATAGAGGACACAGAGTGAGTTGAATATGAAAGGATGATATCTAAAAAATAAAATTAAAGGGAGAGAAATGTTCTAGGAGAAGGAGAAAGAGAGATACAGAATGGGATAAGTTATCTCACCAAAAAGAGGCAAAAAAAAAATGTTTTTATAGTAGAGGGGAAGAGGAATGATGTGAGAGGGAATGAGTGAACCTTACTCTCATCAGACTTGGCTTAAGAGAGGAATAATATACATACTCATTTGGGTATGGAAATCTGTCTTACCGTATAGCAAATTAGGGCGGAAGGGGTAAGAGATGAGGAATTGATAGAAGGGAGGGTGGATTGGGGAGGGCCTAGACAGGGTGGATTGGGGGGGGGGGGTAGTCAGAAACAAACACTTTTAAAAATGGACAGGGTCAAAGGATACAATAGAATGAATGGGTGGTGGGATAGAATGGAGCAAATAGTTAGTCTTTCACAACATGGCTATTATGGAAGCATTTTGCATGACTATTTATGCATGACCTATACTGAATTACTTGCCTTCTCAATGAGGGTGGGTGGGGAGAAAGGAGAGGAGAGAATTTGGAACTCAAAGTTTTAAAAACAAATGTTAAAAATTGGTTTTACATGCAACTGGGAAATAAGATATACAGGCAGTGGGGTATATAGAAGTCTGTCTTGCCCTATAGGAAAACAGAAGGGAAAGGGATAAGACAGCGGTGGGGGGAGTATGATAGAAGGTAGGGCACATTGGAGGAAGGGATAATCAGAATACATGCTGTCTTGCTGTAGAGGGAGGGGAGAGATGGGGAGAAAATTTGGCACTCAAAATCTTGTGGAAGTGAATGCCAAAAACTAAAAATAAATTCATTAATAAAGTAAACATACATACATATAGATATAGATATATATAGGTTCTTCTCCTTCTTCTCTAATCATCTTTGGAAACAGACTTAGTAGTGGTATTGTTTGGGAAAAGTAACCTTTAGGTAGTTTAATAACTCTTTGGGCATAATTTCAGCTTGCTCTTCAAAATGGTTGGATGAGTTCACAATTCCACCAACAATGAATTAGTATCCAAATTTTTCCACATCCCCTCTAACATGTGTCAGTTTCCCTTTCAATAATTTTAGCCAATCTGATAGGTGCAAAATTATATTTCAAAGTTGTTTTAATTTGCATTTTTCTAATCAGTACAGATTTAGAACATTTTATGGGACTAAAAATTGTTTTGATTTCTTTATCAGCAAACTGCCTGTTCATATCCATTGACTTTTAATCAATTCTTATAGAGCTGACAAAGTTCTTTATATATGTAAAACATAAGATTTTTATCTGAGAAACCATCTATAATCTCCCCCTTCATTTTCTACTTTCCTTATGATCTTGGCTGGATTTGTTTTATTTGTAAAAAAAAATGTAATTTAATGTAATTAAAATTACCCCTTTTACATTTGATTCTTCTATCTCTTTTTTTCACAAATTATTTACCTATCCCTAAATCTGATAAGTAATATTTTCCATATTCTTCCAATTTTCTTGTAATATTTCCCTTTTTATCTAGGTCATGTATTCATTTTGGCTTTATCTCGGTAAATGCTGTAAGATATTGGTCTATGTCCAATTTCTGCCATAATGTTTTCCGGTTTTTCCACCTTTTTTTGACTAAATAATGAATTCTTATGCCAAAATCTAAACTCTTTACACTTGTGAAATACAAAGATTGCTATATCTACTTGCTGCTGTAAATTGCATGTCATTGGTCTATCTTTCTACTTCTCAGTCAGTACCAGATAGTTTTGAAAATTACTGCCTTATAACATATGTTAAGATCTTGTACTGCTAACCCTCCTTCCTTTATATTTTCCCTTTAGTTTCTTTGATAATCTTTACTTTTTATTCTACTAAATAAATTTTGTGATTATTTTTTCTAATTTGGTATTTTTTGTAGTTTAATTGGGATGGCATCGAATATATAAATTAGATTAGATAAAATTGTCATTTATTACATTTTTCCTGCCTACCTATGAACAACTAATATTTCTCCAATTATTTAAATCTGATTTTGGATTTTATTTGTATAAAAGGTTTTTTTAAAAATAATTTTGTTTACATAGCCCCCGGGTTTGTTTTGTCAGGTATACTGCCAGGTATTTTAAACTATCTAGCTTTTAAATGGGATATCTCGTACTATCTCTTCTTGAGGCTGAATCTTAAAGAAAATGGAGAGTTTTAGCTTTTCTAGTTGAGCATGGCTTCATAAAAGGGGAATTTAGGAGTAATAATGGGAGCTGGATCAATGTGGACTGTATGCACATATGTGAGCACATGTACATGTTTACAAATACATTGCATTTGTGGTTGAACAAACCTCAAAAAACCTTTGGATATTTCCAAACCTCCAAATACCACATAAAATGTCACCTATCATTAACATCACTAGGCTTAACTTTTTTCATCTCTCTGATGAGAGGCATTGTAGGATTATGAATTGGATGGGACCTTAAGACTCTAATTCAAAAAGGTTTCTTTATATACAAGAAAGCAAAAGGGTATAGAGGTGGCATATAAGTTCATGAGTATTAAGAAATCATTATATGATCTCTAAATTCCTCTTTAGCTTTAAACTTCTAGCTTTACATGTTGTCAGATATATGACTGAGAGGTTCCAAGATGTACGGAGAAAACACCAAATTCTTGGTAAATATGCTGAGTTCAAATTATGGCTGTCTAATCTGCTACTTGTATAATCTTGGGCAACACAATTCCTATCCCTTGTTCTCAGTTTCCTCATCTGTAAAATGAGAGGATTGGAGCAGATAACCTATAAGATACCTTCTGGTTCTAGATCTATGATTCTTAGCATGGGGTTAGCATAAGAGATCTGTAAAGTACCTTTCAATTATATGACATCTATGACATCTGTAACAATCTAGTCTATTCATCTGGACCTCGGTTTTATCATCTCTAAAACGGATCTAGCTTTATGCACTTAGGTGAACTCTGAAGAGTAATTCTAATGCTTTTCAAATTAAAATTACACATAATATTAATTAGCTTTCAAATTGTGATCCTAGATACCAGGCATTTATATTGTTTCACTTCTCATGCTACACCAAGGGTTTAAATAGAATTCCAGCATGGGTTAATTTCCATCTAGATAAATTGCAGAAGAATAAGAAAGAAGGATGGTAGAAAAGCTTTCCTAGAGAAACAGATTTATATATATATACACATATATATACACACACACACATACAAGTTAATGATGGATTTAGTGTCATTGAAGATACAATGTGAAAGATTTTTTTAAAAATATACTGAACTAAGAATTAGAAGAACCAATTTTTACTTCCACTTTTGTCATTAGATTACCATTTGGCTAAGTCATAGGGACTCTCAAAGTAATAGAAATGCATATGTCCATGCCTATGTGTGTATATGCATACAATGTGTGTCTATTCATGTGTGTACATATGGAACTAAACCCTCTATCATACAAAGGGAACCAGTTAATTGTGTTGCTATCATGGAACCAGGGAGTAAGCTGAAAAAAGTACCTAAGTTGCTATAATCACTTTATTGGCATATATGTCATTATAACTATATCTATATACTACATATGTATAGGTATCTATAAATGTTATAAATTAGATATATATGTATATGTGTGTATACATACAGAAATGCTACATATAGTGATGATCATTTTTATTGGCAACCCAGTACTGTAATTATATCAGTCCACTTCACCATCATTCAATCTGGAATGAACATTAAATTGTGTATAAGATTTTCAGTTTGTTTTTTTGCTACAGAAAAAGATTAGTTTTTTTTAATGATAGCAGTGTGGGGAAGACATGGAAGGAAAGCACATATCGGGAAAAAATGATGCTGACTTTTTTTTATTTTCACTGTGTTTTATTCTGTTTCATGGGATATCCTATATTTTATAACTTCCAAAGTAATGTATCTTCAGTTCCATGTGGACCTATGAATCATGGTTCATGATTTTTTTTTCAGGATTGCATTTATTTTTTTTATTATTTTTTAAAATTTATTTTCAGTGTTCTAAAATCATTACCATAAAACTTACAATCACTACTACCATAAAACTTGGTTGATTTCTTTCCAAGTGGATATACATGACTTCTAAAATACTTGCTTCAACATAGGTTTTGCTTTTATCTGTGAGCAGTAGATTACAAAACTGCCACTGGGAAATCTTGAACAGAGAAGAATTGTCACTGATAGGTATAAAAAATAGCCATCACACTTGAATATCAGAAAATTGTGGAAAGATTAAAGTTTTTCTAAGACCATGAATATACAAAGGAACTGAGTCTACTTGTGGAAGGTGTAAAGAAAAGTTTTAATTAATATTTTTTTCATGTCTAATCTAATCAGATTCACTCATCCTTTCCATTCCTATGAATATCCTAAAGTTTGGCTGGAAGTTTCTATAAAAACTATAATGGTTACCCTTTAGTACTTTTAGAGGACCTCTTTCTGCATTATGCAGATATTGAGATCTTGATAAGAGAAAACTCCTGGTTAAATCTCATTGGCTGAGTCTGCTCCAAGATGAATTGCCTGTCCCTTTGCTTATAAAAGTGACATGGTAGACTCTCTGGGAAAAGCAAGACAGCTAAGAGTAAAACTAACTCCAGCAAGAGGATGGGTAGAAGAGAGGAGAGGTACCTGCACATAAAGCCAGGCTGGGACCATAAAGAGCTATAAAGAGATACTGACCTATGCAAGAGGCACCTGAGATCAGATCCAGTCCATGTGACATAAGTGATGGGACATAGGTAATACAAGAATGTGGAATCCTTTTAATGTAAACATAGAGCATCTATTTACTATTTATTGCTCAAGGTATATATAATCTGTTCACTTTGTGTTTTTTCTCTCTGAGCCCCCCACTTTAAGAAAGTACAATATACAAAAAAAGGCTACTTGGCTGGCCACATTCATCTATCATAGACAAACCTAAGCCCTACCTATACACAAAGCCTTGCTGCAGATTACAGAATGAATTCTATCCCTGGGCAAGGGAGCTCTACTATAGTTACATTAAGCTTACTAAATCTTTATTGCTCTGACCTCAATATCTTAATGGAAAGAGCACTGAACTTGGAGTCACAGAATCTGAATCTGAATCCGGTTTTTGCCACTTAACTTGCTTAATCTCCAGGAAGTCCCTTAACCCTTCCATATCTCAGTTTCCTTATTTGGAAAATGAACTAAATGTTATATGTAATTGAAATTGTAAAATGGACTACATTATCTTCAGTTAGTCTCCTTGTAGTGGTTCAGCATCTGATGTAATGGATCACTGAAAGCCTGTGAGTTTAGAAAAACAATCCTTTCAATAATAACTCTTAGAAACCCCCAAGAAAAGGCAAACTTAAAGTGGTAAAAAGCAATCCTGTAAAGACAAAGTCACAGACACCATTAAAAACAGTGGACAAGGAGATTTCCTGGGGTCTCAGGAACTTCTCTGCCAAAGTCCTAAAAATATTCTTATATTCTCTTTGGTCCAAAGGACCAATAACTAGGACCAAAAGCATTGTACCTGAGGACAAAGTTAATTCAAATGTGTTCTATAACTTTTAGGTCACCATAGCCTTGGTGGTATTGTGGCAATGTGAGGGTTAGCTGTAGCCTCCCCAGTCCCATTAGTGTCCTAGCCCACAACAGTCTTTTCCTAGCTTCAAGACTATGGTCTAGTTTCCTAAAAACCAGGTGCCCTCATTCCCTGTAACAATGTTTGCTTCTTGCCCTTTACCCCGGTCCTTCCATGACTGGATTACTGTTTTTTAAAAATATTTTCCCTTAAGGCAAGTCTTTTCAAACTTCAGTGGTCCCCTATTACCTTCTGGACACAAAATTAACTTCTCACTATTTCACAGCCTGACTGCAGCTTACCTTTCCCAACACTGCAAATTACTCTCCATCAAAATCTATTCTCCCAGCCAAACTGACCTAAGTGTTACCCCTGGAACTGAGGATTTCGGATTTCATTTCCTTTCTCCATGCCTTTGCACAGGTCCCCATGCCTGCAATGCATTCCCTCCTCTCCCTGTTTTACGCTTCTTGGAATCCTTAGCTACCTTTACAATTAGGGCCACTGCCAATTGTCCTGACTTATATCTTGCCACTGGACTCCAATTACTCTAGAAGAGAGAGTGAGACTGATGACTTTGTATAGCCTTGCCTCATTCACCTTCAGGTCAAAACATCATTCTCCTCATGTCATTGGTCCTCTTTGAGAATGAAGGATGAACAACAACCATCTTTATGATTCAGCTTAGATGAACATCGGTTTTATTTTTTCAAATATTTGCATTTGTTACTTCTTTCTCCTTAAATTACATCATGCTTATTTATCTGTTTAGACATTTTATTCTTCCAGAGAATTGTAAATTCCTTAAGGGCAGAATTTTTTTTATTTGTGTCCTAAATACCTAACAGTGAGTGTCTTGCACATATCAGATGCTTAATATCTACTATGACTTGAAAGACTGAATTCATGAATGTATGAATGAATGAATGAATTCATGTATGAATGAATGAATTCATGAATGTATGAATGAATGAATGTATTAATTCATGAATGTACGAATGAATTAATTCATGAATGTATGAATGAATGAATGTATTAATTCATGAATGTATGAATGAATGAATTCATGAATGTATGAATGAATGAATGAATGAATGAGTGAATGAATTAAGACCTCTGCTACCAGATCTCTTTAGTATAAAATGCTTTCTTTCCCTGATTGATCTAGCCACTCTTGACATTTGACTCATTTTGAACCTATTACTATTCACAATCCCATCTATTTTTTCTCTGGAGACTAAACTCACAGTTTTCAACTTAATGTCAGAATTTAGTCCCGCATGCCTGAGACCCTTGACCCTGAGCAAAGCCTACAGTATTTATCTGTAGTTACTCCTAATCATCTCCCATTACTCTTCTTAGCATTTTCCCACACATGTCCAACTATGCAGGCAGCCTTGCTCTGTACTCTAGCCATCATCTCTACTTTGTCCTCACACAAGAATCAGATTTCACCCCCATATCCATCCTGGACTTTGATAGTATACGTTTGCCTTTATCTTTCTCTGTCCTCCACTAGTTTGTATTGTTTTTCAATTGTTATTGTCATGTCCAACTAGTCATGACCCCGTTTGGGATTTTCTTGGCAAAGATGCTGGAATGGTTTGCTATTTCTTTTTCCAGTTCATTTCACGGATGAGGAATTGAGGCAAATTGGGTGGTGACTTGCTCAGGGTCACACAGCTTATAAAGTATCTAAGGCCAGATTTTAACTCAAGTCTTCCTCACTCTAGGCCTAGCACTGTATTCATTGTGCTATCTAGCTCCCTCGGCAAGTATATCCATGTATACCTCACCCTACTCCCTTTCCACAACATGTTTATGTATTATCTTTCCTTATTAGAATGCAATCTCTTTGAAAGCAATGACTGACTTGCTTTTATTTGTATCTCAGGCACAGTGCCTGGCAAATAGTAAATAATAAAAGTTCCCTTCCTCTCTGCCTCCCTATCTAGATATCTAAACATTCAGATTTCTCTTTCATTGCCTATTTTATAGTTCTTAAATCCAAAAAATTTCACAGTCCTTATGGCCTCTCTTCACTGGGAAAACTCTTAGGTAAACAAATAAACAATTAGTTGTTGTAACTGAAGTGTCAACCAGTGACTTATACATGAATTGACTTATTGTTCCTTTTAGCTAGGACAGTAAACAGTAGTCTCAGAACTTTCCAATCATAATTAAAAGAAATGTTTTAATTAGTTTCATTACCAAGTTTCCTTTTAACTAGTTCAGATTACTAGTCAAATATGCCATAGAGGTCAAAGATTTTTAAAAATTCCAAAATATTGAAATATTTTTATCTCTATTTGTGATAGCATACTAGAAATAAATTAGTTGTCCATAGATTATTGAATTGTTAAATAAATTGTGATGCATGAATGCAATGGATTTTAATGTATCACAATGTATGATGAATATGAACAATTCAAAGAATCATGGGAATACTTAGTATGAATGAATGATGAAACAGGAAAACCAATAGACAATGATGTAAATGGCAAGAACAACAACAAAAACAATAAAAGAAATTGAATTCCATGTTATTTATACTTGTCCTGAAAGAAAATGTAGAAATGTATGTATCGCCTTTCTGTTAAGAAGTGGAGGACTATGAGCTTGGATATATTTCTGTTTATGTGTGTAAGTATGTGTGTGTGGATATATGTACACATAGATGCACATATATACATATACATATATATGTGTGTATACTAAGATGTCAGAACTGTCATTCAGTTGATGTGATGATTAATTTTGTTGAACTTTTTTTCTTTATTCTTTATTACAAAGGATGACCTTCTGGGTAGAAAATAAGAAGGGTTATATTCAGAAATGAATGTGATATGAAAACAAAATATGGCAATATAAATGAAAATAAAACATATATCAGATTTATTTCCATTAGAGAAACATCGGAGGGCAACCAAAGCCATCTTTAAATTTATAAAAATAATATTTGTACACGAAAATTCAAATGGATGCATGCAAGATTTTCAGGTCTAAGTTCTGAACTGTTTTCCAGCTTTTTGACAGATTTTTAACTTTTTAAAATTTTTAAACATCTTTCAAATATCCAGAAAGTTTGATGTAAGCAAATGGATTGAATCTCAAGAGCATAGATACCCAGTTTTGATGTGTTAGGAACCAATTCAAGGAATTTATGGGTTTCTAATTAGTGGAAACGACTTTAGAGGAAAAATATATTTTTTTTTAATTTAACTTTTAACATTCATTTTCACAAAATTTTGGGTTCCAAATTTTCTCCCCTTTTGTCCCCTCCCTCCACCCCAAAACACCAAGCATTCTAATTGCCCCTATCACCAATCTGCCCTCTCTTCTATCATCCCTCTCTGCCCTTATCCTCATCTTCTCTTTTGTCCTGTAGGGCCAAATAACTTTCTATACCCCTTTACCTGTATTTCTTGTTTCCTACTAGCAAGAATAGTACTTGACAGTTGCTCCTAAAACTTTGAGTTCCAACTTCTCTTCCTCCCTCCCTTCCCCACCCCTTCCCGTTTGAAGGCAAGCAATTCAATATAGACCATATCTGTGTAGTTTTGCAAATGACTTCCATAATAGTCGTGTTGTATAAGACTAACTATATTTCCCTCCATCCTATCCTGTCCCCCATTACTTCTATTCTCTATTTTGATCCTCTCCCTCCCCATGAGTGTTGACCTCAAATTGCTCCCTCCTCCCCATGCCCTCCCTTCCATCATCCCCCCTACCCTGCTTATCCCCTTATCCCCCACTTTCCTGTATTGTAAGATAGGTTTTCATACCAAAATGACTGTGCATTTTATTCCTTCCTTTAGTGGAATGTGATGAGAGTAAACTTCATGTTTTTCTCTCACCTCCCCTCTTTTTCCCTCCACTAAAAAGTCTTTTGCTTGTCTCTTTTATGAGAGATAATTTGCCCCATTCCATTTCTCCCTTTTTCCTCCTAATATATTTCTCTCTCACTGCTTGATTTCATTTTTTTATGATATGATCCCATCCTCTTCAATTCACTCTGTGCACTCTGTCTCTATGTGTGTGTGCGTGTGCGTGTGCATGTGTGTGTGTGTAATCCCACCCAGTACCCAGATATTGAATAGTTTCAAGAGTTACAAATATTGTCTTTCCATGTAGGAATGTAAACAGTTCAACTTTAGTAAGTCCCTTATGATTTCTCTTTGCTGTTTACCTTTTCATGCCTCTCTTCATTCTTGTGTTTGAAAGTCAAATTTTCTTTCCAGCTCTGGTCTTTTCATCAAGAATGCTTGAAAGTCCTCTATTTCACTGAAAGACCAATTTTTCCCCTGAAGTATTATAGTCAGTTTTGCTGGGTAGGTGATTCTTGGTTTTAGTCCTAGTTCCTTTGACTTCTGGAATATCCTATTCCATGCCCTTCGATTGTGTTATCCTGATTGTATTTCCACAATACTTGAATTGTTTCTTTCTAGCTGCTTGCAATATTTTCTCCTTGACCTGGGAACTCTGAAATTTGGCCACAGTGTTCCTAGGAGTTTCTCTTTTTGGATCTCTTTCAGGCGGTGATCTTTGGATTCCTTGAATACTTATTTTGCCCTCTGGTTCTAAAATCTCAGGGTAGTTTTCCTTGATAATTTCGTGAAAGATGGTGTCTAGACTCTTTTTTTGATCATGGCTTTCAGGTAGTCCCATAATTTTTAAATTGTCTCTCCTGGATCTATTTACCAGGTCAGTTGTTTTTCCAATGAGATATTTCACATTATCTTCCATTTTTTCATTCTTTTGGTTTTGTTTTGTGAGTTCTTGGTTTCTCATAAAGTCATTGGCCTCCATCTGTTCCATTCTAATTTTGAAAGAACTATTTTCTTCAGTGAGCTTTTGAACCTCCTTTTCCATTTGGCTAATTCTGCTTTTGAAAGCATTCTTCTCCTCATTGGCTTTTTGAACCTCTTTTGCCAATTGAGTTAGCCTATTTTTCAAAGTGTTATTTTCTTCAGCATTTTTTTGGGTCTCCTTTAGCAGGGTCCTGACCTGTTTTTCATGCTTTACTTGCATCTCTCTCATTTCTCTTCCCAGTTTTTCCTCCACCTCTCTAACTTGATTTTCAAAATCCTTTTTGAGCTCTTCCATGGCCTGAGCCCATGGTATATTTATTTTGGATGTGTGGGATACAGAAGCCTTGACTTCTGTGTCTTTCCCTGATGGTAAGCATTGTTCTTCCTCATCAGAAAGAAAAGGAGGAAATACCTGTTCACCAAGAAAGCAACCTTCTATAGTTTTATTTTTTTTTCCCTTTTCTGGGCATTTTCCCAGCCAGTGACTTGACTTCTGAGTATTCTCTTCACACCCACTTTGCCTCCAGATCCTCCCAGCCAGTGCTTGGGGTCTGAGATTCAAATGCTACTTCCCAGCCTTAGGGCTTTGGGTGGGGGCAGGGCTGCTATTCAGCGTGAGATTAAGTTCAGGTGTTCAAGTCGGGGCAGGGCCACCTCACAGGCTCAGTTCCCTCAGGGGGTTTATGCAGAGACCTTCAACAATGGATCTGGGCTCCTGCTTGCTCTGGGAGCCCCTGTCCACTGCCGCCCCCACTGCTGCCTCCCAAGGGGGCCTGAGCTACGGGGACACCTCACTCCCCTGTTGGCCACCCAAAAAGACTGTCTCACAGACCCCCTCCACCTGTGGGTGGAGGGACCCACGTGGCCACTTGAGATTCTGTCCCTGAAGCCCACTCGGATCTGCTTCTCTTGGTGCGCGAGCGGCCAAGGCAGGGCTGGGCTTGGCTCTAGGTCCTGGGCATGATGGATCTTTTGCGAGGGGTTTTCAGGGCTCTCTGGAACAGAATTCTCCTCTACTCTGTTGTTCTGTGGTTTCTGCTGCTCCAGAATTTGTTGGGAATTCTTTTTTTACAGATATTTTATGGGCTGTGGGTTAGGAGCTAGCCTATGTGTGTCTTTCTACTCCACCATCTTGGCTCTGCCCCCTAGAGGAAAAATATTTTTGAAAAAAGAATTAAATATAAAGAGGCAGAAAATTATAGCTTTTTAAGAAGAAATGATTGCATCAGATTTGGTACCTGAGAACTGACAGTCTCTTAAATGTAGCACATCCTTTCCACACATAAATCATGAAATGAGATAGTCTATTTCATGTGGTTTAAAATGTTTTAGGAGAGATCATAAACGTGGGTGTGGGTTATTTCTTAGCACGTCACAATATCACAATCATTATGACAAGATTCGCATTATAATTCTGTATAAGAATAGGATCATAGTTTCACCGGCATCCTCAGTACACTAAATGTGTCAATTTAGCTGGAATGTCAGGAGAAAGTGAAGGAGACCTCTGGCATCTTGGAAGGAAGGGAGGTGTCCCTGGTGTGAAGTCACAGGACATACCAGAGTTAAACAGGATGTGCAGCCATGAAGTCATTGTGATCTGCATCATTGGAGACAACATACAAATTGATGAGGTCATAAAGGAATGAGAGTATTTAATTAAAGGATCATAAGATGTTAGAGTTGCAAGGGACTTCAGTGATCATTTAACACCATACTTTAAGGAATGTTTTTTCAGGATGCTTTTGGACTTCCTTATCCATTTGCTCAATTCTGCTTTTTAAAGCATTCTTTTCCTCACTGGTTTTTTGGACCTTTTTTACGATTTAAGTTGGTCTATTTTTTAAGGTGTTATTTTCTTCAGCATTTTTTTGAGTCTCCTTTAGTAAGCTGTTGATTCCTTTTTCATAATTTTCTTACATCATTCTCATTTCACTTCTCAATTTTTTCTCTCCTTTTATTTGATTTTCAAAATCCTTTTTAAGCTCTTCCATGGTATGTGACCAATTCATATTTTTCTTGGAGGCTTCGCATGTGGTATGTGTACCTTTGTCTTTTTCTGGTTGTATGTTTTGATCCTCTTTGTCAGATTTTATAGTCTGAATTTTTTCCCACTATTTGCTCTTTTTCCCAGCCAACTATTTGACTTTTGAGCTTTTTGTCAAAGTAGTTCTCTGCTTCCAGTCAGGAGGGTTGAATGGGGGTGAGGGGTGGGGGGTGGAGAAAGGAGGGGTGTGGGGTACTATCCCAAGCTTCAGAGGTTTTGTGCGGCTGTTTTCAGAGATTCTTCCGGAGATCTGAAAATTGTCATCTCTTCCAAGGTTGTGTGATCAAAGGAGAGGAGTTTACTCTTTTCCTGGTCTGTGCTCTGTTCTGTGAGTGACCTCAAGCACTCTGTTTGTGCCTTGAAACTGTGAGGCAGATTCCCTCTACATCACTGCCACAAGCTCCACCATGCCAGCACTCCTCCTTGCCCCAGGACCACCACCCCAAACTTCGACCCAGATCTAAGCAGGGCAGAGCAAGGGAATCCCAACTCAGTACCAGCAAAGAGATCCCAGAAATCACCCTCTGATCAGCTGTTCAATCCCCCCACAATCTGTGGGTCTAGAGCTCCAGAAAGAGCCTCTGCTACTACTGCTGTCACTGCCAGCTCAACTGCCCCCTTTGCTGCCCTGGGACTGGGGCCAGACTGTGATCTTCTCTTGAAGTTCCAAGTTGTCCTTGGCGTTTGAGGGTTGAGAAGTCTGCCAGTGGATTCAGTGCCCTGAACCGTGCTTAGGCTTTATCTGTGCTGGTGCAGCCAATGCTGAACTGCACTCCTCTCAACAGACCTTTCTGGTCACCCTTCCAGGTTGTCTTGGGCTGGAAATCTGTTTCACTCATTTTGTGGGTTCTACTGCTTTAGAATTTATTTAGTCATTTTTACAGGTATTTGGAGGGGTTTGGGGAAGAATTCAAGCAAGTCCCTGCTTTTACTCCATAATCTTGGCCCCCATTCTTTTATAGATGAGAATATCATGGCCCAAAGAGATTAGACAGCTTGCCCAAAGGTAGACAAGCAGTAATTAGTAGGGACAGGGTTGAAGCCAAGGTCTTTTGCCTCCAGATCCTGTTCTTTCTCTTCTGTAACATATTGCTTCTCTTATATCACATAGTCATATGACACCATACATTTTCTGTATACTATATACTGTATACATTCACTGTATATTCCCATATACAGTTTCCTTCTTGTCTAGGACATTCCTTCACCTAGTTTTCCAATAATTCTTTATGGAACTGACAAAAAATGAGGCAAAATAACTTTTCAGAAATCTAGTTTGCTAAAACAAGAGAAAGAATAAAAAGCATACTTAAAATACTAACTTATTGGAATCTCTGAGATATTGAAAAACAATATGAGCAGTGCAATTTGCTATGAGATAATATCAGAGGAAATCACTTAGAGTTCTCTTTTTGCACACAGAATTTAGCAGGGAAATCTACTAAAGTGCAATCACTCTACTGAAGGATTCCTAAGGCACATATTCATTTTCTTATTTCTATCCTCTAAAACTTTAATTAACTTTTCATCCAGAGAACTGTATGAAGTTGTTATGATACATTTGACAAAGCTTAGGATGAAGCCAAGTACCCATGTGGTCACAAACCACTTAGCAGATACAGAGGAGTAAATAAGTGGAGCTCACCTTTATTTCTGCAAGGGGCGGAGAATAAGAACAGCTACATAGCAAAAAGATGAAAAATCTTTAGGAAGTCAGACAATTAGGAAAACTAAATGAATCTTTATAAGAAAAACACTAGGTTTCTTTTTCCCTCTCCTATCCTCCTCCCCCTTTTGCTCCTCTCCTTCCCTCTCTCTCTTTTCCTTCCTTCTCTCTTTTCTTCCTTCTTTCTTTCCTTCCACTCTTTCTGTCTTCCTTCCTTCTTCCTTTCCTTCTTTTGTTCCTTTCTCATTCTTCCCTTCTTTCCTTCCTTTTTCCCCTCCTTCCTTTTTTCCTCCTTCTTCCCTTATTTCTTTCTCTCTCTATGTCTCTCCCTCCCTCCCTCTCTTCCTCTCTCTCTCTCTCTCTCTCTCTCTCTCTCTCTCTCTCTCTCTCTCTCTTTTCCTCCCTCTTTCTGTCTCTCTCTCTCCCCTTCATTTAAAAAAAAATCAATCAGTTATTGACATAATGAGTAGGAGAAAATACTTTCTGTTAGGAGTCATTTTCTCTGCCACTGACTTAACTATGATACTTTAAGTTAAAGAAGATTGTAGGGGTAAGAACACTGGATTAAAATACAGAGAATTCAGGTTTGAATTTTGGCTCTTCTGCTTAACTCCTATGAGACTGTAGACAGTCACTTCACTTTTATGGACCTTAGTTCTTCCTCTTGAAAATGAGCATATTAATTTAGAGCTAGAAGCCTACTGAGACACTATCTAGTACAATTGCCTCCTTTTATTGATGAGGAAGAGGCAAAACAGCTTTACCATATATCATACACCTGGTTAAGTGTCAGAGGTAGGATCTGAACGAAGGTCCGCTGACTTTAAGTTTAATATGTTATACACCAAGCCATCCTGCCTTTCTAAGACCTATGATCTTGTTGGATCTAACCCTTACCTGAATAGTAATCCCTTCTAAAATATCTTTAACTAAATGTCTTTTAGTCTACACTTGAAAAAGTGCAATGATGGGGGAACTCACCTTTCAAAAAGACACTTTACACTTTTGAAGACTTATAACTATAAGGAAAATTTTCCTCACCCAACCCTTATGTCACAGGTTGCCTTTTGGCATAGAAGGATCATGATATAGTTTGGAACATTTTTCTCATTCTCTTGGATCATAGTTTTCACTAAGGAAACGTGAGAAAATTGATATATGGTTGTCTGACTCACCCACCTCCATGCACCTGGACCCCAGGGCTATAAGCTCAACTTCCCACTTGCAAAGATACAGTTCCCAGCACTACAGAGGAAAATGTTGAGGTGAAAGAAAGCAAAACAAATTATAGATTGAGCAATGAAATATATATATAAATTCTGACATTCAATTTCAATTCAATGCATCTAGCGATGTAAAATGTGAGGTTTCCTCTGGTTTCAAACCCTTCCTTGCCAAGTTCCACAAAGTCTTAATGATCTCTGCTAATTGATGAGGATGAGGGCAGAGAAGGGAGAGTTTTTTTTAATCTCTCCAATGTCTAATCCCTCCTAGTAGCACCCCAAGCACTTTAAGATAGCCCATTAGTTTCTTAGACAAGTAGATATCAATTCTCATCTTGTAACAAATCAAGGTCTTCCTTTTCTCATCAGTTGCCACTACTCTTACTCTGTAGGCTTTTCCCTCTTCTCAGAGACCATCAGTTTGGATTAGAAGATTGTGTGAAGTTAGAACTCTAGGTCTGCCTTACTTTGCTGTGCTTTTTGAGCATTTGACATTATTCCCAAGTCCTGTGGGCAGATGTAGTACTGCTAAACTGGAAAAAAAAAAAAACTACACAGAAATGTTTTTCTGTGAAAAGAGAATGCCGTTTCTAGATACTTAGTACATCCAGTGCTTGGCACCATGGTTAGCATGCAATAAACACTTAATAAATGCTTGTTGGCTGACTGACTAACTAGGCAGAACAATAGAAAGAGATTGAGTTTTAGTAGTTTTTCTTGGAATGTTACAATCACAACTCACTCACTGTTCTGCTAACCCGGCCTTCCATCAATCACTTTTTGTAATTTCCTTTCCCCGTGCTATACTACCACTAATTTGTCTTTCAACTGTGATAAGACTGTCTAACCAGTTGTAATACTACAAATTGGTCAGTCAGTCAGTCATTTAGAATCTATCAAGCACTTACTATGTGCCAGATATTATACTACGTGCTGGGGTAACAAAGAAAGACAAAAACAAGAAAAAAATAGGCCCTATTCTCTAAGATTTCCCTCTCTAATGGAAGACAACATACAAACAATTATGTGCAAAAAGATATATCTTGAACAAACCTGAAAATTGCAGATTACAGGGTTAATTCTTCATGATGACCACAGAGATGATTAAGTTCAGTCCCTTGATTTGTAGACGAGGAAACTGGAATACAGAAAGGAAATTGAAAGTAAATACTTTTCTAAAGTCACACAAATTATGCTTTTTAGCATAACTAATAAAAATAATAATAATAACTAATGAACTCTGTTGAGAGTGCCAGGGTGAGTAAATTACAAATCAGTTTCAGGTGTTTTCTGGTAAAAACCATATCCTACTTCTTTTAAAAATTATACATACATATGTGTGTGTGTGTGTGTATATATATGTCCTTTACTGATCACAATGAAATAAAAATTATATTAAAGGACTACAGAAAAAAAGCATTAAAAATCAACTGGATGGTAAATAACTTAATCTTTTTAAAATCAAATTTAAGATGTCATTTAAAAATATATTTTCTATTTTTTGAAATGATGCAAATATTCAAAATTGATTTATTCATTTCTTTCTTTTAACATTCAATGTCATAAGATGCTGAGTTCTAAATTTTTCTCTCCCTCCCTCCTCTCCCCTGACCTGAAGACGGCGTGCAATGTAGGTTCTACATATACATTCATATTAAACATAAGTTGTCCAGTTGACCTAGGTTTTACTGCCTCCCTTCCCCTCTGCTCCCCTCCCTTCTTCCAAAACCTTAAATCTACTACATTCTGCAACTGGGACTCCAAGCCGCCCCTGCCAAGGGCTCCTGGATTCCCTAGCTTTAGAGTGATTATCAATAGTAACTATTGCTGTTTCCCACCCAGCCTGATGTCTTTGTTTTTCTTGACCTCATTAAAGGGACCTTGCCCTGGCTACTTCTTAAACAGGCCTATTCAAAGAATGGGTGTTGCCTTATCCTAAGTGAGTACTTGCATAGACCTTGGCCTAAAGGGGCCAAGGTCTCCCATTGCATCCTGGGTCATCTCCAGTCACCCTGATGAATATCTGGTCACTGGATTCAGATGGCTCTGGAAGAAAAAGTGAGGTTGGTGACCTTGCACAGCCCTCCGTCACTCAAAACAAAGTCAAGTGCAAGTCATGTCATCATTTCTCTGATGGCATGGTCTTCTTCAGCAACGAAAGATGAACACAATTTTCACATTTGTCATATTGTAAAGAAGAATTAGAACTAATGGGAGGAACCACAAGAAGGAAGAAATAAAAAAGGAGAGAGAGAACAAATAGTATACTTCGATCTGCATTCAGACTCCATAGTTCTTTCTCTGGCTATGGATAGCACTTTCCATCATGGGTCTTGTGGAGTTGTCTTAGATCCTTGCATTACTGGTGAGTGGGATAGATTTAGTAAAGACTCCTCAGATTGTAATTTTTCTCCCAGGGGTGAGGTAAGGCCTAAAGGCTCAAGGTTAAAATATTTTTAGAATAGAATAGTTCCATATAAGGATATAAAACTGTGTAGTGAATACACAGGGTCTCAATGATTGGACAAAACTCACATAATTCCTCGATGTCTTCATTTCAAAAGGGATTGGTTAGATTTCGTGTCTAGAATGTAAGACCATATTCTCAGCTAATGAGGATAATGGTCTGGGGGGGAGGAGGGACTTGCGTTAGGGTCTATATAAATCACTGCCCTTTTCTTTGTCTTCGGCTTTCCTACTCCTACAGGTAAGCCCTGTTTCTCGAGAATCGAATAAATCACTTTTCTGTCATCACTTTGAGAGGCCTCTGAGTAATTGATTTATGTAGGGACCTGAGCCATCCCACACACTGGGAAGAGCTAAGTCTATCAAAGTTAATCATGGCACAATATCTGGACCCTGGAGGACACCTGCTCACCACGGCTGCTCTAAAGCATGGTAAGGTTTGGCTGCTGGAGGATGCCTGCCTGCTGGCCCGCAGTGGTGGTTCTCCCAATCAGAGTCTACCAGTTCCCCTACCTCTACCAAGGCATATGGGTGTCCTGGTGTTGGAGCATGCCTGATCCACCACTCTAGGGCTGAGGACTCAGGACTTCATCATGATTTGCTAAGGAGTGGGGCTTACTGTTTGCTAACTTGCCTCCTGTCCTGTGCTGCTTCCTTTCTTCCAGAGCAAGAAGGACCTTAACTGATTAATCCCCCAAGCCTCCTGGGCTAAAAGACCCATCTTTCTGCTGACTGCTGTTCCAGGATTTTTCCCAGGATGATATTTTCTGGATTTTTAGAGCTCAGTAAGAGGGAGTGAGAGCAAGTTCCTGCTTAATGCCATCTTTGCTCCTGAAATCCCTCACCCTTTTTTGCACCATATGACAAAGGCCTTACCATGATGGTGAGGCCCTCAAAATGGGAATCTATGAGTGAGGCTAAAATGTGGGAGTTTCAGCTAAAGATAAAACTAGGAAACTCTGGCCCCATCTAGTCTATGCTGGATAAAATATTTTATGTGTATTTTTGAATGCCAGCTTCTGATCCTTGATACTTATATTCTATAGCTTTCCCTAATAAGTAAAGTTTTGTGGACTGGTATATGTAGCTAGTGGGGTAAAAAGGGAAAAAAAGGAGTTAGTGTTTCAATTAGGTCTCAAAATATGGCAGCAACAACCAAAACAACAGCAAAAGAGTGGGGAAAGATAATTAGAGCTCAGTAGGGTATGAAATAATAATAATATCCAATAATTTGTAGTCTTACAAATTCTGTCCCCACAGTATCACTTTCATGAACCCCTTGTTCTCTCCTCAACAGCCACCATCCTAGTTCTGACCCTCATCCATTTTTGCCTGAATTACTGCAATAGCTTATTAAATAATCTCCATCTTCATTTTCTCTCTACTGCAATCTACCCTTCACATAATTACCAAAGGGATATTCTTAGAATACAAAGCTGATCATGTCACTCACATGCTTGAAAAGCTTCATTGGTTCCCTAATAACAATAGAATCAAATGCAAATTTCTCAGTTTAGGAGGGAAACAAGCATGTCTTAAGATCCTACGATGTGCCAGGCACTGTAGTAGCTACAGTACAATACAGGTACATAATAAGTGCAGATATAGGTACTGTCTTTAGAAATATTATCTCATTTAAACCTCATAACAATCCTAGGAAGTGAGCGCCATTGTCACTCCTATTTTACAGATAAGGAAATTAAGGCAAACAGAGGTCTATTTTCTTGTTCAGTAACACACAGTGAGTAAATGTCTAAGTTCAAATTTGAATCAGTTCTTCCTGACTCCAGACCCAGAGCTGTGCCTCCCAGATGCCTTCTTTTTTCTCATTTAAAGACTTTTTCAATCTGGCTCCAACCCACTTTAACTGACATATCCCAAATTCCTCTCCTTCACATATTCTATGACAGTCAAATTGCCCTGCCTTCTCTTTCTCACACATGATGTCTTACCTAATATTTTTTTTCCTCTGAACGGGCTGTCATTGGATGCCTGAAATGCACTGTTTCTAGAATCCCTATTCCCCTTCAAAACACATTTCAGGTCTTACAAAAGGCCTTTATTAATCCTCAAATGGTTAGTACATATCCCAACACCCAGACATTACCTTGTGTTAACTCTTTGTCTCCATACATGTACATGGATATGTATATGTATAGGTATAGATATAGGTACTAGTACAAGTATAGGTATATATATGAATATATGTGTGTATAAATGCATATGTATACGTGTGTGTATGTATATATATACTGTACTACCTTTAGTAGAATGTAAGCTCCTTGAAGGGATTTTGACAATTACAACATATCATATGACATTTTCTTCTGTTCTATGCTACTCTGTCATATTTTAATTATATCATATCATATAATGTTATGCATTGTATGGTATAGTATAGCATATTATATTATCACAACATAGAGATTTTTAAAAGACATAATTTATTTTCTACATTCATCAAGAAAACCTACCTCACTTGCTTGTGAAAGTACTCTTTGAACTTTAAGAAACAATACAAATGTGAGTTATTGTTCTTTTAGATGAATAAAATTAATAATTATAAAAATAACATGACAATGACAAGGAAATAACTGTTCATGAGCTAATTAATTAGGATTTTGTCTACAGTTCTCCCATTGTTCAAACCATTCATTTCTCTTAAACAATAGAGTATTTCATTGAAAACTAACACGCTGTGAAAATATTGACTGAGATTAGGCTCCTAAATAATTCAAAAGTGCAATTCTTACATATTTATTTCAATTAAATTCATAATTTTTACCCATAAGTAATAATATCTATAATTAATTATGGACATGTCTGTCAAAGGAAAAAAAACCCTTCTGCTCCAAATGACTAAAACATGCAATATAAACTTCTTTCAACAAGCAATTGAGTGCCTATTGTGTGTAGGCCTATTAATAGGACTATATATATACAGATTATTCTCAGATCTTGTGTTTCTCCTGAGTCCTACAATGTGAATTACCCATCAGACCTTTTGAAATGAATATCATGTAGGTATCTCGAAATCAGTATATCTAAAAAGGAACTCATTACTTTTCCCAAATAATCCTCCTCCTTTTTCAACTTTCCTATTACTATTGAGAATATAACCATAGCCCCAGTTACCCATGTTCTTAACTTGGTGTCATCCTTTACTCCACATTCTCAATTACTCAATATCAGTTGCCAAATCATGTCATTTATAGTGCCACAATAAATTTCATCTACATCCCCTTCTTCCCACTTGTGTAGCTACCAAGCTAGTTAAAACTCGCATCATCTTTTGCTTGGACTCTGACAATAGTCCTAACTCATATCTGTTTCACTCCACTCCACTCCATCTTCTACTCAACTGCCAAAGTGTTTCTTTGAAAGTTCAGGTCTGATAATGTTACCTCTTGTCAATAAATTCCAGGGGCTATCCCTTACCTAGAAAGCTAACATCCACTGTCATTTAAAGTTCTTCATAGCCTGATCCCTTCTTATCACTCCACTCTTCTTATATATTAGTCCTTTCCATGTACTCTATAGTCCAACCATGTTTACCTACTTCCATTTCCTCATCCAATACTCCATCTTTCCATTCTGTGTCTTTGGATTGGCTCCCATTCCTGAGATGCTCTACCTCCTCACCTTCAACTCTTAGAATCCCCAGTTTCCTTTAAGGTTCAATTCAAACACCACTTTTTTCAATAGATCTTTTCAAGTCCTTTTGACTGCTAATACCTTTTCCTTTAAACTTACCTTATATCTACTTTGTACGTGTCCTATACATACCCATATATGTACAGGTTGTTCTCTCCATCAAAATGTAGACTTCTTAAGGACAGATAGAGTTTTTGCTTTTTTTCATTGCATTTCTAATGCTTAGCCCAGTGCCTTAGCCCATACTGCTTTAATAACTACTTATTGATTAATCTTACACAAATGCAGTTCTGCATACTTACCGCTTAGCAAGAGGAGAGACAGATAACAATGAAGACAGCATGGGTGACTCTGCATGCCTTTTCACTTATAGGATTGTAACAGGCAGGGCTAGAGGTGGTTGACCATTTGTAGGTCATTTCTTAGTTGACTCCTTAAATCCTTATCATATTCACTATCATCTTCATGCCAAATTTTGGGGTAATCCAAGGAGGGTGAGGTTTGTATATTTCTTCATCAAATGATAAAATTCCCTCTTTCTAACTACTTAATCAACTAGTTTGGAGTTTTAATTCCAAGGTAGACCGAGAAATGGATAGATGATAAACAGATAGAAAGAGCGTTTGTTAAGCTTTATTTTCCAGGCACTGAGCTGTTACCTTGAGGTACAAATTCAAAAAAACAGGACAATCTATGCCTTCTAATGGGACACAACACAAGAAGGAGTGGGAAAGCAGTTTGGGGGTGGGGAGGAGACAGGGGAAGATGCATGGAGCAGAGATATGTAAATGGCCAAGAAGTGGAGTGGAGATCAGGTCTGGGGTAAGATAAAGAAAAAAAAGTTGCTATCAGAGTTAGGGGATCTGTGGGTAGAATACAAAGTCATAGTGGTGGGAAATGGCAGAGGGTGAGGATAGGGATGGAGATGAGGCAAAATGTAGATGGCAAGAGGGAGAGATGACTGAAAGTGAAATTGCTTCTTAGCAAAGTAGTGAAGTCTCTTTCTTCACAAGTAGTTGCTCATATGTCTATATCAAATCCTCTGAGAAAATAAGTATTAAAGGTACTGTATGTATAATTTATGAACAGTGCAATAAATAACATGAAGATGAAAATAACTATTCACAATGCTTTGTTGGTGAGATCAAATACAGTCAGAGTCATGTCACAGTAACTACAGACCTGTCCTTACTCCTAAAAGTAAATAGTAAACATTTACTAAGCATCTACTATGTCTCAGGAACTATGCTAAAAAAAAAAAAAAAAAGAGGCAAAAGACAGTCCTTCTCTTCAAGGAGCTTACAATCTAGTGGATGAGAAAACATGCAAATAAATATATGCAAAGCAAGCTAAATACAAGATAAAGAGGAAATAATTAATCCAAGGAAGGCGCTGGAATTAAGATGGGTTGGGCAAGGCTTCCAGTAAAAAATGGAATTTTAGATGAGACTTAAACAAAAGCAGGGAGGTCAATGGTAGGAGAAGAGGAGGGAGAGACTTCCAAGCATAGCAGACAGCCAGAGAAAATTCCCAGAGATAAGAGATGAACTGTTTTGTTTGCGGAACAATCAGGAGGCCAGGCTCATTGGATTGAAGAGTGCATGTAGAAGAATGAGGTGTAGAAAACTGGAAAGGTAGGAGAAGGCCAAACAGATAATTTTATATTTTCTCTTGGAGGCAATTGGGAGCCACTGGAATTTATTGAGTAGGATGGTAAAATGATTAGATTTGCTCTTTAGAAAAACCATTTTAGTTAACCAATGGAAGATGGATTAGAGTGGGGAGATAATTGAGGCAGACAGATCTACCAGCAGGCTATTGCAATAGCCTAGGTAAGAGGTAAGGAAGGTCATATTTTAGATATTGCAAAGGTGAAATCAACAGGCTTTGACAACAGAATGGATATGAAAGGTGGGATGGGATGAGAAGGAGTGAGGAGTCCAGAATGGCTTCTGTCACAAACCTAAAGGACTTGGAAGATGGTATTGCCCTCTATGGTAATAGAGAAAGCACGAAATGGTAGGGTTTAGGAGGAAAGATAAAGACTTCAGTTTTGGATACGTTGAGTTAGAGATGTCTGAAATGCAGTTGAAGATGTGAGCTTGGAGGTCAACAGAGAGCTTGGAGCAGGATAGGGGGATTTGAGAATTATTAGCATAAAGATGCCAAATATACAGAGCTGATAAGGTCACTAAGTGAAGTAGTATAGAGAGAAAAGAAGAGCAAGTCAAGATTTAAAAAAGAAGTCTCTCCTTAAGAATTCTCTTCATCCTTCTTGTAAGATAAAAGATAAATGTGTTTCATCAGGAAAGGAGATCCCTCACTTTTCTTTCTCTCTTTCTTTTCTAACTTTTCTTTACACAAAACAGGAAAACAAATCCCTTCAGTTTCCTATTAGTCTTAAAAATCTGTCTCTTTAGACTCTCCATAAAATTCTCTTTATATTCATAAGTTGATAGTTCTCCCAATAAATATATTTTTTCTCAACCTTCATCTCTTTGTCTCCTTCACAGAGTTTCTCAAATGATCTCTACCATTTTTCTTCTGTTCCTCAAAAAATACCACCCCCTCAATGGCAAAATCCTAGATCTTTCATGTTTCTTTAGGCTACAAAAAACAGTAACTATTGAACCTGTATAGAGGCTTTTGAAAAACAGGTTAACAAGATTACAGGCTCGTAGATGTAGAATTAGGAGGGACCTTAAAGACCATCTACTCAACTCCTTCATTTTGGAGAGGGTTGGGGGAACAACATCCGAGAGAAGTGTAGTGACTTACTCTAGATGTCAAATGGGTAGCAGTTCTGAGATTTAAACCCTGAGTATCCAACCCCAAATTCATAGTTCTTTCCAAAGAACATATATCCACAAATGTGTGAAATGGGAGAAGTGTTCAGTAGAAGAACAATACAAGAATCTACTGTTCCATAATTGACCTCAATTCCCATAGACCATGGGATAATTTGACAAATTGTGAAGAATGCCTGCTCCTATGGCCTCAAACCCAAGTCAGAGATTGAAAATCAACAATAATGACCAATCTGTCAGTGTTGTTTAGATAAAGTAGAGACTAGAAATCTAAAATTTAAAGGATGATTGAAGGGTCATACTCAGAACTCCCCTGGTAGTGAAAATACCTAAAATATCCAGAAAACTGAACCAAAAAACATTTTTTTCTTTTGATTAAAATCATCTGGACAACATATCTTGTACATTGCTGATACTAAGCAAATATTTTTGTATGAATAAATGAATCAGTCTTTTATTCTTCTTTTTAAGGGTTTATTTGGCATTCATCCTCAAGTATCCCAAAAGGCATCTATTAAAGTTTTCTTCCCCAGCTGCATTGTTGGATATAGTCATATTTTTGTTCGTGTTACCCAATACTTAGCCTTGCCCGTCCATTTCTGCTTTTCACACTTTACTCCTTTACAAATCTATGGTCAGAGTGTAGTTAATTTAAAATTCTACCCCAGATCACAATAAAAGCAATTTCATCAGGTCAAGCCTTTGGAAGACTTTGGAAACTGAATCTGAGGATATGATGCATTTATAGCCTTCTCTCATTGCTCTTTGCTCTGTTTCACTTGCATTAATGTACTGGGAAGATTTGAATCCTATTTTCTTTTGGAGTCTTATCTGAATTGGGCAGCCTTCTGTACACTGCATGGTATACTTTAAAGGATTACAGAATGTAGGTGGAAATTTCCAACTTGAGTTTTGAAACCCTTTGAGGAAGATCTGAAAAATCTTTTCTTCTCTTTCCTTGTGACATTTCTCTCTGCATTCCTTTTTTAGAGGGTAAGAAAAATAGCACATTTTCAAAATGGTTTAAAAGGTGGGAGCTGCATAGCATCACATTATTAGCACCTTAGTGATCTCGGGGAAGCAGTTTCGAGTCTATTGTTAAAAGACTTTCAGGGAAAGAGATTCCACCTTTTCCCTTGAGAGATTTAAAATTAGGCTGGATGGAATATGAGGGAAGAGCTTCTCATGGGGCGTCAAAATGAAGGATGAGTAATTGGATTACTCATATGATTTTTTTCATTCATAATCTGACACGATTCTGTGAAACTATGGAATTTTTAAAATTATTCCAATGGCACAACAGGGAATTCATTACTCTAAATGGTGGCTCAGGATAAACAACATCTGTGGGGAACAATTTCCAGGACACATTCATCATTGAACCTTTAGTCGGTCATCGTTGCTATTGCTTAGATTATATGTTAAAAGCAAGCTGTTGTTAAAAATACTTTCCTTTATGACTATGGAAAAAGAAAATAACTTCTTACAAGTGGAAAAGAGAACAGAAATATTGTATTGTCTACTATGGCATCTTCTGCCTTGAATAGCCTCTTTTCCCATTGGATTTATTCACTTTGTGGTGGAGAATACTCAGGTAGCCATCGTTATGTATTCTCAGTTTGCTTTACTGCACTCCCTGTTTTCTGTGCAGAGCTATAAAATGTTGTGCCTAAAGCTTCCTCAAATATACCATAGGGAATAGCCTGAGAAAACTGACTCAGAGTGCAATTAAGCTGAGTTTGAAGTGTTCTAGCATTCTTCACCCTGCCTCTAAGGTGAGATGCTAAGCACATCTATGGTATATGAAAAGCATGAGGGAGAAGGGAGCACAGAGAAGCTACAATTTCCTCTCTCCTACCACTTTCTCTTTTGTCAGCAGGTCAGTGCAATAGTAGAATGCATACAACATAACAAGGAAAGAAAGGCTGTAGGTCACCCAAACAGCTGTGGTCAAAGTAGATTTTATGTGGATTTCCTGCTTTCTCTCTTGCTTCTGAAAAAATATCCCAGTATAACACTGTTTTAAAGCCATCCTACTAGACTTTGGCAATAGCAATGACCTCTTCTCTGACACAACTTAGACGAATGCTGCTTTATCATGTTGGAAATTGAGGCAAAATCACTTCTAAAGAAGCCTCACTCACTGCCTTTTGCTCCTTCAGCTCCCTTTTGTTGACCCTTTTACTATGTAGCAGCAGTAGGTAATGGATAGCAGAATCCCTGTCAGACATATCACTAGGTCTGACCTGTTCCAATTCTACATGGTTCTATCTATGCCTCATCTACAGGTCATGTAAGCCAGTATGTACAGTATGTTATATATTTATTGTACAATGATGTAACCACCACCACCACTATTAGCGCTTCTATCACCTCCACCAGTGTCTAAATGTATATGACATTTTATGATAACAAAGTGCTTTCAGATTTTACCCAAACCACAAGACATCTATCTTGAGCTCTGGGGCAGACAAATTTTCTAAATTTGCCAATTAAGTTCTTGCCCATAGGGCATGTCGCATCAATCAACTTTTTATTATATTGTTTCTACAATCCTAGTCATCCATTCTCATTGTGTAAGAGGCTGGCAGCATTCACATATAATACTATATGAAATCCCATGCTTCCCATGATAATTTCTTAACTTCTATTCTACTAAATCTATCTTAATCTTTATTGGGACCTTTAGTTCTTACTCATCCAGTCAATATTCTGGAAACCAACTTTACTTACTTTGATTAGCTAGCTAGTCAACTACCAATGTTTCACTGACTCACTCTTATTGACCTACACATCCTTAATCTTGTGCCTAAGTCATACTGTCCACTTAATTGCTCAGTTCTTACTCTAAGGCAGGCAGATATCACTGAAGAAATTAATGAAATTAAGCCAATTTAACATGGTACAAATTCATAATATATAACATCAGCTAGAGCCCTGATACTACCTAATAATTCTTTTATGACTTCATCTCTTTTCCTACTGCAACTATTCCATATATTTTCTTCTCTATTGGCCCCTACTATACCCCAAATTTCATACTTATAGCAGATTACCACAGTCCTCTATTTCACTGAGAAATTAAAGCCATTTATTGTGAATACTTTCACCTTTTATCTTCCTTTCCTCACAACCTCAGTATCATCATCCATTTTTCCTCCTTTCCTCTAACCACAGAGGCTAATCTGATACCTGAATTCTTAATCCCACTTCTAACTGCTTCTACAGGACCTTGCTCCAGAATGTTGTTCTAGCTCATAAATCTTGATTCTACCCCTAACTGCTGGCCCTAGTTCATCTGCCAACTTGAAACTTCCCAATACAAGAGAAAACAAAGATCCATTCCCTTGGCATTTCTAGCCCAGAAAAGTAACACTGCTAAATCTCTTTTTAAAAACTGGCTGCCACCAGAGGCAGCTATGTGGTACTTTGGCTAGAGTACTAGACATGGAATCAGGAAGATTTAAGTTAAAATCTGGTCTCAGAAACTAAATATGTGACTCCAGACAAGTCATTAATATCTGTTTGCCTCAGTTTTCTCCATTGTAAAGTGGGGATAAGAATGACACTTACCTTGTTGTTATGAGGTTCAAATGAGATAATATTTGTGAAGCACTTAGCACAGTGCTTTACACATAGTAGGTGCTACTTAAATGCTAATTGCATTCATCTGAAAAAATTAAGAGGATAGCTGAGGAATATTTGCAGATGAGCATCCATGACTCTTCCATGACTCATGAAACTTCCATGACTGTTTCACTAAAATTGTTCTCTAGAAGGTCACAAAATCACCTCCTAATCACCAAAACTTTTTTTTCAGTCTTCATTTGCCCAGGCTTCATTATAGCTTTTGACACATATAATCTTTCTTCTTACTGGATAGTCTCTTCTCCCTTAGCTTCAGAGATACCATCCTTTCCTGACCTTTCCTACCTAAGCATTCTTTGTCTTCCCTACTAATTTCTCCTCCCCTCCCCAAAAAAACTCTTAATATGGTTGCTTACAGATATGTCAAATCAATAAGCATTTGTTAAATACCTACTATGTGTCGGGCATTGTGCTAAATGCTGAGGATACAAAGGAAGGCAAAAAAAAAAGTAATCCCTGTCTTCAAGGAGTTCAAAAATCTAAGGAGGGAGACAACATGTAAGCAAATATGTACAAAGAAGATATAGGCAGGATCAATTAGAGGTAATCTTAACTCACTTCTTTCTCTACATTCTCTTACTTAGAAATATCCCTAACTGCCATAGCTCCATCTATATATTAATTATAGATGAGTTCCAAATCACCATTTTTTTCTCTAAACCTGGTCTTTTTTATGATTTTACATTTCTTTCCATGACATTACCATTCACCTAAGTGTCCCAAGTTTGTAATTGTATAGTTTATCTTAACTCTCTTCTGTTTGCCTCACTTTACCTATGCAATCGGCTGCCAGATTCTATTGAATTCCCCTCCCCCAAATTTCTCATATTCAGCTCTTCTTCTTTTTTCTCTATTGCCATTAGCCTGGTACAGGATTTTATTTTCACTCACTTGAATGTTAGCATTCTAACGATCCTTTTTTCTTTACTGTCTTTTTCTTTTCACTCCATTACTCAAACAGTTATGAGTAGAATGTAATAAGTAAAGATGAAGTAACTTTCTGCATGTCCTTATGATACTCCACATTCTCTCTGTATCAGTAAAATAATTTAGG
Source organism: Notamacropus eugenii (assembly GCF_028372415.1). Lineage (NCBI taxonomy): Eukaryota > Metazoa > Chordata > Mammalia > Diprotodontia > Macropodidae > Notamacropus > Notamacropus eugenii. Next base: position 395,877,191 of record NC_092876.1, read on the forward strand.
TCAAAGAACAGCATTTGAAATTAAGAATTATTTGTGTATTCAAGAGTACAAGTTATATTTTCCCAAGTCTTTGTTTTCTTAAAGAGAAAAATACATTACTAAAAAACAACAATAACATTATTTTTTATAAAGCTTAATAATAAATATTTAAAATTAAAAACATTCTCAATCTATTGTGGTTAAATATCTTCAGTTAGAAAGAAAACTCCAAAATTAATGATATTAAAAAGTATTACTAAATGTAATTCCCTTGAAGGACTACAAAGTACTGTATAGATGTCTATCCAATGAAGACTGCATTTATATGGAAAATAGCACATTTCTTTTTAGCAGATACTTTGATATGACATGAAGATACATTTCGTTTTCTAGTGAATACTGCCAATACTGATGGGCTGGTTCATCATAGTCATTCATCCAATAAATTTTTGCCTTTCTTAGGTTTTCAGACTGAAAGAGGTCCAGAAGATAAAATTCTCAAGTAGAGCTTAGGTGACCCATATTGTCTTGTATATATGCTGTTTTTCAAAAACACAACTATGATTAAATAGCCTCTCAAGTAGGGATATACAATATTTGACTATCTAAACAAAGCATATAGAACAATATCCATGGCGTTATGCAAAGTAGTTGCAGGTCACTGTTACTCTCTTTCCTTCTCCTAAATGTGCAATACTGTAAGTTGGAAAACTCCAAAAAGCTACTCTTGGACTTGGGCAGTCATCAGGACAGAGTACAACTTTCCTGTTTGCTAAAACACTACAAATCAAATTTCCTTTTCCCCTCACTACATCCTCCCAAAATTAACTCAGGTTACCAGTGTCATGGGCATATTAAATTAGCATCACAAAGCAGAATGAAAAAATTCCAATGATGCCACACAGAACTACAATGGTGATAAATCACCACTGTTTCTACTATTTATAGTAAACCATAATGAATCCCACCTTAGAAAATTATAATATGTATAACCATAAGCTAGTTACTCAACTTTTCTATGCCTCACTTTTTTTGTCTATAAAATGGTAAAATAATAGTACCTACCTATAGGACTATTGTCAATATCAGGTGAAATATTATAAGTAAATCATTTTGAAAGCCAAATTCTGTGTAATTGTGAGACACTATCAATATTATTTGGTATAGGTTCTCATCTGTTTAGAGAAGTTCAGAAAAAAATGGTCAGAAAAAAAACCATCTTAACTTCGTTTTTTTACTATAATGTTCTGTCAATTATTGCATGGGTGATTAAGGTAACTTTTTGTAGTTAATTAAGAATTTAGAGGTGTAAATTTATCTTCCATAGTCTCATTGAAAGCATCCTTGGTAAAAGAATACAAAAAATACAAATGGAATGATATATGACAAGATATGGTAGGAATCTTAACCTGTTTCCATATGATTCTGATTTCTTCTGCTAAGTCATAATATTTTAAAAACTTTCTCTAATGTTCATTGATCAGTGTTATATGTGGGTGATTGTGTACAACAGTTCTTTCTGTAACAATGCTCCATTTCCAGTATAATCTAATTACTGAATATATTCTGTAAATCAATTTAGAAAACTATTTTATTATACCATTATTATACTGACATATAATAACAGTATTGTACTGTGCATGAAATCTTAACTTCTGTCTCCAGTCTTGAATCACCAGTTGCTTCTTGGAAATCTCAAAATAGATTTCCCATAGATATCTCAAACTCACTCTGTCTATGTGGAAGTCATTATCTCCCTTCCTCAAACCATCTTCTCTTCTGAATTTCCCTAGTACTTTCTATGGCATCCAAAATGTCCAAGTCACTTATTCTAAATTTTATATTTGACTGCTGACTTGTACTCACCCCACTTATTCAATCTGTTGCCAAATCCTGCCATTTCTATTTTTCAGATTTAGTATTGTATAGATTGTTATTTGAACACCATCTTCATCTATTTTACTATTTTCTATCATGTCAAAGGTATACATTAAGACTCATATTATATAGGCATTGGTTGCCTTAAATGTTTTTTTTTCCTGCTGAGCTTTGACTTCAGAATACCAGTAACATATAATGCTAGTACTTTCTCCTTGATAGTCTTATGCTTAATCTATCTTGTCTGGAAAAGAAATCAAGGTGGGCTGGCAAGGCCAAGATGGCAGAGTAAAGGGAATGACTTTTCTGAACGCTCCCAAATTTCCCTCTAAACACCCTTAAAATAATGCCTCAAAACAAACTCTGGAGTGACAGAACCAACAAAAGAGTGGTGTGAAATACTTTTCCAGCCCAAGACAACTTAGAAGGTCATGAGAAAAGGTTTGTCTCACTGGAGTGAAAGTGGAATGCAGTCCAGCTCAAAACATACATCAGAAAACCAGCAGGAGGCTTTGAAGATGACTGAATTGGTTAGATAAAGTGAAATGGCAACCAGCTTCTAGAGTTCTCAACCCACAAATGGCAAGGAGGTCAGACAAGTGGTCAGAAGGAGATTACAGGGGTCCCTTTGTTTGCATTGGGTGTAGGACTCTGTTGCATTGCCCATACATGATTCTGGGTCATAATTCCAGGGTGAGGAAGAGGAAAATTAATACACAAGAGTGTCTGGAGGCAAAGTTGCAGGGGCTCTGGTCACAATTCTGAGGAGAGGAAAAGTGCTTATGCACTAGCAGAAATGTGACCTGGTCATAATTCCAGGAAAGAAAATAGTGCTTGTGGTAACTCATACCAGAGCACAATCCAGGAGAACAGTAACATCTCTCTTTAGATTATACATCTTGGAAGAACTAGAAAATTATAGACCCCCCCCAGAACTAGTTCTGAAAAAAAGTAGCACAAAAAACTCTGAAATTGGGAGAGTGGACCTTCTACATTGGGAACACAGCCCAACTTTAACTTAAAATTAAATCAAGAAACAGCCTCAAAAAATAAGAAAACGACAACAGAACTTGAACATAGAAATTTACTGTGGTGACAGGTATGATCAAAATACAGACTCTGAAAAAGACAACAAAATTAAAACTGCTATATCCAAACCTCAAAGAAAAATATGAATTTCTGTCAAGCCCACAAAGATTACCTGAAAGAGCTCAAAAAGAATTTTAAAAATCAAATAAGGGAGGTAAAAGAAAAATTGGAAAAAAAATTAAAGTGATACAAGAGAATAATGAAAAAGGAGCCACCAGCTGGATAAAGGAAGTACAAAAATAGTGAAGAGAACTCATCAAAAAGTAAAATTGGACAAGTGGAAAAAGATACACAAAAATTCCCTGAAGAGAAAAGCTCATTAAAAAGCTCAACTGGTCCCTCACTGATGCTAGGCAATCCTATTATAACTTTGCTATCAACTCACTATCCCACTGCCCAGAACAGCTCTTCCAAACTTTCCATGGATAACCCTACCCTGACCCTCTCAGATGAAAATCTTTCCTCATGCTATACTGAAAAAATCCAGGGTACTCAGTATAAGTGCCTTCTTCTTCCTTCATCTTCATTTCATATCATATGACTTCTTTCTCTTTCTTTACTCCTGCCTTTACTTCTTACACAGTCTAAATCTTCTACCTGTTCAAGTGATCTCATTTCATCTTGTCTGCAACAGAGTCCCCCCTGTTATCCCCACTCCAACACTTATCAATTTCTTTCTGTTTACTTGCTTATTCCCTATTGGCCACAAACTTACTTACATCTCCCTCATCCAAAAACAAAACAAAACAAAAACAACTCAAGTCCCAAAACTTTACTTGACTCTTCTATCCCTGTTACAATCATCATGTATTTCTTCTTCTATTTGCAGTTAAACTCCTGGAAATGACTGTTTACAATAGGTTTCTCCACTTCTTTCCTCTCATTTGCTTCTTAATTCCTTACCTTATCATTCCACCAAATATACTCTCAAGTTACCAATGATTTCTTAATTGCCAAATCCAGTGGCCTTTTCTCAATATTCATTTTCCTTGACCTCTTTGCAGCCTTTGGTTTTGTTGATCACAGTCTCCTCTTTGATATGCTCTTTTCTCTAGTTTTTTCAGACACCATTGTCTTCCAGTTCTTCTACTGATCTGACCACTTCTTTTGCTAGATCATCATCCAGATCATTCCCTCTTACTGTAGATGTCCCATATGGTTCTATCTTGGATTCTTTTCTCTTTCTATAATACTTCATTTGGTGATTTCATCAGCTCCTATGGATTGGCAAAATGAAATAATATTTGTAAAATGCTCTATAAGCCTTATAATATTGCAAAAAGTATGAGCTCTTATTTTGTGAATAAATAATAATAATAACTCATTTACATGAGATTTTGTGCTTTATTAATTTGTTTCCTCACAACACCTCTATCAGGCAGCATCTGAGTGAGTATGAACTGTTGAAAGAAATAAGATGTAAATGTGTCCTAACAGGTAGGATACATCAACAGGAGAAGACAAGGAAGTATTGAACACTCTTCATCTATTGCATGTCATATAAAAAGGTTAGAAGAGATCAAAAAATGTCCAGGAGCTAGGATAAAAGTTCTGAAAGTTTGTCTTAATTTTTTAAAATTTAATTTAACTGTTTCTTTAGTTCTAAATTCTCTCCTCCCTACCCTTACCCACGCACATTGAGAAAGCAATAAAAAACCCATTACAAATACGATACAATGCAAATCAAATATGAATACAATTTTAAATTTTGTTGTGTATCCAGTTTTTGTAGAATGAGAATGTGTATGAAAATAACCATGATTCACAGTTTCTCCCAGTAGAGGCAAAGTTCTATGGGTATACCCAAAAAGAAAATACATAGTAACTTTGAGTTGAATCTTGGGGGAAGCCAGGACTTTCAAGAAACAGAGGTGAGGAGGGGGAGGCATGGGAGATGCTCAGTGCAAAATCATGGAGATAGGTGATGTTGTATCCTGTTTGAAGGACAGCAAGAACAGTATGATAGGATTGTAGAATGCCTAGAGGGAGTGCAATGTGTAATAAGGGTTGGTACCAGATGGGGCTAGTTTACCAAAAGCTATAAATACCAATGAGAAAAATTTACATTTGATCCTAGATGAAATGGAGGATTCTCTGAGTTTATGGAACAGAGAGTGGGGCAGTAACATGCCCAGCCAAACCTAGACTTTAAAGGAATTTATTGTGGCATGTATAAAGAACATATTGGGAGTTGAAAGCCTTAAAATAGGGACCCCCAAATATGTAGTTATTGAAATAGGTCTAAAAGATGTGTGATGAGGCCTTACTCTAGGGTTCTGGTTGTGTGAGTGGAGCGTAGACACATGACTGATGCTGGAGATAGAAATGGCAAGATTTGACAGTGGATTAGATATATGGGGTAAGAGTGAGAAGCTGAGAATGATATTGAGCTTGTGAATCAGGGTGAACAGAAAAATGGTGTAGCCCTTGACAGCATACGGAAATTGAGTGACTCCAAAAGTCACAAGTTAAGTGACTTGCCCAATGGACACCGTGCTTATGTTTCGGAGTCTGACCAGAACCCAGATCTTCCTGATTCTGAAACCAGCTCTCTACCTACTCTATGGCGGTGGTGTGATTGGTCTAAAAATACATCTGGTTCACAGTATATCTGATATTTCAGTGCAAGTCATCTGGCTCTCTGTCCAATATCCTTTTCTCTATTTATGCATGTTGCCTTTTAGCCATGAGGTTCAACATCTATTTTCTTTTATTGTTATTTTAACAGGACTGTCAACATGCAACCAAACTAATTTGTTTTGAGTTTCATTTATTATTATTTTCTTATTATCTGATAGAGTTGCTAAAGATCAGTGATAAGAACAAAAAATAGAGCAGACAGTAAGCTATTTATTTAATATTTATTAATATTTATCTATTAAAACTGCATGTAAAAACTTATTAGAAAAATATTGGAGAAGCAATCTACTTCTAGTTTTCTCCTCATTCTAATCCTATATAATGACTTTCTATTGAACCATGGCATGTCTGCTCTTTTAGATTGTTACATGTGTTAAAATGCCAAATCAGAAATTATAATTAAAAGCATCTTTCACTGGAGATGGAAAGAAAAATCTCATGATAGTCTCTTTTTACCACGGAAAGTCTGAGATAATAATTCTAATTTAATTTTCCGATTTTAGAATGTCAAGATGGAGAAATTAAAACCAACATTATAATGTGAACCTTCATGAATAGTTTGTGTTCATGCAAATTTAATTTTAAATATACAATATTGAGTCAGCTGTGATTGTTGATTTTCAAGCTTTTCATATAACTCTCATCTCTAAGAAATTGTCAAAGTGCAGTTGAAAAAGTAGTCTAGAATAATGTGGCAATTCAACAACAAAATCTGCAAATTCAGTTCACATGTTCATAGAGTTTTTTTCATGCAAAGAGATTTTTAGGAGCTTGCCCCTAGCATATTATTGCCACTTGTGAAATAGGGGTTTTATATTTTTAAATACCAAATAGCAAAGGACGACCTGATGGATAGTAGAAGGTATATTTTATATTTGTAAAGGATCAAGGAATTAATGATTATCCCTAAATACATAATAGTTAATGCTATTTGCCTCTTGCTACTGCTAAAGCTACGGAGAGCAAATACTGAGCAAAGGATCATGATCCCTTAATTTACAAAACAACTTCTATTTAGCAGTATGAACTGGTGTTATGGGTAGGTGGAATATGAGATTGCCTACCTAATATGATTTGAAAGGTGACAAAAAGCTTTTCTTTTCCACCTCAATATAGGCATACATACATATACATACGTACAAACAGCCTAGCATCTTAATATGGTGCCTATAATTCTATCACACATAATGAGACCATTGAGCTCATCTTTTCATTTTACATATGAGGAAACTGAGGTGCTAAAAAGATAAATGACTTTATCAGGGTTGTACATCTAGCTAATGTGTAAGGCAGCATACACACCTAGTTACAGCTGACTCCAAGTCCATCACTTAATTCCAAGTTTTTACTCTGAGTTAAGGGACTGTGTATTGTCCACATAGAGAGCTTGATGCACAACATGCAGTTTACCCTTAAGTACACATATCTAGGATAAACTCATCTTTTTTATGACATATTTCTGTCAAGATATCTTTTATTCTAGTATTATTTCATAGATTTTTGTTAGTAATGTGTTGCTACTGGCTCACATCCAGGATGTTGAATAAACACTAAAAATGGAAAAGTAGTTGAGTGGAGAATTGAACAGGAGAGAAGAAAAGTTTGATTGATTTTTGGAAATTGCAAAGTTTTATTTCTTTTTATTGACCCCAACTTCTGCCTGGAAAAAAGGCTCACCTTTTTAATGGAAATTTTCTTTTCAGTGCTCTTGTGTGACTATTAGTTATTCAACAAAGGATTAATATTGAGAAGTAGCAACTGGGTAAAGGAAAGACTCATCTTAATCATGAACAGGTTTAAAAACACTACAAACAAGGAATTATGAAGGAGAAAAATCAAAAAAAGATATTACAGAATGCAAAATGGATAATTTTGATTACATTAAATTAAAAAGCTTTTGTGTGAGTAAAACCAGTGCAACCAAGATTAGAAGGAAAGTAGAAAACTGTGGATGGGGTGATTACAGCAAGTTTCTCTGATACAGGTCTCATTTCCCAAATATATAGAAAACTGAATCAAATTTATAAGAACACAAGCCATTCTTTAATTGATAAATGGTCAAGGGATATAAGCAAACGGTTTTAAGAAGAAATCAGAGTTATTCATAATCATATGAAAAAATGCTCTAAATCACTTTTGATTAAAGAAATGCAAATCCAATCATCTCTGAGGTACCACCTCACACTTACCACATTGGCAATATCACAGAAGGGAAAATTATAAATGTTAGAGGGGATGTGGGAAAACTGGGACACTAATGCATTGTTGGTGGAGTTGTAGACTGATTCAACTGCTCCGGAGAGCAATTTGGAACTATGCCCCAAACACTACTTGTACAAAAATATTTATAGCAGCTGTTTTTGTGGTGGCAAAGAATTAGAAATTGAGGGGATGCCCTTTAATTGTGGTACAGTTGAACAAGCTGTGGTATATGACTATGATGGAATATTATATGCTATAAGAAATGGTGGGCATAAAAACCTGGAAAGACTTACATGGTTAGAGGCAAAGTAAAATGAGCAGAACTAGAACATTGTACACAGTAACAGCAATATTGTACGATGATGAACTGTGAATGACTTACACTATTTGAAGGATTCATGATGAAAAAATGCTATCTGCTTCCAGAGAAAGAACTGATGGAGGCTGAATACAGATCAAAGCATACCTTACTTTTCTGTTATTGGATCTGTGTTTTCTTTCGCAATATGAATAGCATAGAAATACATTTTGCACTGCTGTACATGTATAACCTGTATCAAATTGCTTGCCTTCTCAATGAGGGGGGAGGGAAGAGAGAGAATTTGAAATTCAAAATTTTCTTTAGATGTTAAACATTGCTACACGCAATAGGAAAAAAAAATACTTACAAAATCTAAAAGAAAAAAGGATATGTCTTCACTTTGTGTTGATAAGGATTTAAATATATGTATCAGTTTGCTAGCTTCTAGGACCTGCAGTTCGGAATGCTGATTTGGAGGACTGCCAAGGATATGTGCAAATGAATAGTCTCCTAACTAAAGAAACATCTTAGAATCTTCTCTAGAGACATCCTATTAAGAGGGATGGGAAAAAAGACAAATTACTACAATGTGTAACTCCATATGGACATGCATGTCTGCCTTCTCTTTGAAACCAATAAGCAAAGTGAATCGTAAGAAAATGATTATACTCCTTTTTCAAGTCCTGCAATTGAATCACCAATGCCTTATGACTATCTAAACAAAAGGACAGATTTTTATCCATTAGAAGCAGCAGAAGAATTTTGACCAGTATTCACTGCCTACAAGAGTTCTTTCCTCAGATATATCAACATTCACTTTGTGTTGATTTGTAATGTTCCCAGTGGTGCAGGGATAGGGTATCCAAGATAAACCAAATCAACATTACTGCCACCTCACTCAGAACTTAGCCCCTGAGCTATAACAAAATTGAGAAATATCCCAGAAAATCAAAACTATTTGATGCTATTGGACTTAGATGCTTCTGTTAGGGAACTGTGAGTTTCCTTTCTCCTTGTCTCTAAAGGGAGGAGGGACATAGATTCAAAATCAACATCCTTAATAATGTGGCAGAATTACTCCATGAAGCACAACTGGTTTTAATTTGGATTTCTGAAGGATGGTATTGCCTTATTGATGAAGGAAATGAGCTGTTATTATTTATTGCACATGTGAGCATTTATTTTCCTATTCTGAATGAGGACTATTGAAATCCACAACCCTATGGAAAGGACACAGGGCAGAAAGGACATAGCAGGCAACTGGATCAAAGAAATTTATTTTTTACATAGGTAACATTTATTATTTCAGTTCTACTCAGTGATTAGGAGTCAAGGTAGTCCCAAAAAGGACTATTACAAGGGGAAATTGGGTCACTGACATTAGAGATCAGTTTGAATTGATCATTAATGAAGGAGGACAGGCTGTGGTGGGCAAATGATGAAATGACTGGGAAACAAAGGTTCAATCTTCTGAGCACATCGATTTATTAAGGAATGCACGCAAATTGCCTAACAAAGTGGGACCAGACATCCTCAGCTGGATTCCAAATACAGGGGGAGACTGACTACATAAAAACAAGTAATCAAATAAGACCAATTAATTCAAAGTACAACATGAGGTAACACAACATTAGGTAATCTGATTTCTAATTGGATGAGAAATTATCCAAGTTGGAAAGGGGAGAATGAACAGGTGCAATTTCCTGAAATCAAAAAAGGAGGTATCCCCACTTCCAGCTCCCCTGCCAAGTGGCTGTATGAAATCAAAAGAACATGCCAACAGTAACTGATTAATCAGTATGAGACTAGATTTTAGATGAGACATATGGGTTGCTTGAGATACACAATTTGTGAAAACTCCTTCCATCAATCTTTGGGTCTGAGTGGTTTTCTGGTTGGCATAACCTAGGTCCTTGGTTAAGCATCTCTAAGCAGTAGAGAAAGGTGGTCCAGTGTCACAAAGATACAGGGCTAGGTTCAAACAGTGCAATAAGGTTTTTTCCCAATTTCCACCATTGAATGAAGTTTTCTCACAAGACAGAATTTGGACTGGACTCATAATTTAATTGAAATTAATCTACCTTTAGACTTGAGTCACAATATGGAGTCACTGTGGTTCCCTCAATTCCCACAATTAACCCCTTCCTGTCCTACTCCCTTCAGTTCCTTCAAGGTTCAGAGATTAAGTCTTAGGACTCATGGGATCAAGATAACAAGGTTTCTAGGTGGAAAAGTAAAAAACAAAGTATGAAGTACATAAATAGTTGTGATAAATAGCTATTGAACATATTTTGAGCAAATTAATCAAGACAAAGATTAACAGAGACAAAAGTTAACCAAATAGCAAAATGAATAAAAACAAATAGTGGGTACAGGAGAGTTCCAGGGTCCAGAGTGAATAAGATCTTCTAGCTGGGAAAATGCAGAGGGTTTTTCTTTAATTGATCCCAGACTTCATCCCGCAACAAAGATCCATTTTTCCCCATGTAAATCTGTGTCGTTATCTGTCTGTGAGTCATTGAGCAAACACTGTATTCTTTAAAGAATTCATATAAAGGACCACCAAACAGGTAATGGAAAGGATCCTGGTTAGTGCAGGAGATGTAAAAGACAAGGAACGTTTCTGGAGGCCAGACAGAGTGGATCTTCCTATACAGGGAACCAAAAGAAAAAGGCATGAATAACTTTTATCCAGCGAGTGAACTGATTCGTAGGTTGGAAGGACACCTTGGGGAAGTCAGAAAATGAAAAATCTGATGCACAGTCTAGGACTCTGTCTGGAGATCAAAATGAGGAAGCAGATTCTCAAAGTACCAAGACAGCTTAAACCTTTGCCAGAGTGACTTTTACTCTCCCAAAAGTAGACGACTTGGCCCTTCATTTTGCCCAGAAAAAATTCAACATTCTCATTCTGAAGATGAGATCTGAAAGAAGGGCTATAGTCAGGCAATACAGGGGGGTTAAGAATGATTAAGGTCCAGTTCTATATCAGTTTGCAAATAGAACAATTATGACCTTTCTAAACATATAGAATTTCCCTTTCTTTGATCTATTCATACCCTATGCTTCCTCCCATATGTTTCCAAGTAGCTTAATTTTTTTGGAGGGGGTAGGTGAGGCAATTGAGATTAAGTGACTTACCCAAGGTCACACAGCTCGTAAGAGTCAAATGTCTGAGGCCAAATTTGAACTCAGATGCTCCTGACTCCAGGCCCTGTGCAATATCCACTGTGCCACCTACCTGCTCCCCAGATAGCTTACTATTAAAATTCTTTACCAACCTGAGGAAGGATAGTGTCTTGTTTTCAGAGAGCAAGGCTGTTGTTATTGTTTGTTTCTTCTCAAAGAGAACCAGTGACGTTAGGAGGTTGATGTCTTGACTTGCAAGTGAAGTGGATTTAAGTGAGGCAGGGCTAGGCAGAGAGTAAGGTAGGAAGGATAGGAAAAGTCTCCTTCCCATTTCATAGACAATCTGGGTAGTGAGGAAAAGAGGGCCCAAATAAGAGATGGAAATAAGAAGAAGCCAGTATAGGACACCAATGAGCCAGGCTTTGAGGCTTGGTACTCAAAAGAAAAAGGTGGGGCTCGTAAAATACTTCCTGGCAAAATGGCATAAAGCAGAATTATCAAAGACACAATCCACAAGCCATAGGTGACTTGCAACACTTTTGAGTGTGGGCTAAACCACATGAAAATTGGGAAATGCCCAACAAAATAGAAGTCCAATAAAACATGAACAACATTACATTTTAAAACTAGATCAATATGAGACCTACAGGGATCCTTATGGGAGATTAGTGACTTCCATTTTCATTTAAGTCTGGCAGCAGTGATATAAACGATAGAGGACTGGCCCCAATCAGAAAGTGCTGAGTTCAAGCCTCATCCCTGCCACATACTGGCAACACACCCCACCTCTAGTGATCTAGGTGGGTGACTAAGGCCATGAGTAAGATCATTTACTCTGCTTCTGCTATAATATCTTGAATATGGTTGGCAGTCGGTAAGTTTTGCTGAATGAAAATGAATATCGTTAATATGTACTTGGCCTTCAGCAAACACTTTTTTGATTTGGTCTGTCAAGAAAATAGTTGTTCATAATACCTATAAGAGTTAGCCCTGTAGGAATAGTGTATAAAAAGTATACAGTAATAAATGCATATAAAATTTTATAATCAGGATTTGAGATAGTTTTTAAAAATCATGATTTGAAACAAATGACAAAAATGCATAAAACCAGTCTGAAGTAAACAAATATTTAAATGACATTTTTAAAAATGTTAAAAAGGTATTGGGCGTGGTAACTCATTTCTGTAGCCCCTAATACAAGAAGGCTGAGGTTAGGTGATCTCTTGAGCTTAGGAATTCTGAACTACAGTGATATATGCTTACCTAATATCAGACTAATTTATGTATTAAGTAATTATGTAAGCCTCTGGGAGCAGGGGACCATCAGTTTAATCCTAAGGAGGATTAAACCAGGTCAGGTCAGAAGTCAAGCAAGTCAAAACTCCATGTTGATTATAATGAGACCTGGACTGTATATAACCCCTGCACTTTCAGCCTGGGTGAGATATGGAGACCTAGGCTTTTTGTTTCATTTTGTTTTACCTTTAAAAGTCTATTTTGACCCAAGACAATTCCAAAGTACCCATGGTGAAAAATGCTATCCATCTCTGGAGAGAAATCTGATAAACTTTGAGTTCGGATTGAAGCATACTTTTTCACTTACTCTATGTTTCTTGGGGTTCTCTCTCTCTCTCTCTCTCTCTCTCTCTCTCTCTCTCTCTCTCTCTCTCTCTCTGTGTGTGTGTGTGTGTGTGTGTGTGTGTGTGTGTGTGTTTGCAGCATGGCTAATAAGGAAATGTTTTGCATGACTTCACTTGTATAATTGATATTGCCTTCTCAATGGATGGGAGAGGGGCAAAAGAGAGGGATAGAATTTGAAATTAAAGAAGGAATTTTAAATGAATGTTAAAAGAAATGAACTTTACGTATGTCACGTATGGGGGCTGTCTATGATGCGTTAACATCATGATGATTTTTAAAATAGTTAAATGAAACACAATATTCTACAGCACCTCTGGGAAAAAATCTATTATCAATATATGCGTTAATTTATACCAATTCTTTATGTAAAAACAATGCCTTGCTTAGCTAGATTTGCTATATGTCTAATCTAATTGTAACAGCAAGCAAAGTGGAATTTTTGTTGTTTCCTTTTTGGAGTTTAGTTTCCTAGGCTCAAGCTAAATTGTGAGCCTCTGAAGGTTCAATCTCCTTTGGACCCTGATAATTCACAGCTCTGTTGAGTCATGTAGGTTTCCTGCCTACTGACTCTGAGTCAATCAGGGGCCAAGTCTTTGCTATAGGTACTGGGAGATTGGTATTTTACTTTGGGGTGTTGTTTATGAGAAGTATTTTGTGATTACCTGGTCAAGATTCTGAGTTCAGATCCCCTCTCTCTCCCCTTCCCCCCACCAACTGCTCATATTTAAAGACTCTCTCGATCCATGGATGTATGTAAAGTATATGGTAATATTATTTTAATTCAGGCAGTAGAGTCCTGTCTGTTGGTATTTTTTTCTCTACTTATATTTTCTCTACTTGTTGAATGTAATTTAAAAAAGATTGTTGAACCCTTAAATGACTATCTTTCCTAGTAAAGCAGATCTAAAACCCTGTGCTAGCAGCCTTCCTGGGTATGCCAGTGTGGTTGTTGGTACACTAATTTATATCTATATATAAAATCTCAGGCACATAGTTTCAAAAGAAAAAGAAAGAAAAGTCCTGAAGTACCCAATTATTTCAGTCTGTTTCAAAGCATACCTAGGAGCAGCTAAATGGTATAGTGGATAAAACACCAGGCCTGGAGTAAGGAGCATTTGAGTTCCAATCTGGCCTCAGACACTTAGAATAAGTCACTTAAGCTTCGTTTTCTTCAGTTTCTTCATCTGTAAAATGGAGATAATAATAATATCTCTCTCCCAGGATTTTTGTGAGAATGAAATAATAATTACGAAGTACCTAAGTACAGTGCCTGGCATGTAGTAAGTACTGTATAAATATTAGCTATTATTATATCTAAACAAACCATAAGAACTAAGTCATTGCCTTTGGATCAACTGCTGATTTCATTAATAGAGGTGTCATCTTGGTCTCTAGTAGACAGTGACTCAAGAAAATGTCTATCCTCCCAAGTCACTTCCTGGATATAAAAAAACGCAATTTTGGGCTTTGCTTTTTTCTTCCATAGTCCGCATGTTGAGCTGTGAATCATTTATACCCAGAAGCCTCCGTCAGTGTTGTAGCAGGATGCAGCTTAGTGTCCTGAAGCAAACTATTTCCCATGATGTATCACTACATTGGACAAATCGTAGATAAAGGAAACTGGTCTGAGAGATTTTAAGGCTCCGTGACAATTGGGCACAATGCTTGGAATTTCATCAAAACTGACATGTATTCCTATTTTTCTAAGATTGTATGCTGACCACCTTAATTACATGAGGCAGCAATTCTCAAAGCATCATCTGCAAACTCCTTGGGGTCCCAAGACCATCTTGGGAGGTCTGTAAAGTCAAAACTATTTTCATAATAACACTAAGATGATATTTGCCTATTAAAATGCTCTTCCTTTTTCCAACTATATATCTGAGTGAGGCCAGATTTTCTTCATATTTTTCAACCACAACAACATATTGCAACAGATTGAATACAGAAGCAGCTATGAGAATCCCAGCTGTATTTCATTGGGAAGAGATCATTGGTGAGGTACCAAGAGAGAACACAAGCATTCAACAGATCACAACTCAGGCAGTTTCTTACTCAGAGCATGCAAGTACATGTGGCTCCCCCGATTTTATCTACAGATAAGCATGGGTAATATGGACTTATGGTGGGATGAATATCCCAATCAAGATCTGTGAGTCTTTGCCTTTATATCTGATTGTCTGTACTGGGCATATTCACAAGGACTGAGTGGGGAGTCAATCATTGGGTGCACTTAACTATGATACCCCCCCAACTATCACCAGATTATTGTGTTTAGGAAAGTTTGCTAACTTAGCATAACTAGATCAGACAAAGTTTGCCAAACTGATGATAATCAGAAGAGCCTTGCATTTCATTACTAAGTGAAGATGATTAAACCACTTATTTTTAGGTAAATAGGAACTTTCTGGTACATAAGTAGTCAATATGGTCAGATGTGGAGTCATTTCTGTCAACTAGAGCCTAGTAATAGACCAATCCTCATATCTAATAAGCTAGTTATTAAAGAAATCTGCAAAAGTATATAACATAATGATACCCTTTTCACTTTTTTTAATTTTGGAAGATAAAGTTATTTTTTTATAAAATACTTAGAGTAATGTAATAGGTTTTTTACTGTTTTGTAATGGAATAATTAAATAGTTGAAAATTTTATCAGATTTAATTTTGAATAAAGTAAATACTGATAACTACAACTCATATAAGCAAAAACTATTTAGGGGTCTTACACCATTTTTAAGAATTTAAAGGGGCCCTGAGATAAAAAAAAAGTTTGAGAAGCTCTCATTTTAGATACAGAGGCAGTGAAGTGCAGACTAAATTAAGCTTTGGGCCTGGAGTCAGGAAGACCTGGTTAAGATATGACCTGGGCTTTTACTGTTCAACCTTTCAGCTAAAAAAAAAAAAAAAAAAGCAGGAACGATATTGGAAAATCATTTCTTTTCCATTGCTAATGGCATACTTCTGGAAGTTCCAATGATAGGGGGCAGAAAAATTCTATAATATTTGACCTGTTATCACATGGAAGACATATAACCATTTGCAGTTGGAACTGCCATCTTGCTTTCTACCCCTGATTTCCTTTAAGGTCTATCCTTTCAATAATTCTTATTCTTAGAAAGATACTCCTCATATTGAACTTTAATATGTCACTGAAATTCTAGCCCATTTTCTTTTGTCCTACCATGGTATTAAGGAAGGAAGGAAGGAAGGAAGGAAGGAAGGAAGGAAGGAAGGAAGGAAGGAAGGAAGGAAGGAAGGAAGAAAGGAAGGAAGGAAGGAAGGAAGGCACTCAGAAGAACATAGGAGACAAAATCTGAGAAAAGAACCAGTACGGAAACTCAGAGCTTCAAAAGTTCATACATCAATACCCAAAACATAGTCAACAATCAAGAAGGAATATAGGTTATTGCAGAAGGAGGTTAACTTGATCTTAGAGATATCATTGAGACTTGGTGTGGCAAAACCCACAACTGTAGTCTAGATAGGTATACATTATTCAAATAATTCAAGATAGTTTACAATGTGCATATATAGGAGTAGCATTGTATATTAATAAGGAATACTCATGCGAGGAAATCCAGGAACTAGGTCGAGAGTATTTTTATGATCATCCTTGGAGACAGAAATTAATGATTTTGCCATTGGAGTATGCTGTAGACCATCTGAACAAAAGGAGGAAAGGGATGATGAATTTGCAAAACACATCCTACATCTACTACTGGATATTATACAGTAATTGTTGGGGATTTCAGTTATCCAGATGTCTGCTAGTACTCTCAGACAAAAAAAAAAGCTAATAATAATATCCAGCATTTATTTAGCATTTTAAGGTTTGCGAAGTGTTTTATAGATATTTTGCATTTGATTCTCACAAAAAAATCTCCATTTAAAAATGAAGAACCTAAGGTAAATAAAGGTTGATTGACTTGCCCAGGAACACTCAGATAGTAGATGTCTGAGGTTAAATTTAAACTCAGGTCTTCCTGATTCCAGATTCTATGTCATTGTGCCACCTAGTTTTCTAAAAACTTCTTGACTTGCTTTAATGATTTCGCCCTAAAAGTATAGTAACTTCCAGGAGGAAATTCTATCCTTGAGCTGACCCTCACTAAGAGAGGGGAACTGGTTGATGAGGTAAAAATGATGGGAAACCTTGGAGGAAAGAAGAGAACCCTGAGGTAAAAATGTAACAGCTCTGCTTCTCAGACTGTGGTGCCAGAGAAAAATCCACATTACAATGAATTCTCCATTTTCTACCAATATATATTTAAACAAAGCAAAACAACCCTTTTTATTTTCCTTAGCTTCCCTTACCAGACTCACTACTCCTAACAGTATTATAGAGGACTATATCACATTCCATAAATGTATCCTGTTACCAGGCCTTGCTTGCTTCCATCTTCTGTGCATAGCATTCTAGATTTTCAAACCCTGAGAGATATGGGCATTCACTATTCTGCTACCAACTTGAATCAATTGTGTTTCTTCTTTAGAGATTCATTGATGAGGGTCACATTTCCAATTAACCACTTAACATCAAATTAGATATTACAAACGAATATTTACTTCAAAGATGTAGAAAGAATAAACATACACACATTTTCCCCAGTATTTAGGAGGCATAATTTCCATCTACACCCCCTCCTTCTTTGGGGTGGTTCTATATAGCATTAGTATTACCAACTTCAAGTCCAAAGTTCCAGTCAGGTAGCATCCACAACCACTCCCCTTCAAGGTTTCCCTGCAAGGCTCACTGAAACATCTGACCTGGATTCCTAGACTACAGGATTCTGATGTTTCAAGTTTCTGGTTAAAGAATCTCTCTATAACCAAGATATGAAAAGGACAAATGAAATAGACCAAAAACCCATGGTCATTTCTCTGTGACCTCATAGACTAAGGGGGTGGATGGAATTCAGGCCTCCCCCCATCCTTACTATATATACTCAGCTGCTATGAGTGAATGAGTCTTTCATCCCTAGACATGGATGCAGGAAAAAGTGAGACTGCGCTCAATCAATTAGTTTAAAAAACACAAGACAGTTCTGACTAGGCAACCATTTGAAAAAAAATTGCTCTCAACCACATGATAGATCAACAAAGAATGTCCACATATATGCCAGTACTCCTGTCTCCCAGGATTAGGTCCCAGATATATCTCTCTTATGAGTAAAATCATTTTAGGTGTGCTGAGCATGTGCCAAACAGAATTACACAGAGGTAGTAGCTTTTTTTGGAGTGGACAAGAGAGAGAAGGCAAAGCTGATCAATTTTTATTCAGCTTCTGTTTTCTTTATCAGGGGTGACCTTTAGATTGGAAACCACAAAATAAAAATCACTAAAGGTGAGTTGATACCCAAGATAAACAAGAATTTAGTAAGAGAGTACCTGACTGCTTTTGATAAATTGAAGCCTCCTGGCCCAAATGAACTCTTATCTTTAGATTTTGACTGAATTGGTGAATGTGATTCCTGAATCACTGTCAGTAATATTTGAAAGATTATGGAAAATGGGAAAAGTAGAACCACATTTTGAAAGGAGTAATTGTTTTCATGATCCTCAAAAAAAGGAGGGGGAAGAGAACAGACTTACCACCTATAGGCTAGTAAGCATGACATTGATTCCTTAGAGGGCTAGAGAATTACACATTGAAGAAGTGGTTGATGAGAACATCTGGAAAGGTAAACAATGATAACAAAGAGTTGCCATGGCTTCATCAAAAACGGACCATGTAGTCTAACGTTACTTCCTTTTTAGGGCAGGATTACTAAAAATAGAGGAATGGAATGCAGAGGATATACTTTATCTAGATTTTAACAAGACTTTTGATAAATCTGTGCACATTCCAATCATCATCCTCAATTCCCCACACCTGCGTTTCAGCTTTGGCCTCTGCCCTTGCTTTTCCACTCTAGCAGGTGAGCATTTTTTTATATGGCCCAGAACCAGGCCTCCAGGCCATTTTCTGGCCATCTTTGCACAATATTCTACCTTTCAACTCCCTTTGAGGTGTTATTTTCCCCATTAAAGTGTAAGCTTCCTGAGTATAGGGACTACCTTGCTTGCTTATCTTTGTATCCACAGAGCTTAGCATGCTGCCTTATATGGTAAGTACTTAATAAACACTTTTCCTACCTCCTTATCTATCTATACAGGTTGTCCCAAAAGTCTTAGTGCAGTCTTAAGCTTCATGAGATTAAGACTTTTGTGAAAATCTGTATATTATTTATATATCTAAATATACATGGAAATGATGAAGAGACATGGATTAGATGATAATTCAATTAATTGGAATCAGGAATGGTTGAATGGCCATATTTCAATATCAACGTGGCAGTTGGTCTGCAGGCATCTATGCCCATGACCTTGATGGCTAATATTTCTCATCAGTGATTGACAAAGACATCAATGGCATGCTCATCAAATTTCCAGATATCACAAAACAGGGAGGAATAGATAACACTGTGGATGATGTGACTCCTGACAAGTTCAAGCTTTGGGATGAATTTAAGAAGTTGAAGTTCAACAGAGATAAATGTGAAATCTATCACCCAAGTACAATAAAATCAACTTTACAAGTATGAGAAGAGGGAGGCATGGACAGCCAGCAATTCCAGAAAAGATCTGAACATTTTAGTGGACTTTATAAAAAAAGCCCAATATGGATCTTCACTATGATGAAACATCCAAAAAAAAGCTTAAGTATTAAAAAA
The DNA here is from genome assembly GCF_028372415.1 of Notamacropus eugenii. Taxonomy (NCBI): domain Eukaryota; kingdom Metazoa; phylum Chordata; class Mammalia; order Diprotodontia; family Macropodidae; genus Notamacropus; species Notamacropus eugenii. The sequence continues at coordinate 395,896,766 of NC_092876.1, forward strand.
GTGTAGCTTTCACTAAGAGGGATTTGACATTGTATTCTACTCTCATCAAACCTCACATGGAGTATTGTGTTCAATTCTGGATGGCATGGTTTGAGAAGAATACTGATAAACCAGAAAATATCTGGAGGAAAGGGAGCAGTGTACTGAAAAGTCTTGAGTCCAGGATCAACTGAAGGAACTGGGTATGTTTAGTTTGGAGAAAAGAACAATTGGTGGAGTCTTTGTGTATATGAAAGGCTCATGGAGGAAGGATCAAACTTGTTCCCTTGGGCTTCAATATTAGAACCAGTACTGATGGGCAGAAGTTGCAGAAGGACGAATTTAGGCTTGAGATCAGGAAAAACTTCCCAATGATTTGAGCTGTCCAAAAGTTGAATGGGCTTTCTCAAAAGGTCATGATTTGCCCCATCTTAGATATCTATGAGCAGAATCTGGATAGCACAGAGTATCTTATAGTGTACATTTTTTATTGTAACAAGTCTCACTAGATGATTATTTAGGTCCTTTCTAGTTATTCAAATTCAGTGATTCTGTAATACATAAGAACTACTTTTTTTTGTCTCAATCTGAGTTCAAAAAAAAAGAGGGCTCTTGAATCTGTGTTTTTATAATAAAGAAACTATTTCTTCCAAATGATATTTGACACCTACTCTGCAGCCTATAGTTATGTGCATAAAGGAGTAAGTTCTCCTTCATTGAATGGGAACCAGTAATTGCTGCCACAGGACATATGAGATGCTATGGTACATATACAGTTGTAATCATTTCCTATGCAATTCATTATTTTGTCATCAGTACTATTACTCCATTCACAGAATGAAAGTAATTCCCAGAAAACCTCTGGTCATGGGAAGATCATTATTGCTTTGAGTTTCCAAAAATTAAAAAAAAATCACATCAATGTGTCTCTTTTCCGGTATTCTGTGAAAGAGCTTGTGTGTGTGTGTGTGTGTGTGTGTGTGTGTGTGTGTGTGTGTGTATGTGTGTCCATGTCCTCATTACCTAGATACCTAGAGTCTTTGTGGCAGCACTTGGTACAGTTACTATATTTAAAGAGGTCAATCTTTTCTGGCAAGGTCTTTCAGTGAGAAGCTACTCTGCGTTTTGGGCACATTATTTTTTTGAGACAATATTTATAAAGGACTTAGCACAGTGCCTGACACATAGTAGATATTTATAAAAATGCTCATTCCTTTCCCTTTCTACCTTCTGAGATTCCACTCCATCATCCTAAGGACACATTTAAAAGGATAAACATAAAAGATATAGACAGAATGGAAACCTATATGCTTAATGAACCCAAGAAGAAAGGAAATCAGAAACCATAGTTCACCAGACTCACTACAGCAAAGGAACTATGGATAAAAGACACTCTAGCTAACTTGAAATGATAGATCTTTCTTCAATAACCTGTAGATTTCGTTGCTTTTGGTCTCATAGAATCATTTTCTGAAGTGACAGTAAAATTATAAAAAGTATAACTTTTAAAAATACTTCTTACAAAAATGTTTGCAATATGAAAGTCATTGGTTTGATACAAACATAAACACACTAAAGTTAACAACCAACCTTCAAAATTCATAGTTTCAAGTGGGTCAACTATGTCTCTTGGGACTTTTAAAGTGCTGATTTCCTTCCCTCTCCCTCACCCTGGGGTTAAGCCTCACTAATTCCTACAGAAATGGAGGCTCAAACTTCATTTTGGAATGTAGCCTTCAAAGACTGGATTTTTTTTGGTATCAGAGGACTTGGGTTTGCATTATGACTGCTATTTTTACCTGTATGGTAAAAATGGTCTTTGGCAAGTCAGTCCATATTTCTGGGTCTCAGTTTTCTCATCTATAAAACAAATCTCTAAGGTTTCTTTCCTAGTTCTATCCCTTCATCCTAGTTTCCAATACTAAAACCAGAATAGGAGTCTACTTAACTTTCCACTTCTTCCAACTCTCTATAATGCCTTTCTTTCTTCTTCCCTGATAAATTTTTAATCAGTTATGAGAAACTGTGAAGCTAGTTTGGCTTTTGCAGGTAGAAGCAGCTGAAATATTTTCAAGAATAATTCATCATCTTGAGACCTTTTGAGCTCCTGAGCACACTTGATATGGTCCACAATACTCTAAGATAACTGTACTTTTAATTATCATTTACTTTTAACCTCTGTAAACTTGAAAGATGTTTTTTTTTTCCTCATCTGGGGTTGTAGTAAGGAAATTAACATGAAAGTGCTCTGCTCTCTTCATCAACCTAAGGTGATTATTCAGTGCCTTCAAGTAATCATACACTGTAACTGATAGATTTTCAATTTTTAACAGGAACAGCTTTTCAGACACCAGCCCTCTGAAACTGATCACAGACATATTCACCTCTAGTACACTTGCTGACTTTATAGCTTATCAATAACATATGCCCAGCATTGAAGTTTCCTCTGTCATGCTATGTGTCTCCAAAGAATAATAGCTAGGGATCCATTAATAGGCAGCTTTAACATCTGTCTCATGACTTGACTAAGGATGTGGGATCCTAATTCTGGTAACATGGCCACATTTGAAATTGGAACAGCATTCTTTCATTCTAGTGGTTATATCATATTTGATATAGCTCCTACTTCCTTTCCAAGATAAGTTAGTATTTTTGTGTCTCAAGTGGGAAGTTTTCTGATTATTTTCTTTATTCTCCATCCCAATACCAGATATCTTGCTAGGGAATTTGGAAAGTTTTATATATATTTATATGTAAATACATATATATGTATATACATCTATATTGGAAAGTTATATATATATATACACATATGTATACACACATACATATATGTACATATATTTAAACTTTGTCCTGTCTTCCATAGTCTCTATCAACTCCTCATTCTATACCTGATCAGATATTACAAGTAAATATAGAAAAAAGAAGAAAAGAAGAAAGAAAAAAGAAGAAAAACTGAAAATCAAAGACAAAAAAATTAAAAACCAACTGATGATTTAACTGACAAAATATTTTAAAGATTAAAAAAGTTGATAAAATATTAGATAATTTGATTTTAAGAAGAGTACAACTGATTTATCAAGATAAAAATTGAAGGAAAGATTAATAATTGATGGAAATAAAAAATAAAGTATCTGAAATTCCAATGCTCATTGAAAACAAAAAAAAAATCAATAAATATTTTCAAAAATAAAAATATACACATTAACAGACAAGAAACTTGGAATTTTAATAATTCAATCTCAGAAAGAAAAATTAAATAAACTATATATATATATATATATATATATGATTTCAAGGGGATAGAAATCCCAAGAACACAATGAATAAGAAATGAATTTCATCAAATATTCAAATATACCTCTCCTTATACTAAATGATATGTTCTGGGGGGGTGGAGCCAAGATGGTGGAGAAGAAACACACATATTTTATAGCACTTCCCCCACAGGCCACAAAATGCCTGTAAAAAATGACTCTCAAAGAATTCCAGAGCAGTAGAAGCCAAAGAACAAAAGAATGAAAGAGGTTTCCAGCCAAGGGTAACAAAGGAAAAACCAATAGGAAAAGTCTATCTCATGGGATGCCGAGGGGAGCAGAGCCCAGCCCTGGCCATGCTGCAGTGGAAGAAACAGGACCTGAACAGACCTCCAGGGCAGAGTTCCCAGCAGGGAGAGTCCCAAATACCTCAACCCATAAGCAACAAAGAAAGCGCCAAAGGTCAGTGTGGGAGGACTTTCCCAGCTGGGCTAGGGGGGAACAGGGTTCCCCCAGCATTAGCCCCAGGCGGCAGCAGCAGCAGGAGGGGAGCAGCTATGGTGGCCAAGGAAACAGCCTGGGTTCATTGTCCAGGCAGCTCAGTTTAAAGCCTCTGGCAATATTGAACAGCTGATCTGAACCTCAACCCTCAGTGGCAGCCCTGCCCCAATCCAAAGCCCCTGGGGGAATTGAGCAGTGGATTTGAATCTCAGCCTTGTACTGGAGAGAGGAGAAGCACTAGGACCCTCCTCTTGACAAAGGATTCAGAAGTCAAGTAATTGACTGGGAAAATGCCCAAAAAGGGGAAAAAATAAGACCATAGAAAGTTACTTTCTTGGTGAACAGAGGTCTCCTTCCATCTTTTCAGATGAGGAAAAGCAAGGCATACTGTCACAGGAAGTCAAGGCCTCTGCCTCCAGTACTCCCAAAATGAATATGAAATGGACTCAGGCCATAGAAGAGCTTGAAAAGCATGTCAGCAGCCTGCTAAAGGAGAACCAAAAAAATGCTGAGGAAAATGACACATTTAAAAAGAGGATAACTCAATTGGAAAAAGAGGTCCAAAAATCCAGTGAGGAGAAGGAAAACAAGGTTCAAAAGCTCACTGAACAAAATAGTTCTTTAAAGGAGAGAATCGAGTTTGGGAAAGCTAATGACTGTGACATAAACCAAGTAGTTAGAAAATAAAGCCAAAAAGATTGAAAAAAAATAGAAGATAATGTGAAATATCTCATAGGAAAAACAACTGACCTGGAAAATAGATCCAGGAGAGACAATTTAAAAATTATGGGACTATCTGAAAGCCATAATCAAAGAAAGAGCCTACACATTATCTTCCATGTAATCATCAAGGAAAACTGCCCTTATATTCTAGAACCAGAGGGCAAAATAAATATTGAAAGAATGCACTGATCACCTCCTGAAAGAGACCTGAAAAGAGAAACTCCTAGGAATGTTGTGGCCAACTTTCAGAGTTCCCAGATCAAGGAGAAAATATTGCAAGCAGCTAGAAAGAAATAATTTAAGTATTGTGGAAATCAGGATAACACAGGATCTGGCAGCTTCTACATTAAGGGATCAAAGGGCTTGGAATAGGATACTCCAGAAGTCAAAGGAACAGAGATTAAAACCATGAATCATCTACCTAGCAAAACTGAGTATAATACTTCAAGGGGATAAATGATCATTCAGTGATATAGAGGACTTTCAAGCATTCATGATGAAAAGATCAGAACTGAATAGAAAATCTGACTTTCAAACACAAGAATCAAAAGAAGCATTAAAAGGTAAACAGGAAAGAGAAATCATAAAAGACTTTCTAAAGCTGAACTGTGTACATTCCTACATGGAAAGAGAATATTTGTAACTCTTGAGACTTTTCTCAGTGTTTGGGTAGGTGGATGGATTATACACACACACACACATACACACACACACACACACACACACATACACACACATATATAGACAGAGAGTATAGGTTGAGTTGAATCAGAAGAGATGATATCCATAAAAAATAATAAAATAAAATTAAGGGATGAGGGAGAAAAATACTGGGAGGAGAAAGGGAAAAATGAAATGGGGCAAGCTATAACTCATAAAAGAGATAAGAAAAATCCTGTTCAATGGAGGAGAAAAGGGAAAAGTTGAGAGGGGAAAAGGGAAGCTCACTCTCTTCACATACAGCTTAAGGAGGGAATAACATGTCCCCTAAATTTGGTATGAAAATCTATCTTACACTATAGGAAAGTAGGGGATAAGGGGACAAGTGGGGTGAGGGGAATGATAGAAGGGAGGGCAAATGGCAGAAGGGAGTAACTAGAAGTAAACACTTTGGGGAAGGGACAAGATCAAATGACAATAAAAAAGTGGGGTGACAGGGCAGGATAGAGGGCAATATAATTAGTATTGCACAACATGATTATTATGGAAGTCTTTTGCAAAATGACACATATATAGCCAGTATTGAATTGCTTGCCTTCTCAATGGGGATGCTTAGGGGAGGGGAGGGAGGGAGGGAGAGAAGTTGGAATTCAAAGTATCAGAAACTAACTTTGAGAATTATTATTGCATATACCTGGGAAATAAAAAACACAGGTAATGAGGTATAGAAATTTATTTTTCTCCACAAGAAAAAACAGAAGATGGGGATAAGGGAAGGGTGGGGTGTGATAGAAAGGAGGGTACATTGAGGGAAGGGGTAATTAGAATGCAGGTTATGGGGAGGAAGAGGGGAGAGATGGGGAGAAAAATTGGAACTCAAAATTTTGTGGAAATGAATGTAGAAATCTAAAAATAAATAAATAAAATTTTGAAAAACAATAAATAAATGAATAAAATGAAAATCTATATGTCTGTTCATATGAATGGATATATATATATATTTATGTATCTGTGTGTATAGACATATATATATAGAAAACTACATTTTTGTTTGATTACACGGATTTATCTATATGTATAGATAAAATCTATATATCTATTCACATGAGTGGATACATATTTATTTATATATCTGTATGTATAGACATAGAAAACTACCAAAAAAATCATATTGAAGAATATTCCAAATTATTATTAAGAAAAATGTACTTTCAGTTTACACCCAGGCAAATTGGCAAAGATCACAGAAGACAGAGTGTTGAAAGGGTTATGGGAAAATGAGTTGTAATACCTTGTTGGGGTCAAGCTGTGAATTAATACAATCATTCTACAGTGTAATTTCTACTTGTTCAAATAAAGTAACTAGAATATCCTTGAAAAAAAAAATAATCTATTCTTAAAAAAAAAGTAAAGAATTACTCTACCAAATGTTTTCTAATGTACAAATATTAGAAATTACAAATATTCAAACCTAGAAGGTATAAAACAGAGAAAGGTAAGTAATGACCAATATCATTGAATATTGATGCAAAATCAAAATTAAATACTGATTATACATGAAAAAGTATTAATTATAATGGAGCTGAATTTATATTTGTTATTATTAACTATTTCACTACCAAAAAACCCCAGAACACATGATTCTATCAATAGATATTGAATAAGGCTTTAGAAAAGATACTTTACCCACTTATGTTTAAGAAAACTCAACTATATGGAGATGATTTCTAAAGATGTTTAAAAACATTTAACTAAAACCAACACCTATCATTATTTGTAAAAGAGAGCATCTGGAAGCTTTCTTAATGAAAATGAAAGTGAAATAAGCATATCCAATGCTACCAGTACTATGTGTTGAAGTATTGGATAAATAAATTTTAAAAATAATCTTGGACAACATAAGAAATCTAAGGCATTCCCCCTTCAATCCCCTTCAATAAATGAGATGGTAAATCTCTTCCACAAAGCAGTTAAATATAAAATAAATCCATATTTATTAGAACTTTCATATATTACCAATAAAACCTAGGGAGAATGATTATAAAAATAATTAGTCTTTAAGGGAATAGAAAAATGGATGAAGTGTTTGGGAATCAGTCTACAATGATACACATAGGATTCATATAACTACTGCTGCAAGATTCAGTATTCATGTCTGGATCATGCCAATGGAAAAAGTACCCTCCAATTAATCTAAAGTTTTCACAATACAATCGATCAAATTAAACAAAATAATAGCAAATTTTATGTAACAGAAGATAAAGTAATTCATCAAAGATAGGAGGAAAGAAGAGAATGTGATGCTACCAGATTTTAAATTACTTGCCAGTAATTAGCAAAACTATATGGTAGTGGACAAAACAAAGTAGATCAATGAAATAAGTTAAACAACCCTAACCCAAAAGCAAATACATAGAAAAATCTAGTATTTGCTAAACCCCAAAACATAAATTACGATAGGAGAGACTTATGAATATTCAGTTGGAAAATGGGTGTGGCTCAGCATTTTATACCACAAACCATGGTAAAATCTAAATAGACATATTATATGAGTATAAAAAGTAATATCAATGGAAAATTAAAGGAGAATGGTTGATTATATATTTCACACTCATGGATAGGAAAGAATTTATAAGAAACACTAGAATAGAGGATTTTATGAAAGACAAAAATAGTTTTAATTGTGAAAAATTTTAAATCTTGTATAAATGAAAGTGATACCATTGGATTGAAAATAAAAGATACAGATTAAGGAGAATATTTGCATCGAATGTCTCTGATATAGATAGATAGATAGATAGATAGATAGATAGATAGATAGATAGATAGATGGATAGATGGCATGAAAAAAAATTTGTAAGATTATTAGCTATTCTTAAATAGATAAACAGTCAAAAAGATATGTACATATATATCATATATGTGTGGTTCAATGATTCTGGAAAATACTTTGGAATTTTGTGATAAAAGTCACTAAATTGTTTCTATCTTTTGACCTAAAGATATAATTACTGTCTATATAAAATGAAGTTATTGATATCAAGAAAAGATCATATGTACAAAAATATTCATAGGAACACTGTAATTGAATAAAACCTATAAACAAATCATCTATACAATTATTTGGAGATGATGGAAGAAACTGACATATTCCAAATATTCCATTATGGACATAACTATGAGCATAATGGAATATAATGATAGTTTTAAGGAATAGCAAATAAGAATTCAGAGAAATATGGGAAAACTTTTATGAAATAATGCAGGATGATGAATACAACATTGTTTTTTAAATGTTGATGAAAGCAATATTAAATAGTAAAACTGGATCAAACAACATAAATGATATTGGTATAAATCATGAAATTGGAGCACCAATTTTTCTTGTGTATTATCATATCTCTTTACCAATAACAATGAAAAGTGGCATATTATAGTATACATAGTATATTATATGCTATAATTTATAATGAAACTTTTAGACAGTTTTTCTTAATTGCTGTTGGTACTTTGGTTAAAGTGTGATGTCACAATTATTTATTGGGATGTCTGCTAGATTAAACAAGATATAGCGATAAAGTAAAATTAAAAATTCAATAATAGGAGGTGTACCCCGGAGGAACCTGGAGAGACTTTCCTAAATCCCTCTTATGCTTTCTTAATTCCGTGTCAGTCAGTCAGTAAGATTAGCTCTTCAATAAGCAGTTAACTAACTGAGAAGTCTTTTCAGGAGGTAAAACTGGGAGCAGGAGTCTGCTGCTTTGCTAAGCAGTCAGAGTACTTTTCACTTGGAGGGTAAGGAAGGGTTTCATATTATAAAACTAGGGATCTATAACATGTCCTTAGGAGATGAGACTCACTGGGAGAGTGGGCTGTTAATCTTATAATACCTTCCACATAAAATTCAGGAAGAAGAGAAAACTTACAGGTGGGAGAATGTCTCTCTTGGATGAGGAGAGATCCTATTTGGGGCTCAAGTGAAGGGTAGAATTTCAACAGGTAAGACTGGAGAACCAGGAGGTAGCTCTTATAGGCATGGTAGCTGGTGTGATTCAATGAATAGTAAGATGAGGAAAGAATGGTGAATCCAGTCTTTTGGTTATAACAGAGTGAAATAACCCTCAAGGGGTAAGCTGAAGACAAATTGTGAACAGCTTTGAAAGTCAACCTGTGTATAATTTATTTGGAATACACTGGGAAACCACTGCATATTTGTTGCATGGGGGAGTAATGTAATCAGACCTATGCATTAGGCAGAAGAATGAAGGATTAGAGTGGAGAGAGACTGGAGAAGACAGGAATGCTAGTTTGGAGTCAATTATAAGAGTCCAGATAGAGGCAATAAGGGCCTGAACTGACGTGGTGACAATGGGAGCAGAAAGGAAGGGATGAATTCTAATTAGGCTGACAAAAGCGCTATTTCTCTGGAGTGTACATAACGTAAGAGCTATTGAACCATTAAAAATTAATTTGATATCCATCATAATAGAAGCAATCATAATAAACTCATTTGCTATGTGCACATGACATCCATTCCCAAAAGGCTTTCTGGTAACACGGCTGAAGTATTACCGAACAGACACCAGAAATGAGTTGACATTCTGAAAAAACAGGGAATTGGATCTTGATGGACTGCCAAGGGAAGTTGAGGCTCTCCCTTCCTTTATTTAAGTCATTAGTTTTGCCAACATTAGTTATATCCTCCCTGGAGGAGGTCTTTGTTAAAATGATCATTTTGAGAAGAAATATTTCATATTCTTCTAAAGAATCATTATTGTTTTACTGTTAGTGTTCTGAATTAATTATCAGAGCAATACAGCTTTACTCTGTCAGTCATGAGCATTCATACTTTGGTAATCTCAGGACACACCTTAATTCAAGAAGATTTACTAAGTACCTTGTATTTGCAAAGCACTGAGGTAGGAGCTGGGGAAACAAGCATAAAAAAGGAAAAAAAGTCCCTTTTGTCAAGGAATTTAAATCTTTCTATCAATCATCTACTTTCTATCTATGTGTCTCTCTATCTCTCTATCTACCTTTCTATCATCTATCTGCACACATGTGTAAAACTTGAACTTCTGATGAGAGAGCATTACCTTTGGAGATGTCAGACTCTGCAAATGGAGAATATTTGCTGGCCCCATTGGATGATGTCATTTGAACTTGAGTTTTGGATGCTTAAGAGCAATTTAGATCTTCCATCTTGTTTCAGTCATGTGGGAGAAAATAAAGCATATGGTGTCAAGTGGTACATCTAATTTCTAGAGGGTGTTTTCATGCCCTCCCCCATGTCCCATTCTTTAGCAGTGTTGTGAGTTCCTCTTGAAGAGGATGAGTAACCGAAGTTAAGAAGCAATCCTTCCATAAACTTGCAGAATTGACAAAGAGCGCTGATGAGATTGTATGGCAGCCAGAAGGAAGTTTGCCTCCCATATCCTACATTTTCTATGTAGCCTGAGTATTAAACTGACTTCCATCTTTTCCTAGGTTCATTTTCTCACCAAGCTAGGGTTGACTTGCTCACTCTGGTGACCTGCTGCTATATTTCAGTTCTCTGGTTCAGAAGGCAAAGGGGAGTATAAACTCATTTCTCAGCACTCTAGCTCCTGAATACTCACTGGTGTTTATATGAAATTCATCACAATGACATAGAATAATTATAAGAAGTGAATTAATCAGGGTCACACAGCTGGTAAATGTCTGAGACTGGATTTGAACTCGGGTATTTCTCACTCTAGGTTCACTGTTCTATCCATTTGTACCATCACCAATGCCAATTGGATGTCCCAGAAGGAAGAGACATATCCTAATCAAACTCTTTGGTAAATGCAAGTTTCCTATAAATAGAGTAGAATGTAAACAGATACAATACTGTATATACATATTATATGTTAAGGCACAAGCTCAGTTTTCACAGGAACGGTCTGGGGTCAGGTAAAGGTGAGGGCTTCTTGAAACCGCTGAGCTCTCAAGAGGGTCCCCCAGAGAACAGCTGGGAATTGAGGGAGTGAGACACGAGTTATCTTGTTTTCCACCTCTTCTCAGTGGGAACTTGCTGGGGAGAGCATCCCACCCTTGAGATTGGTCCGTGGTCTGAGCACACCTTTTGTTAATTGATTAAGGGGCTGAGAGCATGCATGGTCCACAAGCAAACTATGCAGCTGGGAGAGCTTAAATGGGGATAGGAAAGCCTGAGAGGGGGTTGTTTTTCCTTTCTCCTCGGGAAGGAGAAGGGGGCTCCCCAGAGAGAACTCGCCCTGCATGCTGACATGTAGTTTGCATCCGGAATAAAGCCTACACCTCTGCTTCACTCTGGCAGTCTCTTCTCTCATATGTTTACCCAGCTGATCACCGAAGACCTGAGATAGGTAAGAGGACCCAGCAGCTCACAGCATTAGGCCAGACAGGTGGCACCTGGACAGGGACTTGAACCCTGGACCCTCAGATATATGTGTGTGTGTGTGTGTGTGTGTGTGTGTGTTTATCCCAAGAGCTAACATAATCAGGTCCTTAAGGAAAACAGGAGACTAGAAAGGACAATAAAGCATGTTCACTATTGTATTACAAGCAAGATGCCTAGCCATTAAACATGACTAATGATAAATATATAAAAAAATTTTTTAGGACGGTGTCTGCTACAGAGTAAAAACATAATTAATGCTTGTTAACTAATAGAGATGAAGTAAAGAGGAAGTATGTTCTGGGAGAGGGGAATAATCTGTGCAAAAATACAGAGATGAAAAATTGATTGTCCTATGTGGAAAACATACAGGTAGGTAGGTGACAGAGGGCCAAGTCTGGAGTCAGGAAGACCTAAGTTCAAATGCAGCCTCAGATACTTACTATATGTGTGACCCTGAGCAAGTTGCTTAATCCTGTTTGCCTTGGTTTCCTCATCTGTCAAATGAGCTGGAGAAGGAAATGACAAACATCTTTGCCAAGAAAACTCCAAATGGGGTCACAAAGAGTCAGACACAGCTGAAAGGACTGAAGAACAACAAACTATGGGAAACAATAAGTAGGTTAACCATATAAACTAATTATATGAATAAACAGGCAATCAGAGAACAGAATTTTTGTCCTATTCTCCATAGACATTGTTTGACCAGAAATCAGTACAAAAAGGTACTAATTTAATTAAACTTCAATTTCTTTGGCTATAATAAATACAATAACCACCTCAATAGTGAGGATTAAGAATTATATTGGAGCTGTCTCCAAGGTCAATGCAATAGTGTAGACAAAACTTTTGGATGAGACCACCTTAGAATGAAATCCTTTGCGTTACCTTAACAGCTAAATTCCATTGGATAATTGCCTTAAAATGAATCTCATTTTCCCTAGTAAACAGAATTGTATTACAATTAGATTCTAAAATGTGAATGCAAAATATGAAAATATTATGGGTTATTTATTCTTTCATTCATTCTGGTATTTATATACACATATACACAGACTTTTGATTTTTTAACACTGTAGAAGATGCCAAATCAGGTTGGTGTTCTCTGGGATTTTAAAAACATTAGGTATTAAGACCTGTGTTAACAGAAGGTGTTACTAATTCAGAGAGAGGTGGCTCATTTTATCCATTTCACCGCGTGTATTCTCAAATGGATCATTAAAATGAAAATGACCTTAATGCTGGTTCCTAACCATTTACCTCCTCACAAAATGCTTCTCAAAGTCTTTTTGGTGCTAAGTATGCAGTCTCAGCTTCTCTTTAACATATGGTTTGCCAGGTATTTAATGGGTTAGATACTTCTAAAACCACCTTTAGACTAAAGTAAAATTTAACAGATATAGCCATCCACTTCAGGAAAAAAACGTTTTTGTGTTCTATAGTAGAAGGAAAGGAATTACTGATATTCTATCTTCCGGCAACATCTTTTAGATTACATATCCAGATAAGGCTCAATGATAAGGCTTCATTTTCCATGTATTAGACTGAGTTTTCTATGTTTTTTTCTGTAAATTTACAAATTATGACCTTGCCTATATTGAGAATTGTACTCATTCATAAACCTCTGTGAAAGTCCTAGCAGATCAACAACTTTACTAGGGGAAAATGTCTTCTCATTTTGTTAGCATAAAATGGTTATATCATATTAAACTCAGAAGTCCATAGTCCTAAGTCTTTTTTTACCTACTACGTACCCAACAAAGGCAGTACTTTATAGTGGGTAAAGGACTGTCTTCTTATAAAGAGTATGGAAGATCTAACAAAATTAGCTGTGTAATCCTAGCTTCATAACTTAAACTCTCAAATGATCTACACATCTCCATAAAACTAAGAAATGAGCTTCCAACACATAACAGCAGAGGGAGTTTCCACACTATGAGTTCATTGTGCTGATGAAATCTGGTCCCTTACTGTGATCCCCCTACTCTTAGCAGGGAAAAAACCCATTTAACCCAGTTCCATGAAAATCCATGGAAGGAGAAATAGAAGCAGATTACAAATAAATGTGATATTGACACCATCCCTAACATTAGGGAGTCAATATCTACAAAGATGAAACTATTAGCATCTAAAATTACTTTCAAGGTATTTTTTCTATTATGAATTTTCAGCTTTGCTTTGCAATCTGGCCTCTAATCATATTATTCAACTGAAACTACTCTATCCAAAGTTACTAATAATTTCGTAATTGAGAAATCTGATGGTCTTTTCTCAGACCTTATCCTTTTCAACCTCTTAGCTGCATTTGACTTGGCTAACTACTTTCTCTCCCTTCTAGATAATCTCTTTCTTTGAGTTTGCATGACTGTTCTTTTGGTTCTCTTTCTATCTGCTTTAATACTCATTCTCACTCCCTTTACTGGTACAGCACCCAACTCAAACCCCCTAACTGTAGGCATTCCTTAAAGCTTTGTTCTGGACTCTTCTTTCTTCTCTCTGTAGCATAGGCATAGAACTGTCTCAATGAAGACAGGGTAGCCAGTGGCATGATATCCAATATATACCTACTACTCACCACTCTATCTCCTGAACTCCTACTGGTGTGCTTTCAATTTAAATAAGACAGTCACGATGATACCACTAACTCTAAAGCATAAAATATTTATTAATGAGAAGGAAAAAGCACTAGTACTAATAATATTTGCTAAATAGACAGAAAAATCAGCAATAATCAAATTTAACCCTCTACCCATACTCCTTAATCACATTCTTACCATTAATGCTTACACAATGTCCATGGGGGAGAATGGACACCAATTTACAGAAACCTAATAATGAGACCCATGAGTGGGAAAACCTATGTGCTTGGAATAGCCCATGATCCTGGACTATAAGTCTTGATGTTAGCAGTCTGTTTCAGGGAACAATCTGCATTACATGTCACCTGATCCCCTTCTAAGTCTCTTTGTTCTCTCATTGAACAAAGCCTCTACTGTGATAGCCTAGGACCACTGAGGCAATGTTTAGCTCTTTTAGAATAACATCAGAATGTTTCAGTAAAGTAGTATTTTCCTTAAGACTGGAATCCATCAAGATAATAAATTCTGTTCTCTATAGGCTATGAGGGATTTCCCTTCTCTCAAACTTTAGATAGGGAGAGGACAATGTAGTTTTTCCCCCAGACAGCTCTTCAAATAACAGTGGATTATGTTTTCTCTGACCAGCTCTTAGTAAAGCAGTACCTTTTCATCCAATCAGTCCAACAAAGAAGACTGAAAGATTTGTCCACCTCTATTTCTCCCTCTCAGGCCATCAGAGGCAGTAAAAGACAACAAGAGCAAACTTTAGAGAATTTTCCCTTTTGATATGAGATCCTGGTTGCAGAGGCTGCTTGGCTTCCATCATCACTCTTACCATTTTCCACCCAAAGCAGCTTTCGCATCTTCTCATGTTCTTGTGCACTGCTTCTTTCAAAAAATGGGGAAAAATTCCCACCATCAATTTCTTTTTTTCAGGTGGCTGCTGTGTCTGTAACTAGGTAAACTAATTGTTACTTTCAAGAGAGAAAACATCTTTGAATTAAAAGCATGGTCCTGGCAATGCAGAATAACTTGGACCCAAAGGATAGAAAGCAATGGGTTTCTTTATTCATTTTATCAGTATAGAAGGACCAAGAGACATTTTCCTAATGAGGCCAAGAAAAGTATGAACTTTCTTAGAGGAAGAGCTTTCTTTAATCACATCCTTCTGTATTCACAAACCTACTCACATCAGAATATCCTAAAACGTCTCTTATAAGGGTTAATGCTATTTGGGCTCATGCAATGACATAATATTATATAACTTGACATTGCCATATTATGTTATCATCATGTTATATACCTAAACTCTTCAGTTTAAGCTCAATCCCTCATAATTTTTCAAAATGTTACTCTTTATTGAATTAGTCTTAATTAAAAGCTCTGTCCAAACTTTTCTTCATTTCTAAAATAATACATACTGAGCAAGTCTCTTCCCTCTACTTCTTCAGGGGAGTTTAACTTAACTTGATTTCCCTACATAAAATCACCCACCTTTCCCTGTATACTGTCAGTCTGTCATAGACCTATTCATAGTGCCTGGATACAGCTCAAGCAAGGAGCTCTATCTAGAGAGGCATTTTTAACCTTTGCTTTTTTTATGTTTATTTATTTACTTTTAGTTTTCAACATTCATTTCTACCAAATTTTGAGTTGCAAATTTTCTCCCCATCTCTCACTCCCCATTTCATAACATCTTGCATTCTCATTACCCCCTCCCTGGATATACCTTCCCTTCTATCACACCTCTCACTTTCCTTATCCCCATCTTCTCTCTTTTCTTGTAGGGTAAGATAGATTTCTATACCCATTACCTGTATTTCTTATTTCACAGTTACATGCAAAAACAATTCTCAACATTTATTCCTACTACTTTGAATTCCAACTTCTCTCCCTCCTTCCCTCCCTATCCCCAATGAGAAGGCAAGTAATTCAATATAGGTTATATATGTGTAGTTTTGCAAAAGACTTCCATAATAGTCATGTTGTGTAAGACTAACTATATTTCCCTCCGTCCTATCGTGCCCCCCATTTATTCTGTTCTGTTTTTTAACCTTGTCCCTTCCCAAAATTGTTTACTTATAATTACTCCCTTCTCCCATTTACCTTGTCTTCTCTTATCCCCTCACCTGACTTGTCCCCTTCTACCTTACTTTCCTGTAGTGTAAGATAGATTTTCATACCAAATTGAGTGAGCATGTTATTCCCTCCTTAAGCAAAATGTGAAGAGAGCAAGGTTCACTTTTTTCTTCTCACCTGGTCTCTTTTCTCCTCCACTGAAAAAGCTTTTTCTTGCCTCTTTTGTGAATGATAATTGCCCCATTCCATTTTTCCCTTTCTCCTCCCAATATATTCCTCTCATTTTTTAATTTTATTTTTTAGATATCATCCCTTCTTATTCAACTCACCCTGTAGTCTCTGTCTCTCTCTCTATATATATGTATGTGTGTGTGTGTGTGTGTGTGTGTGTGTGTGTGTGTGTGTGTATAATCCCACCAACTACCCAAATACTGAGAAAAGTCTCAAGAGTTACAAATATTATCTTTCCATGTAGGAACGTAAACAGTTCAACTCTAGAAAGTCCCTTATGATTTTACTTTCCTGTTTACCTTTTCATGCTTCTCTTGATTCTTGTGTTTGAAAGTCAGATTTTCTATTTAGTCTTTATCTTTTCATCAAGACAGCTGGAAAGTCCTCTATATCATTGAATGACCATTTTTTTCCCCTGAAAAAACTCAGTCTTGCTGGGTAGGTGATTCTTGGTTTTACTCCTAGTTCCTTAGACTTCTGGAATATCATATTCCAAGCCCTTCGATCCTTTAATGTAGAAGTTGCCAAATCCTGTGTTATCCTGAATGTATTTCTATAATACTCAAACCGTTTCTTTCTGACTGCTTGCAATATTTTCTCCTTGACCTGGGAACTCTGGAATTTGGCTACAATGTTTATAGGAGTTTCTCTTTTCAGATCTCTTTCAATTTTTAAATTGTCTCTCCTGGATCTATTTACCAGGTCAGTTGTTTTTCTAATGACGTATTTCACATTATCATCTTTTTTTTTCATTCTTTTGGTTTTGTTTTGTAATTTCTTCGTTTCTCATAAAGTCATTAGCTTCCATCTGCTCCATTCTAATTTTTAAAGAACTATTTTCTTCAGTGAGCTTTTGATCCTCCTTTTCCATTTAACTAATTCTGCTTTTTAAAGCATTCTTCTCCTCATTGGCTTTTTAGACCTCTTTTGCCAATTGAGTTAGTCTATTCTTAAAGACTTTATTTTCTTCAGCATTTTTTGGGTCTCCTTTAGCAAGCTGTTGACTCCTTTTTCATGATTTTCTTGCATCTCTCTCATTTCTCTTCCCAATTTTTCTTCCACTTCTCTTACTTGATTTTCAAAATTCTTTTTTGAGCTCTTCCACGGCTTGAGCCCATTTCATATTCATTTTGGAGGTATGGATGCAGAAGCCTTGACTTCCTCTTACAGTATGCATTGTTCTTCTTCACCTGAAAGGTTGGAAGAAAATACCTGTTCACCAAGAAAGTAACCTTTTCTCCCAGCCTTTTGAGTCAATTTGACTTTTGAGTCCTTTGTCAAGAGGAGGGTATACTCTAAGGACCTGTAAGTTCTCAGTTCCTTTAAGGTGGCACAATCAAGGGAGAGGAGTTTACTCCTCTCCTGGTCTGCACACTGGTCTGGGAGCAACCAAAAACCTTCTCACCCAGAATCTGCAATTAGAATTCCCTCACCACAACCACCTCCAACTCCACTACAGCATCACTCCTCCTTACCCCAGGGCAGAGTTCAGGGCTGAGATTCAGATCAGCTGTTCAATTCCGCCAGGGACTTTAGGAGGAGGGCTCCAAAAATGGATGCTACCATGACAGTGGTTGCTGCCAGCGGTCCAGATGGTGCTCCCCTCTCTTGTGTGAAGGAGCCCTCCCACTGACCTTTGAAACTGTCTGTGGCATTTGTGGGTTGAGCAATCTTGGAACTGCTGCTGCCAGTGACTCCCTGAAGCCTGTTCCATGTCCTGTCCTGCTGTGCCACATGACCTGCCCTGGGCTGTGCTCCACACTTGGCTGTCATCTGCGTTGGGCTAGTCTGTGCTTCTCATTTTAATCTTAGTGAAAATGTATTAATCCCCATTCACCTTTATAAATTTTCCTGAAAATCCTAAGCAATAATATTTCTCTATTTTAAAACACCTTTTCACACTTTCCTGTTTGAAGGTGGATTAGGTAGAGATCCAAAAGCCTCAAAGAAATGGAATAAGGATGAAATTCTTGTCCTATTTCCTGTCAGGTTAGGAGCTCCTAATATAGAGAAAGCTCTAAAAGAGGGTGTGTGTGGTCTAAGACATATCAAGAAAGAGGAACCCAAGAGCCCAAGGTAAATGAATTCTCCAGTCACATCCATTGGCTTTCTTTGTGCCCAAGCATGGGTTGAAAGAACATGGAAAGGTTTTCTGCCAGTGTATGGAGTTGGTGAAAAGAAACACTAAACTGGAGAAAGAAGGGATCATTTGTTTCCTCTCTGTGTCCAAGGCAACACATATTATTGTCCTCTTGTTTGCAAGAGGAAAATTCTGTGTACTTTTATTTGAGGAATGTGAGCTGGATTCAAATTGAAATGCATAATACCTTTTTTTTGTTTGTTTTATAGATGTTGGCAGTTAGGTAGTACAATGGATAGAGCACTGCCTAGAGTCAGAAAGATCCGAATTCAATGTTCATAGTACTGTGAACCTAGACAAATCACTTAACTTCTATTTACTTCAATTTCCTCAGCTATAACATGGGGATAACAAAGTCACCTACCTCCTAGGTTTGATGTGAGGATCAAATGATTTAATATTGTAAAGCATTTAGCACAGTGCCAGGAACATCATAGATACTATATAAATATCAGCTATTATTATTATTACTATTTTGGTTTTACATTTCAAACATTTGTAGATTACTCCCACTTGCAAGTGGTCTTTTATAACAAACTAAAACCGTTAAGTAGAAGGAATAATAATGACTTCATCTGAAAGTGCATTCAACATTTCACTTCTATCCACCTTCCCCCTCTATTTTCTATTTTCTCTATTATCTACTTTCTCTGCCTCCCACTCCCAACCTTATTATCAAATGGAAAGAGAAAAGAAAAGAAAAAAAGTTAAATTTATTATTACAAATATGCATAGTTGAGCAAAACAACTTTCCTCAATGACTATGTGCAAAAATCAGTATATTTCATTTGACATCCTAAATCTATCACATCTCTGTGATGAGTAGCATGTTTTACCTTTACTCAGATGGCTATTATGGATATAGATGAACCAATAGAACACTGATCCACTTTGATTAAGATAATTAAAAGGAGCAGATTGGCAGGTTTGTGTTCCATTCATTTCATACTTATGCAAACAGCCATCAGATTCTATATAGGGATGCTATGCTGATTTTGTCTGGAATTGTAAATAGCATTAGAAATTTTATATCTCTTTGGAGGAGTGGGAGGATGGGGAAGGGTGAGAGGGAAGGGGAAAGAGGGCATGTATAAAATCAATCCAAAAAATCTCATGAATTGCTGAGAAAAAGAACAAGATTTTCTACACTGAATCCTAAGTTGGTCCTCTACTGAATAGTACTGAGATGAAGAGGCAATGATGATGGAAATGATGCTCAAAGGGCACTGGGCAAAAATAAATAAGTTCAATTCAAAAGATATTTATTAAGCCTCAATGTGCAGAACTCTGGTAACAACATCTTTTCATCTGTATGCAGGTATCCAGATATATAGGAGAGCAGGAGGCACCCTTCAACAGTGGTTTAAAAAATTAGAGCCACAGACAAAATTACAAACTGACTTTATAGGGCAGTAGCCCATAGGCATAACAGAAAAAATCAATACTTCATGGTTCACATCGACCCTTTTTTAGAATGGATTGAGGCAGTCCCCACTCAGAACAACATTGCTACAACAACTGCCAGGTTGTTGGCAAAGAGGAATTTTATTTCTGAAGGCCCTCCCCAAACCTATCGATTCTCGTCAACATTCTCAGTTTATATGGGAAATTTACACAAGACAGGCAATGAAAATCTTAGGAATTAATCAGAGGTACCAAATTCCCTAATATCCAAAGTCCCGGGGACAACGAACTAACAGAACTTCCAAATGGTATTAGAAAATGGGTATTGAACAAATGTGAAAAGAACAGGGAAAGAGAGAACAACTTGAGGGAAGTTTCCTTTAAATTAGTTAATATATCAATGCCTTAGAGCTACCATGGCTAGGACCCTGCTCAGAACATGACTCTAGCAGTTGTCTCTGAAACAAAGATACCACAATTGGTGGGTTGTCTAATCAAGACCTAGTATTCTACTATGTTGACAGATTGTGAGCACATGGCAAGTTATAGTTTAATAAGAATGTATCAGCAAGTTGAAGGGAATAAAAGATCAAGTTACGAATATTTAAGTCAAGTTGCACAAGAGGTCAACCAGCAAGGATGAAGCTGGGAAGAGTTTGCTCACAATTTTGAACAAATCTAAACTCTAATTTTATGAAATTTGAGTAAGATTCATTCTATCATCTCTGTGGTTGGATGAGTGATTGTTTTAAACTTTATTTGCTTTTAACCTGATTTCAGACTCTGACTAATAGACAAGAGCAAGAGTCTTCGCTTCTGAGTTGCTGAATTGTAATATTTTTAGAATTAGGGATATAAGTACTGTCTAACCAGTTTACAAATATGGAATAAATGTATTTTGTAAAGTGATTCAACTTAACATAATATTAAGTAAACATTTTATAGTGGAGTGAGCTCAGAGTAAGGAGTCTAATATTAAAATTTAGGTTCTGACTCTTAACAGTGATGTTATGCTTGGCAAGTATATTAACTTCTCTGCACCTCAATTTACTCACTAGTAGAATGGGAGTAATATTTATACCAGCTATCTCATTAGGTTGTCATGAGAAAAGTGCTTTGTTACTCTTAAGCCCTGTATCAATATGAGCTATTATTATCTAAATTTAATTGGATTCTCAAGTCAG
This sequence comes from Notamacropus eugenii, assembly GCF_028372415.1. NCBI lineage: Eukaryota > Metazoa > Chordata > Mammalia > Diprotodontia > Macropodidae > Notamacropus > Notamacropus eugenii. The sequence goes on from NC_092876.1 coordinate 395,917,906, forward strand.
AAGGCTGACATAGTAAGACCTGAAACACTTTAATTAGAGGTTTATAACATTTTAGAAAACATTTCTTGAACCTAAAAGGAAATATTCAAAATACTTGAATCCCTTGCAGACTCTCTATATGAAAATGGTACAGGAGCCATTGAAGAAGGCAATAGGTTCCTGATAGACTTTCAAAAAACCCAGGGAAAAGATAAATATTAATTTAAAAACAAAAACAAAAGAAACCTACAGAAAGAGAGTGTCAAAAATTAATTTTGCTGCCTTTTATCATGATGAAATATGAAGTGGGAAGAGGATTCTTACATGAGGTCAGTCAAGGCAGCACTGAGATCCTGAGAGCCCACTGGTCATACTGGGCCAACCAAACAACAACTGTCATTGGACTTTCAGTTCCTGGTCAGTTTGCAGTGTATAATTATGATTAGGAAATATCAGTAAGGTTCTGCAGACTCTATACAATGTATAATTTGCATTCATTTATTCACATATTGATTGAAAGATTCAAATATTCAATCACTGTTGTTGGAGACCAGTGGAGAGAGAAAGAACTTTGGCTTGAGACAGTCAAGGTTCCACAGAGGAGCAGGGGACAGAAACTGACCTATATGGATCATGATGGTAGTGGTATAAAGTAGTGTTCTAATTAAAAAAATAATCAAAGCAAACATGTATTTTCTCTCTTTTATTCCTTTAAGTGATTGCTTGATCAGTTCGGTAAGTGTGATTATGCAATAAAATAAAATAGAATTCTGGAGCTAGAAGTGGCTTTGGGCCATTTACTTCAGACTCTTCATTTTTCAGATGAGAAAATTGGTATCTATAGGGAAATTAAAGTGACTTACTCAGGTCACATAGGTATTAAGTGTCAGAGACACATTTTGAACCCTGGCCCTTTCACTCCATTTTGGTAACTCCATGTAGTTTAATAAGTTTCACTGTGTTCCATGACCAAAGACTGAGCCCAATTATTTTGTGATATGGTTCTTCAATCCTAAGATAAAGGTTATATGTGGAAGATGAAGGCATATAGCTACCACAAGGAAAGGTAATTCAATAGTAATCACTAAAGGTTATTAATGTCATGTTCACATGCCAAGGTGATGAGACAGTTCAGGCCTAGTTCCTACTCAAACCCATGAAGAGGAAAGAAGAATCTAGACCAGCAAGAGGAGCCAAATATGCTTGGTTGATTCATACAGTGGAACCACATAGAGTCAAAAAATGCTGTGCCAAGAAAAATATGTCTTTCTTCTAACTTTCATGTAATTGGTATGAGAGTGTAAGGTTGGATATTTACTTACTTCAAACTGATTCCTGTAAAAAATGTCAGTTTTTCTTTATCTTGATGTTGTTCAGTCATGCCTGACTCTTTGTGACTTTCTAGACCATATGTGCATGGGGTTTTCTTGGCAAAGATACTAGAGTGGTTTCCCATTTCCTTCTCCAGTGGATTGAGGCAGAAGGAGGTTAAGTGATTAGGCCTGGGTCACACAACTACTAAATGTCTGAGGCTAGATTTGAACTCGGGTCTTTCTGACTGCAGGTCCAGTTCTCTATCCACAGAGCTACTGAGTTGCCTGCCTCCTAAGCAAAGAGAAGTTAAATGATTTGCCCAAGGTCACACAGCTAATAAGTGTCTGAAGCTAGATTTGATTCCAGGGCCAGCATTCTATCTATTGACTCATCTACCTGCCCCCTTTTATCTGTCTACATATTTGGTATAAAACACTTTTGCCTCTAACCACCTTGAACCACTTGGATCTAGCCTAAGGCTGGTCTCTCCTAAACATATGCTGAATAAAAACCAAAAAATTGAGATTCAGAGGGGTAGGACATGGATGGAACACACACATCATCTATATCTTCTGTCTATCAGATTGGTTTTTAGTTATCTTAAATATGAGAGCTCTGTATTGATATTCTAGACAAAACTATCAGACATGGACATGCAACAATGATTGCTGTTTGTCCTTTGTTTTCAGACAACCAATGACATCAGGAGGTTGATGTCTTGACTTGCAAGTGAATTGGATTTAAGTGAAGCAGAGCTGTGCAAATTCATCAACCTCAATTTCTCCTCCAGAGTCATTGGAGTCTAGTGATAAGATATAAGTCAAGATGACTGGCAATGACCCAACATAACAGTGATCAAGCAACAGGCATCTATTAAGTACTCACTATGAGCCAATTACTATTTCATATGCTGGTAATACAAAGACAAAAATGAAGTAGTCCCTTATCTCAAAGAACTTATATTCTCCAAGGGGTGGCAATGCATGCATATATAAACATATATGAAATTTACACAAAGTACTGTTTTTGGAGGGGAAGGTGTCAAAAAACTGGGGAAATATGGAAAGTCAAGTTGGGATTTGGGCTGTTTTAAAGCAATAAGGGATTCTAAGAGGTTGCAGTAAGGAAAAGTGCATTCTGGGCATGAGGTAAAACCAATGAAAAGATATAGACATGGAGTTCAGATGTATTGCGTATAAAGAACACTCAATTAGTTGATAAACATTTATTAAGCATCTACGATGCGCTACATGTTGAAAAAGCAAGACTGGACTGTAGAGTGTAGGAAGGGAAATAATGTGCAATATGGCTATAAGAGTAGGCTGGGGCCAGATTATGAAGGGCTTTCAAATAGAGCCAGAAGAGTTTATATTTGATTCTAGAGGCAATGAGGAACGTTAAAAGTATATTGAGCAGGGAAACTACATTGTGAGAGCTGGGCTTTACAAAAATCACCTTGATAACCGAGTGGGGAATGTATCATAGAGGGGAGAAACTCGGTGTGGAGAGAGACTAATTAAGATGCTACTGCTTCACAGAATGAAGTTTGGATTCAGTCAAACGGCTACACTTGAAGACTTTGAGGGCTCTGTGTGACTTTGAGGTTGCAGGTTCCTCACCCCTGGTTCAGGTGAAAGGTGATAAGACTGAACTAAAGTCGTAACTGTGTGAATAGAAATAAGGGCATAAATTGAAATTTAAATGACTTTTTAAAAGAACGAAGGGGATAACTACAGGATATGTTGTAGAAGGAAAGAAAGCAACTGATTAGAAATTGAGATTTGGCAATTGGAAATATGGGGTAAAAGAAAGTTGGGGTCCAGTATAATGTTGAAGTTACAAAGCTGGAGAAGTAGATGAATAGTGGTGTAAGAGTAAGCACATGTAAGACATACACAGGGGGGCCTGCTATCACAGATTCTTAGATTTGCTTTTCTAAAAGGAAAGCAACTTTTGAGGGATCACAATCACTTCAATCAAGCACATGTATCATTCACTTAGTTCAGTGGGAAAAGTCAGCACCCTGAACTTCAGAGAAAATATAGAGAAATCAAAATCAACAGACATGCTTCCAAATGTCTGACGTAAGCAATACATACATCATAGATGAATAGACAGATCCAACTCTCTGACCATAGTTACCAGAGAGGAAAGCACCAACATCTGGATTTTCAAAGCCAGGAGGCTACTTAATGGCTTCCCAGAGTCTCATCTGGCACATAAATCTTCTTCCAAAACTAAGCCCCAGAATAAAACCTCACCCTCAGAATATTTACACATTTTTTTAGAGACAGAGAGTATCACAACCTTTGAGAACCAGTTTCTCATTAGAAACTTAATAAAAGGTGTGGGCCTTCCTACAAATTTTCCCTAGTCAAACTCCCCTTAATGGGCAGACTCATTAATGGATGGGGAAGATCTTTAATCAAATTAAATTAATTAACAATACAAGTACATACACTATTTCTAGTTAAAGAAGCTCTTATTTCTGTACTTTACTCCTACTAAAGACTATTGGTTGATAAAGTCAAGATTCAATAAGAGGCACTTGATTATACTAAAACAAAAACAGGAAAAGACCCTACTTTGCTTGCCATCACAGGTGGTTCCCTGAACAGAATGAGGGGAGTTCAGAAACGGAATGATTTTGGGGGATAAAATGAATTATGTTTTGTGAATAAATTCTGACATGTGAAGTTTATAGTTTTCCTGGGACATCTAATTTGAAATATCTAGTTGGCAATAGAGAGAGCAGGACTGGATGTGCAGATCTGGGAATCATCTGCAAAATTGATAGTTAAACCCATGGAACTTGGCTAATAAGGTCAGTAAGTGAGAGAATGTAGCAAAAGAAAAAGAGATGATCTTGGACAGAGCCTTGGGGAACATGCTCTATTAGAACGGCACAGTTTGGATAATGGACCAGTAAAGGACACAGAGAAGCATTCAGACAAGTAAGGGAAGATTCAGAAGAGAGCAGATTCATGAAAACCCAGAGAGAAGAAATTACCTAGGTCAGGGGTGGGAAACCCATGGTCTCTAAACCACATGTGGCCCTCTAGGTCCTCAAGTGTGGCCCTTTAACTGAATTCAAATTTCACAGAACAAATCCCCTTAGGTCTCAGGTGTGGCCCTTTGACTGAGGCTGTTTTATAGGACAAATCCTTTTATTAAGGGGGTTTGTCCTATGAAGTTTGGATTCAGTCAAAGGGCCAAACCTGAGGACCTAGAGGGTCACATGTGGCCTCGAGACCACAGGTTCCCCACCCCAGACCTAGGAGGAGAGCATAACCAAACTGTCAAATACTCCAAAGAGGTGAATAAAGATGAAGATTTAGAAAGTTCCACTAGATTTGGCAATTAAGAATCATTAGTGACCTTAGAAACAGCAGTTTCAGTTGAGTGATGAGGCCAGAAGCATGATTGCAGAGAGCTAAGAAACAAGAGAGGAAAATAAATGGTATAGATAGCGTATTCTAGGAATTTGGCTGTGAAGGACAGAGATTTGGGATAACAGCTTGAGGGAATGCAGGGTTTGGTGAGTTTTTTGTTTATAAGAATGGCAAAATCTTGGATATATTCATGGGCAGGGAATATAGGGAAGGATATAGGAGGTAAAGATTAGAGAAAGGGGGAAATTAATAGGTCAGAAAGTTTCAAACATGATTGGTTGATTCAAACAGTGGGATCACACAGAATTAAAATACCATGGCAATCTATACTGGAAATAATACACAGGCATAAGTGACTTTCTAATCTCACCGTTTCCCTCTTTGGCTAGATACTGTGATTATTCTCATGTTTGCATTGTAGAATGAATTCAGCTTTAGTCTTTCAGATCACATGGAGTGACTTTTGAAAAAGCACAATATGAGGAGAGAAAACACTATAGAAAAAGTGACAAGAATGCTAGTGTTTATAAACCTGGGGAAAATATGTGGCACCTGAACATCGTTCCCCACTAAAAAGCATAATGAAACCCAATGGCGATGCTTACGTTTTGACTGATATCCAATAACATAGTTCATATGTATATGTGGTAAATGGACATAGATAATATATTATGAATATGGAAACTTGAGAGTTTACAAAGCACTTTCTTCATACAACCATAGGAACAGTGATGGTGTTATGATTTCATTGGTTAAGGAAGTTCCTGAGTCAGGAAATTCCCTCTACCAAGGTTGCTTGGCACCTTCTCTAAAACTTAAAGTCATAGAGAGTTGCCTTGAGCACTGAGAGGTTCAGTGAATTGTTCTGGATCATACACTCAGTGGGTCAAATGTGAGAGATGAGCTCTGTTTTTACTAACTCGGAGGCCACCATTCTCTACACCCCACAGGCTTCTTTATAATCCTGAAAAGGAGTGTAAAACCCGAAAGGAGTTTCCCACTAAAAATCTAATGGAACTTTATTCCTGTGTCTATCTAATAACAAGCATCTAAAATACAGTAAAAAAATTCAGATAACAATAATATAGATTTTAGATGCTAAATGCACATATGTGCATATGATGGTGAATGTGTATGAGTAATTATAAGTCAGCTAACTTTAACATTTACCAAATATTGTCCTCAAATCAATCATGCAATAATGAAATTCCAAATATCTAGAGACTTATGTAGAAAAATATTTGAATGATTGCCTTAATATTGCAGTTTTTTCTCAGATATTTTGGTATTATGTATACATCGCCTTCTAATGGGAACTGTAGCTCTCTACATCATTGCCTTCATAGTCATTGAAGTGTAGATTGAAATTCAACGAAAGAAGTTATCCTACCTGCAAGTTGTTTAGCAGTGGCACATGGTCCAGTCACCACTGCCAAGTCCTCTCTCACATTTTCACTGCTTTGCCTTCCCACACCATGAAACTTGTCAGTCTACTCACATCTCTCAAATCCCTCAGCACAAGAGAGGAAAAAAGATCTGAGCCTTGGCATTCCAATCTTCAAAGTCTGATGCTCTCTAGCTTAGATCATTGATACTTTGGCCAGAGCGAAATGAAAATCAGGGCCCCTGAAATCCATGCATTCAAGGAAACTCAAGTGAAAGACTTTTGTCTTTGTAGGGAGTTTGAGGAAATAATGGTAGTTCCCACTGAAAAGTAATTCTAGAAAATAATTAAATATGGATAATAATAAATCATATTTGTTATTGTTGTTCAGTCATTCAGTTGTGTCTGACTCTTTTGGGACCCCATGGAACTTCTCATGCCAGGCCCTTCTATCTTCCTCTATCTCTCAAAGTCTCTCCAAGTTCATATTTGTTGTTTCCATGACACTATGGATCCATCTCATCCTTTGCCATTCCCTTTTCTTTTTATCTTCAATCTTTCCCAACATCAGAGTGTTTTCCAACGAATTCTGTCTTCTTATTATGTGGTCAAAGTGTTTAAGCTTGAGCTTCAGTATTTGACCTTTCATTGTAGTCTAAACCAGGGCTGGGGAACCTGTGGCCTTGAGGGCACATGTGGCCCTCTAGGTCCTCAAATGAGGCCCTTTGACTGAATCTAAATCCTAATGATTTGTTGTATAAAGTTTGGATTTAGTCAAAGAGTCACACTTGTGGACCTAAAGGGCTACATGTGACCACAAGGCTGCAGGTTTTCCATCCCTGGTCTAAACTAATTTCTTTAAGTATTGGCTCCATTGATGTTTTGTTATTCAGTTGTGTCCAACTCTTCCTGACCCATTTGAAATTTTCTTGGCAAAGATACTGGAGTGATTTGCCATTTCCTTCTCCAGCTTATTTTTACAAATAAGGAAACTGAGGCAAACAGGATTGGGTGACTTGCTCAAGGTTACACAGCAAGTAAATGTCTAAGTCAAAATTTGAACTCAGAAAGATGAATCTTCATGCACCCAGGCCCAGCACTTTATTCACTGTGCCAACTAAGTGCCCCTAAATCACATTTGTATACTGTTATTTAATATTTTCAAGGGGCTTATATACATTCCTTGAAAACATTATTTGTGTGTGTATATGTATATATGTATAATCCTTTTTAACTTCCCAACACTTTATGAGGTAATTTTTATGTTATTTTCATTTTGCAGATAAGAAACTTTACAAGCTAGTTAGCAACTGAAGAAGAAATGGAAGGAGGTCTTCTACACTGAATTTAGCACTCTATCCACTATCACACGGAGTCTTTCAATAAAGTTATTACAAAGTTAGAAAGGACATGCCATATAGTTGGAGGAGACTCTGTAAACAAATGGCATAGATGCAATATATAACACAAGGAAGGAGAAACATTTTCATGTGTCACTTGTAAAGTGACTCATGACTTCATTATTTAACCTTATATATGGACCTGACATTTTAAAAGGTCATCTGGGAGGTAATTAATTAATAGGCATTTTTAAAAGTCATGTTCCATCTGTGTATCACCACAGATTTATGTAAGAAAATAGCATGCTTTTAAAAATGTATAACACATTGATTAAAGTACATTAAATGACCAGCTGCAGAGGACAAATAGCCTGAAATAGCAATAGCATGCCAACTTCAGGAAGCCACTCATCAGGATATGCATCCTTAAAAAGCTTTCCACCTATTTTAGCAACCATGGATTATTGTACTAGATCACCATGGTGCTGACCACAGAGTTAATAATCCATAACAATTGTGATGAATGATGTTTTACATTTATTTTTAGGGTAATATTGAAGAGTTTATGAAATTCAAATCTATGAAATATGTTAAATTACAACTGTGTGGTTTGTCCTTCATTGCCGAAGAAGACCATGCTATCAGAGAAATAATGACATGACTTGTACTTGATGTTGTTTTGAGTAAGGGCTGCGCAGGTCACCAGCCTCACTTCCCCTCCAGAGCCATCCGAATCCAGTGATCAGATAGTCATCAGGATGACTGGAGATGACCTAGGATGAGGCAATTGGGGTTAAGTGACTTGTCCAAGGTCACACAGCTAGTGAGTGTCAAGTGTCTAGGTGAGATTTGAAATCAGGTCCTCCTGACTCCTATACTGGTGTACAGTACTGGTACAGTGTATCCACTGCACCACCTAGCTGCCCCATAAATTACAAATAATAGCAATATGGATGTCTCTACCAAGATAGGCATGTGTGAGAAACTAGGAAAATAAGAGAAAAGAAAGAAGAGAGGGAAATATTTGCTTGGTCACTTACCACATGTAAGGAGACCTAATGATGAAGGTCACTGAACTGACTGAAGATTGTGCTTCTAATTCATCTAATGATAGATAATAAAGATTTCACTATTTTCCTTTTATTTCTCCTACTGAAATAACATGCTGGGGGTGAGTGGTGGGGAACCAACATTTATTTGGGAATTAGGATACCTGATTTTTAGTCCAGCCTCCATCACTGCCGTGAGATTTCAAATGAATGAGTCCCTGAACATTTTCCCACCTAATAGAGAGGACTGGACTATAGGACATGAAGCTTGAAATTCTACCATGCTTCCAAGCTTCTGTGAGCTAGTAACGAATGCTCTCCTAGCTTTCTATAGAAGTCATCGACTGCAGCAAGTTGAAATCCAAATTCATCCCAATGGAGATATACTGTTCTCCTTTCTCTCATTTTAAATCCATTTGTGAGACCACAATGTCCTAAATAAGACTTATAACTATCTGATATTTTCTTCCTATATAATCTCAAATACCAAAATGACTTTCAGGCAAAGACTATGTCAGCACAACATGACCCAGAGGAATGGAAAAACTTTGCCAGTAATTTGGTTGATGTGCTCAGTTTTGACAATCATTCAATCATCCTACTCGCCATCCTAAAGAGATGGAAAACCTCTTCACTTTATCTCAAGACAATCTGTTCAATATAACTAAACTACTGTTACTGGTAAGCAGCCCCATGGGGACGAAGAGAAGTGATTCTTCAGTTAAGATGGCAGTACTCATAAAGTGAGTCATTTGCTTCCACTCTTGCTCCATAGGTATAATCTAAAATAAAGTCATGACAGTGACTAGTAAAATAATCCTTCAAGGATCTAAAGTAATTTAAGCCTACTTAGAGGGTTTTACTTGTTTACATCAATGCATCACTACTACCCCTTGCCATTCAATAATTCCAAGTTAGCATGACCCTTTGCAAACGTAGTTGTGTTTCACTCCAGCAGCATTTGATGTGTAAATAAAATTTTCTTCCATACAATTCAGGATAAGCAATTTAGCGTAGCCTAAAAAGTAATATTATTTCTTTTTCTTAAAACGGTAGTCTAATGAATGTTGCATTCATTATAAATGTATTAATTATTAATGAACCATAGAGTCCACCTTAGTATTAGGATTCTCCACCCAGTCCCCATCTGTATATCTGAGTTTAGTTAATAATTTAAGTCTGAGTTTCTCAAAGAGCTTATTGTGTAATTTAAAAAATGCAAATGAGCCTAGCAGCCAGAAGCAAAGGTAGCACTATTTCCATGTTTCAAGAGACAGGAAAGAGTTGCATAAATCCAGAATAAGGATTTGAGATACATTCCAGTGGCTGATGTAGTCATCCATTCACCCTGCTCTTACTCCCTTTTATAAATGTGAGCAGTCAAAAATGTGGCATGAACAAGTGAGCAGTAGAAAGGGTACCACAGTCAGGAGTCGACAAGCAGTCTCATTCACAAATCTTTTTTCTATTAAGTTGGTGATTTAGTGCTAAATGGATAGTGATAAAGACAGCACAGGTTTAGCCACGGAACATTATTTATCAACGGAAAGAATGAATGTTAAGGCCACTCCTGCCAATCTCTGGTTAATTGGGTTTATAAAAGTAGGATTCAGTTCTGCTCATCAGGCCATTCATCTAAAGAGGCACAAGGGAGGGCCAGGCACTTGAAGGGCTTTCACTAGGTAATTTAAGTACAATCCACTACTTGTTTTTGAACTGTGCTTCACATCAAGGGTATAGCAAAGTTAATGCCATCCTATCTTAGGATCAGAGAATCTTAGGGTTGGAAGAGTCCTTAGAGATTGTTTAGTCAAATACCTTCCTAAGTAGAAAATCCTTCTATAATATCCATGAAAAAATTATCATTCAGCTTCCACTTGGTCACTTTAAGGGAAGGAAACATCATTAGTGTTGAGAGAGACAGTTCCAATTTTTGAGAGGTCAAATAATCAGGAAGTTCTTCCTAATAGAAGAGCTTATGTTTCCACCTATAGACCCAGTTCTTTCCTCTGAGGCCAAGCAGAAGAAATCTAGTCTCTCTTTCCTGTGTTAGTCCTTAGAGTTGTAGGACCTCCCAATCCACAGGGTAGATCCCACAACAGGCAACTATCCCAGGTTCAAAGTACTCTGTACCTTGTATCCCAAAACCTATAGTGCGTAAGCCCCCATCCATATGTTTACCTTTAATAGTCAACCAAGAGACAGAATTAGTTCAAAGAAAAACTTCTAATTAAATGTACCAAGAAAAATAGAAACAAAAAGCCCCAACCCCACAAAACTTTTCCGCATGAACCTAGAGAACAGAGTTCCCTAAAAAATACTGAGGAGATATACATATATATGTATACACACACAAATACACATGGAGAGGTACTTAGGGTATACATACAGACAAGGTATACATATGGAAAGGATGCTTGCATAGTGAAAACATGGCTACTGCAAATATTCAGAGGAGAAACTCACACATATGACACTGGACTCTATACCAATTGTTCATTATCTAATAATTCTCAGGTGACTCTTAGAATTTGATGTTCTCCAGTTCCCAGTGTTAAGTCTCTTTTCTCCCATGTAGATGAGTTGTTGAAGGAAAAAACACTATAGAAAAACAGAGTCAAGATTATGGGCCAAATTCATTGTCCCTGCCAGTTAATCATCTACGTCCCTGTTCCTTTTGGATACAGAAACAGTCAGTTAAATTTTCATATCATTATTCAGTATGGAAGATAGTATTTCTTTGTTCTCATAGATGTTACTTTTTAGGTAGTTTTCCTTTGAATTATTCTCACAATCCTCATTCTCATTCCCTCCGAACTTTTATCTAAACTAATCCACGTGAAAGGAATAACTTTCCCATTAACCCAATGTACCATAATTCATAACTCCTAAGGTCCATTTCTCCCAAGATCCCATCCCTTTTCTTCTCTTTCTTTCCCAGACTAAATTTACCCAGTCTCCAACCTGTCAACCCAAGTCATTCTTCTCCCCATAGACATGCCTGTAGCTCTTATATTTATATGTTTTTGTTGATTACTTATTCATTTATCATGTCTCCCTTATTAAATTGTGAGCTCCTTGAGGGCAGGGACAATTTCTCTTCTCTAACGTCAATTCTAAGTGTCTAATACACTAGGGTGCACCCTGTGGGCATTCAATAAATACATGTTGACAGATTAATAAGAGCTACAAGCTGGGAGACATAAAGAAGGTCATCTTGTCCATCCTTCTGGCTTTAAGCAGCAGTACTCATAAACCCAGATAGATAAAAGAATCTATAGTACTTATTAAAGATATTCTTCCATTCTCCCCAATCCTAGAAGATTCCTTAATTTTTCTTGGCAATGCCTTTAGTGTTTAAAAACTCTTACCCTCAGGAAACCCTGTATCTCTGTGCCTAATCATTGCAATTAAAAAATCAGCTTGTGGAGAGAAGCTCTTAGAGCACATGGAGTTTTGTTTTTGTTTTTTTTAAGTCTGCTTGCTATAATTATTTTGGAGGTGAGGTTACAACAAAAAATAAGAAAGAAAATAAATTAAGTAATCTTGGGATAGTTCAAAACAAACAAAAGCTTATAGGGTCTTCACATGTAATGTTAGTCACATAGAACCTTGACTAGTAAAGCACCAAATTCTGAAACTTTGTCCCTTTGATCACATGGTGCACACCTAGCTGGGAATATTTGTTTCATAAATGAAGCTTGACTTGAAGGCATCTTTGCCTTCTTGTCATAGTAATTTCCCTGTATCTCAATGTAATTTTCAGTCAAGTTGCCTCTTGGTTTATGGGTTCATTCTTTTGGTCAGTCTTAATATATAATCTCACACTCTCCAGCCGTAACCTATAGTCAAATTGTACTTCTGGCTCACTCACTTTCAAGACTTATTCCTTCTCCAATGGAATAGTTCAGAAGCCTATCCATACCCGTGCTCTGATGATACTTACACTGCATAGTTTCAACCTCAATTGACAAACTATTAAGAACAAAGATTAGTTTTATCCCATTCGGCTAAGTGCCCTAGATTTAGGATTTTTTTAGATTCTTCTTTATGATGATCATTTCACATATTTCCCATTCCGCATTCTATATCCAAATGTTAGATATCTAATAATTCTTAGCTCTTAGGGTTAGTGCTCTCCAACTTCTAGAGTTAAGTAACTAAGCTTTGCTAAATCAATATGGTTTTTATCAAGGGAGCTAGGTGACACAGTAGGTAGAGCACTGGACCTGGAGTCAGAAACACCAGAGTTCAAAGTTGACCTCAGATAATTCCTAACTGTGTGAGCCTGGACAACTCACTTAATCCCCTTCTAAATAAAAAATTGGAGTAGCAATGGTTGATAGCTATGCTACCTCAACCCAGTTTATCTAGGCCTGACCAAAACCATGGAAACTAAACTCATCCCATTTCCAAAAAGCAAATGGGTATACATTCTTTAATTCTGAGGGTGTTCTGGATGACATTTTTCAATGACCATATATACCTTCTTGGAATGTTATAGAATGAGGGAGCAAATCCAAAGAAATTGCTCCTTTAACTGGCCTTCTTCCCATCTTCTGTATATGAATCCTGACTATTAGAAAAACAATTCTCCTATATCCAAGTTTCAGTTTTCCTTTTTATTCAGTTGGGAAAATAACATTGGAAGGGACAAGGATGATCTACCCACCCTAATTTAACATCAGAGGTCTATTCTTTGAGTCAAATCATCCATCTAATCACAACATGTTTGTCCAAGGTTCTTAATATGATGCAATTGATATGTCATAATGGTTTATTGACTTCCACTCCACTCCTTATATTATCATCATATTCAAGAACTTAAATGCATATATATTGATTATCCTTCTAATACCTTCTCCTAATTCTTTGAAGTTGTCAACTCTTCTTCACTCTATTTCAGTTACTTCTAGGGTGGTCACACCTGGAACCCTCAAATTCTCTCACAGATTTCAATCAATTATTCTTGATGCTTTCCCATGACAAATCTTTCTCCCAAATCTCTCTCATCAACATAACATTCTTTCTCTTAAATCTAACTTATACTTTCAGTCTCTCACCCTTGTCCTGGCTTTACTTTCCTCCCTTAACACTATTGGCAAATTGGTTAGCCTATTTTAAGTCTAATCAAGTACACCTACCAAGCATTTGACAAGTATTTACTATAAGCCAGACGCTGTGCTAAGCATTGGAGTACATTTCAGGAGTTCTGTACTTTTAAATTCTCAGTTTTTTTGTCCTTGTGACCTTCAGGTGTCAGGTGGGACCTGGATTAAAATATTACCACCGGCAGATACTTACTATGTGACCTCAAGCCCCAAACTTCATTATGTGCTCTATCACTATAACTGATTACTCTCCCACTTTTCTGAGGTCCTGGCCGTTTGATAACACTTCCTCCCTATTCTCTCCTCTTTCTATCTGTTCTCAGAAGAGGTTCCTTGCCAAGGTTAATCATCCATTTGTGATTTTGGTCACATCTATCTCCTTCAGGACATTACTCCAGCAGTCACTCCACATTTAATCTCTACTTCATTGCTGGTTCCTTCCCCTTAATAGACAAATATGCTTAAGTCCCATCTATTTTAAACAAACAAAAACTTTCCTTTGATTCAGGCTCACATCCAATCTTTCTCCTCCCCTTCCCTGCTAGACTTTGGAGGACAAAAATATCTATAATTAATGTATCTATTTAATCACTGCAACTCCTCAATTCCCTACAATCCAAATTCTGTCTCCATTTTTTCTTTTTCTTTCTTCCTTCCTACCTTCCTTCCTTCCTTCCTTCCTTCCTTCCTTCCTTCCTTCCTTCCTTCCTTTCTTTCTTTCCCTCTCTTTGTTTGTTTGTTTCTTTCTTTCTTTCTTTTTCTTTCTTCCTTCCTTCCTTCCTTCCTTTCTTTCTTCTTCTTTCTTTCTTTCCTTCTTCCTTCCTTCCTTTCTTTCCTTCTTTCTTTTTAAAACTGCCCTCTCCAGCATAGTTGATGACCTGATTGTCAACAAATCCAATGACTTTTCCCCTGTGTCTTCTTTCTCCTTGGCATCTCTATGGATTTTGATATTGATGACCAATGCATCCTTCTAGAGGCAGATAGCTGACACAGTGAATAGAGTACTGACCCTGGAGTCTAAAAGACCTCTGTTCAAATCTGACTTCAGACATTTGTTTGCACTGTGACCCCAAGCAAGTCACTTAACCTAGATCTGACTCAGTTTCCTCATGTGGAAAATGGGAATAATAGTCACAGCTACCTCCTAGAGCTGTTGTGATGGTCACATGAGATCAGTGCCTAGTATACAGGAGGCACTAAATACTATTTTTTCTTCCTTCCTTCTTGACATTCTCTCTGCCTTCCATGAGTATTCTTCTAACTATAATGCATATCTACAACTCCCCTAGTTTTTTCATGGTTCTCAATAAATCAAAAATCAATCCACTTTTGCTAAGCACCTATTATGAGTCAGGCACTGTGCTTGATGATTGGGATACAAGGCAAAAACAAAATAGTCCCTGACCCCTAGGAAGAAATTGCATATACATAAATATACAAAAAAATAACTAGCAATGGCTAATATTTATATAGAACTTATTATACTCAAGGTATTGTGCTAAGAGCTTTGCAAATATTATCTCAATTGATAAACAAGCCTGGGAGGTAGGTCATTCTACTATCTTTATTTTACAGGTGAAGAAACTGAGGCAAACAGAAGTTTGATGACTTGCTCAGAGTCACACAGCTAATAAGTGTCTGAGGCTAGATTTGAACTTCAGCACAACACTTTATCCACTGTACCACCCAGATTTTCATATATACTTGCCAAATAAATACAAGGTAATTTGGAGGCAGTGCTGGTTCTAGAAGCTAAAGGTAATCAAAAAAGACTTCATGTAGAAAGCATCACTTAAGCAGAGTTTGGGAAAAAATGAATGATTCCAAGAGGCAGAAGACTAGTGACTATGCATTCTAGCATGGGAGAGAGTCATGCAAAAGTGAAAAGATGGGAGATCGTGTGAGAAGAGGTAAATAAAAGCAAGTTAAACTGGACCATAGAGTACAAAAAGAGGAGTAATGTGTGATAGGTCTTAAAGATAGATGAAGTTGTGAAGAACCACAAAGGCTAATTGGAGAAGATCATACTTGATCCACGATATAATAAAATCAATGGCTTTTGTTGAGTAAGGAAGTGACAGGCTCAAATCTGAATTTTAAGAAAATCAAGATGGCACCAATGTCAAGGATAACTTAAAAAGGGGTGAGTCTTAAGGCAGGGAGACCCTAAGAATACTGCAATATTATACTATAAGAAATGAGGAGGTGGGATGATTTCAGAAAAACCAGAAGGGACTTCTATGAACTGATGCAAAGTGGAGTGAACAGAATCAGGAGAACGTAGTACACAGTAATAGCAATACTGCAATATGAAGAACTGTGAATGACTTGCTCATTCTAAACAATACAGTGATCCCAAATAGTCCCAAAGGACACATGATGAAGCATGCTATCTGACTTCAGAGAAAGATACGATATTGTGTAAATACAGACTGAAGCATAATACTTTTTTCTTTCTTTCTCTTGCTCTTTCCTTTTTTGTTTGTCTTCTTTTACAAAATGATTAATACGAAAATTATTATGATTACATATGTATAACATATATTGCTTACTGTCTCACAGAGAGAGGAGGGGAGGGAGAGAATTTGGAGCTCCAAACAAAAAAAAGTTTAAAAATTGTTTTTAACATGTAATTGGTGGAAAAATAAAATTTTATTTTAAAATAAATAAATATCTACCTCCCAATGGTGTATAACAGTTATCATAAGCTCCTGCTCCTGCTTGTTTAGGACTTTGTCACTGCACACTTTTGAGTTCTTTTGTGTCTAGGAAACAAATGTCTATCTTATACCTTTAAAAAAAAGAAGGCGGGGGTGGAGCCAAGATGGCGGAGTAGAAAGAATAGAACATCTACAAAAAAGTAACTCACGGCAAATTCTGCACCCAAAGGCCACAGAACATTGGAGCGAGGGAGATTTCTGTTCCAGAGAGACCTGCAAACCTCTCACAAAAGGTCCTTCTGGGACTGGGAGCTGAGTACAGCCCTGCCACAGCCACAGCACCGAGAGGAAAAGATCCGAGCGGGCTTCAGGGATGGAATCTCCAGCAGCCACGTGGGTCCCTCCACCCACAGGTGACAGGTGTCAGTGAGAGGGTCTCGTTGGCGGGTCGAGAGGGGAGTGGGGTGCCCCCATAACTCAGGCCCCCTCGGGAGGCAACAGCGGAGATGGGAGCAGACCGGGACTCCCCAAGCAGGCAGGAGCCTGGATCCATTGTTGAAGGTCTCTGCATAAACCCCCTGAGGGAACTGAGCCCGTGAGGTGGCCCTGCCCCGACCTGAGCACCTGAACTTAATCACACACTGAATAGCAGCCCTGCCCCCACCAAAATCCCTGAGGCTGGCAAGCAGCATTTGAATCTCAAACCCCAAGCACTGGCTGGGAGGATCTGGAGGCAAAGTGGGTGTGAAGAGAATATTCAGAAGTCAAATCACTGGCTGAGAAAATGCCCAGAAAAGGGAAAAGAAATAAGACTATAGAAGGTTACTTTCTTGGGGAACAGGCATTTCCTCCCTTCCTTTCTGATGAGGAAGAACAATGCTTACCATCAGGCAAATACACAGAAGTCAAGGCCTCTATATCCCAGCCCACTCAATGGGGTCAGGCCATAGAAGAGCTCATAGAAAATCAAGTTAGAGAGGTAGAAGAAAAGCTGGGAAGAGAAATGAGAGACACGCAGTCAAAGCATGAACAGCAGATCAGCTCCCTGCTAAAGAAGACCCAAAAAAATGCTGAAGAAAATAACACCTTGAAAAATAGGCTAACTCAACTGGCAAAAGAGGTTCAAGAAGCCAATGAGGAGAAGAATGCTTTCAAAAGCAGAATTAGCCAGATGGAAAAGGAGATTCAAAAGCTCACTGAAGAAAATAATTCTTTCAAAATTAGAATGGAACAGATGGAGGCTAATGACTTTATGAGAAACCAAGAAATCACAAAATAAAACCAAAGGAATGAAAAAATGGAAGATAATGTGAAATATCTCATTGGAAAAACAACTGACCTGGAGAATAGATCCAGGAGAGACAATTTAAAAGTTATGGGCCTACCTGAAAGCCAGGATCAAAAAAAGAGCCTAGACATCATCTTTCATGAAATTATCAAGGAAAACTGCCCTGAGTATTCAAGGAATTCACAGATCACGGCCTGAAAGAGATCCAAAAAGAGAAACTCCTAGGAACATTGTGGCCAAATTCCAGAGTTCCCAGATCAAGGAGAAAATATTGCAAGCAGCTAGAAAGAAACAATTCAAGTATTGTGGAAATACAATCAGGATAACACAAGATCTAGAAGCTTCCACATTAAGGGATCGAAGGGCATGGAATAGGATATTCCAGAAGTCAAAGGAACTAGGACTAAAACCAAGAATCACCTACCCAGCAAAAAGGAATATAATACTTCAGGGGAAAAATTGGTCTTTCAATGAAATAGAGGATTTTCAAGCATTCTTGATGAAAAGACCAGAGCTGAAAACAAAATTTGACTTTCAAACACAAGAATGAAGAGAAGCATGAAAAAGTAAACAGCAAAGAGAAGTCATAAGGGACTTTACAAAAGTTGAACTGTTTACATTCCTACATGGAAAGACAATATTTGTAACTCTTGAAACTATTCAGCATCTGGGTACAGGGTGGGATAACACACACACATGCACATGCACACGCGCACACACATAGAGACAGAGTGCACAGAGTGAACTGAAGAGGAGGGGATCATATCTTAAAATTAAAAAAAAAATGAAATCAAGCAGTGAGAGAGAAATATATTGGGAGGAGAAAGGGAGAAATGGAATGGGGCAAATTATCTCTCATAAAAGAGGCAAGCAAAAGACTTTTTAGTGAAGGGAAAAAGAGGGGAGGTGAGAGAAAAACATGAAGTTTACTCCCATCACATTCCACTAAAGGAAGAAATAAAATGCACAGTCATTTTGGTATGAAAACCTATCTTACAATACAGGAAAGTGGGGGATAAGGGGATAAGCAGGGTAGGGGGGATGATGGAAGGGAGGGCACGGGGAGGAGGTAGCAATTTGAGGTCAACACTCATGGGGAGGGTCAGGATCAAAAGAGAGAACAGAAGTAATGGGGGATAGGATAGGATGGAGGGAAATATAATTAGTTCTTACACAGCACTACTATTATGGAAGTCATTTGCAAAACTACACAGATCTGGCCTATATTGAATTGCTTGCCTTCCAAAGGGAAGGGGTGGGGAGGGAGGGAGGGCAGATTGGCAGACAGGGGCAATTAGAATGCTCGGTGTTTTGGGGTGGGGGGAGGGGACAAAAGGGGAGAAAATGTGGAACCCCAAATTTTGTGAAAATGAATGTTAAAAGTTAAATAAATTAATAAAAAAATAAAAATAAAAATAAATAAAAAAAAGAAGGCTATTGCAATAATCCAGAAGAGAAGTGATGGGGAACTAAACTGATATTCTGATGCTTTGTCCTTCTCCTACTACCACTTAAACATAGGAGTCAACCAAACTTCTGTTCTTAGCCCTCTTCACATTTTTCTCTCTACCCTCTGCCTTAATGATCTGATCCACTCCTGCAATTTCATATTTTTAGAGATGACAAAATAATATTGAATTTGGAAGATGAAAACTTGGTTTTACATTTTGATTCTATGGTGAAAATCTGTGTGACCTTGGGAAAATCAACTTTTCTGGGCATCAGTTTCCTCCTCTGGGGACAGAAAATACCAACCTCTCCTTTGTTCTACACACACTGAGAGTTCCCTCACTGACACATTTTTGAAGAAGCCTGATAAGTAAAAAAGAATGTGTGCAGCATAAAGCATTTCTTTACAGACTGTTCTCCTTTTCCTTTGGTGCTTTGGACATCTGGGTACATATTCATTTGCATAACTGATCCAGCAGTACGATAGCATATGGTTGCAAGCATAAGCAGCACCGAATTTAATGCTTAAAAAGTAATGATTTCCAAAGAGTCTGGGGAAAAAACAACTAGCCCCCTTCCAGAACAGTGTTTTGCAAACTTACTCATCCCTCAGACTGTTTTGTCAGTCTTTGTAGACCATGTGGACCACCTATTCCACCTGTTTCTGCTGGCTCTACTGCAGAAGCATCCTCACTGCAATTAATGGGGAGGACTTTTTTTCTTTTCATGTGATATTAATGAGGTCAGAATTGTTTTTAAAATAAGCATCAAAGAGAAAGTATTAATGCACATAAAAAAATAAGAGTACAGTGTGATATAGGAAGCATTTACACCAAGAGGTCCACATTTGATATACCTAGAAGACCTTTGTGGAACCTGAGTGAACCCTCAAATGTCTGGAAAAAAACAGCTAGTGGATGCAATTTGCCCTAAAGAAATTAATTTGGAGTAATTGTTAGTTCAGTCAAACATTGCATTGAGGAAATCTTTTGATACATACGCACCAATCTGCCTATGTGACCTTATTTAATATCATTTAATCTTTAAAAGCCTTCTTTTTTTCATCTATAAAATGAAGGTATTGGAATAGATGCTCACTGAGGTCTCTTCTGTCTGCTTGAACTTCAGGCAAAGCAATATCTGCAGTCTTGTGATATTGCACCTCAACACTGGCAATCAACATACTCTCTCCTTTTTAATTCCATTCAACAATATTTATTTTCAATTTGTATTCTTTTTTTTTGGTTTTATGTCTTATTTATTTTAGATAGGATTCTAACCAGAGAGCTATTTCTGGTAACACAGCATAAAAACAAAACAGAAAACAAAGCAGCATATTAGCCAAGTCCAACATAATATGTAGTCTTCCACACCCATAGTACCCCAATTAAGCAAAGAAGGGGAAAAGTTGATTTAATCTCTTCTCTGGGGCCAAGCTGGTCTTTATAAGTGTACAGTGTCCAGTTTGGGTATTTTTTTTCTTTCCATTTACACTGTTTTAGTAGAGTATATTGTTTTCCTCTTTCTGCCCACTTCATTCTGAGTCAGTTCATATAAGTTCCCAAGTTTCTCTGATTCTTTGACATTCATAATTTTTCTAACACATTAATATTTTATTAAATTCATGAAATCAAGTCAACAATTATTTTAATATTAACCACTTACTATATATCAGACAATGTTCTAAGTGCTGGTAATTCAAAAGTTAAAACATTCCCTGCCCTCAAGGAGCTCATATTTTAACAAGGAGATGACAACAGGCAAACAATTATCTGTATATGAAATACATACGAGATAAATTTATGATGACATTAGAGAGAAGACACTAGCATTGGCATAAAGCAGGTCATGAGAGTTCTGGCAGAAAGTAAAATTTAAGTTAACTTTTTAAGGAAACCAAGGAAGTTAGAAGGTGGAGATGAGGAGAACATTCTAAGCATGGGAAAAGCACTTATATTACAATTTGCTAAGCCATGCATCTGCTTTATTACCACAAAAAAAAATGTGCTGCTAAGAATATTTTGGGGTGCCTTTGGGCTCTTTAGGGTCTATATATTTGGGTGGGATCCCTAGGTGAAAAGGTATGGATATTTTTGGCACTTTCTTAGCATAGTTACAAATTACTTTCCTGAATGCTCGGACTAATTATAGCTTGACCAATAGTGCATTAGTGTATCTATCTTTACACAACCCTTCCAGCACCTACTGTTTTCAATTTTTGTCATTTTTACCAGTTTGCTGGGAGTGATGAAAAACTTTACCTCTTTTTATTTTTATTACAGTAATTACCAGTTTGAAGTAATGTTTCGTATGGTTGTTGCTGCTTTGTAATTATTCTTTGGACAATTGTTTTTATATCCTTTGACCGTTCATTGATAGATTTATTTTGGTCCTATTTATTTATCTTACTTGCGTATATATTTTGGACATCAGACCCTTATTAGAGGTAATCTGCTCCTAGTCAACTGCTTCATTTCTTATGCAAACTGTATTAATCCTCTTAGTAAAGGATTTCTTCAATCATATTATCAAAATTATGTATTTTATTCCTTGTGATTATATCTTATTTGGTGAAAACTTCTCCCTCTAATTGTAGTTGTGAATGATACCATCTCTTGTTCTCTTCTCATTTTTTATGTGATTTTTTTTCTTGTTTCCATTATCTTTCTCACTCACAGCCTTTTGTGGCTCCCACAGTGATAATATAAATTTAAAAAATGTGGTTTTAGTATTTGTTGTGTTTATTTGAAATTTTTTCATGTTCTCTATTCTTAATTGAAAAACAATTAGTTTGACATTTAGTTTAACATTTTCTATTTCTCTTGGAAGAAAAAAAGTTGATTTCTTTTTGTGCCCTCCCCTCTCCCCACTTTCCATAACTACTGTGCATTTTTCTGTAGGTCTGAGCCTCAAGTAAAAAATTAAGAAGGTTAGAAATAGTTTAGCCTTATTGAATCACTTTTTTAAAAAAATAAGATAAAAGCAAAATAAATAAATAAAAATTAAAAGGTTCCTTTTCCTTGTTATAAAATGTAATTGACATAGAGTCAAGATATCTCATAAACACAAGGAATTTTGAATATAATGATCATTTTACCCATTATACTAGTTGATTTGAAAACTATTCATTCAGAATGTATGCAATCAATTTCCTAAGCCGAAAAATTTTATGAGCTTTCATGTTTAGGTCATATATCTATTCTGAGCTTGATTTACGTATATGTTGTAGGATTTTGATCTCAACTTAATTTTGCCTTTTATGGTCTATGGGTCCATTGTATTGCATTCTGACTTGGAGCCTGAACCTCTAGACAGTTGTGATCTGGTCCAGAATTAGGTAGAAGTCTTTCTTTCTTCAGTCTTTATCCTTCTTAAGTTGTGCAATATGAGGTGGAGATTACTGTGATAGTACAGATCATACCAGTAGTTACTGCAATCGCAGTATTATTTCATGGTTCCTGCTTCAATTAATCAATGTGTATTGAATCCTTACTATGATTCTAGTGACTGTGTTGGAGTGTGTTGGGAATATAAATGAAGAATGAGGCATATTCCTCGCTCATAAAGAGTTCAGAGTTTTGTTGGGGAAATGATATACAAAGAAAACATTTTGGGGAAAAACTATTGAGGTATGGATGATAAATGTACAAGGATTTGGAGAACCTATACAGGCTGGAGTCATCAGAGAAAGTACTATGGAGAAGAAAGGACTTGATGTCATCTTTGAAGTCTGTCTAAGATATGGATAGGCAAAGAGAAAAAGCAGAGCGGCTTTTTTAGGAAAAGATTAGAGAATGAACAAAGGCAGGGATATAAGAATGAGTATGGTGGGGAGTGGGTGCCCTAAGAAGCCCAGAATTCATAGAATAGAAGTTTACTGTTGGAGACCAACTGTATGGAAAATGGGATCAGTAGATGAGTAGAAGCATAGAATTCAGAGTAGTAAGTAATTTAAAAGATTGTCAATGGAAACAAAAGTTTGGATCATCATTCCAATACACTTAACCATCCATAATTCCCTTTATCAGTGACATACATTTGCAAAACAGATGGCTAAGGGAAGGGGACACAGTCTATACTGTGAAAAAAGAAATGAATTTATAAACTCAATCCCATTAGAACCTCTGGAAACACCCAACTGAGCCCAGAACCCCAAATGAGTACTATGATTAAATGAAATAGTGGCAATCTTGTGGTAATATTTTTTCTAGTATCCAGATTTTTTCTGAAACTAGATTCCTGTATAATTCTAGCTCTTTTTTAAGACCCTTTTTTAGAAATTTATTTTACTTTTAACTTGAGTGATAAAAAAGCGTTCCATAATATAGTGTAATAAAAAAGATGGTTTCACATGAAAGTGCAAATCTGTTATGTACAAATTGCTACTCCTCTTAAATATATAATAAAATTATAATGAAAATTTCTTTTTATTTTTTTTTTTCTTTTCCACCTCTCCAGTACAGGGATAGCTACCATTAGACACACACACACACACACACACACACACACACACACACATGTGTGTGTGTGTGTGTGTGTATACATATAAATGTATGTATATATACACATATATGTGCGTGTGTTTGTGTGTATTTATATATACACGTACATGTGTACGTGTATACTTTTCAGAGCCAGAGAGAAGACCATCATGACCCAGTGCCTCATTAATTAACAAAAGGTGTGGGCATTCCTACAAAACAAGCTTCCCCTAATCAAGCTTCTTTTAATGGGTTTCACCTGAGGGCTATTAATGGGCAGGGAAGATCTTTAACTCTAATTGACATTACTAGGGGTTCAAGGCTTTGCTTAGTCTTTAGGGATACAAGGCTTGGAATCTTTCCTTCTCTCTCAAAAAAAGAAACTGGTCCTAAATAGGGTTGTTATAAAAGATTAACGTACAATAGGACTCCATAATTCTCTGGTCTGGGGTTAAGCTGTTATCAGCTAACTCTGCTATTGTATATTGGGCAACTAGGTAGCACAGTGGATAGAGCACTGGACCTGAGGTCAAGAAAGATTCATGTTCTTGAATTCACATCTGGCCTCAGACACTTCCTAGCTGTATAACCTTAAGCAAGTCACTTAACCCTGTCTACTTTAGTTTCCTCAGCTATAAAATGAACTAGAAATGCAAACCACTCCAGTGTCTTTTACCCAAAAGAGGTCACAAAGATATAGCTAATCAACGCTATTGCATAGCTTTTTCAGCATGTAATTTTGGTGCTTCAGGAGAACAGAGTTGAATAGAAGGAAACAGAAGGGAATGTAGAGGAGCAGAGTAGAAGGTGTGGAATGAGTAATTCTATAGTGTGGGCGAGTTGGCAGAGAAGACAATGAATTGAACTTGTGGATGCGATTCTAGATAGCAAACTCTATTTTTGGGGGGCCAGTTTTGCTTATCCTTCCCCCTCCCTCACAAAAATAATGTATGGTCTCAGAAAATGAAAATGACCCAGAAATGAGGCTATTGTAAAAGTTTAACATACAGTAGAACTCACTTACAAATCCAGCATGGGAAGCCAATGATTAACAGCTAACTCTGCCATTGAATAGATTTTTCAATATGAAATTGCCATGTTTCAGGAGCATAGACCAGAACAGACCAGCATCGGATAGCATAGCATAGTATGGCATTGTATGGCATAGAGTGTTGGTTCTCTCCAGTATCTGAAATGTTCTGCTCCCTCACCTTCTCCTCTGGCTTCCTTCAAGACTTGTCTGGAGCCTTTACCATCGCTGTGGCTGTGCTACAGCCTCCTCTTATTTCTTTCCATCTACTCTGAACTAGCTATTTTCACATCATCTCCTACATCAGAATGTGAGCTCTTTGAGGGCAGGAACTTGGGGTTTTTTTTGTTTTTGTTTTGTTTTGTTTGGGGGGAGGCATGACCTTCCATACCTGGCACATAGTAATCACTTAAGAAATATTTATTGTTGACTGACAATACATTGCTTCAGGAAAAGGAACTTATGGGTTTTTAATTCCAAACTTCTGATTTTAAACATGAACAAATATAAACAGGAAAGAACAGCTAGGTGGCACCACGAATACAGTGCTAGGCCTGGTGTGAAATCTGTCACCAGGCACTTAGTATGACCCTAGACAAGTCACTTAACCCTTGTTTCCTCATCTGTAAAATTAGCTGGAGAAGGAAATGGCAAAATACTCCAGTATCTTTGCCAAGAAAATCCCAAATGGGTTCACGAAGAGTTGGACACAACTGAACCACAACAAACAAAATAGAAAAATGAAATATTTTTCCTATATTATGGAATATTTCTTTCCTCTTAAATTCACATACACAATCTAGAAGTTCCTAGTATTCTTGAAATTTTTATTAATAATATCAAATTTCAGACATCAAAACTTCTGCTAACAGATTTATATTGAATGTCAGGAGATGTTTTCGAACAAGTTATCAACAACAATTCAATTCTTGATGGCATTAGGTTCACAAAATAAGACTAGAATTCATAACAAAACTTCCCACCAAAAAATCTCTTTAATTGTGATTGAGTTAAAATTATCAGAGAGAACATCTATGTTATTTTCTTCACTCTATTCTCCCAATGGATATTCTACGCTCCCTGACAAATTATTAGCTTATGTAGCCACCAGACAAAACTGCCTCCAACTCATTATATTGCTAAATCAACTAGTCTAATTATAACCTCACTAGTGAAATTCCCCATCTGTAAGGGGCATTTATCTAGAAAAATGACTCGCAGCAGAAATTAAATTATTAATCCAAGTAAAGCAATATGTTTTACATTATGGAACTGATGAGGTATGGAGAGAGGAGTGAGATAGCCAAATGTCAAGAGCTATTTTAATAATGTTGACAATTTGCAGGAGGACAGAATGGAAGATTACTTATATTAGCTAGAGTCGGAGATGATTCCCAGAGGTTAAAGAAAGAGAGAAAAAAGTGAGAGGAAAGATCAGACAGTAAAATTGGACTTAAACACAAGTTATCCATTTGAAACTTGCGAGCTCAGACCAAACAGAGACCTAGTCTACCAACATCGGTTTCCTTGTTAGGGAAAGATGAGATAGACTCATGCCATGACAAATGGTATTGTTCTTCTGCTAAGATCAGACACATATTTCAAAATTCCTTTCTGGGCTCAGGTATTGTCCCGAAACTACCCATTCTTTATGTGTCATGAAATCAGGAAATCAGAAAACTATCCATTCTTTATGTGTCATGGACAAGGAATGGATGAAACTTGCTTTTGAGATCTTATTTTTAGTTTTCTCAGGGCTCAGAGTTTTTCAGCAACTAGATGGTATTGATGAAAATGTAGAAATGTCTCACCTCATTTTTAGTTGAATTAAAAAGGACCTTTCTTTCCTTTCAAACCTGAATGTAATGTTTTGTTCAAGATTGAAGACTAAAACACAAAATATTCTGGGTTAACATCAGTCTCAGTCATGTAGCTTAAAGATGGGTGGAGTGCTCTCAAGGTGGTGGAGAGAGTAAGTACCTGTTGCCTTGTGCCATATATGAGACATCTTCAAAGGAGATGGTTTCCTCAGGTTTGATGGAAGTGGGTTTTTTTCTGCATACCTCTGTAATAGAAATCATATACTTCCACATCTGAAAATTTCTTTTCCTCCTCCACCTCCCTCCCTTTTTCTGTAGTCAGCTATTCAAGGGACTTTCTTGGTCTTTGATTTCTTTCACTCTATATTTATTTCCACTTAGAATAGAGTGTCCAGTTGAGTCAACCTCATCTACTAAATGTTTTCTTAAAATTTCTTGTTGTTTAAACATTGAACTGCTTAGATTTAGTTGTGAATTTGGCTGTTTGTCCTCTAGGACAATACTTCTTCCTTAAGTTTGCATTCTATGATTCTTAATTCCCTAGCCTAGCTAGACATCTCTTTTCTACATATGCTTCCCTGTATTAGAGTGTTATAGGCAGAAATGTTGTTTATTCTTAGGATGTACATCTCTTTGCATTACATGTCCCTATGGAATAGTATAAGTTAACATTTATATATAAGCAATGGGATGTATTACATACAAAGCTGATATTGAAAACAGAAAGACCTAAAGGTAAGTCCCACACTTCACTGGGCAATCTCAGTGCACTAAGTAACTCTAAAACTATATGTTGTAGATGCTTATCAGCATTAGCAGAGGAGTTGCCAAGTTATTAAGCATTTTTAAGCATTTATTATGTGCAAGGCACTGTGTTGAAACTGGGAATACACCTACAAGCATAAAGAAATACAGTACCTACCCTTAAGAGGTTTACATTCTAATGGGGAAAGACAACTCATGAAAACTGAAATATAGGGCTTTAGGGAAAGGTAACTTAGTAGGAGAAAGGTGGAAGAATTAGTTTAAAAAGTCAGCGGCTGAGCTGGGTTAGAGTAAACTTGGCTAGCATGGGTATGTCCTTAGATTGAGGTTCTGGAAAGTCACTCACCAATGGAAAGAAGGAGTTTCCTGGGCATTGAGATCTTCCAAGATAAGAAGGCACCTCAGGAGACATGGGAGAAAAGTCTGGAGAAGTCAGAAGAGAGCCTGAGGAAGGAACAGAGTGTGTTTATTAGTAGTGCTTTGCACAAATGAAATTTCAAATCTTCAGCAGCCACAACATCAATCTATCTGTCTATCTATCATCTATCAATGTATCTATTTATGTATCTGTCTTTCTGTTTATCTATTAAAGTAAGGAGCTTTACAAAAGCCATCTCATTCGATTCTCACAAAAATCCTATGTGGTAGGTACTATGGGTATTATTATTTCTATTTCCATTTTTCAGTTTGGGAAACTAAAGTTTGACATGTCTCCTCCACAGTGACCTAACTATTTAGTATCAGAAGCAGAACTCAAATCCAGATTTTCTAGACTTGAAATCAAATTCTTCTGTTTCACCTCTCTGGTACCTCCAAGCACCACTCCCAAAAGAACACAATGAAATTTTGTTTATTAAGCCACCGGGGACAATTTAAAAATTTTTTCTTTGGGAGGAGTGGAGCCAAGATGGTGGAGTAGAAGCAGAGACCTGTTAGAGCTCTCTCCCAAAAGCCCTCAAAAAACCTATAAAAAACGACTATAAACAAATTCTAAAGCAATAGAAGCCACAAAATGACAGATTGAAGCAAATTTCCAGCCCAAGATAATCTGGAAGATTGAAGGGAAGGGTCTATCATTCCAGGCTGAGAGTAGAACACAGCTCATTTTGGACCACACCAGGGTTGACAGAGCTGGAGTAGGCCTTAAGGGACTAACCCACTAGTGGCCGTGGTTGTTTCTAGATTTCTCAACCTACAAACACCAAAGACAGCTTTAAAGGTGAGTAGAAATAGTCTCTTACCTGCCTGAGAGGGGAGCATGTTCCAGTCCCAGTCCCATCCCTCAGGGCTATGGAGGAAACTGCTGGAGCTGCCGCTGATTCTGGAACACTCCACTTAACAAAGAGTTCAAAAGTCAAGTAATTGGCTGGGAAAATGAGCAAAATGAGATTATAGATTCTTACTTTCTTGGTGAATAGGTATTTTATTACATGATTGGTAACAAGGAAGATCCAAACATACAACCAGAAGAAGGCAACAAAACCAGTGCTCCTGCATCCAAAGCCTCAAAGAAAAAATATGAAATGGTATCAGGCCATGGAAGAGCTCAAAAAGGAAAATCAAGTAAGAGAAGTATAGGAAAAATTGGGAATAGAAATGAGAGTGATGCAAGAATCAACAGCTTGCTAAAGGAAACACCCCAAAATGCTGAAGAAAATAACACCTTAAAAATAGACTAACCAGAATGGCAAAAGAGGTCCAAAAAGCCAATAAGGAGAAAAATGCCTTTTTTAGCAGAATGGGTCAAATGGAAAAAGAGGTCCAAAAGCTCACTGAAGAAAGGAATTCCTTAAAAATTAGAATGGAACAAATGGAAGCTAATGTCTTTATGAGAAATCAAGAAATTATAAAACAAAACCAAAAGCATGAAAAAATAGAAGATAATGTGAAATATCTCATTGCAAAAACAAATGATGTGGAAAATGGATCCAGGAGAGATAATGTTTAAATTATTGGACTACCCAAAAGCCATGATCAAAAAAAGAGCCCAGACATCATCTATCAAGGAAAACTGTCCTGATATTCTTGAATCAGAGGGTAAAATAGAAATGGAAAGAATTCATTGGTCACCTCCTAAAAAAGATCTCAAAAGAAAAACTTCTAGGAATATTGTAGTCAAATTTCAGAGTTCCCAGATTAAGGAGAAAATGTTGCAAGGAGCCAGAAAGAAACAATTCAAATATTGTAGAAACACTATCAGGATGATGCAAGATTTAGCAGCTTCTACACTAAGGAACCACACGGCTTGGAATATGATATTCCAGAGATCAAAGGAGATAGAATTAAAACCAAGAATCACCTACCCAGCAAAACTGAGTATCATACCTTAGGGGAAAAAATGGAGTTTCAATAAAATAGAGGACTTCCAAGCATTCTTGTTGAGAAGACCAGAGCTAAATAGAAAATTTGACTTTCAAATACAAAAATCAAGAGAAGCATGAAATTGTAAACAGGAAAGAGAAACCATAAGAGACCTATTAAAGTTGAACTGTTTACATTCCTACATGGAAATATGATATTTGTAACTAACGAGATCTTTTTCAGTATGAGGATAGTTGGAAGGAATATATACATACATATATATATATATACATATATATGTATACATATATGCACATACACATGTATGTGTGTCTATATATACATTTGTATGTATGTACATATATATACATATATATGTATTATATAGAGAGAGGGGGCACAGGGTGAGTTGAATGTGAAGGGATGATACCTAAAAAATAAAATTAAGTGATAAGAGGAATGTACTAGAAGAAGGAGAAAGGGAGAGGTAGAATACAGTAAATCATCTCACATAAAATAGTCAAGAAAGAGCTTTTACAACAGAGGGGAAGGAGGAGAAGCTAAGAGGGAATAAGTGAGCCTTCCTTACTTTGGATTTGGCTTTAGGAGGGAATAACATACACACTCAATTGAGTATAGAAGTTTATCTTACCCTACAGGAAAGCAAGGGTGAAGGGGATAATGGAGGGGGGCAATAGTAGGAATGGCAGATTGGGGGAAAGGGTAATCAATTGGAAGCAAACACTTTGGTGGAGGGACATGCCAAAGAAGAAAACAGAATAAATGGAGGGCACAACAGAATAGAGGGAAATATAGTGAATCTTTCACAACACGACTATTATGGAAGTATTTTGCATGACTACACATGTATAACCTATACTGAATTGTTTGCCTTTTCAATGAGGGTGAGTGGGAAGAGAGGAAGGAAGAGAACATGGAACACAAAGTTTTAAAAATGAATATTAAAATTGTTTTACATGCAACTAGGAAATAAGCTATATAGGCAATGGGTTATAGAAATCTATCTTTCCCTACAGGAAAATAGAAGGGAAGAGGATAAGTGGGGTGGGGTGATAGAAAGGAGGGCAGATTGGAGGAAAGGATAATCAGAATACTTGCTATCCTGGGATTGGGGTAGTGGGAGGAGATGGGGAGAAAATATGAAATTCAAAATTTTGTAGAAATTAGTGTTGAAAACTGAAAGTAAATAATTAAGTCACTACAAATATTGGAAAATTTTTCTTTGCTGCCCCCTCTCATCAGTTGGTTAATTGATTGAACTGACCAGAGTAAACAATTTTGGGGGGAATCAAACAAATCATCGATGCAAATTTATTAAATATCTACTATTTATCAGACACTATGCTAGGCACTACAGAGACATGAATGAAGTAATTCCTGCCAGTAAAGATCTTATTTTCTAATGAAGATGGCATAGTATAATCTGGGCCTTTGTGCAGGTATGGGAAACCTTAAGTCAAATATTATGGAAACTCCATTCAGTACAAGCTAATTTTCTTTATTTATCATGTGAGATGGATAATTACAGAATAAAAGCAGCTACTGGAGGATTTGTGGGAAGAAAGAAAGTACATGGCAAAATGCCGTGTAGAAATGCCATAAGGTCCTATTTAACTTAATATAATGTGCCCATTGGGTCAGCATTGTTCATCACCTTGAAATTGAAACCTTCAAGTTTTGTGTGTTTATGTGACTTAATAACAGAGACACTATCTTGTGACACAATTCCTTACAATGGAAGCCACGGTGAAAAAGTGTTAAATTCCAAATGTCCTTTGTGACATTATTTTTTTGAGGAGAACTATAATGATGAACAGATCATTTGCTTTGGTGAAACTAAAACAAAATTATATGGGCTGTCATATGAAATTCTGTTGAAGCAAAGCTTGGGAAAAAAAAGCAGGTGAACACTGAAACTAAAATAAGGTTGACTTAACTAGACAAACCATTCCAAGTTGAGAGAAATGTGGAATCAAAGAAAAAGGACCAAAAAAAAAAAAAACCTTTGGAAAACTGACCACAGAGGAGGAAAAGGAGAAAGAAATGGAAGAGAAGAGGGAGGAGGGGGAGGAGGAGGAGAAAGAGAAGAGGGAGAAGGAGGAGAGACAAGGACAGAGACAGAGAGGTAAAGAAATGACAGGGACAGAGAAAGAAGTGAGACAGAGAGAGATACATAAAAACAAAGGCAGATCAACAGAAAGGAGAGGAAACCAAGTAGTTGCAGAAATAGATACGAGAGAGAAAGAAAGAACATATAACTAAAACCTAGTTAATATCTGTGATATTGGGTGACTAAGAAGCTTGAAAAAAGAGAAAACTTCATATTTAGATGAAATCCAAACTTGCAAAGGATTTTAAACTGGTTTAAAATAATGAAAAGTAAAACAACATACAAACAAAGAAACACAAAAATCCTGCTAAATGAAATATGGTAACAGTCACTGATTCACCAAGCAACTTGTCAAAGTCTTACTCTGTAATAAAATGATTCCAAAAATATTAAAAAATTAAAGGTTCAGATGTCTTTAAAAATAAATGAGCAAGGAGAAATAGTGAGTCATGGCTAAGCAGTGATTAAATTAGAAGAGATTAAAATGTTTCAATTACTTTGCTAAAACATCTTTGAAAGGTATTTTTGGAAAATAGAAAATGGCTAATCAACCAATGAAGTCATTTTTCAAAAGCTTGTGCATGATAATAATAAAATGAAAATTAGTTCCTAGAAGCCAAGAAATTTTTATAATGAAGGAACTTGAATTTTACATTGAGATAAATGAATCAAGCATTTAAGCCTAAAATATTTCTATAACTAACCTAGTTATATATTTTTTGGCTTAAAAGTAAATTCAACAACTTTGAAAATTTTAGTTTTCCTCTTGATAGTATAAGCTGTTTTAAAATTGCTTTAAAGAGAAATTGATCACAGAAAATCTTAGGTAAGAATTGTCAAGCTTTCCCAATATGTCATGACTGGAAAACCTATATTTAAAAAAAAGAGGCAGGAGGGGGAAAAGGACAGAAATAGATCACCACAATGTGTTTAATTTTATTATATCTATTGAACAATGAAATGAATAAGAACATCTTAAAATAAAATATAAAAGTAAAGGCAGTAGTTATCATTTCTACATTACAAAACTAAAATAATCCATAAGCTTTCAAAATCATTCAAATTTTGAGATAATGATAAAAACTTTTATTGTTATTACTGTGATCAAAAGAATATAGTTATCCAATAGAGGCACTGGATCCTGACACTTCAAAAAAAACATCTAATAGATACAATAATGGTTAAGTGGTAAATGTTTTATGAATGTGGGTAATTGTCTTTCCAATCCTCTGTAACAAAACAGCAAAAATAAAAGAAAACAAAATACCCATTTCCTCTTTCATACCATTATATTCACCTAAGAATGTTGAAATTGTTTTTTTCCTCCTGTGTTTTTTTTTCTCCCAAATATTGCAAGCACCTATCACAGCATCCATGAGCACATTTTCAGAAACATAATTATTTCTGAGGTGGGAAAGTGTTTTTTATTTGGAGATAAAACAAACACATCAAAATATAACAACTCCTCTTTATCCTCCCCAAAAAATCTTTTAACCAATGTCAATCAAATGTATCATAGAAGGGCAAAGAAATGTTAGATTTAAGAAGTCAGTGTGGCATAGTGGAAGAATTACTGGATTTGGAGTTAGCAAACATGTTTGAGTCCCAGATTTACTTCTGAGCTGTGTAATCTTAAGAAAATCGTTTCGCTTCATTGACTTTCCTTATTTTAAAAGCATAGGGAAGTGGAAAACATGAGCTTCGTTTTAGGTATATATATTATAAACCTTTAATTCATCTGGTCCATTTTTCTACCAATCCACCATCATTACATCCTCTATCACTTTGGCTAGATTGTTTGTAAAGTATCTTAGGCAGGTAGATATGTATCTAAATCTTCTTATAGCTCTTTCAGAAAAGAAAACTCTACATCCTATTAATTACATACCTCTGAAATCCAAGTGATCATGTCATGAAATATTAGGATTATTATTTAGCAAATATTCTAGTTTACTCTTGTCTTTTCAACAAACCACTTTAAATATCTAAGAAATTCCTTATCTCATCTAAAACATTTTTTTAAAAAAAAAGGAATATTGTATAGCTTCATTTCCTAAGAGATATCCAGCATTTCACACGTTTTAGTATCACTTTTTTCTTTTTGGTATAAACCTATGCTTTCATCAGTGTAAAAGATTTCTTCTGAGGAAACTATTTCTACCAAAGACATTAGCACCTAGTCTGCAATGCAATTGGTACCATAACTCTTGCTAACTACTTTTCCATCTATCGTCCAATGACCTCTCTCCCTGGCAATACCTCCACCCCTATGGACTCCTTTTTGTCTTTAGGAGTAGCTTCTCAGGACCTCCATTTGAGGAAGTGCTTATTCTATCCATGCTCACTTCCACCCCAGATCAGCCTCTAACTCTCTGGACCACTTTTCTACCTTGCCCTTGCTTTAATACCCTTTCTGCCTATCCCTACTTCCACCTCTAACTTTTCATCTCTTCTTTATGTTATCTTCTTTTTATACATTATTCCCCATTGAGTTGCAAATATTTTGAAAATAGGGACAGTCTTTGTGTTTGTATTTATATTCTCAGAACTTGGCACAATGTCTGACATAGAGAAGGTGTTTAATAAATGCTTATTTACTATCTGTTTATGTATCTATTAATATATGTCTTCTTGCTATATATGTATGTATGTATGTACGTATTTATCTATAGTTTATAACTTTAAAGCTATGTCTAGAATACTGAAACACCAAGTAACTTGTCCAGTGTCACACAATTTGTATGTGTGAGAGATTGAACTTAAACCTGGGTCACCCTGATTCTGAGGCTAGCTCTTGATCTATTATGTTATATCACTTTTTTTGCCTACATGATGCCCTTTATAATTTAAAAAATTCCTTTTTCTCTTTACTGAAAATAGAAGCTGTTGATTATCACTAATTCTACAATAGGGTGAATAGGTGGCACCTATAGAGTGCCAGGCCTGCCAGGAGTCAGGAAGATCTGTGTTCAAATCTGGCCTCAGACATATCCTAGCTGTGTGACCCTGGGCAAGCCATTTAACTCTGTTTGCCTCAGTTTTTCCATCTGTAAATGAGCTGGAAAAAGAAATAGCAAACCACTCTGGTTATCTTTGCCAAGAAAATCCCAAATGGGATCATGAAGAGTCTGAAACAACTGAACAGCAACAACACATTATATAACAACACGTCATATTGTATATGTGAAGTCCATTATTTATTCCTATCTCCTTCTTCTCTAAGAAATACAAAATCCTATAAAATCTGTTTTTTTCTTAAAAATCCTTTTCCCATATTCTATTCATACTACTTTTTCCTATTATTGTCTTCAATCTCATTTTCTCCTTCTCTCTTCCCCTGCAATTTATACAAACAAGACAATGTGGTATTAAATTCCTGACTAAATTGCATAAAGAGGAAAGATTCATTCATAACCCATGATCCCTACACATTTTGATCATATTTGTATATCCAGTGCTGTGCTCACTTTTTAAATAAATGAAGTATTATCATTAACTTTTGACTGAAAACCCCTCTTCTGGAATGTCCGGTATATCAGACCTTCTTGGTCTATCTTCATAGATATATCTTGGAATCAACGGTTTCTTTGTCTTTGATGCTTAGTGCAGCAATTGCATGTCTTCTCCCTAGTTTAATGGGATGATTTTAAGTTCTGCTGAAGACTTAGTTACTTTACTAAACCATTATCTATGTGAGCACCAACTCAGAGATGTGCAAAAGTCAGTTTGATCCAGCTCTTAAAAACTGTTAAGCCTTTATATGCCAAGAAATAGAAAAAATGCTACAAATCAGGGTGGGGGAAAGTGTTAATAAAACAGATTCAACTTATATGTTGTCACATGTCTCATTTTTTTCCCCAGAGAGCCAGTGGTTAAATACTTACTAACATACTCTTGCACCAACCTCATTTTTAAGGTGCTACTGGATCTTTTGAGATTCAGCATAATCAAGTATCATCTGTCAACAGTGACTCAAGTCATTGACACTTGCTCCTGTCTGTCTTCTGCACAAAGTAATTCTTCATCCTTTGGACACTGGTTTTCAGCCTTTTTGTGTGTATCATGGACTCCTCTAGCAGTCTGGTAAAGCCTAATGATTCGTGTCAGAATAGTATTTTAAATGTATAAAATAGGATTGCAAAAGAAATCAATTATATAAAACATATTTGCCATTTAAAAAAAAAACAAATTCATGAACCCCAAGTTAGGGACCATTGCAGTTCAATAAGATATGACTGTATAAACAGTGTAATATCATGGACACAGCTGGACTTGGTCACAGGAAGAATAGAATTGAAGTCCTGCTACTAACATACACTACTGTATGACCCTGGGTATGTCACTTAACATTGCAGGACCTCAGAAAAGCCTTTAAGACCAAAAGTTGCCCCAAAATATCCATTTTGCATTAGTAGAAGGAATGTCCACACCTGGATTTCATTTCACTGGTGAAATCGCAAGTCTAGCTCCAAATATAATAATTGCAAGGATATGAGGATGAATTTTAAATCATTATCCATTATAAATACAAATTTTAGTACCTTGAGTCTTCAGTATAATATGAGTTAATCTGAGTTCTTAAGTGCTCATAGAACTCATTATCTTACAGTTTACCTACAAAGCTGGGAAAAAGTTTTGTATGAAGGCTCAGAAATGGACTGCATGCCTATTGTCCATTAACAAGCCTACTTAAGATCAGAAAGATTAAGCATCTTTTGGGGCAGGAGATAATGCCCTATTTTGGCCATCAGAACTCTCAAGGTACAATAGAGAGACTATCTGTGTCAGCAGAGTAACACCCATATCATTGACATAAGAGATCTTTGAAGTTGAAGTGTAATTCCTTTATTACTCCACAAAAGACCTCCTCAGAGGACTCATCAAGCTGTGAAGATGACCTTTGATTTTTGAAGGCTATGCCTAGGAGTTCAAAAGCCCTGACAGCTTGTGTGAAATTGTAACAGCTTCAAGGAAGGTCCCTGAAACAGACTATGAATCTGCTGTCTAAGGACCATAAGAAGTAGGGGAAAAAATCACTACTAAGGGACTGATCAACAGATGATTATTTTTTCATAATGTTTATGTGATTTTGAGCTACAAATTTCCCTATCAAGACAAGTCATGCTCAGCAGAATGGTCAAAATAGGAAATAGATTCTGATACCTTGTTGTTGAATCAGGATTTGAACCCAGATTCTCTGAATCCAAATCCAATGTTGTTTTTAGGTCTTTTCCCCTGAATTTATACCACACTATCTCCAGGAGACTATTTATGATTTGGATCATTAAACTTGAACACCTACCATAGCTCCCATGACTTCAGAGGATGTCATTATTGAAAAAAGTAATGCATAATTCATTCTGTTGCATATATAAGAACTTCACATGTGTTTATATTAACAAAGTTGATTTTAGAAAGAAATCTCCTATCACAAAATCACACTGCTCCCATTATTGTAGGATCATTACCCACACAGTTTGCTGCCCTAGAAACTCCTGCTGTTTCTTTTCCTTTTACTGACATCCCAATGCTCCATAAATGTGTGAGGCTCTGATATATGAACTGTCCTCATGTTGGAAATGAATCAGAAAGTTCAGGTTGGGGTGAAACAGAACAGCTGAAAGGTTTCTGCCAAAAGGATTTGTCTCATCTTTTTGTTTTAAAGAACCAATTAAAATGGTGTAGTTTGATGTAGTACCAATGCAATTCATTAAGGATTTACTGAGATTCTACTATAGCTAGGGTTGGAACATGTATACAGATATACTTTTAGGGGCCAACTCATGAAACATGTCCCAGAATTCCTCTAGGAACTTCCAAAGACCTAGGGATACATGTGTTAATTCAGGGCTGAATGACTTGAGAACTTTTGGATGACAAAGCAGTCCCTTATTGGCCACTATAAGCCCATTCCAGTATACCCTCTAGCTTCTGCTACATGACAATATGATAATAAGAATAACGTTAAAGACTCCTAGGACTTGCTTCCTTTTCTGTCCCATATCCATCACACACCCACAGTGTCACAGCTTAGACCTCAGTATGACAAGAATTATATCACTTAAAGATTCCAAAACTTTAGAATTCAAGTGTCAGGCCCTAACCTTCTACCCTTTAACCTCTCACACCCTCTTCACTCTTTTTCCTTGTATATTCCAATCCCATGACCTGTTTCTATTTACTCTATCCATTCTGAGTCAGCATGTTCCTCTCCGATCACTCTGGTTTCCCTTGCATCTATCCCCATTCCACATAGTCAGCCTCTTTATTATTTAGTTAACTATTGCATTGGGAAGGCAATGTGGTGCAATTGATAGATCACTGCCTCCAAAATCAGAGGACCTGGGTTTGAATGAGCCCTATGCACCCATGTTATTTATTAACTCTACGATCTTAAGTAAATAATGCAACAAAATGACTTAACATTATTTAACAATCCAACAAATCACCAAGCATTTTTTTTTATTTTACCTCTGTCACTATTTATGTGATCTTGGGCAAGTCACAAACTCTGGGTTCATCTTCTTCATACATAAAATGAAAAGATTAGACTAGGTGACCTTAGATCCAAAATCCTTTCCAGGTCTAACTATAATGTATAGATAGATAGGTAGGTAGGTAGGTAGGTAGATGATAGATAGATAGATAGATAGATAGATAGATAGATAGATAGATAGATAGATAGACAGATAGACAGATAGAGAGACATAGATATATGGATATATAAACCACTTTGCTGAGTGAAGTGAGCACAGTCAAGACAACAATTTCTACATTAGAAAAATAGACAACTTCGAAAGGTTTCAGAACTCTGATAGATGCAATAGCAAAGCATGATTTCAAAGGACAAATTATTAAGAATGTTGCCCATCTTCTGATACAGAGGTGATGCACTCAATATGCAGAATGAAACAAACATTTTGTGATGTAGTCAATATGTAAATTTATTTTGCTTTACTATAGATATTTGTAATGTTTCTTTTTTTCTCCCAATACAGGGGAAGGGAAGGAAGTAGGAGGAAAAGAAAGTTAATTGAAAAAAGAAAATTCAATTTTAAAAAATGTTTGTGAGAATGCCTTGCTGATGACATTCTGTCATTTCAAGCCTCAGAGTCCTTGCCCCTGAGTAAGCCCCAATTTCCAATTTATTCTCTCTTACTTCAAGTTTACTGAATATCACTGGAGAAATTCATAAAATCTAATTGTAGAAAAGGACTACAAAAACAATTTCCATAAACTAGGTTCTTGTTTCTGATCAACAATTCTTTTTCTATGACCTTATTTTATTCCACTCTGTACCTCCCACTTTCATTTCCCACAGTATAGTTTTTGAAATCAAATTTAGTATTAAGCATCAATGCAACCAACAAAACTTGCTTAATGAAGACTTATATATAAATGAATTCCAATGTATAATCATAACAATTTTTGTCATTCTTTCTAATGTCCATTCATCCTCATTGACTTTTTTCCTTAATCTTAATTGATGCAAATTCAATTTTTCCAGTAGTCACTTTTCTTTTGGTTGTTTTTAAAATAAATACATTTATTTATTTTCCATGCATTTCCAGTGTGTCCTTTGCTGTTCCTCTACTCAGAATGGAACAGTAGCAGAAATTAAACTAGAATCTTCACAATAAAATTCAGAGCTGAGAAAAACAAATTCAATATTGGTCATGCCCCCAAATATATGCTTTTCTTGGAATTTTAAGTTCATTACCTCTGACTAGAGGTGATTTATGTGTTTCTTCTTCAGTCTTCTGGACTTGTGGTTTATCATTGAGCTGGTCAGAATTCTAAAGTCTTTCAAAGTCATTTTTCTCTAAAAATGTTGTTATTCTATAAATTGTTTTCCTAGATCTGTTCAATTCATTCTACACCAACACCTAGAGGTCTTCTCATCTTTCTCTAAAACTGTCTTCTTCATCCCTCTTTACGACACAATAAGAGTCCATCCCATTCACATATGACTACTTAGTCATTCCTCAATATGAGTTGGTTTCCAATTTTTGGCTGCTACAAAAGGAGTCAGTAGGTCTTTTTCCTCATTACTTGAATTCTTTACAGTATAAGTCAAGGATTGTTATAGCTAGGTCAAAGATTATGCATAGCTTAGTAGTTTTTGGAGCTTAGTTACAAATTGCTTTCCAAAATGGCTGGAGCAGTTGGCCAGTGTTCCTGTTTTCACACAGTACCTCCTACATTTGTCATTTTCTTCTTTTGCCATCTTTGTCAAAGGAGGTGTTATTTGTGAAACACTTAGCAGGCATTAATGTCAGGCATTAACAAATTCTTATTCCCTTCTTTCCCTCTCCCCCTTTATCAGTCTCAGGAGGAGGAGGCAGAACCTCAAAGTTGTTTGAATATGCATTTCTAATTATTAATTATTTAAGGGAAAGGTATTCTTCAAAAATGGACAAAGAATGACAACAACAAGGTTGTCCCCAAACCACTAAAACATGAAACACACCGTAGAATTATTAAATGGGATTTTGATTGTCAGTTTTGTTCTGCATTGTTGAGACAATTCACTGTAGTTCCATATCTTTTGGCAAATGAGGGCATAACTTATGTTCATTCTCTGAACAAGATCATCTCCTTCAAGAGGTGTAGTAGTAGCTTCAGGAAACACCTCAGTTATTTTGACCTTTCAATGACTCCAGATCTTTCGTGAGCATGAGGTAGTCATCATGACTGCCATTCAGTTAACAGTGTTCAGGGAGAGAAATAAAAAGCACAATAGGCAACTAAAGTTTTGAGGTCTAGTCTCAGTATCATGTAGGCCAGCACATGTGCTCACTACAATTGTTGTTGATGAGGTAAGGAAGGGGAAGAAGAAATATTTTCTCCCATCACAGCAAGTCCAGGGTAAGGCTGGCTAAATTTATATATATATATATACATATATATATGTAGATAGATAGATAGATATTATTATATAGAGATACAGATATATAGAGATATAGATATAGATATACACATATATATGTATATATATACGTATATGATGCTAATGCTTAATCAGAAAAGGCCAAATCATGAAAAGAAAATTACAGACCAATTTCCCTAATGAATATTGATACAAAAATTTTAAATAAAATACTAGTAAAGCAATTACAGCTATTGATCACCAGTATAATACACCATGACCTGGTGGGATTTATATCAGAAATGCAGAGCCAGTTCAATATTAGGAAAACTCTTAGCATAATTGACCAAATCAATAACAAAACTATAGAAATCGTATGATTATCTCAGTAGATGCTGAAAAAGCTTTTGAAAAAATACTGCACTCATTCTTATTTAAAAAAAAAAACAGACAGGAGAGAGCATAGAAGTAAGTGGAGCTTTCCTTAAAATGATAAGTAGTATCTATCTAAAACCATCAGCAAGCATTATCTATAATGGGAACAAACTAGAAAAATTTCCCAATAAGATCAAGGTGAAACAAGGATACCCATTATCACCATTATTATTCAATATTGTACTCAAAATGTTAGCTTTTGCAATAAAAAATGAAAAAGAAATTGAAGGAGTTAGACTAGGCCATGAAGAAATAAAAAAAAATGATATGATGGTATACATAAAGAGTCCTAGAGAATCAACTAAAAAATTACTTGGAATGATTCACAACTTTAGCAGTTTCAGAGGATATTAAGTAAACCCATCTAATTCATCAGCATTTCTATATATTACCAACAAACCCCAGTATCAAAGGATAGAAACAGAAATTCCATTTAAAATGATGGTAGACAATATAAAATATTTGGAAGTCTACTTGCCAAGATAGTTCCAAGAACTTTATGAACACAATTACAAAACACTCTTCACACAAATAAAGTCAGAACTAAACAATTAGAAAAATATTCATTGCTCCTGGGTAGGCCAAGCTAATATAATAAAAATGATAATTCTGCCTAAGTTAAATTACTTATTCAGTGCCATACCAATCAAACCACCAAAAATATTTTATAGAACTAGAAAAAATAATAACAAAATTCATCTGGAAGAACAAAAGGTCAAGAATCAAAGGAATTAATGAAAAAATGCAAAAGAATGTGGTCTGAACATACCAGTCTAAAACTGTATTATACAGCAGCACTCATCAAAACTATTTGCTATTGTTTAAGAAATAGAGTGGTGGATTAGTGGAATAGATTAAGTATACAAGACAAAGTAGTAAATGACCATTGTAATGTATTGGACTTTTTTCTGAGGCAGTCAGGGTTAAGTGATTTGCCCAGGGTCACTTAGCTATTAAGGACTGAGTCTGAATTTGAACCCAGATCCTCCTGACTCCAGAATCAGTGCTCTTTCCTTAATATACTGTTTGATAAACTCAAAGATTCCAGCTTCTGAGATAAGAACTCATTATTTGCCAAAAACTTTTGGAGATCTGGAAAACTATATGGCAAAAACTAAGTATAGACCAACATCTCACACCATATACCAAGATAAGATCAAAATGGGTACATGATTTAGACATAAAGGGTGAAACCATAAGCAGATTGAGAGAGTAAGGAATAGTTTATCTGTCAGATATTTGGAGAAGGGACGAAATAATGATGAAACAAAAGATAGAGAATATTATGAAATGCAAAATGGTTTGTTTTGATTACATTAAATGAAAAAAAAAGTTTTGCACAAACAAAACCAGTGCAACCAAGATTAGAAGGTAAGCAGAAAGCACCAAAACAATTTTTACAGCAAGTGTCTCTGATAAAGGCCTCATTTCTAAAACATATTGAGAACTGAGTCCAATTCGTAAGAATACAAGTCATTGCCCAATTGATAAATGGTCAAAGGATATGAACAGGCAGTTTTCAGATGAAGAAATTAAAGCTATCCATAGTCATATGGAAAAATGCTCTAAGTCACTATTGATTAGAGAAATGCAAATCCAAACAACTCTGAGGTGCCATATCACAACTATCAGATTGGCTGGAAAGGAAAATGACAAATGCTGGAGAAGATGTGGGAAAATTTGGACACTAATGCATTGTTAGTGGAGTTGTGAATTGATTCAACCCTTCTGGAGAGTAATTTGGAACTATGATCAAAAAGCATTCAAACTGTGCATGTCCTCTGACCTAGCAATACCACTTCTAGGACTGTATCCCAGAGAAATCATAAAAAAAGTAAAAGGAACCATGTTACCAAAATACAGCAGCTCTTTTTGTGGTAGAAAAGAATTGGAAATTGAGGGGTTACCCATCAATTTGGGAATGGTTGAACAAATAGTGGTATATGAATATAATGGAATACCATTTTTCCATAAGAAATGATGAATAGTTGGACTTCAGAAAAACCCGGAACTGATACTGAATGAAGTGTGTAGAACCAGGAGAACAGTGTACACGGTAATGGCAACATTGTGCAATGACCAACTTTGATAGATTTAACTCTTCTCAGTAAAACAAGGATCTCTGACAATTCCAGAAAATCATGATATAAAATGTTATCCACATTCAGAGAAAGAACTATGGACTTTGAACGCAGATTTATTTTCTCCTCTTTTCATTTTTTTTTTTACTTTTTCTTTCTAGTGGCTTTTTCCTTTGGTTCTAATTCTTCCTCAAAACATGACTAATGTGGAAATATGTTAAATACAATTGTACACGTATAGCCCATATCAAATTGCACACTGTCTTGGGGAGGGGAAAAATAGAGAGGGGGAGAAAATTTAGAACTCAAAATCCTATGGAAGTTAATGTTGAAAATTAAAGACAAATAAAATTTTTAAAAGAAAATCTTATTTATATTCCACAGATTTTAAAATAAA
This sequence comes from Notamacropus eugenii, assembly GCF_028372415.1. Classification (NCBI taxonomy): domain Eukaryota; kingdom Metazoa; phylum Chordata; class Mammalia; order Diprotodontia; family Macropodidae; genus Notamacropus; species Notamacropus eugenii. The sequence continues at coordinate 395,961,182 of NC_092876.1, forward strand.
GAAACTTGATATGAAATTTCAACAAAATAGCAAACAGATGACATCTTACTAGATGACCTTTATTGTTTTAATAGAACGTACAACATAGACTATTCATAATATTTTATTAATATAGTTTTATAGTTTTATTCTTAGAAGTATAGGTAGATTACAATTTTATGTTTTATGTTATAATTACTTAATGTAAATGGTAATTTGGAGCTTTTTAGTACAACAATTCTTGGAGGTTTTGTAAATACTTAAAATAAATCTAAATGAATATTCTAAGTGTCATATGACAATACTCTGGAGTTCACTACACTTTTGTTATTGATGTTGAAGGAGGTTTGTGACTCAAATAATGTTGGAAACCAAATTTCAAGAATATCTACATATAAACCTCACATTATTTATATGTGTTCAAGTCATATTTCTCCTCTTCCTCTTTACTACATCACCTCAACATGAGGGTAATTTTGTCACATGATCTTTCTTTCATTACCTTTAAAATATTCCACAAATGCTTTCTGCTTGACTTTACCGAGTATATCTTCATAATTGCTTAGTTTCTAAGCAGTAGCTGACAATTCGTTTTCTTCACTCCACTTGTACATTTTCATCTTGCTGGCACAGCAGGGAACCATCTGCCAAATACAATTCATATTCTTTACATGTTGTCTGATCAAATGTTCCTAACAAGTTATCATTCATTTTCTTTGTCCTTGTGGATTTCTTGCTCTTGCTTCCTGGTGGTTTTTTGTTTGTTTGTTTGTTTTAAGCACAATGTCACCAACCAATGGACAGCCAGTGTTGCTACTTTCACCTCCTTAACTTAAGTCATCATTTGTATTCATCACAGTAATATCCATTTTATATTGAGGGCTGGTGGATTTATACCTCATTGGATATTTCATAACCATTTGATTGTTTTATAAAGTTTATCCTTTAATCTACATGGATTTTCAAGAAGTGAAGTTTGCCATTTCCATGTCCTATCCTTCCTTTTCTTTGTATGGACTCATGAGCTCCAACAAGCTTTGAACAAGAGGAAGAGGAAGGAAGGAAGGAGGCAGGGAAGGAAGGGAGGAAGGAAGGAAGGAAGGAAAAAAGGAAGGAAGAAAGGGAGGAATTGTCTCTGTTAACCAATCATTTGTTAAGGACTTAATATACTGGTCATTGTGCTAGAAAATGGAGATACAAGTACAGAGAATGAAACAGTCCCTACTCTCAATCAGTTTACATTCTAATGGAGAAATCAAAATGCATATATGATTATATATAGAATAAGTATAAAAAATCAATACACATAGATATAAAGTTTCTAAAATATAAGATAGTGTGGGATGGAAGGCATTAACATTTGGGAGGATCATGAAAGGCCTCATGCAAAGAATGGTGCTTAAGTTGGGTCTTAAAGAAAGAGTAAAACTCAGGTGGTGATGAGGAGGGATAACATTTGAGACACTGAATCATAGGATGATTACTGCAAAGGCATAAAAAATGGAAGATGGAGTGTCATATATTGTCCTAGAGTCAATAAGTAGCCAGCAGTGGTAATTAAATAGGGAAGTCACATGGTTCAGTCTGTGTTTAAGAAAATTCCTTTGGCGTCAGTATGTAGGATATAGTAGAATAGTGAGGCATTTGAGATAGGAAATGCTAATCAAAGGACAGTAACAATAAGCTGGATGAAAAAATCTGAACTGAGGTAGCAACTATCTGAGCGAAGAGAAAGGGTCAGATGAGGGAAATGTAAAGGTAGACATGCCAAGATTTGGTGACTAATTGGATACATAAAGGAAGAATGAGAAGTCTAACATACTCCTAAGGTTACAAAGAAGATTTTTAAATGATGACAGATGAAATTATTTTATTTGTAGCTCAGTATTTTTGCAATTGTGTTTTATCTAGATCATTTACTAAAATATTGGAGAATACATTTCTGAAAATAGAATTCTTGGTAGTTTTTGTTTTACCACATCTCCCATTTAACAGCCGTTTGACTAGAGGAGAAACCCTCTAGGGTTTCAAAGTTTCATGAAGAGTCACTTGCTTGAATCAGTTTTTACAAGGCACACTTCCTCATCTCTTCTCTTGACAGTGAGTAGCTGAAAATTGTTCAGGTAGCTCCAGGGCATTATCCATTACAGAATCTCCATGCACAGAAGGAAAAACATCCTATCAAAAAAAAAAAGCATTCTCTTTGCCAAAATAGTTGGGTACAACTTATGACTTCTATTTCTTCTTTAGACATCTTTGCTTACTTGACCAGTGCAAGATGATAATCTACAAATTGTTTTAATTTTCAATTCTCCAGTGAATTATTAGCAATTCCGAGAACATTTTTAGATAATTGGTGACACTTTGTGCCTCTCATGTATAGATCATCAGCATCTCAATACATAATTTAAATGTTACAAAACGATACATCCAAAGTAATATTTGGAATGATTGTGGTCTTATACAATCTCCAAACTACCTCCATCCTTTAGTGTGAGCTGCAATATTTCTGTTGGAGATATTTGGCTTAGATTTTTGCTTTCTATTTTCAGGTGCACCAGAGCAGTCTAAGCTAATAATTTATGAAACTGATTAGCAGCATGCTGTCAGGCATCTGTTAGGCTACTGCCATTTGGGGGAGGGCAGCTATCTCAGAGTCTATTTTTCCCAAATAAAAAGAAACTAGTCACTAGATATTTTCCAGCCACTTATTATTTCTAAGTTAGTTCATAAATGTGAAGAATATGTATGGATGAGGACTGTATTCAAGATTTTATTAGTGTAGAGGATTCCCCAATGAAGACATTCTCTTCTAAATCAGGTCAACACCTCCTCTGCAACTTATCCTCTTAGAGGGTTGCCTAAAGTTCTAAGAGTCTGATTGACTTGACTAAAGTCACAGAGCCAGTATATCAGTGGCAAGACTTGAACTTAAGCCTTCCAGAGCTGGCTCTCCATTCATTATGCTATATATTTATGTGATTACAAATCCTATTTCCATCACACTTATTTGTACTTATAAGTTATAACGCCTACCTTGGGGAAAGATACTCAACAGCAAGACAGATGGCATATTCTATATAGTTACCCCCATCATGACTAGCCCTGGCCACATTTTTAAGAATGAAGCTTGCCCTGGTCTCTTCTTGCCCTTCTTGGGCACTAAGACAGAGATACTACTCATGGTCACTATCATCTTCATCTATGAAAAGCTGAGAAACTTAGATGATGTCACAGGAGATGAAGTCATTGAAGAGTAGGTTGTATTTGATTAAACAAGGAATTTCACAATTGGATGTAACCTCAGAAGCTACCTAATCCAACTTCAAACTAAACAATGATCTTCTCTACAACATAGCCAATAAGTGTTCATCATCTTTGACAAGTCTCTCTGTCAAGAACTCAGTGAGGAACAATCCACTCCCTTCTTCTGCAATACATTCCAAGTTCTAAGTATTAAAAAGTTTTGTGTTATTTTCCTCTCACCAAGCCTAAAATCACCTTTCTAAAACTTCCATCAATTGTTCTTAATTCTTCCAACAAGTAAAACCTCTAATATCTCTTCTTTTTGACAATTCTTCATAAACATTGAAACAGTTATTATGTCTCCCTTAAGTTTTTTCTCTCCAGGCTTACCATGTTAGTTCCCTTAAACAATCCACATTTGGTCCCTTGCCAAATGGTTGCGGTGGTGCCTCTCCACTGAAGGTCCTTTGCTATCTTGGTTGTGTTTCTCAAGACATTCTAACACATCAATGCTATTATCACAAATTAACCCAAATATTATCCCTCCAACTTGATCGTCAGTTGAGTACAGAGTACATGAGTCCAGAGACCCATTTTTCTTCCTCTGAATTTCAAGCAATCTACAAAAATGAACACACTGACGCACAGAATAATGCATAGAAACCTCTTGCATAATGATTGGCTAGTTTCAGGAGATAAGTTAATTTGTGGTTATCCAAGTCAATATGAGATTATAGTGATCCTTATTGGTTAGTTGTTGTCCTCCCTTCTAGAAGAGGACCAAAATGACATCATCATGCTAGAGTCAAGTTTCAGTGTATCTAACTGTGATTGATCAGATCATTCTGAGTTTGGAATACTCTACTACAGGTCAGACACAAAGAGTCTGTGTGAACATTTGGGTTGGTTAATCCAAATCTGTACATCCTGCATTTCCTTTGAGCTGTCTCAATTCTGCTGTGCTCATAGAGCACAGCATCTTCTCTGATGTGGGCACACGATGCTGAACCATCCTGTGCCAGTATGACCCATGTCATACAATCAATCAATTCCAAAGTTCCTAAGAGGGACCTTGAAAGTTTTCTGGTATCATTTCTTTTGACCACCATTGGAATTCTGGTATAATGGTCCATTTCTATTTAATTTTGATACCACTTACCTAGACAATGAGATTTAAGTGAATATATCATCAAAATTCCTGAATGTAATTCTTGATTCTTTTACTTACTTGCCTCATCTATTTTAAAAAATGTATCATAATTCTTACACAATATGCCTAATAACATTGTTGTGAGGAAACAATGTGTAGACTACAAAATGCTATGCTAATGTGAGTTATTATTATAATTATTGATTTAAAAGTACTTCCAATATTTGTGTTGTACTCAAATAAATGTACTACTGTTTGAAATTAACATCATGGAAGACATTCTTTTATATACAGACTCTGTTAAAATACACATAAAATACACATACCTGGAAAGGAGTGACATAGTAAGTCATTTGTACAAAGTCCACTTTAGCTATGGTGGCCACATTTTTCCAAATCTAAAATTAGAACACATCACTGACAAATATTTTTTTCTGATGTGTTGACTTGAATGCAATTAAATTGAATTCAACACAACTTTTTTAAGATCCTATTTTCCAGGTATTTGGGATACAAAGACAAAAATGAAATAATCTTTATCCTCAAGGAGCTTACATTCTGTTGCATTTGTACTTTATTCTACTTAATTGCGTGAAAAGTCTTACAAAAGTAGTTTTTAAAAATTTATATCATAAAAACCAATTTTATCAAAATGAAATCACACAAAAATGATTATAGAATTTAGTCATATGTACATATGTGACATAATTGTAATATAGTTAAAATAACATTTGCTATTTTAATCATTACTTACTATTTAGGTTAAGGTTGCTTATCTTTTTCCAAGGGTAGCTGGTAGCACAATGGATAGAGCACTGGGCAGGAAGATATGAGTTTAAATTCAGCCTCAGAAACTTACTAGTTTTGTGACTCTGGGCAAGTCATTTAACCCTGTTTGCTTCAGTCCCCTCATCTGTAAAATGAGCCAGAGAAGGAAGTGAGAAACCATTCTAGTATCTTTACCAAGAAAACCCCAACTGGGGTCATTAAGAATTGGATATGAAACAATAACAACCACCAAAAACATTTTTCCCATCATTGCTTGTTTATAGAACATTGTTTTCTCAATAATTGTTTTCTCAGTTTAATTTTTTCAGACTTTTTAAAAAATTAATTTGAAGTAGTCAAAGAAATTTCAATATTTTCAATGAAATTACTTTTGTTTTAATAATCATAACAGTTACTTGCATATAGTAGACACTGGATAAATATTTGCTAACTGTGATGAGACAGTCTCTCCTTTTTCTCTCTCTGGAATTTTCCTAGAATCTGTGATTCCTCATTTATTCATAGTTATCTTCAAATTCTTTTTTTACCCCTAAACCTTTAATATCTGCTTTATTTAATGCCACTATCATTTCCCAGTAACCATTCCCTGCCAACAGAATACATGCTGTTTAACAATGTAGTAAAGTTAAGCAAAACCAACCAACAAATCAGCTATATCTGACAGCACATTCCACACCTAAAGTCTATCCATCACATCTCTACCAAGGAGAGTGAGGCATGTTTAACTGGCAGTCTTCTAAAGTTAGATTAGCTATTGAATTAAATTGAGTTCTTATGTCTTTCAGAGTTATTTTCTTTTTCATCATTATGTTTATTGTGAAAGTTCTTCCTTGGTTCTGTTTACTTCATTTGACTTAATTTGTACAAGTCTTCTCAAGCTTCTATACATTCTTCATATTCAGCTTTTCCCCATGACTCAGTGAAATTCCATCATGTGTGTCTGGGATCATAGATTGAGACCTGAGAGGATTTTGGAGATCATAGTCAAATGTATTCATTTCACAGATAGGGAAACTGAGTCCCAGAAAGGTTAGGCAATTTGCTTAGGGTCTCACAACTACTAACTGTCTAAGGCAATATTTAAGCTTAGAACTTCAGACTCCAAAACTAACACCCTTCTCTCTCTACCACCTAACTGGGACAGTTGATTCAGTCAATACCTGATCAATGAATACCCACTTTATTTCCAGACCAAATGGAAATTCTGGTGCACTTTTTTCAGATAGGTGGTGAACATTGTTTACAATGTCTGGTGCAATATTGCTCACAATGTCATCAAGGCTTCTGATTATTTTGGGTTTATTATTTTTCATTGTACAATTTTATCCTCTCTCCTAAAGATTTCGTCTTTGTCTTCTCTGATCCAAATTCTTGCTTTTTCTTTCTGTAAAAAGGTCTATACCTTCTTGCTATAATTTGGCTCTGCTATATTCCATGTCAATTTTCTGAGAAAACGGGGACTACTGATTTCTTCCAGCAGATATATTAATCACTTAGCATGTGCAGCAAATTTTATCAGGTTATTGTGAATAGGGGAAGGAGTAACATTCCCCTCCCTCCTTGGGAGCTAGCAAAGGAATAGGATACCAACATAGAAAATTCGAATTCATAACACTCCATAAATGATAAATGAATTTGAGTTAGATATGGAAATGTTAGGTAAGACCCAAAGAAGAAGGTCATTATTGAAAGGATTTGATTCTATCAGTTTGCTCAAATACTGGAATTTCAGATAGATTTTGATAGTTTTATCAGAGGAGAAAATATTTAAAATCATGACCACACTAGAAAACCAAGAACATGTGGTTAATATTAGTTTGGACTATATAATCAGGAGGCTATCCATTTGTCACTTCAGAAACAGTGATCAGGTCCCTGAGGACATATAGGTAGTAAGGAGACAGACTTCTCAACTCCTCAAAGGGGGATATAGAGGAGAGAGGACAAAAAAGAAAGAGATGAAAGGAGAGAAGGAAAGAGGAGAGAGACAAGAGAGGACAGAGAGAGAGAGAAGACAGAGAGAGAGAGAGGGAAAGAACTGATGCGGTCTTCGCCAGATTGTATCGAAATAGGTAAGTGCCAAAGCCTGGATTTAAAATGTAATGCTCCTAGTTCAGGGTCTTTCCCTCTCATCTATTTCACTTACAGAAAGAGAAACAGATATCCCATAGAAAGCACTCAAATTCCCTGGTGATCTGGGAGAGGGAACAGAACTGAGGTATTAATATAGCTCTTGTGGTAAGCTGGAAGTAAAGAGAGTTAGTGACCTGTTTGAAACCTCATCTACTACGTCCAGACTATTTGGGTTACATTCTCCCAGTTATCTTCATGGTAGGACTGAAGCCTATTACCCAGGTCCTCCCTCAAGTAAGAGACAGTTTTTAATTGAGGGAGTCTAACTCTGTTTCTGATAGAAAACTTTTCAATATTGCAATCCAATCCTCAGAGTTCAGTAACAGCTAGAGATTTAAATCCATGGAGTCCTGCCCCATTCATTAACACAAAGCTGCCTCCTTACCATAACCTATTGGGCCTTTGATAAACTGTCTAGAGTCAAGGGAGAAAGGAGATATCTCTGCCCTGAATCTGAATTACAAAGAACTTGGCATTAGTTATTCACTCTCATATTGTCAAATATGACTAAACTGAGGTGATTTTATATTGGTTCTCTATACCCTCTGGGTAGTAGGTTGATGACCAAGTAATCAGGAAGCATTTATTAAAGTACTTATGTTATACTAAGTTCTGGAGATAAAAATGACAAAAGTGAAACAGCTCAGATCCTTAAGGAACTTACATTCTAGTAGAAGAGACAACATGAATACATGCAGAAGTATATACCTAATATATACAAAGTGAATGCAATATAGTTTGGGAGGGAGAAGAGGAGATGGTTTGTTAATGATGTTTCTCCCCAACCTCATGTCTACAACATGATGGCTAAGCAGGTCGTCCCCTAGCGTACTAGCAGGACACTTGGTTACAAGCTTTAGCAATCTGTGACCTTTCAGGCAAAAAAAGTACTAAAGCTGCATTTTATTTCTCTCTTTTCAAAAATTAACCTATGAACTCATCCTACAGGCATAAAAAAGAATTGAAATTGTGATATGAGTTCCATTCTGTTTGAAAACTTGCTATTTCATCCACTCTTTTAAAGATGAACAATAATAATTTCCTTCTCACCAAATCCCAATTCTCCTTTTGGCAAAAGCAGCTCTTTCCAGGTCTTTATTCTAAAAACTAAAGAGTTAAATTATGAGAGGACAGTCATATATACACATATATATGCATGTACACATATAATATACATGTGTGTGTCATATATACATATATGCGTGTGTGTATACACATAAATATATACATAAAGAATGTATATATACATTTATTTGTAATTTCAACTTCACATATTTCTTTGAGTGATATGTTGCTAAATAACATAACTTTGAAAGATATGTTGATAAATAACAGAAAAAAAGAAAAAGAATCCCAGATCATTATCTGTTCCAGAATATACAGTTTATCTCTACATCTGAGTGAAATCCTGTCACAGGTGATTCTCTCTCTCTCTCTCTCTCTCTCTCTCTCTCTCTCTCTCTCTCCCACCTGTGCTCTCTTGGATAACAGTAAAGTTACAGATGGCTTTCAGCTTTCCGGTATTATGCCTTTCAATCAAATCTTTCAGAATGCGAAAATCTCACCAGTGTTTGAAGGCATAATTAGGGAAAATTCTAAGACTTGATAAATACCTAGGGGAGGTAAGGTTTAGGGAAAAGAGAGAAGTTTTAGCACCTGAGTTCAGATAGATACTTAAATTATAATTGCAACTGAGGTCTTTTGTGTTCTAATGGCTTGGTGATATATGAGATGAGTAATACCCAAGGTTTCCTCATTTCTGTTACATTCAAGGCTGTGCTAATTAAATCAAAAGAATGAAGATTATCTATAATATTTTGAAGTCACTCAATACATTGAAAAATATGGTTTTGACAGTGATTTTATGACAGCTCATTAAATTCATTGATACATCCACAAGCATCTTTCTTCTTTAGAATAAGGTTTTTCTTTCTCGCTAGATACTGGGAACAGTTTCAACTTTGTGTTACTAGATGAGGACTGACAGCCAAGTTCAAAGGCTTCTGGCATAACAAATGTGACCAGCTGATGCCTAGAAGAGTGGGTTTTTCAATGTGTCACTGAATGCAGCAAAGAAAGTTCAGTCTGACCTTATTTTGCTTTTCACTGAGAAAAAGTTAGAGAATAAACATTTGTCTCAAGGCTGTGTCTACAAGTGGATTGAAAGGTACTGCCTACTACATTAATATAAAATGCTTCTGACTTACTTTTTCAATTTGTAAAGTTTCCCTTTTTTATTAGTATAAATTTGATAAACATTAACATTTCCCTATGCAGAGAAAACGATATGAAGTCATGAAACTGCATTACAGACAGTTTGGGTTTTTCTATTTATTTCAAATGTAACATAGTACCAACAGCTCCCTACTTGTTTATTTTCTCTTCTGAAATTGTGTCTTCTTTTTAAATGAGTTCCTTTCTTTTATCTACCATTTCTTTTGCACTTCCACAAAAATAAAATATAAAAGCTCTCTTGTGCAACAAAATATTGTTGAACAAAACAAGTCAACACATTGATTGTGTCTGAAAACACAACTTTTAATGCTTATCTAGTCCATGATCTTCCAGCCAGAAGCATAATTCATTACCAGTCTTCTGGAGTTGATAGATTATTGCATTGGTCATAGGTCTTTACATCTTTCCTAGTTGTTTGTCTTTTAGTGTTTTAGTTATTATACAAATTGCTTTCCTGGATTTACTCATTTCACTCTATATAAGTTCTATATAAAAAACCGTTAGGTTTCTCTGAATTCATCATTTCTCATGCCACAATAACACTTCATTACTTGCATAAACAATCATTTGGTTAGCTATTTACCAACTATTAGGAATCTACTTTGTCTTAGTTTGTCAACAAACATTATTTAGTAACTTATCTCTGCCAAGCAGTTTGTAAAGTGCTGGGAATATGAAGGCAAAAAGAACCGCTACCTTCAAGGAGCTTAGATTCTATTAGGGGAGACAACATGTGAGTAAGTAGGTATATATAAGATGTGTACAGAATGGATGGAAGGTCATTTCAGAGAGATAGCATTAGCTGTTGAGTTGACCAAAAAGACTTTCTGAACAAGGTGAGATTTGAGTTGAATCTTGAATAAAGGCAGGGAAATTAAAAGGTATAGGTATGGTTACAGGACATTTCAGACATGGCGAACAGCACATGCAAAAGCAAAGAGATAGGAGATGGAGTACAGTGTGCAAGGAATATCAATTAAACTGATGTTTTGGATCATAGAATGCACAGAGAGAAATAAAGTATATTAAAAAAACAGAAATATGTCTGAAAAGGGAGTTGGCAGTAATATTGTATAAGGCATTAAATCCCAAACTAAAGTGTTTGTATTTTGTTCTACTGGCATCAGGAGACCACCACAGAGTTTTGAGAAAGATAGCAACATGGTCAGACTTGTGATTTGGGAAGGTTATTTAGGCATCTCTGTGAAGAAGGGATGGGAGGTGTGAGAAATGGAAGGTGTGGAAATAGGGAGACCAATTGGGAGGCACTGAGAGCCTGAAATAAGATAGCTGTCATATGAGTAGAGAGTAGATGGATGTGAGAGATGATTTAATGTTGGAATAAATAAAAATTGTCAACAAATTGGTTACAGGATTAAATAAGAAAAAAAAGGCAAAGATGACTTTAAGGTTATGAACCTGAGTAATTGGAAGGCTTGAGAAAATATGGAAGACTTGAGAAAAAATCTGGTTTACAAGGAAAGAGTTCAATATTGAATAAATTGAACTGAGATGTCAATGGGACACCCAAATGGAGTTTTATAGTAAGCAGATGGAATATGGTACTAGAATCCAGGAGACATTTAAGAGTCAGATATATAGATTCGTGATTCACTAGAAACAACATTTTATATAGTAACTAAATCCAGAAGAGATGATGAAATCACCAAAAGAGAAAACAAAAAGAGAAAAGAACATACAGGACAGAGCCTTAGGTAAAAACTACTTGTACTGTCATCATCACTTATGTGAGTGTATTAGAAAGAGCTGGCTTTGCAAACCATAGAGAGATCAGATACTTGACAATTCAGAAAACTGGTAGAAGACTAAGTCTAAGCAACAACACTCAATATAGCTTCTTATTCCTACTATTTCTCTTTCAGTAAATACTGAGACCCAGATTATAGAACTTCATATATTCCCTCTTCACCCCTCCACCCATCATGTACAGCTTCATTTTTTAAAAATTCAGATGTAATAGTTCCTTGGAAATGTAATGGTAAAAAGAGTTTAGGAAAATCAGAGCAAAGATTCAGAGAGCGCCCTTTGGCATTGAACCTGTAAAGAGTCAGGGATTGTGAGAAAAATGGATTCCACGTATGCCACAATTCCCTGTGCCTTCCTTGTATCTCAGTTCTGATCAATAATTTTTCAACCTTTTCTTCCACTATGAAGACCACAGTAAGGAAATCAGAAGTATGATAACTCCAGCTGGTAGTACTTTCACCTCCAAAATTACCTGTATCTGTTCTGTACATGTCTCTTTTACACATACACACACATTCTGTCTGCTTCATTAAGATGTAAGATCTTTGAGAGCAGGGACTGTTTTGAGTTGTCTTTGTGTCTCCATCACTTAGCAAAGGGTCTGATATAGTAGGTATTTGATAAATGTTTGTTGCATGATTGATTCACACATTCTAATCCTCTTAGCTTCCGCACATGCTGGTTCCTGCAAAAGATACTGCTATTAAACATACTTCAGCTATCCCATATAACAGCCAAGTTGCCATGCTCCAGATAATAGACACTCCTCTCTCTCCTTCACACAGACCTTCTGAGTAAAACTGACTCACTCTACAATGTATTTCTTCCCTACTCATTCTCATCTTTGCAACACTTAGGAACTGGTTCTTACCAAGGCATCTTTAATATCAGTATCAAGAGTACAGTTATCTCATCCACATCACAACTTTCCTCATTATGTTTTAAATATATCATGTACAGGCAAAAGAAGTTAAATGAGAATTTTAGAGGAGTTTTTGGAAGCTGCAGACAACATGCAAAGACAAGCAGAAGACACAGAAAAAGTTTAGAAACTCTGAAATGCACAAAATATATGTATAATAGCATATAATACTAACATTTTATCTTTTAATACCATAACTCAGACTTATTCCCTGGTATGAAAAGGCCAAAAAATTTTGTGAGGATTTTCCAGATGGAGGGATGCCATACCCCTAACTTCTCAATAATGTGGAAGGGATAACTGTATATCTCAATGTTACTTAAGCCCAGAAACTAATAGGCAGCTGCAAACAATAGTATGCCTTTACTGTCTCCTGCATATAGTTGATTCCCCTCTTGTTGCATTCGCAGACTCTGACAGTCATCTGACAAAAGGACTCATGGGAACAAGATGGAAGGAAATGACCTAGATGATAGTATAATTGATTAGATTTGAAACAAGTTAAATGTGAGGATCCAAGAGTGGTGATTAATGACTCGATGCCAACTTGAAGAGAGGTTTCCAGTAACATGTCATGGTCCAGTATCCTTGACTCCATTCCCTTCAATATTTTAATCAATATCTTGAATGAAGAAAAAAATGTTATGCTTATGAAATTTATTCTTGACATGAAACTGAGAGGAATAGCTAATTTGTTGGATGGCAGAATTGGGATTCAAAAACATTTTGACAGGACAAATCTAATGAGACAAAATACAATACCAATAAATGAAAAGCTTCCCATCCTCAAGAAAAAAGAAGGGGATATATAAACAGGCTGCAATTCAGGTCAAAATGACTTAGGGGTGCTAATGGATTTCAAACTTAATATGTCACCAATATAATAAAGGAACCAAAAAAAATTATACTAAAGCCAATATGATGCTAGGATGCACTGAGAGAGGCATCACATCCAGAATGAAAAAGATCACAGTCCTTCTGTGCTCTGCCCTGCCATACTGAACTGCAATACCATACTGAAATGTGCATAGATCTAGGTGACACATTTTAGGAAGGACATTGACTAGGTGCAACATGTCTAGAGGAGAATATGATGATGGAATGGAAACCATATCAAAACAGGATTTGTTAAAGGAACTGGAAATGTTTAATGTAGAGGAAGTAAAAGTTATGAAAGACACCCTCATTATGTCATTGGTTCTCTCCGAGGATGAATAACAGGAGAAAAAGAAGAGGAAGAAGGAGAAGAAGAAGAGAAAGAAGATGAGGAAGAAGAAGAGGAAGAAGAAGGAGAAGAAGAAGTAGAGGAAAAAAGGAGAAGGAGGAAGAGAAGGAAAAGAAGAAGAAGAGGAGAAAGAAGAGGAAGGAGAAGAAGAAAAGAGGAAGAAGGAGGAGGAGAAGATGGAGAAAGAGGAGGAAAAGAAGAACAAGGTGGAGGAGGAGAAGAAGAAGAAGTAGAGGAAAAAGAAGGAGAAGGAGGAAGAAAAGAAGAAGAAGGAGAAGAAGAGGAAGGAGAAGAAGAAGAGGAAGAAAAAGGAGAAGAAAAAAGAGGAAGGAGAAGAATAAAAGGAAGAACAAGAGGAAGAAGAGGAAGAAAAAGGAGGAGAAGAAAAAGGAGGAAGAAGGACGAGAAGAAGAAGGAGAAGAAGAAGAGAAAGAAGAAGAGAAAAGAGTGAAGAGGAGGAAGAAGGAGAAGGAAAAGAAGGAAGAGAAGAAGGAAAAGAAAGAGGAGGAGGAGAAGAAGAAGAGGAAGATGAAGAGGAGGAAGAAGGAGAAAAAGAGGAAGAAGTAGAAGTAGAAGAAGAAGGAGAAGGAAAAGAGAAAGAAGGATGAGAAGAAGGAAAAGAAGAAGAGGATGAAGAAGAAGAAGGAAAAGATGAAGAGGAGGAGGAGGAGGAGAAGAAACACTTAGTAAGTACATAATATAAGGATGATTCAGTTATGTATAAGACCCTTGAGATCCCTTTCAACTCAGCAATTCAAAGGTTCTGTGTTATTCTTAGTTGCAGAGACAAAATGTTTCAGCTCAAAGGAATAACAGGCAATAGTAGGAACAAAAAGTACTTTCATTTTTTAAAATATCAATAAACAGATTTCCAAGCTTGGTATTGCAGTTCTGCTAAAAGTAAACAGGTTAAAATTCATTTTAAAAAGCCAATAGTGTCTATGGAGAAGGGAAGTTTGAGAAATGTCTCTTATTCTAAGCATAACTGAGGCCTTTCTGTCAACCACGAATGACCCTTAGCAAGTATTAGTATGACATTCACAGAGAAATACAAAGTTCTAAATGCAACTATAGTTGGGTTAGTCAACAAAACCAAGAGAAAAGTCTATATTGTTCATTCCATTGGCCTGTTACAGATTTACTATTCACTGGAGTGTCAGTTGTTATAACTAGAACAGATCTTGAAGGTCATCCATTTTGACTGTTTCGTTTTAGATGGGGGAGGTGAGACCCAAAAACATGCAGTGACTTTCCCAGAGTCATATAATTAGTAAGTGCCAAAGCCTGGATTTAAAATGTAATGCTCCTAGTTCAGGGTCTTTCCCTCTCATTTATTTCAAATGAGAGGGGCAGCTAGGTGGTGCAGTGGATAGAGCACCAGTGCAGGAGTCAGGAGGACCTGAGTTCAAATCTCACCCAGACACCTGACAGTCACTAGCTGTGTGACCTTGGGCAAGTCACTTAACCCCAATTGCCTCATCCTGGGTCATCTCCAGTCATCCTGATGAATATCTGGTGACTGGATTCAGATGGCTCTGGAGGAGAAGTGAGGCTGGTGACCTGTACAGCCCTCTCTCACTCAAAACAAAGTCAAGTGTAAGTCATGTCATTATTTCTCTGATGGCATGGTCTTCTTCGGCAATGAAGGACGAACACACACACACACACAAACACACACACACACAATTTCAAATGAGATAATATCTGGAAAATACTTAACACAATGCCAGGCATACACTAGGCACTCAATAAATGATGGTTTTCTTCCTGTCCCTTCCCACCCCCACTCCATGTAGCAGTTAACAGTGCATAGACCAATACGAGGACAGCTAGGCGGTACAATGGACAGAGCACTGGACCTGAAGTCAGGAAGACTTATCTTCTTGAGTTCAAATCTGCCCTCAGACACTAGATGTGTGACTTGAGCAAATCACTTACCGCTGTTTGCCTCAGTTTCCTCAATTCTAAAATGAACTGAAGAAGGCAATGGCAAACCACTCCAGTATCTTTGCCAAGAAATCATCAAATGAAGTCACAAAGAGAGAAAGACATGGCTGAAATGATTGACTAACAACAAAGACACAGATATAAGGCAGTGACTTGGCACAGTCTATAAGAGTGTAGTACTTGTCGGGAAGTTCTAAGCTGAAATCCTTCCTCCAGAAGTTAGCCGTGCAATGCTGGGCAAGTCATTTAGCCTCTCTAAGCCTCAATTCGCTCATCTGTAAAATGTGGAAACAATGTCACCTTCTTCACAGTGTTTTTGTGACGATCAAATGAGATGACATATTTATATTATTTTTCAAATCTTGAAGCTCTATGTTAGCAACTATAATCAAGGTCACTATTACCTCATCTTTACATTGACAGATCAAATTCTTTTTTTATGCTACAAACTGGCCAAGCTATCACTCTGATATTCTAACACTATTTCTTCAGATCTCTTCTCCCATTATGAGTTTTTTTTCCAACCTTCATTTTGGAGAATGGTCCCAGACTAGTCATTTCTGATACTATGGACTTAGGAACCACCATCCTCTTGTGTTTTGTAACCCTCTATTAAAAGGTAAAATCCTCGAGGATAGAGACTGTTTTTCTTTTTTGCTTGTATTTGCATCTCCAGAGCTTAGCACAGTGTAACACTTAATAAATGTTTGTTAACTGACTGACTCTTCTCAGCTATTACCCCATTCTAACTAGATGGTGAAACAGCCCTTAATGATGGGTTGTTTTTCCAGCACTTCCATCTTTTTAAGCTAAATTTTATTTTATTTTTTGTTAACAGGTATTTATTGCCTCTATCTTCTAACAGCTCTCCACGGGGAAAAAAGAAAAGAAAAGAAAAAGAAATTCTTTTTGACAAATAAGAATAATAAAGAAAATTCTCATGTTGTTGATGTCAAAAAGTCCATATCTTATTCTGAATATTTAGACCATTCTTCCAGGAGGTAGCTAGCATTCTATGGAATTATGGTTGATCATTATGTTGATCAGAGCTCTGGAGTCTTCCAAAATTGCTTTCATTTTAGAATAAGGACTCTCGAAACTGAAAATGTTAATAGAGTGAAATTTATCTGTTCACACATTCTATCTCCTTGCAGCAATTGGAGATGCACAGTGCATAACTCTGTAGTGCACCTAGGTGAGGTAAAGTGCTAACCCATATGTATTAATAGTAGGGTGCCAATTAGCTAATTTTCTTTTCTGTGACTCCCTGATGCTCCAATAGAGTTAAATTATCTCACACAGGTGAGCACTTTACTTCCAGGCAGTATTTTACTCATTCTGAATCACAATGGGATAAGGCTACTCTCCACTATTTATAGTGGGGCCAGAAATCGTTTAAGGGCTAGCAGCTAACAGGGAGAGGTGAATCTCCATTCAGTAAATTTGTTCACTCCTGTCTTTTTCATAAGATACCATAGTAAGCTCAGCCCACTCAGAGAATTGGTTTAACACAGTATGTGCTAGCGGAAAGAACTTATCTTATGTCTCACCCTTACAGTCAAACTTTTATCTGCCTGAAAAGCAAGTTGTTAGCTGATAATAAGACTTAAAGCCTCCTAGGGGAATTTTTATTTTAATAGAGTATATGGGGAAAGCTTCTAGATCCCAAGGAATGAACCTGGAATAAGAGATACTGCTAAGAACTCACTCAAATCACTACATAAGGGAATTCACATACATACATACATACATACATATACACAAACATATCTGGAAAGGCAGCTTTGGAATTGTAGACAGAGCACCAGAGTTGAATCAAGAAAACATGGGTTAAAATCAGGCTTCCTCCACTAACTCCATAATATTGGAAAGTCTCTGAGTCTTACTATCCTAGTCTTTAGAATGAGGATAGTAATAGTGCCTCCCTCACAAGGTTGTTATGAGGCTTGAATTAGACAGAAATCAGTCATTATGATGATTATACAAAGTCTAAAATGGAAAAAACCAGGATGAAATGAGACAGGACACAAAAGGATCTTAGCTTACGACTAAAAGAGAACTTAAATTTCGTCTAAACAAGCCCCTCATTTAACAACTGAGGAAAGTGAAGCATAGAAAATGGAAGTGGCAAAGTCATATACTAAGTACCACAGCCAGGATTCTAACACAATGAACACATTTATTAAGCGTTTACTATATGCCAAGCATTGTGCTGAGTAGTGCGGATACAGATATGAGCAAAAAGAAAGACAGTCCCTACCTTCAAGGAGTTTATATTTTAATACAGGGAGACAACACATGAAAGGGAGTTGAGAAGGGAGATGAAAGGGGGAAAGAGGAAGGTTTTTGTTGTTGTTCTACACAAGGACCAAGGACATCAGGAGCGTGTGACGTCTTGACTTGCAAGTGAATTGGATTTAAGTGAGGCAGGACTGTGCAAAGTCATCAGCCTCATTCTCTTCTCCAGAGTCAGGGTGTCCAGTGGCAAGGCATAGGTCAGGATGATTGGCAAAGGCCTTGGATTCAATAGTATACCCTGGTCTTTTTAAGCTAAGATCTTTTCCAGGTCTCAGTTTTTCTGAGGCAACACCATTCAGTCGTTAAAGGCTAGGTAAGAATTGAGGCAAAAGATTGCTTCGTTTGACTTCCCAACGAATCAACCTGAGAGGGGAAGACCTTCAGAGTTTCAGGCCAGCGCAGAAGAGGAAAAGGCACAAAGATAGGAAGAATGAAGTATGCTCTATGTGGGTGCTCCCTCAAAATGGAGAAACTGAGAAGAACCCACTTGGATCCTCTGATTCCAGATCCTGACACTTTCCTACAATATCATGCAAAGAACTGTGGTATAGCGAAAAGATCTCTGGACTTAGCTTAAAAAAAACCCACCAATTAAATCATCTTAGATGATTCACTTTATGCCTCTGGACCTCAATTTCTCACCCTGTAAAATAAAGGGGTTAGACCAGATGATCTATAACACCTGCTAGCTCAAATATACTGCGATTCAATGCTCTTTATTTTAATTCAAATAAAAAAAAAAGCAGCAGTATGAAAAGATGCTTTGAGATGGTGAAATAGTGCATCGTCAGATTCTGCAAATCAGAGAACATATGCTCGAGGCTGTTTTGAGCTCCTGGACAGGCAAAAATCAGGTGGTGAAGGAGAAGGCCATTAAGTAAATCGTGCTGGGACCAAGAGATGCAGGTCTCCGATTTATAGTTATCAATTAAATTAAGCTGCTCCCCCTACCCTAGCCAGTAATTAAACAGATCACTGACCCAGCCTAGGGAACGTTATCCTTCTGATTTAATTTGATTCATTGTCCCAAGGCCTCTGGATACATGTTTTGAATAAAGCAAATTTAGTAGCTAAATGTCTCTATAAAGTGCAAAAAGCAGAGGATTCCCTGCTGAGGAATATCAGATAAAAAGTGGTTAGCCCTGCACACATTTGCAATCAACCAATCAATTTGCATTGTGGATACGCTTTATGGGGATGTCTTGTAATGTGGTTCCAAGGGGGAAGGAAAAGTTCTATTGCCAAGAAAATTCTCTCTTACTCAGGTGCCTCCAGGCCCCCAAATCTAACACTAGGAATTCATTCCTTGGATTTAAGGTATTGCCCTTTGGGGGCACCTGCTGACCAAATGCAAGGGTTTCTGGGAAGTATGATACATTTAGTTATCAGTCACATTAATCTTAATATAAATGAGTTTATCAGATCAATTTTCTCCCTGACAACTATTTGGGAGCTAAAGACCTGAGGAGGAATGTAGTTTTGTCCATTGTGAAGAGGAATATGGGGTCGTTTTGGTTCATGGGACATTTCCCAGGGTGAATAGGGATATCCAGTTGGCACTGAGCATCTGGGGAATGAAAGATACCCAAATGGATATTTACTGGTTTTGCCTAGGGACATATCAAGAGGAGAGAAAAAATTACAGAAATCCCAGTCAAGAGAAATCTGCTGTATTCAGTTCCCTGAGGTACAAAAGCATATAATATAAGACAAAGTACTTTATTAAACTCAAACACAGAATCCTGCCTGAAAGGATGGCCTTTAACTTTGTAATACTTTATTCATTAACTTTAATGATTGTATTTAATGAACACAAGATTAATTCTAAAAATCTGACCATTAAAAGTTTTCTCAAGAGAAAACTATAACTTTGGTGCTTTAAAATAAAGCATCTCATAATGACTGTTCCCACTTTAAAATTCCATATTTCTGAATCCTATAAACTTTCAGAAAATTCATCTTTTATAACTTTTTTAAAATGTCACATTGGAGGGTTATCTTTTTTTAATTTTATGGGTGTTAGTTTCTGCACAGGCATAATGAAGAATGTGAAACTGGATGATCTCTGCTATTGCTGAGCCATTTCAGTCATTTCCAACTGTCCCTGACTGTATTTGGGGTTTTCTTTGCAAAGATACTGGAGTGATTTACTATATCCTTCTCCAGCTCATTTTACAGATGAGGAAATCAAGGCAAAAGGGCTAAGTGATTCGTCCAGGGTCTCACACAGCTAGTAAATGTCTGAGTCCAGGTTTGAACTGAGATCCTCCTGCTTCCAGGTCTGGTATTCTATCTGTACTTATCTACCCAGGTCACATTTCAGGTTTCTTTGAGCTCTAAAATTTTTTCATTCATCAAATGAAGTGATACATGAAAATGCAAACTTTAAAGTGCTAGGTAAAGAATAACTAATGTCATTATTAATCTTATTGTAATCCATGTTCTTTATCTAGGTAATAAAAGGAGTAAAGGGCTACAGTTGAGTAAGAAAATGTGGTGACAAGGAGACTGTCTTGGAAAGAGAATTAAAGAACTTAAATATAAAAAGGGTCACAAGACTGCTGACACTTCAGCAAACTACTAGGTACAAACCCTAGGAACAAAATTAGTAATAACAGTGATATCTCATTCATATGGTACTTTACTATTTAATAAAGCAAGTAAAATCCCCATATAAATTCATGGATGTTCAAGCTGAGTTAGAAAAATTAGTCCCATTCAAACCTAAGGGAAAAGAACTATGTTCAAGCTAGGTGGTGTAGTAAATAAAGTGATGGGCTTGGAATCAGAAAGTATGCCTCAAAGTCACTTACTAGTTGGCTAACCCTGGGCACGTCACTTCACCTCTCTAAGACTGTTTCCCCATTTGCAAAATGGGAATACTAAAAGCACCCTACCTCATGGGGTTATGGTAAAGATCAAATGAGATAACATGTGAAATACTCTAGAAATATTAGCCATCGTTATGAAATAGTGAGTGATAATTAGGTGAAAAGGATACCTAAGTATACCTTTCTCTAGGTATTTGTTTGATACTGTGCTCTTTAAGTATCATAATTTTATAGATTGGTAATGGCTGTGAATGTTTATGCTTTGTTGTTTTAATCAAGGTTTTACTAGAGGAAATAAAAATAGCATAATAAATAGAAATTTATGCTGTGTGTATATGTTTGTTTGTCCTTTGTTGCCGAAGAAGACCATGCCATCAGAAAAATGATGACGTGACTTGCACTTGACTTTGTTTTGAGTGAGGGAGGGCTGTGCAGGTTATCAGCCTCCTTTCTCCTCTAGAGCCATCTGAATCCAGTGACCAGACATTTATCAGGATGACTGGAGATGACCCAACATGAGGCAATCGGGGTTAAGTGACTTGCCCAAGGTCACACAGCTAATGAGTGTCAAGTGTCTGAGGTGAGATTTGAACTCAGGTCCTTCCTGACTCCTGCGCTGGTGCTCTATCCACTGCACCATCTAGCTGCCTCAGAAACTCATGCTAGGTTCTTTCTTAAGCATGATTGTAAATGGATTGGCTAGCTGTTTAAACCAAAGACACTGCTGTCTGACACCTGATGGCAGTACTTCCTAATTCTAAGCAAAACAAACAAACCTCAGAGGAAATAGCCAATTGAGTGTTGTCTTTTCAAACATGAATTCATAAATCAAAGGGGAAAAAAATCATAGCACTAGGTATGGGTTTAGTTAATGTAAGGTTAATACTTTTCAATGAGTTGGAATATAAAACTTTAGTTTTTTTAAATAGGGTTGATCAAGTTGATCAGGAGACATAGCTAAAGCAAAAGATGGTTTTAGTGCCCTCTTAAAAATCCATGTACGTAGCAAACACTTGATGAATATTTGCTGTTTGAATTTAGTGCCCGTAATTAAAGAGGTTTGCTAGTGAAATCTTGCTAGATGCAAGTTCACCAACAGATCCAGTTTCAAAAATTACACTTTCCATTTTTTATTGTGAACTTTGCAATCATCAACATATATGCCTTTCAATGTACAAGAAAGAAGAAAGAGGATTGTGCAAGAGACTATGATCATTGGTTATGTACAGTTTCAAGTTTTTAAGGAAATGTACATGTATATTAAATTAATATAGTAGAAACAAAGTTGCCCTATCTATGGGGACGGGGATAATAGTTCTTTTCTATAGAAAGCTGCCATTATTCCATGAAGCAGAAGAGATTTGGACTTATTACCTGAGGGGACCCTGTGGGACAAAAAGCAAGCAATGTGTTTTGTGTATTTTTGTTTTGTTCTTAATTAACTAGGTATCAGGTAAGAAATGAAGTTCTCAGTAATCTAAAAGAGAATTAGATGTCTCACCACCTTTTTTTTTTTAAATGATGACAATGATCATGCTTTCTTAGTCAGAAGGTAATCCCTACACTCATAAAAGCAAGGGTTTCCATTCTTTTGTCTTTGATTCCTCTCTGGATTTTTTTTCTACTTTTACTCTCAATAAATGTTGTGTAGATGAAAGGAATTTAAGGAATTTAATGGAAAATAAATTTCTTATCAATTACCCAGGAGAAGAGAAGTGGGCTCTCACCCAAGCCCTTTTCCACTTGTGATTTTGACAATAATTTGGTGTTTGATATTTATATACAAGCCCCACTTCTTCATCAAAAAGTAAGGCAGTTGTTACCATCCATTTAGCACTTAAAACCATGACTGTAAGGATGGAGAGAAAAGTAAAGTAAATTTGAAGACAATTTATGAAACTTATGAGTCAGAGAATGGCTTGAATTATTGGTCCTTGCTATTTTCATGAAAGAAATGAGTCCATAGAATAACGAGTCTTGACTTCATTTTTTCTTGGCAGACGCAGTGTAACAGTAAGCACACTGACATACATGGGAGTGTGGGGGGGCGGTCTCACAGTTTCTTAAATCTGCATTTATAAAAGGGAAAGTAACCTTTGAGGGGTTAACAATATGCTTTAATCAAGCACATGTATCAGAGAAAATCAAAATACAGAGAAATCAAAGATCAGCAGACATGGCTTCCTCTATCTGACCATGATCAATACATAAATCACAAATCAACAAACAGGTCCAACTGTCTGACCGTAGTTACCAGAGAGGAAAGCACCAACATTTGGGTTTTCAAAGTCAGGGGTTTCTTAGTGGCTTCCCAGAGTCCTCATCTGGCCAAATTAACACTTCAGGTCAGTATGCCTCAAAGTAAAACCTCACCCTCAAAGTATTTATACACTTTTCAGAGCCAGAGAGTATGACCCTCTGACCCAGTGTCTCAAGAGAAAAAACAAAAGGTACTTGAGACCCTCCTACAAAACAACTCCACTAATGAAGTTTTCCTTGGGTAGGGAAGATCTTCTTTCATCACATTCATATAGAGGCAATATACTTCTTGATTATACTGAAACAAAAACAGCCAAAGATCCTACTTTGCTTGGCCCAGCCAAATAATGGAAATGAAACCTTACTCTTTCTGAATTCCATTTTGTAACCTGGGGCAGAAGACTAGGCTTTCTCTTGAATATGTCATGTTAGTTGCCATTGCAGGGAACCAAAAAGGGGCAGTATGAGCAAAAACAATTTTCTCTCTTGTAAAACTCTCCTTGTTCCAAAACCTAATTTTGCCTCCAGCAGTTGGTTTGGCTTCACAAGTGTTTACACTCTGACCTTTCCAAGTATTTACACGACTTCACTTGCAGTTGGTCTGGCCCAGAAGTGGCATTTTTATTTTCATCCTACATGAATGCCACATCATGGCCAGTCCTGAGGTATATTTCTTTCTTGTTTCCCTTATGCAACATATTTGGCATTAGAAGACAACACAAACTCAGCTGCTTGGAAAACTTCCAGAATTCTTTTTTTACCTGAGGAAGCAGGAGAAATATCTTTGAGTGATAGTTGGAGGACACATTATCCCACGTACAAGAGTTGCATTTCTTTATTTGCTTCAATTGGCCTTTTGCCAGGAACATTCTTAATTGTTTAACAACCAACTCTCAAAAAAAAGAGTACTAGGACACACTTTTCAGTTTAATCTGCATTAACACTTTCTCTATCATTTTCTCAGGTCTAGACAATCAACAAAAGCAATGTATTAAGCCGATTTGTAACCTTTGTTAATTTCCAAGTGTTCACACTAAAAATTTACCAATCAGCTCTGAGAGCTGGTGCTGTCTACCTCCAGCACACACTTAACTCTCTTTCTCTTCCCCCAATCTATCACCTTTGTTCTGCTCTCTCTTTGCTCCTTTCATAAACTTGACCCTATAATTTGTAGCTGTGTAGTGGTTTGTCCATTCTCTAAGAGGACCAAGACATCAAGGAGATGATGCCATGACTTGCAATTGACTTTGATTTGAGCAAAGGAGGGCTGTGCAAAGTCACCTAGAGTTTGACATTTCAATGAAACACTATCTTCACCTCACTAATTCCATTTTCTCTCTTCCTTCAGTTGTTTTGTGCCTCTGTTATTGATCTAATAGTTTTACTATCTGAGGTACAGTACAAATAAGACAGACTTTGGAAACTGAGGCTTAGGAGGTTAAGTCCTTTATGACTTTCCCCAAGTTCATACAGATATCAGAGCTAAGATTTGAACACAGATTCTCTAACATTTACTCTCTATGGGGAACTTGGGGAAAGTCACAAAGGATTTAATTTCCCTTGGTCTCAGTTTTCTCATCTATAAAATGGATTTGGATTAGACAATCTCTGAGTTTTCTTCCAGCTTTAGTTTTATGATAATTATGATCATCTGTCTAACTTATACACTTCTACTCCAAAGCTCCTAAAGGATGCTAAAGGAATCAGATAAATATGGGACCAAATCTACAACAAAGTCATATTATTTAATCTCAGTGGGGGTGCTCATTACTGCCCTGCTGATCTCTTTAGTCGTGTCTGATGGTCTTTGGTGGCTTTGGTGGCTTCTCTCTTCTCAACCCTACAGCCCTACAGCTCTACCTTGACTTTGTTCTCTTAGAAAATGAAGCAACTGCCTGGTTTACTGATAAGGTGGAAGATCAGCTTCATCATTTCTCCTCCCCTGCCCCCTCCCTTCCTCCCCCATGCCCCACCTCCCCCTGGCCAATATGTCTCAAAACTCTCTCCATCTCCATCCCTCCTTCCTAAACCAACCATCTCTTTGACAAGGTTAATCCTTCAATAAGGCTTGCCCTATTGACCTCTCTCTCTCTCTCTCTCTCTCTCTCTCTCTCTCTCTCTCTCTCTCTCTCTCTCTCTCTCTCCCTCTCTCTCTCTCTTTCTCATCTAACCATTCCCTCAAGAGATTATGCTGTCTTTATTTCTCTTTTCTTTCCCTAATTCCTAGATATAGACTACAATTTCTGCCTTCTCTTCTTTCCTCACTAGTTTTTATAAACCCTTGCAAACTTATTTTTGACTCTACTGCACCAATGAAAATGATTTTCATAGCTCACCAGTGACCTCTTAATTGCTAAAGCCAGGGACTTTCTCTTGGTCTGCATTCCCTGGATACTTTCTGAGGTATTCAATCCAATTTTCCACCTCCTCCTTTTTCTCTCCTATCTTCTTTCATGACATTACTGTCTCCTGGTGATTCCCTTTCTCTCTATCTCACTGCTTGTTTTTGATCTTTTTCATTTCTTCATTCTCTTTCTCCCACTTACTAAGTGTATCCCCAAAGTTGTGTCCTTAACCCTTGTTTCTCTATATATTCTTTACCTTAATAATTCCAGCTACTCTTGTGGGTGTAATGATAATATCTATGCAACTGACTCCCAATCTATATACTGACTTCTAACCAAGTGACTTAGTAATTATACACAATCATAAAGCTCCAGTTAGAAATATCTCCACCTGATTATTAGATATTCCCATTGAATGTCCCACTATTACCTCCAACTAATCATTTCAAAAACCAGATTCACCATTTTATGTACACTGCTCTTTCCCCACCCCCACTCAATTTCCCAGTTTCTGTGTTGCTATCACTGTTCTAGTCAAAAAAATTCATACCTCAGAATCATCTAAGACCTTTCCTTCACCCTCATCTTCTTAGACCCTATCAGTTACCAGATCCTATTACTTTATCTCTACATCGTCTGTGATATTTGCCTCCTTCCTTTCACTCAAAAAAGGACCTGAATTCAGACATTCATCATCTGTCACCTGGACAATTGCAATAGCTCCCCTTCTGGTCTCTCTTCCTCCAGTCTCCTCCCATCTACTACATCCTACAAAAGTAGCCAATATCATCTTCCTTCTTTAAAAAAATTATCTTCCTTACATGAACCAGTGTCCCTGATTGGTTCTTCATGGGAAAATCTGACAGTTGAAATAATAACTGTTGTAGTTATTGTTACCTTGTGTTAATATATACCCCCATTTCTAACCTAGGTGTCACATTTAGGTGGAGTGTGCCAGACCTGCTCTCATCCTCTCCCCTGGGGCATGCTACTTGGATCCAAGAAGCAGAAAACTGTAGAAGCCCTGAAACATGGAAATTATAGGATTTACAGTTGGGATTTAGAGGTCATCTAATCAAATCCCATCATTTTACAGATGAAGAAACTGAAAGTCAAAAAAGAAAAGGTGAGCTGCCCAAATTTACCTAGCTAGCAAATGGTACAGTCAGGATTTGACTCACTTGGATCCCTTATTCACACTCTGCAAATCCAAACTTCTTTCCGTGACAGTAGAGGAAGGGAAAGATGCCCCTGAACTTTGAATGCAAAGAAAGATATTTAGGACAGTTATAATTACATAAAAGAGTGGGTAGAAAGACAAAAAATGTGTTACAGAAAGTTTTCTGGGTGGAAAAATACCTAATGCAGCAAAGTGACCGTACCTTTAATGATCTGAATTGTCTTTTGCAGGATCTCATGCCTTAAATGATGTGTCCTCAAAACACCTGACAGAGGTGGATGATAAATTAGGTTTATGTAGCCTCTAAAGAGACCCCTGGAGAAAGGACTTAAACAACAGTGTTCAAGAGTATGAAGGATTGCCATGAGTTATGAGTGACCAGGGCTGACCTTCAATAGAGGTAGAATAGACAGTTGTCTCTTTGGTGTGATTTCAAGAAGGCACCTCTAATGAAAAATATTTCCCACACTCAGGTGTCAGTTTCTGAAGACTCACTTAAAGATTCACTCCCCCCTGTGCTTTTCTTTTAAAATGCAAACCCTCCACATTAAACTAAGTGCTGGTGATAAATCAAATCTGCTTTCCTTCAAACAAGAAAAACCTCATGGGAGGGCACTGGGTGTCTGGGCAAGGTGAGTGATCCCTGAAGGACAGATAATGGAAAAGGGTCTATGGAATCTGTACCTGCTTCATCCCATTTATGTGGTTACTCAACTGTTCTCAGATTTCAAATAAAATTTAAAATGTCTTATGTTACATGTACTATAAGGTTTGCAAAACACTTCCCTCACAACAACCCTAGAAGGTAGATTGTGCAAATACTATCATCCCTATTTTACAGAAAAGAAAACTGAAGCTGAGATGTGAAGAGACACCTATAGTCACCCAGTTCATGTGCAGTAGAGGAATGATTTCAGAGACTCTTGAACTCCAGTGCTATGACCTTTCCACTCCATGTATCTGCTTCCTGAAAAGCTTAAATGACCAGTAGGATATTGGGATAGACATTTAGCAGAACTATGACTTGAAAGACAGGTAATATATTTACCAAGGAGAGAAACAGAGACAGACAGACAGAGACAGACAGACAAAGACAGAGACAGAGAAACAGAGAGAGACAAAGGGAGTGTATGTAAAAGATAAGACTGTTACTTAAAGACCCTCACTTATGGAAATGGACTAGTTAACTAATCCAATTCCCTGAACTACATTTGGAAGAAAAAAAATCTAAATCAGTGAAGAGCTTTATTCAAAAATAAGTGGGAAATCTTGATGATTTTCTGTAGAGGTCATCAAGAAATTTTAATTCTGGCTTCATCATTTATTACCTGTGTAACTTTGGGCAAATCACTTAACTTCCCTGGGGCCCAGTTTCCTCATTTGTAAAACAAAGGAGCTTGATCAGCTGTCCCCTAAAATCCTTTCCAGATTCCATGATCCTTTGATAACATATACATTATAACCCTCACAGGCTCACATTTTCCTACTAATAGTATATGCTGAATAGGTATTTATCAGATGGTTTCATAGCAAATATGAGTATATGGATATAAATAGTGTGTTTAAACCAACATATTTTTTATCTTTGCATGCCATATAATGTAATTATATATAACTTATATGTAGTTTTATATGCGTATATAGGTATATACCTATGAATTATCTATATACAACACACATATATGCACATATATGTATATACATGTGTATAACTTTACAGTACAGACATATAAATACACGTTTGACCTTGGGCAAGTCATTTGTTTCATTGGAAAGAGCGCTCTATCCACAGAAGCAAATTGTAACATCTCCTTGCCTAGTAGTGAGTTTATTAAGTTTCTGTGGTATATGCATGTGTATACATGCAATATACATACATACATATATTATGTTTTATTTATTGTTTTATATATAATATGTATACATACACATATATTTGTGTATATAAAAATGTGTATGTGAATGTGTGTATTATCTGGTGGTCACTCTTCTTGCCATCAGACTCTCTGTACTAGCAAGTCATGTATGGATAAAAATACAGACACACAGACTGTAACCAGGTGTTTACTAGAACTCTTTCTAGTTTTGGATAGCCTGCTAGAATTTGACTTTCAGGGACATAGTTTTGGAGAATGATCATTCATCTTCAAGTCATGAGAAAGTATTGCATTTGGTCTTTAGTGAAGGATGCACATGAGTATATTTGCTTTTTTTCTAAGATTATAAGAAATGATTAAAACTATAATTTTGAAAAAATTCTCTCAGCAAAAAGTCTTGAGCAATAAATTTGCTTTCTATCTTAAAAAGTATCAAGTAATTTTAATTCCTGTTATGAGTGAATATTCTTTTGTATAAATGTGTGTATATATGAACACACACACATACATATGTCTGTGTATATTTGCATACATAGACACACATCTACACATTCTTTATAATCTATTGAGGTCTACTATATCTTCCACTGGCATGGGCTGGAATCATTCTCATTAATAACACATACACTATAGGTGGGATGAGACATCATCTTGTACAATAGTCTATTCAGAATGTTAATCAGAGCAGTAGTGCTATACTTTGAAAGAGTTTTAATAGTCAGAATTTAATAGCAGGGTTTTACATTAAAAGAACTTTTTTCAAAGGGATAAGCAAAAAAAAATCTTTTCTGAGGGAAATCTTCAAATTAGCTATTTTCAAATATACATCTTATTTTTAAAAATCTTGTTAGAACTTGTAAGCAAAAGGAGAGAAAGAGAGATGGATTAAAATTGCTCTTATCTAAATGCATTAATTTCATTGAGATTCCTAACGCAGACATATTTTTTTTAATTGAAATTGCCTTTTCATTATTCTATATACAATCACATAAATCCTGTGGTTTCGGGTATATCTGGCACAAATTAAATGATTATTAACATTTTTTTCAGTGGACAATGAGATATTATGTAAAACAGGGGTGGAGAGATATTACCAATCCAATTACACAAAGTGACAACTTCTTTTTCAAAAGCCCTTTATATGCAAAAGTATGCAGAGAATCATAGGACTGGAAGATACCTCTGAAGATCATCTTTACAAGTGTTTGTGGAATTGAACTGAGCCTCCATCACTCACCCTCACGTGCCACCTATTTGTTCATACATAATTCACTCAATTATTCCTTGACTGATGTTTGCTTGGCCATCTGAATGTCCTTCATTTGTACCCATGTCACTGTTGTCTATTGACAATAAGCTCCTAGAGGACAAGAACTATGTAAGTTTAATGATCTATACAGTGCCAGGAAATGAAAAGCTTATAATAAATATTTGATCTGATCAACCATTCTGAGCTTTGAACCAATCTAAAGGTTTTTTTGAGAATTGTCTGTTTCTGTTACTGAGCAGTAAGGACTATCATAAAAGATTCATGTGGGTCTTAAAATATTAAGCTTTTAAGAACACAAAGATCCAGTTTTCCTTTCCAGCATGAGACAGATCTTACTACACACCCTTCCAACACAAATGAAAGGGCAATGTCCTTTTCCTTTCCTCCCTGTTCCCTCACTCAAAGCCCCAGCCAAAGTCAGCCTGGATATGTACACCCTGACCTTCACCTACAGACTGACTCTCTGGGAACATATGTTTACCACCAGAGAATGATCCCAGTGCTCTTCCCATGACCCCTCACCCATGCCCCCAGCCTCTGGTCCCTAGAGTAGTGTTCATTCAACATTAGTGATCACATACAGAGCTATAATATTTGTGCACTGGTAAAATGGTGTTCCTATTAAAGTAGTAAAAAATTGTTTTTCAATTATTTAATTCAGCTATTTGATTTTTCAGTACTATTTGTTGATTCCCTGGGAGGCCAGGAAAATTATTCTTGTTGTTTTAAAGCACTGATGTTAGTGATTATGCTGAATAGTTACAAGTTTCAAGATTACCCTGACTGATTTTTGCAAGGGCCTAAAAAATGTTTTGGCCCAGGGGAGAACTCTTACACATACTTCCACCTAGGCAAGGTGTGGGGTTACAACCTTGTGCTTTATATGTGGAAGGAGATGTTACTTCTGATTGGATGAGAGAATGCTATGATACTACATGCCTATTGAAGGAATGTGTATATATATCCATCTATACATACACACATATATACATACACATACATATATGGACATGTGTCCATCTTAACTGGGATATGAAAGAAGCCAGAAAAGCCCAGAGACAGCAAAGGGGTATCATTCCATACATAGGGAATAGCCAGTGAAAAGACCCAGAGCTGGGAGATGGAAGTGTCATGTGACAGGAACAGCAAGGAGGACAGTGTCAGTGCACCACAGAGTGTGTGCAAGTGTAAAGGTACAAGATTGAAAAAGTGGGGGGAAGGGCACAGAAGGAAATATTACAAAGGTCTTTTAACACCAAACAGATGATTTCATATTTGATTCTGAATGTAATAAGAAGCTACTAGAGTTTTGAGTAAGGAGTTGATAGTAGTCAGACCTGGGGCATTGAGATCACCTTGACAGCTGAGTGGAGGAAGAATTGAAGTAGGGAGAGACTAGTGGCAAGCAGACCAACCAGCAGGCTGTTGGAATGGTCCAGAAAAAAGGTGATAAGTGTCTACACCAGGGCAATGGCAACATCAGAGAAGAGAAGGGGACATATGAGAGAGATGTTATAAAGGTAAAATTGATAAGCTTTGGCAACTGATTGGATATAAGAAGATGGTGAAAGAGGTTGAGGAGGAGGATGCCTGGATCGTGAGTCTGAGTGATTAGGAAGATAGTAATGTCCTCAACAGTGATAGAGAAGTTAGGAAGAAGGGAGAGTTTAGAGAGGAGGATTATGAGTTTGGTTTTGGACACTTTGAGTTTAACATGTCTACGAAAGAGAGAGAGAGAGAGAGAGAGAGAGAGAGAGAGAGAGAAAGACAGGGGGGGGGGGTAATTTCTGAATAGTGGTCTAGAGCCCTCACAGCTGCAGACATATGTGAGAAGCAGGTCTCATTGTATCCCTTGATCTATAGCTTTCATGACTCTAGAGAGTGCAGAGAATGGATATGCCCTTTGTGTGATTTTCTCTTTCCTTGTTTGATTTGAGATCTTATCTCAAATCTAGCTGAAGAGTGCATTTACTCTGGTGTATTCTTGAGTATGCTCTAATATATAAAACTCTAACTTCTATTTGCTATTTAGCTCAGATATATGGGTTTTACTATTTATTATTCATGATGGTCTTTTGTGTAACCAGTATTTGGTGGGGCGTTAAACTGGGGAATGTAAGCTAAGGATTATCCTCCCTCTTGAGACTGATAAAGAAAGTGGCTTTCCTTCTGAACCCAGATGTTATATTCTTAGACCAGAACTGAAAAGATTTGAAAGTTTTGTTATGTATGACATGGCCAACCCTTAATGGACCCTGCCCCATTATCCCTGACATGGGGCAAAGGAAAGGGTGCTGGATCAATTAAAAGGGGAGTCAATTTCCAACTCTGACTCTCCTTTTTTGGGATTTTCCAGTCAGCTTCCAACTTTGTGGCGATTCCTGCACTCAATCTAGACTCCCTGGGAGGGGACAAGAGAGGTATGGTATTCTTTCCCGTCTTCTCCTAAAATCTAGATCATAAACCCAGCTAGTTGATCTTGCACTGGGACCTGTGACTGCCTTTTTTGCTTTGTGTTTCGTTTCCTGAGTAGGTGGCCACACATTAGCCTGAAAATACATTTGTTTGGGTTTGAAGACAACCTCATATATTCAAGATGTTTGGAGGTTCTGGATCCATTAAGTGCACTTGCATGGTGGCAGGGAAAACTCCTGCCTTGGAGAGGACAGCTCCAACAAGAGGATTGACCCATACCTGAAAGAGGTACACTGGAAATTTGTCTGAACAGTGAAGAGGTGAAATAGAAAATACCCAATCAGCAATCTACAAAATGCTTTATGTTCTCATAAGATTTAAAAATAAACCTCTTCTGAGAATGTTATTTTTCCCCATCTGTAGCAGGCTTTTATTTTTTTATCTTCTTGAATTCTTAGGGTTTTATTTTTCCTAATTACATGTAATAACAACTTTTAACATTCATTTTTAAAACTTTGAGTTCCAAATTCTCTCCATTCCTCCCTCCCCACTCCCCTCATAAAGAAGGCAAGCAATTCAATATAGGTCTTACATGTGTAGTCATGCAAAACATATTTCCATATTAGTCATGTTGTGAAAGAAAACATAGACCAAAAAAAAACCAACCTCAAGAAAAATAAAGTAAAAAAGTATGCTTTAATCTGTATTCAGACACCATCAGTTCTTTGTTTGGGGATGGATAGCATTTTTCATCATAAGTCCTTCAGAGTTCTTGGATGATCGCATTGTCGAGAATAGTTGTCATTCACAGCTGATCATCTTACAATATTGTTGTGTAACGGTAATTTTTAAGTTAAGTTACTCAATACAGTTTTAAGTTATTGTGTCAAGGTGCACTAGAGTGAGTCTTTTGTGTTTTAGTGTGTTTTTTTACTTGTAAACCTTAGATAATTAGTCCCTAAGGTATCAGAGTGCAAACTCCTCCAGATTACATTTTTAGCTTCAGGGGACTAACTGCCATTGGTGAATTTTACCAAAGGGATTGCATGTTGGGGAAGAGTCCAAGCACACCAAGCTTCATCCTGGTTGTGCTTGACTTTCAATACTTTAACACCAAGGCTCAGTTTCAGTCTCACCCTAGAACCTCCCACGGTCCTTAGAACCTCCTTACATTCTTTCCAACTCAGAAGAGGCTGTCACAGTAGAATATTCCTCTGCTGTGCTGGCCCCCTTCTCCTGGTGAGTTCCTCCCAGAGACCTCCAGTTTGCGGAAGGACACAATACAGTTAACCTTTATTCTGTTCCCACCTGTGTTTGTGACTTAACAAACTTGAACAGTATGCTCCTACCTAGGAAGTACCTTCACCACTTTTCAGTTCCCTTTTGTGTACCCTCCCCTTAATCCCCTTGAGAGCACCGGGACTATATTTTTTTTTGTTTTGTTGGTTTTTTTTTTTTTGGCTAGCATTTGTTAGCTAGCATTTGCTAGCATGGTACCCAACAAATAATAAGCACTTGATAAATTCTTGTGTCCTTCCTTTTTTAATTTGGGGCAGAGGGAATCCCTTAGGAGGAAGGAGTAGGTATAGTACCCTGTTCCTATGAGTCCAGTAAAAGTCTCAATGTCACGCCCTTTTTAGTAGATTTAATTTTCTTGATAATTTAAGTGCTTTGGCACTTGGACTAGGATGTGTATGTACGTGAGTATGTGCATACGTGTGTTTTGCAATACCTAAGAATACTAGTGATTTTGCTTATCAGTACTTAGGATCACCAAGTGGCAAATTGGTCATCTCACCTTCCTCATATGCGCCATTCACTAACCAGTTACAGAAAAGGTACAATTTCCAGACAGCAGATGGTCTTGAGGAGAGACCAGTTCTTGGCAGTCAGACCTCCTACCTTCACACATCACAGCTAAACACACAGGACTAGTAATGTGTCCTGAACACCTCCCCAGTTTGGAAATTATCTGCTGTGTATAGGTATTCTGTACTGTTACATTGTAAGAGATAAAGCCTCTGTTTTTATCCTTGCCTAGTGCTGGACCTTGTCTAAAATATTTAAATCTAAACAGATCAATCCTTCCTAACCTGTTGCCATAGACTACTGCTGGGGGAGGGGTATGTGTCACAGCATTACTGCAAGGGGAAACAAAATATATAAATAAGTAAAAATACCTTCTCTAGACTGAATAAATATAATCTGAGCATAAATACAAAAATACAAAATAGACAAAACAAAAAATATTTTTCAATACAATATAAATACAATTTAAATACAATTTTCAAATATGTAGAGATGCCATTGAAATCAATAAACTTAATTTTGAAATTTACATCTTTTGTTTTGCATAACTTCATTAAATCTATATATCTGTATTTATAGTATACAACTACTGTCTAATGGGGGAGAGGGACTGTCCACTAATATTTTAGTGTTTGAAAAGGGTTCTAATACCCAAAAAGGTTGATAATCATTGGTTTAGCCCAGGGTTGGGGTATTTTTTAACCTTTTTTTTGTATCACAGACCTCTTTGGTAGTCAAGTAAAACCTATGGACTCCTTCTCAGGACCATATTTTTTAAATGCATAAAATAAAATACATGGGATTTTTCAAAGAAAACTAAATAATCAGAAACAAAATTGCAAAAAAATATTTAATAAGTTCATGAACCTCAAATCAAGAACTTGTGGTCTAAACTATTTCAGATTCATAATGTACGTTAGTTGTTTATACAGAAAACACAAAGACAAACTTTTCAGACTATGATTCATTTTCTTTTTTTTAAAATTTTTCCCCCCTGTTTTGAAAGTATCATGCCAAGAAAAAACATTTTCTGGATCATTAGGCCACTGAAGAAGCTTCTAAGATCCTCTTTGAAATAGCTGAGGTATAGTCAGATTTCTTCTGCAGCTACTGTGAATGGGAACACCTTGTACTCTCCTGCTCTTAACTGTGCCTGCCCAAATGGAACATCCTGTTTGAAACTGTTATTTTAAAGTAATTTCATAAGCTGGTTAAAATAAGGGCCCAGATGCTAAATTGTATAAAAAGTGATTACGATTTCACCAAATTTATTAGCCATATTGAAGCTACAGGCTAAAGTAAGGAGAATTGAAATTAACCACATAATGGGGAAAAAATGGGTATTTTCCTTCCAGCCTGCTGAGACCCCTAAATACTCTCTTGCATAAGGAATTAACATTTAAAATTATTTTCCTCAAACTGAGTTTGTTTACAAAATTTGGCATCTGAGGTTACCTCTTCTAATACCACTACCACCACCACCACCACCACCAGTACCACTACCACTACCACTACTACTACTACTAGTACTACTACCACCACTACTACTACCACTACAACTACGCTACTATATTCAAATGTTGTTATTTCTGTATAATTCTAGAAGATTCATCCATAAAGACAGGACCAGCTTCTCTTAGGACTTGACTACAATTGATCAGCCATACCCAATAGAAATACTAAAACTACATGGATGTTCAGTCATGTGGAAAAAGGGAAATCTTCCTGTCTCCAGAACCTAAATCATAGACTTCGTGGAACTTGGGAGGTCATCAAATAAATGTATTGAAGGAAAAAGTGATGTTGAACCCCTCTGGATCACAACCACATGTATTCTGGAGGAATCATAGGAAAGATCCATTTCCTAATAGAGTCTAAGTTTCACTAAAGTCTTGGTACTTTTTTTTTACTTAACTATTTGGAAATGATTTGATTTTAAATTATTGAAGCAAACAAGAGTGTAAAAGTACAAATTTCATTTGTTTTATTTCTCTAGTTATAATATGCTTTCATCTCTGCTGTCCTTGTCTTTATCTTTCCTTCTTTCCGTTCTTCCTCTTTTCCTTCATTTCTTCCTTTCTGTTAAGGAATCATCTCCAGTCATTCTGCTATATATCTTGCTACTGGAACCAAATGACTCCAGAGAAGAAAGTGAAGCTGGTGACCCTGCACAATCCTCCCTCACTTAAATCCAATTCACTTGCAAGTCATGGCATTATTTTTCTGATGCCATGATCCTCTCTGAGAACAAAGGACAAACCACAATCCTTTCCTTCTTTTCTTCCTCCTTTTTTTGTCCTTCCCTCCTTCCTTTCTTTTATTCTTCCTTCATTCCTTTCTTTCTTCCTCCCTTCCTTCTTTACTTTCTTCCTTTTTTCTTTCCTCTACCTTGATCCCACACTGAGTATTGCTCCTTTTTAATGCTTTCTGTTTCCATAGTTACTGAAGAGTATCGGGAAAGGAACTATATTGAGCAGATGTTTCATGATTGGATATTTAAGAGTAGCTGTGTGTATATACTTTACAGAAGGGTGAATAAAGAGAAAAGTTGAAGTGATATGCAAAGGAAGGTAAACTCCAGAACAGCTCTGGCAAATAGAGGACCTGGAAAAGATGGAGGGGAAAAGAATAAGGATCTTAAGCATATAGGGCAAATAAATGATGTAAGAAAATTATATGGAAAGTTTATTATGAATGTAGAATGTGTTTTATCTCATTTCCATAGAACACTAGGAGAATTATGTTTTAAAAAATTAGCATGGTGAAGAATCATTTATAGCCACAGAAATTTACAAAACCAGTTATTAAGACATGGAAGAATTACAGTTCATACATTTGAGGGAGTAGCCACACTGATAAAATCACAAATCTCTCCAAAAAAACCTGAAATAATTACATTCGTTATATTTAAAATAATTTTTAAAATAACTTTTGTCTCATTTGATCTTCCAAAAAATCTTATAAGAGAGATTAAGCAATAATATGCCTATTTTACTGAAAAGATAATTGAAAACAAAATAGTCAGGTAGAATAAGACTGAGTACCAGGAAGAACTACATTCAAATATTATCTCAGTCACTTACTTTTAGGGTGACTCTAGGCACCCTTAACCTTAGCCCCATTAGTAAAGGGGGAATAACAATAGCATCTATATAACAAGGGTTTTTTTAATTAAAATATACAGCATTTTGTATACCTTGAAGTACTCTATAGATACAAGCTATTATTAATCATCCAAAGTTATACATTAAGTTAATGACTCATTTTGTCTTTGTGTTCCCAGTGACCAGCACATACTAGGAAATTAATAAATAATCTATTATTAGGCAGATGTTGAAAGAGAAACTGAGTCTCCTACTTTCTAGGTCAAGAATCTCTCCATAACTGCACTCCCCATCCTTATTCCTCAATGGTCAATGCTGAAGTTACCTTCTACATGAAGTCTCACCTGATATCTGAGCAGCTGGTGTCTTGCCCACAAAACTATCTTGTATTTGTATTTATTTTGTATGCAAGGCAGCATTGCCTAATGGTAAGAGAACTGGCATCAAAGTCAAGACAACTTGGGTTCAAGTTCTGCCCCTGATACATAAACTGGCTTTGTTATACTGGGCAAGTCTCTAAACCTTTCAGTACCCTCAGGCAACTCTATAGATTTAAGTTGCAGAAAAAGTACCAAATTGCATTGGTAGAAGCAGTTTCCTCAACAGGAGTTCTCTATACCAATGAAATAACATGCATGGTCCCCCTCCAAAAAATTGTATATAAACCTATATATAGATAGGATGTTAGCTCCTTGAGGACAGGTACTATTTCATTTTTGTCTTTGTATTTCCAGGGACTAGAAAACTATGTGACATATACCAGGTGCCTACTAAATGCTTGATGATTGATTGATTGATTCTTACCTATTTCTTAGCTTAGAGTATATGTTCAAACCACTCCCACAATAATACAATAACTCATTATTATAGATTTCTATAAATTCTCCAATTTGTCACTCTCCTATACCTTCAGGCTATTGGCAGATGACTCATGATGTCTTTAAAAAGCAGCAAATATCTATTCTATCTAAATCACCAAATTGTGGGCTTTCGATATTAAACACGTCTCCCATTAATTCTCTGCCCATTCACTCTCAGAGGGCTTGCTCAGATCAAAGATGATGACCTCAAATACCATGTTGACTCTCAACTACCTTCTAAACTGGGTACTGCAGGTGAGAATGAAGGGAAAAGAATGAGAAATGATTCCCAAACGAAATCAGAATCAAATCACATTGATGACATTTCATAAGTGATGAACATTTTATCTCCAGGATGTTTTTTTTTCCTATCCCTGTATCCAAAAGCTGCCAAGTCATCATGTTCTTAGTAAGAAATGACTAAAGAGAAGATATAGACAGAGCAGTTAGCTCTTAGACAGTGCCTGGCACATAGTAGATATATCAAGTATTTATTAAGAGCTGATTTTGTATCTGAAATGGATTAAAATCTGGGGATACAAACACAAGAAAAAAAGACAGTCTTTACCCCAAGAAGACAATACATAAAGAGAACCAAAAAGGGGAGTGGGAACAAAGAAGAAAGGAGGAGAATGGTTCTGGTCAAAGCTGCTGCCCAGGAGGTGGTTTAGAGAATAAGGAGTAAACCCTGGAGGGAAGCTATCCCATCCTGGGTGCTTCATGAACGAGAGTTTAATAAATATCTGTCTGATTAAATGTGTCATTATGTAGCTCTTTTCTCACAATAACCCCAAGAAGCAATAGAAAAAAATATGATTATCCTTATTTTATAAAGGAAGAAAACCAGAGTAAGACACAGAAAGGATAAGTGATTTGTCCAGTCACACAGCTACTAAGCGGCAGAGCCAGGTGTTGGGGGTGGAAGCTCAATTCCATGTGGACAGTCTCGGGCGGGTAAAGGTGGGAACTTCTAAATCTTAGAGTTCTCATGAGGCCCCCCATGAAACACCAGGGAATCAAGGAGTGAGACCGAGCTATCTCGTGTATTTCCGCCTCTTCCCATGAGAAATGTGATGGGAGGAGCATCCCCACCCTCGAGACTGACCCAGATCTGGGCACACCTATTGTTATCTAACAGGCACGGTATTCAGGTGCAAACTACACGGCCGGAGAGCTTAATTAGGGTCAGGAAAGCCTGAAGGCGCTCTTAGCGCGGGAGGGGCCCTTACAGGACAGAAGGCGCCTCTTCCCTCTTTCCTCTCTTCGCTCTCCCCTCCCCCTCTCTCCCCACTTACACTTCTGCTTTCATTCCCTCACTGTAAGATCTTTGCCTCCTTGGGAGATTTCTCTCTCCCTCCTAAGGAAGAGCTCCCCCTGCACATGTAACCGAGATCCTGAATAAAGCCTAACCCTTGTTCGACTCCGGAAAGTCTCTTCTCTCATACGTTTATCCGGTTTGGCCAACCAAAGACCTGGGACAGGTAAGGTAAGACTCGGGTAGCCCTCAGGCCTCTAGGCCTGGCAGCCAGGGATTAAACCTAGTTTTTCGGACTCCTAAGTTCAGTGCTGAGTCTCCAGTGTCCCACATCTTCCCTTGAAGGAAGAGACATGGTTTATATGTACCACAAGTGAACATTTTGCTAGATTTATAGTTATCATGCCATATATAATATGTAATATAATGTTATATAATATAATAGATACAATGTAATATAATCTAATACGATATAATGTAATGTGGTGTGATATAATTAATGTAATATAATATATAATAACACATATAATATTAGTCTCATTTGTCTAAAGTCAAAATTAAAATGTTTTGGTGTCACTTTTGAAACTTGTCTGCTGCAATCCAGAACTTGAACTCTGTATGAGTCATTCCTTGGCTGTTTAGAGAATTTAATAAATCAAAATACACAAGCACACACACACATACATGCACATATAAGCACAGCCAAACACAAACACTATTCCCTTCTTATAGTAAAGAAGCTGAGAATTCACCTAAGACCTGAGGTCTTATCTCTCTATGACCTACAGCAGCAGGGCAATAACAGATGTACCCGTATGCCCAGGCTAAAATGCAATCTAACACAGATGTGTATCTCTTGCTGACAAATGCAATGAACTTTCAAATCTGACATTTCCAGGAGGCAAATCAAAATCAACTGAATTGGATTGCTTCTGTCTAGTTCTCCCCCAAAGCTTGTCTGCAGGGTCTCCTCTGTCTGACTGTGCTGAGATGAGTCAATGTGCTATCCGCGTGAGGCTGTCTATTCAAAGTGTGCAGCAAAGATGTTCCTTAGTGTTGAACGGTAACAATTGCTACTGGATCCACACTGAAAAGAAACAAGGAAGTTAAGGGGCCCTTAGTAAATTTCTGCATTTTCATCACCATTCAAGAGGGGAGATTAATATCATAATTAAACTAACTCTTCCTCCCAGTACTCAGGGGGAAAAAAAATTATGTACCTTCCCACTTGCACGTGCTTGACGGGGGTGTGGGGGAAGAAGCTTTTCTCTGTTCCTTCTCAGTTCCCTAATGCATGATACACTGAGCCAGCTGTTGCCTACAGCTGTGCTCCTTGACACACAATGACAGCGTGACAGACAGGGGCAAGGTCAACTAGAACAAGTTCTGGGGGGGAAAAAGATTGTGAAATTAGCAGAGTTGCTTTATACTTCCTTCCACCCCAGCTTTCATTGGTTATCACCTACTTTATACTATAAACCCATGATGTTCACCTCACTGAACCTTTAACTAGGTATCTCTACTTCAATTTGCCATTCAAAATCCCAAGTTTAGAATATTTTTCATTCTCTATCCCTCTTCAAAACAAAGTCTTCCTATGCTCCATTTCCTAGGG
Organism: Notamacropus eugenii; assembly: GCF_028372415.1. Lineage (NCBI taxonomy): Eukaryota > Metazoa > Chordata > Mammalia > Diprotodontia > Macropodidae > Notamacropus > Notamacropus eugenii. The sequence continues at coordinate 396,001,693 of NC_092876.1, forward strand.
ACCTAATTAAGTCATGTTAATGTAGTAGTGGGCCTAGACTATTCAACACCAAGACCCCCCCACTCCCCAATAATTATAACTACTCCCAGGCAACCCAGCTCTCCTTTAGCAAAACTTCCTGGTACCTTCTTGTCAAGGAACGAAATCATAGATAGGAATTTCTGACCCAGTAGGAGGATGCTAAGGGAAATATTTGAGAACACACTCCTGGAGATAGGAGAGATGGGCACATACTTTCTCCCCCTAATACACATACTTGTCATATATCTGCCAACAGAAGGTCTTACTCTGAATCTTCATATTCTGCCTCTTCTGGATGCAGAATAATCTTATCATTAGATAGAATCCAAGTTTTTCATGTCTTCCTGTCGAGATAGGTCCAGCCCTGCTAGTACCGTATTTTGAAAGAATATTCAAATGAAGAGGTATATTCCTTGCCTTCTCCTTGCTCCAATATACCATGATGTTTGGTGGTTTAAGGAAGACAATAATTCCATTTTCTCCCTGTTATATCAAAGAAAAGTCCATGCTTTCTTAAAGCAGTTAGATGGGGTAGTGGATAGTGAGAGGGACCTGGAGTCAGAAAGACTCATTTTCCTGAGTTCAAATCTGGCCTCAGACATTTACTAGCTGCATGACTCTGTGCAAGTGACTTCACCTGTTTACCTCAGTTTCCTCATCTATAAAATGAGCTGGAAAAATAAATGACAAACCTTTCCAGTATCTTCACCAAGAAAACTCCAAATCGGATCACAAAGTATAGGACACAACTGAAAATGACAAAACAACAACATGCTTCCCTAGCAGGAAGAGTAAATAGATAAATCATTCGGATGACAAGTATTTAGTAAGCCCTTCACCTGTGCCAGGTAAGCACTGGGGATACAAAAAGTACAAAAACAGTTTGACAATCAAGACGCCTAAATATGAATTGGACAGACAACATGTAAATAGGCAGGTTTAAGTTATAAAAGGTTATGTCAGAGGACAAGGTTTTAGCCACTGAGTAGACCAGAAAGACTTTCTAAAGGAAGATGGTACTTCAGATGAATCGTGAAGGCATCAAGGAAAGAAAAGAGAGAAAGGTAAGGAGACAGCATTCCTGTCAAGGACAAAGGTCAAGATGACTGGCCTGGGATGCAGTAGATGACCATGGTATCTTTGAAGTATGACTAATCTCTAAGCACCCCACAGCACTGTACCTAAAACACCTTCATGGCTGTTGAAGCAAATTGTTCTCATTTGCCCATTCCATCAGGGTAAGTCTTCACATGCTTGAGGTTATCTGATGGGGTTGAGGTGTCTTAGTTACCTTCAACATAGTTTAGCCTGTCTACTGAGAAGGTTTTACTGGCATGTGGCTGCTACACAAGCTACAGCTTTTTGTAACCATAGGTGAGAGTTAGGTAACAGATGGACAGCAAAGGTGGTTGAGCACTCCTAAAAATGGCTGAAAAAGACTAGCATCTCTGATGGGAAAGTTTACTGTGAGTAGTAAATACACAAAATAAGTCAGAGCTTTCCATTGTTTAAATAAGTTAGATCCAGAAGACCTAAGCACTCACTAATTCCCTAACCTGGAAATTGGGAATAGAGATCATAGATATTTTTTAGCACTAAGTCATACACATCTGATACCTTTTAAAAGTTTTATTTTATTTTTAATTCACAGAATAAAGCAAATATTTCCATAATATAGTATTATAAAAAGATGAATGCACATGAAACTACAAATCTATTATTTGTATTTGTTATTGCTTTTAAATATATAATAGTTATTAGGGAAATTTCTTTTTTCTTGTCCCTCCCCTCCATCCCATTCTAGAGATAGCTTCCGTTAGGTAGGTATATGTATGTGTATAACATACACACATATATAGCTATATGTATGTGTATAAGTACATGTAAAAATATATATCTATACATATACACACATATATGTATATACATATGTGTATATATATATATATATATGTAAAATTATTCTATACATTCTTCTACTTACCAGTTCTTTCTCTGGATGCCTATAACATCTTTCTTTATATGTCTTTTATTCTTCATTTGTATATTTATAATAGTCAAAATGACAGCTACAAAGTCATTCTTAAAATAATATTGCTCTTATCATATACAGTGTTCTCTTGGTCTGCTCACTTCCCTCTTCACCATTTTATGCAAGTCTTTCCTTGCTTTTTTAAGATCATTGAGCTCATCATTTGTTATAGAACAGTAGTAGTCCAACATGATTAAACACCACAACTTGTCCAGCCATCTTCAACTATGGAGCATCCCTGTAATTTCCAGTTCTTTGCCACCACATATCTGGTATTCTTACTGAAACAAGTTTACCACAAGGAATAAATCATAAAAAACATACATAGGACTAGAGCTAGAAGAAATCTCAGATATCATTCTGTCCAAACCTTTCATTTTATAAATGTTGAAATTATATAAGGGAAGTGACTTGTCTAAGGTCATACAAGTAGTAGTTGAAAGAATAAGTATTCAAACTTACGTCCCATAATTTCAGATTCAACATTCTTTCCATTGTACCCATGTTGATTCAATCATCTTCCAGGTACGTGTGACCAAATCCTACTAAAACAGATTCTTTTTCTTACCCTTGACAAACTCTGAGTGTGTGTGTGTGTGTGTGTGTGTGTGTGTGTGTGTGTGTGTTGGGGGGCAAGACAGAATGTTTGATTATAAACCTTTATAGGTCTTCTTTTAAAAGGAAGGGTAAGGCTGTGTTGCTTAAAAATCAACTTACACCTTTATTACTTAAATGAAGGTAGCTCTTCTCAAGCTTTTTTTGCTATTCCACAATCCATTATGTGGTCAAAGATATATCAAGGATGAGCCATTTTATAAGATTCTGGCTTAATTAAAAATTCACATCAAATAGACATTTTTAATACAAGAGCTGATCTGAAGCAATAAAAATATCTGCTATGTTTTTCCTTCAATTTTGCCTTTACCCCTCTAGAGCAGGTAATATTGACATCTGTTCTCATTAACTGTTAGTGCTTTTATTATGTGAATGTGATGAAGAATTCTTTTGGAGTTTCTTTATTATCCTAGATGTTTATGGCATTTGCTGTGGGAAAAGTTTGTATTGTAAAATAAATCTAATAAAAGTAATAGAATGCCTTTCCACCACACTGTCTTTGATAAAAACCTGTCCTTGAAAATTCCCAAACTGAAAACTCATTGTATATTTATCTTCTGTCTGCTCTTGTTGCTTCTCTTATGGTTATTGGACTCAGTAACCCCCAATTTTTCACCATGTATATGTGGTATATTTCAATAGATTTGTGATCTCATCAATATGGGATCCCAACCCATCCTTGCCCTCTCATCCTATGTGATTCTTGTCTGCATGAACCAGAGCTGGGTGCTGGGTGCTGAAGTGTTCCACACCGTCCCTGCCCATTAAAGGACCCCTCTTAGCTCTGGATCTATTCATGCAGGAAGACTGGTATGAATCCTGTGGGAGCCTGGTAACTTAAAAGAAAGATAAGACTCCTTTTCTCTCGCTCTTTGGCTTATTATACTATTACTCTGTTGCCCCAGGAGAAAAAATTACTTAAAGTTTAGGTTTGGTTCATTTTTAAGGTATCCTCAAAGGAGGTCGTAGAAATATATCCAATGAACAGTATGAATCAGGTATGGCACCTTTATTTATTTTATCTACATGTAAGAAATACTAAACAAAAAGACACAGGCATGACAAAACTTAAGTAATCAGCATCTTAAAACTGCTGTTATGATGAAACCCAGTGCCTAGAACATGATAAATACTTAATACATCCTTGTTGCCTTGTTGCTTTAATCTTAAACATCAAGACATAAAGTAATATGAAGGATTGCTGAATAGATATTTTATGTTTCATGTTGCTTATGCACTGTCCAAACACGTCTCTATGGGTTTCTATCTTCTATTAAGTCAAGCCATGTGTGGATTGATCCTATTGTCCAGTCATGTTCTACGATGCAGAAATTCCTCTTGTCCCCAGTCACCTGCAGACTCCAAATCTCCAACTTGTCAAAATTACCTCCATGACTGCATACATTCATCTCAGATCACTAAAAGTTCAATCAAAAATTACATCCAGTGAGCACTCAGATACTCTCACTAATGTTGAACAGAGAATAAGAGTCTTTGAGGTCCTGGATTCAGTCATGCATAACCTGTGCAACAGATCATGACTGTTAAAGTGATAGAGATCTCACATGTGAAAATCGTTCTGTATGTCATCTAACACAACATCATACACAGTCACCTCATCAAGGAACAGACATTTACTGATTCTTTACTATGTACAAGGCATTGTAGTAAGCACTTACTACTTTGGGATGATGATGATGAAGAAGATGATGGTGATGAAATACCTAATCTATTGGCAAAAACTATTACTTTTTAGAATTCAAAAAGTATTAAAACTATAAATTACATGAGTTTAAAAGAACCTTGGATCAGCTAGTTCAGTGGCTCTCAAAGTGTGATCCATGAATCTGTGAAGATACCAAAGACCCTTTGTAGAGGTCCTTAAGGACAACCTTGTTTTCATCAAAATTTTGAGCCTTTATTTGTCTCTTAAAATATTCCTCCCTTTTCCTACTATATGTATATGAAACCAGATTTTCTTCATACATTTCAACCAAAACAACATATCACAACAGATTAAATGCAGAAGCAGTTACTAGGAATACAACTATCTTCTATTAAACTAAATTTTAAAGAGATTTGAAAATAAATATGTAAAACAATGCCATTCTACTCATCACTTTTAAGAGCCTGTCATTATTTTTCATAAAATATTACTCATGTAAACATGTGATAGCATTATTCTTATTTCAAATAAATTACTAAATATTCTTAATTATTAGTTTTAATTACTAATATGATAAATATTCATGAATATAGCCAACATGAACAAAAAGTATCCATACTAATTTTTAAGAGTATAAAGAAGTCCTCAATAATAGTTAAAAATTCAAGAGAGTTTGATATTCTCTGATCTATTCTGAACTTCTAATTGTTCAGAGAATAAGTTGAGAGAGGCCACGAAAAGTGAAATGACTGGTCCTTTATCATAATGGCTATTAGCAGAGTTGAAAATATAATATAAACATCTTAATTAGTGACAGATGTAAGAGAGAGAGAGAGAGAGAGAGAGAGAGAGAGAGAGAGAGAGAGAGAGATGGATTTATACATACATATTTGTAGATTGATTGATAGATAAAGCATTTCTTAAACAGTTACCATGGGCCAGGCACTGTGTTAAGCACTGGGAATACAAATCCAAGCTAAAAGAAAAAGATAATCCATGTCCTCAAAATGATGACCTTGTAGCATAGAATATAACCAATAAAAATGGATGTTAAAAGCTTGGATATGGGAGAGAAAGCATTTGCATGAGGGCAAGCTTAGGGGCAGAGAGGGGAAGAAAACTAGTCTGAGAATCAAAGGCTAATTTGGACTTGAAGGGATCATGATTGGTACTGATTGTTCAAATGGAGATCCTGGGAGGGAAAGCATTGTTTGGAGAAAGAGGTTCTAGAAATGGAGACATTTCAGGCATGAGAAAAAGACCCCTGGTTCAGAACAGGAGACATCATACAATTTCTGCACACCACCTTAAGAAAAAGTCACCATGATGAGAACAAAAGAAACTAGAGAGAAATAATACAATGTTGGGATTGTTGTGACAGATGGTGGAAAAGGGCAAACTCTTCAACTCACTTTGCTTGTTTCTTCTTTATCTTTATGATAAAGAAAATAGTCTTCAGACTGCACAGAATGGAATAAAATGGTTAAAGAAAGATAAAACACAAGCTAAAGGAGAGGATAAGGGAACAGTGAGACTGTCACTATCTGGATGATGCCATGAGGAAAAAACCTACAGGACATGCTTTTAAACTTCTGAAATGATTTTTTAAAAATTGTTGAGAAACTTCACATAAAAAGAGAAAAGAAAGGAGATGGTAGGAGGGGAAGGCTAGAGAGAAAAGCAAAGAAGGAGGGGAGGAGTTTGAATAGGCAAAAATAATGGATTAAATATAACAAAATGAAATTTAATGGAGATAAATGTAAAATCCTAGAGTTAGGTTTAAAATCCAAATTCACACGTATAAGATGGAAAAGGTGTGATCAGATAGGATGTAAAAAAATCATGGATTAAAACTGAATATGAGTCAATGATACGGTGTAGCAGTCAAAAAAGCTGATCCAATTTGGGATTGCGTTATGAGGCATAGTAGCTTCTAGGAGTAAGGAGTTGATGATCTCTCTTTACTCTGCCCTGCTCAGAGAACATCTGAAGTATTGTGTTCAATTCTGGGTACTACATTTTAAGGAGGTCAGTGATAATCTAGAAATTATTTAGATGAGTAAGCTAAAAGTCTTTGGGTTCATGTCAGCAAAATATGGTTTTAAAGGAAGTGGACATATGTACCTTGAAGAAGTAAAGACTTGGGATGTTTGCTGTCCTCAAGTATTTGAAAGGTGATCACATGAAAGAGGGATAAGACTTATTTTTGTTGGTATCAGAGAGAAAAATTAAGAGTAATGGATAAATACCAGAAAGTCAAATCTTGATTTTTCCATAAGGAAATAATTTCTAGCAATCTAGCAGGGCTACCCAATGGTGGGGTGGATTGCTTTATATGGTAGTGAGTAGATCATAGTGAGTAGATCCCTGAGAACAGGAACAATATTTTGCCTTTCTTTGTATTCCCACAGCTTAGTACAGTGCCTGGCGCTTAGTAGGTTCTCACTACAGGTTTTCAAATAGAAGCTGATGGTCATTGTATGGCATTGTTATTCTTATTGTAAGTTGATGTTAGGGGTGGATGACTTGTAAAGTCCCTTTAAATGTAAAATTTTGCAGGAATGATGAAAGTCAGTTAAGAAACAATTTTAATTATTCAAATTTTGTAGATCATATCCATAGGCAACATGCTTTCATTTTTCTCCTTTTAATATGATTTCCCACATATATACATTTACATATGTAATAACCCAAATCAGTTCTTTGCAAGTGAAAAAATTCTGTTTTTAACCATAACCATTGTCATGAAATACTTAAAATTTCACTCCATTTAAAAAAATTATGGGTTCAAATTGACAATTTCTTTTTAAAAAGTACTTTTCTTTCTGAAATATGATTGCTATATAATTCTTGGTAGTCAGGAAAAATACATTTTAAAGCACTTTGCTTTTAAAGATTATAATTATATTTGACATTCTAACATTTCATTTTTCTTCTCAAAATCATTAAGAGATTTGGAAATCACTGTAAATGTTTTAAAACAAGAAATCCCATTATGTTCATCCTTCAGGAAGCACCATGTTGTGACCATTCTTGCTTGGCCTTTTTTTCATAGATTCTTTTTTTAAATTAATTTTTATATATATATATTTCAACATTCACTTCAATAAGATTTTGAGTTTTAAATTTTCTTCCCTACCCTTTCTTTCTCCCTCCCCAGGACAGCATGTCATGTGATATAGGCTCTACATATACATTCTTATTAAACATGTTTTTACATTAGTCATGTTGTACAGAAGAATTAGAGCCAATGGGAGAAACTATGAGAAAAAAGAAACAAAACAACAGCAACAATGACACAGAGAACAATAGTATGCCTTGATCTGCATTCAGACTCCATAGTTCTTTCTCTGGGCATGGACAGCATTTTCTATCATGAGTCTTTTGGAGTTGTCTTAGAACCTTGCATTGCTGAGAAGAGATAAGTCTACCAAAGTCAATCCTTGCACACTGTGGCTGTTACTGTGTACAATGTTCTCCTGGTTCTGCTCACTTCATTCAGCATCAGGTCATAGAAGCCTTTCCAGGTTTTCCCAAAGTCTGCCTGCTCATCATTTCTTGTAGCACAATAGTATTCCATCACATTCATATACCACAACTTTTTCAGACATCCCCTCAATTTCCAATTCTGTCACCACAAAAAGAGCTGCCAAAAATATTTTTAAACATGTGTGTCCTTTTCCCATTTTATGATGTCTTTGGGATATAGACCTATAAGTAGTATTGCTGGGTCAAAGGTTGTGTACAGTTTGATAGTTCTTTGGGCATATTTCCAAATTTCTCTTCAGAATGTTTGGATCACTTTATAACTCCATCAATAATGCATTAGTATTCCAATTTTCCAACATCTTCTCCAACATTTATCATTTTCCTGTTTTGTCATGTTGATCAATCTGATAGGTGTGATGTGGTACCTCAGAGTTATTTTGATTCACATTTCTTTAATCAGTAGTGATTTAGAGCATTTTTCCCATACAACTTCAGATAGTTTAATTTCTTCATCTGAAAAGTGCCTGTTCATATTCTTTGACTATCAATTGGGGAATGACTTGTATTCTTATAAATTAGACTCAGTTTTTTATATATTTTAGAAATGAGGTCTTTATTAGAGATACTGGCTATGAACATTGTTTCCCAGTTTTCTACTTCCCTTCTAATTTTGTGCAAAACATTTTCAATTTAATGAAATCAGAATCAGTGCATTTCATAATATTCTCTATTTCATTTGATCATAAATTCTTCCATTTTCCATAAATCTGGCAGGTAAACTATTCCTTGCTCTCACAGTTTGCTTACAGTGTCAGCCTTTATATCCAAATAATGTATCCATTTTGACTTTATCTTGGTATGTAGTGTAAGATGTTGGTCTATGCCTAGTTTCTGCCATACAGTTTTCCCAGCAGTTTTTGTTAAATAGTGAGTTCTTGCCCCAGGAGCTGGAGTCTTTGTGTTTATTAAATAATAGATAACTATAGTCATTGACTGTGGTGTCTTGTGTACTGATCCACTGATCCACCACTCTATTTCTTAACCAGTACCAACTAGTTTTGATGATTGCTACTTTATATTACAATTTAAGATCTGGTACAACTAGGCCACCTTCCTTTGTATTTTTTTATTAATTCCCTTGATATTCTAGACCATTTAGTCTTCCAGATGAATTTTATTATTTTTTTCTAGCTTTATAAAATAATTTTTGATAGTTTGATTGGTATGGCACTGAATAAGTAAATTAATTTAGGTAGAATTGTCATTTTATCATATTGGCTTGGCCTACCCATGAACAATGGAGATTTTTCCAAGTATTTAGATCTGACTTCATTTGTGTGAAAAGTGTTCTGTAATTGTGTTTATATGGTAGATAGATTCCCAAATATTTTATAATGTCTACAGTAATTTTAAATGAAATTTTTCTATCTCTTGCTATTGGGCTTTTTTTAGCATTATATAGAAATGTCAGTGATTTATGGGAGTTTATTTTATATTTTGCAACTTTGCTAAATGTATTTATTAATTCAAGTAATTTTTTACTTGATTCTCTACATATACCATCATACCATATCATCTATAAAGAGTGACAACTCTGCTTCTTCTTTACCTATTCTAATTCCTTCAATTTCTATTTCTTTTCTTATTGCTAAAGCTACCATTTCAGGTACAACATTGAATAACAGGGGTGATAAGGGATATCCTTGATTCATCCCTGATCTTATTGGAAATGCTTCTAGCTTATACCCATTTCATATAATGTTTGTTGATGGTTTTAGAGAGATGATAATTATCATTTTAAGGAAGACTCCATTTATTCCTACTCTGTCTAGTGTTTTTAATAGGAATGTGTGTTGTATTTTGTCAAAAGCTTTTTCTGCCTCTACTGAGATAATCATATGATTTCTGTTAGCTTTTTTATCGATATGGCCAATTATGCTGATAGTTTTCCTAATATTCCTGGTATAAATTTTTTTATTGATTGCTGATTGTTTCTATGATTTGTTGCATGACCTCATTCACTCTTTAGGATTAGATTATTTTCCAATTAATTTTTAGTCTATCTTTCCATGGCCCTTTATTATATGTAATTTTTATTGCATCATGATCTGAAAATGGATGGATTTAATATTTCTGCCTTTTTGCTTTGGACTGTGAGGTTTCTATGCCCTAGTACATGGTCAATTTCTGTGTAGGTGCCATGTACCAGTGAGAAAAAGTTATGTTCCTTTCTATCCCCATTCAGTTTTCTCCAGAGTTCTACCATATTTAACTTTTCTAAAATTCTATTCACCTCTAACTTCTTTCTTGTTTATTTTGTAGTTAGATTTATCTAGTTCATAGAGGAGGAAGTTGAGGTACCCTACTAGTACAGTTTTACTGTGTATTTCTTCCTGTAACTCCCCCTAACTCCTCCTCTAAGAATTTGCATACTATACCACTTGGTACACATATGTTTAGTAATGATATTACTTCATTATCTATGGTACCTTTTAGCAGGATGTAGTTGCCTTCCTTATATCTCTCAATTGAATCTATTTTTGCTTTTGCTTTGTCTGAGAGCAGAATTGCTACAAAGGCTTTTCTTTTTACTGCAGCTAAAGCATAATATATTTTACTCCAACCTTGTACCTTTACTTTGTGTGTATCCCTCTGCTTCAAATGTGCTTCTTGTAAACAATGTATTGTATGATTATGGTTAATTAGATATTTTATCATCACATCAAAGTCAATTTATACCCATGCCCTTTGTCTATGTAGACCATTTCTAAATTTTGTTAAGAAAGATACAACTCTCAAGAGTTGCAAGCATCATCTTCCCTTGTAGGGGTGTAAACAGCTTGCCCTTATTGAATCACATGTTGTGGTTGTTTTCTTTTTCTTGTTTACCTTTTTATGCTTTTCTTAAGGCTGGTATCTGAAGATCAAATTTTCTGTTGAGCTCTGGTCTTTTCATCAGGAAGGTGTGGAAGTCCTCTATTTCATTGAATGTCCATCTTCTTGCCTGAAAGATTATCCTCAATTTTGCTGGGTAACTGATTCTTGGTTGTAGTGCAAGCTCCTTTGCCATATGGAATATCATATTCCAATCCCTCTGATCTTTTAATGTAGATACTTCAAGATCCTATGTAATACTGACTGTGGTTCCACGACATTTAAATTGTTTCTTTCTCACTGCTTGCAGTATTCTCTCCTTGACCTGATCACTCTGGAATTCAGCTGCAATATTCTTTGGTGTTTTCAATTGGCAATCTCTTTTAGGAGGTGATATAGATCCTTTCAATGACTATTTATCTTCTGGTTCTAGGACCTCAGGACAGTTTTTCTTGATGATTTCTTGAAAGATGCTGTCCAGGGTCTCTTTTAAATCATGGCTTTCAAATAGACCAATAATTCTTAGATTATCTCTCCTGCATCAGTTTTCCAGGTCAGTTGTTTTCCAATGAGATATTTTATATTTTCCTCCAGTTTTTAAATTTTTTTTGTTTTGTTTGATTGATTCTTGATGTCTCATAGAGTCATTAGCTTCTACTTTCCCAATTCTAATTTTTAATAAATTGTTTTCTTCAATTAACTTTTGCACCTCCTTTTCCATTTGACTCATTTTACTTTTTAAGGGGTTCTCTTTGGTGAGTTTTTATACCTCCTTTTCCATTTGACTAATTCTACCTTTTAAGGAGTTATTTTCTACAGCAAACTTTTGTCCTTCCTTTTCCAATCTATTGAATCTCTCTTGTGTACCTCTCATTTCTTTTCCCATGCCTCTCTTTTGCTTGATTTTAAATTTTTTCTTGAGCTCTTCCAAGAAGGCTTTCCTTTTGAGGTTTCACATATGTGGGTATATTGACAATGTTATCCTCTTCTGAATTTGTGTTTATATCTTCTCTGTCCCTATGGTAAGAGTCTATGGTCATTATCCATTTCTGAATTTTGTTCATAACTTTTGCCTTTTCTGGCTTTTAAAGTTGAGTTTTCCTGATGGAGCACAAGGGCCACTGACCCAAGGTTCTTGTGCTGGGGTCCAGGGACATGGTCACTGACTTTGCATGCTGGGGCCTCAGATGGTGACAGTTGGAGGCTGTAGGTGTCTGGCTGCTTACCTGGTGCTGAGCTGGGGTCAGCCACACTGAAGCTCTTGGGGTAAAAGGGGGTCTGGCCCCTGGAAGATGGCTGCTTTGAAGCAACAGGAGGTTTGGCTTCTGGAGATGTCTGCCTGCCTGGAGCTGTGCTTTCTGGAGCTGTACTGAATTACTGGGAGGTTTGGCTGCTGGAGTCTACCAATTTCTCTCCCTGTGCCAAGGTACTTGGGGGTCCTGGTGTTGGCACTTACTTGCTTCACCATCCTGGATCTCAGGAATTCCCACTAATCTGCTGAGGTGGAGCTTGCCACTGACTTGCTGGGACACCTCCCATCCTGTACTGCTCTACTTTCACCAGAGCAAGAGCTTTCTTTTCCATTAATCCCCCAAGTTCCCTGTTTTAAAAGACTGCTGCACCCTATCTTTCTGCTGGCTCATGTCTTCCAGGGTTTTTCCTGGGGTGATATTTTTGAGGTTTTAGAGGTCAGTAAAGGAGAGTGAGAGCTACTTACTTCATATTCAGCCATCTTGTCTTAATCATAGATCTTTTATTGCTTACTCTTTCTAGAAACATTCTGGAAAGGTTGAGAAATCAAGTCCTGTTTCATCTCAGAGAAAAATAAAGTCACACACACAAAACTGAAGATTTACTGTTTCTAAAGAAGGAAAGATATCAGTGATAAAATGGTCATTCTCTCCTCACCATCTTAGAATTCTCTTTGTAATTGAGATAACCCAGTTCTTTCGGGTAAGTTCTTATAAAACTATGGAAGGTGAAATAACAAATAAGCTTGAGAGCAGGAAGAATTCTCTGTCCATTCTACTCAGAGAGGAATAAAGTTGCCTATAGCAGCACTACTGCCATGTTAGGTTTCTTTAATTGTTTAATCTACAAAGAGAGTTCCAGGCATCTCCTTGAAGCAGAAATAGAAGCCAATAAATGTCTGCCAATAGAGATCCCTGTGTTACTTTCACAGGGACGCAGGGGACTATTAGCAGCAGCTTCATGAAGATGATTATTTCCTGGAACTCAGCTTAAGTATGTCCTGGTGCAAATGAAACTGAGGACTAAGGACAAAGAGCTTTTGTTTACATCTATGTTAACATAAGGTTTGTGACATTGAGATGACTTTCTATCAGGAGTACTCCAAAGTTTTTTCATGCTCTAATCTGTCATTCTCTGTGCACAAAGTATTAAGTCCTTGTTAAAAATACCAAGAATGAAAGGGGTGGTTTAGTCTAATGTTAATTAAAATGAAGGTGAAGTGTTTGAGGTCACTTTAGCAGTAAATATTTGGTGAGGTTACTCTTAAAAGAAAATCATAATCTAAAATAAAATTATTCACCAAAAAAAGTGGGAGTGGAGGTGGGGAAGAAAAGGAATAACCATAAAACCTAAACTGTAAAATTCATTTGCATTTTAATGGTGAAAATCAAGACAAAGCTAAGCAAATGAGAAGCAGTTTATCTTTTTACAATAGAAACATTTGATTTATACAGAAAGTCTTCTCTTTTAACAGGGTTTGTCATAATATTTCTAATTGAAAGACATTCTGCTAAATGGATAGCACCTTAAGCCTCCAATCTTTTTGATCTCCTCTTTGTTTCATTTTCTTCACATTAACTCTGAAAGGAATGTTTGAATTCCCTTCGCTGATCTAAACATCAAAGAGCTTCTTGTAGCACATTACATTAAGAAACAAATAGACACTCTAACTTGATTTTTACCAAACAGCTAAAGGGGAACTCAGTTCAAATTAAAGGAAAGAGCGATAAGTTTCTGATAAGGATATAGATTCAGATCCCTACTTTTCTACCCAGTAAACCTTTGGCAATTATCATCATCACCATCACTCTCGTCAACATCACACAACAAGTAAAAATTAAGCCAGGACACTGTTCTAGGCACTGAGAATACAGAATAAAAGTGATAACAGCCTCTGCATTGAGAAGTTTCTATTCCATCAGGAGATTCAAATGTGTACATTCATAGGTGGTGCTGTAGTGGATAGAATGCTAGGCTTGGAGTCAGGAGGACCTGATTTTAAATTCTCAGACACTTGTTAACTATATGACCTTGGACAACTCAATTCATCCTGTTTGCCTCAGTTTCTTCATATGTAAAATGAGCTGGCGAAGGAAATAGCAAACTAGTATCTTTGCCAAGAAGGTTCTAAATTGGATCATGGAGAGCCAGACATGACTAAAACAATACAATGACATTTCATAGGAACACTCAAAATATATACATCATAAATAGAATGTAATTTGCTGGAGGGAAGATACTAATAGTTGGGAGGATCAAGAAATGTTCCATGTTGATAGTACTTGAGATATCTTGAAGGATACTAGGGATTGTACAAGGCACAGGTGAGGAAGCTGTGCATTCCAGGCATGGTGGATGGCTAGTAAAAGGCATGGAGGTGAGTAGAGTGCCAGACCATAGGGATTGATTAATATGTAATAAACCTGGAAGGATAAATTGGGGTTATATTGTGAAGAGCTTTAATTGTTAAACAAGGGAGTCTGTATTTGATCCTAGATGTAATAAGCAAGTACTGGAATTTATTGAGTATGATTAAACCTGCACTTTAGGGAAAATGGTAGTTATTTGGAGGATGAATTTGAGTGGAGAGAAACTGGAGTCAGGGATCAATTAGGATGCCATAGCTATAGTCTATGTATCTCTGTACCTCAGTTTCCTCATCTGAAAAAATGAGAATGTTGGACTCCATGATTTCTAAGGTCCCTTCCAGCTCTAAATCTCTTAACCTGTGAAGTCTATGACTCCCTGGTCTCTCCCCTGAGCTCCATTCTTGCATGAAGAATTACCTTTTCAACCTTTGTAAATGCATGACCCAGAGGTTTCTGAAGCTGAGCATGTCCAAAACAACACTCATTATCTTTCTTCCAAAACCCACTGTTCTTCTAAACTGTCATTCTTCTGGTTAGATTCACCACCTGAGTGTCATCCTTGACTCCTCAATCTCACTCACCCATATATACGATCAGTTGTTCCTACCTTTCTGATACAACTCTTTGAAAATTAAATATCTTATTTTTTTCAATTACATATAAAAACAATTTTAATATTTGCTTTTTTTAATTTTGAGTTCCAAATTCACTCCTTCCCTTTATCTCTTCCCCTTACTTCCTCTCTCCATTAAGAAGACAGGTAATTTAATATAGGTTATGCATGTGTAAACATGCAAAACATTTCCATATTAGTCATGTCATAAAAGAAAATACAAAAAAAAAGTTTAAAAAAATAGTATGCTTTGATCTACATTCAGACTCCATCAGTTCTTTCTCTGAAGGTAGACCATCACTTAGATAGAAGCTTTTCTGTTTACTTAGATAGATAGCCAAGCCACTGTCATAGTTTAGACCTTCATCATTTCTCAGCAGGACTATTGCAACATCATTCTAATTGATTTCTCAGGACCCAGTTTCTCCCATCTCTATTTTTTACCCCTTTACACAAGAGTCAAATTTAAGTTCCTAAAGTTCAGGTGTGATTATATCACTCCTCTGCTCAAGAAGCTTCATTGGCTCCCCATTTCCTCTAGCATAAAATATAAAGTGCTCTGTCATTTAAAACTCTCCCTCACCCTGGCTCCAGGTTATCTTTCTAGTCTGATTACGTTTCTTTCCACCACATAAACTCTTAAGAAAAAAATTAACCAACTTCCCATAAATTTATAAAGGCACATATTTAGAGTTGGGTGGGTTCTTAGAGGTAATCTAGTCTAACCCCCTCAGTTTTACAGATGACAAAACTGAGGCCCATAGAGATTAAGTGATTTGCCCAAAGTAAAAAAAGAAGGAAGTAACATATGCAGAATTCAAATTCAGACCTATGATTACAACTTCAGCAATTTTTCTACTATATCATATTGCTTCCCAAACTATTACAGTGGAAACTATTACAGTGCTATATCTCCAGCCTCCATTCCTTTGTACATAATGTTCTCCAAGTCTGAAATGCCTCCTCAGGTCCTTTTCTTGGAACCCCAAGATTCTTTAAGGGAGCTTTACTTATTTCCCCAGTTGTTATCTTGTATTTCTGTTTCTGTGAAAATGTTGTATTTCCATACCAATCCTCCTCCAGTAAAAAGTCATCTCCTTGAGGGTAAGGATTTGTCTCACCAGTGCCCGGCACAGTTTCTAGCATATAGTGGGAGATTTTAAAAATCTGATTGATTGATGATTGAGGTTGAGATAATATAGATGTCTGATAGTTGAGAGTCCTCTTTTTGAGCCTGAGAGGGAAACTGTGGCAAGAAATATAAATTCATAAATAATCTGTATAGATATGTCAAGGATAATTATAAAAAATCAGGAATTAAGAAAAAAGATAAAGTACTAAAAGTAAAGGGTAGAGAAGCCCCTCTAGGATGGACCAGGGGAAAGAGGGAAAGGAGCAGAAAGGAACTAAGCATTATCAATGGAGAAGGTTTTTAGAAAACACCCAAAGATATTCAAAGGGCTAGAAAATAATGTTTCAAGAGATTAAAAAAGAGATAATTGTGAATTTATACCCAATACTTCCCTCTCCTTCACATCTCACATCAAATCAGTTGCCAAATCTTCAAAATATTATCTCTATGATATCTCTCAGATCTGGTCCTTTCTTTCCACTCATGGATCCAGTCATTGCTTTAACTCAGATCCTCCTCAGGTTTCACCTAGATGATTTCAATAATCTCCTAATTGGTCTCTCCCTTCTTTAATCCATCCCCCATATAGCTTCTAATTGGCTATTCCTAACACAGGTCTGGGTAGCTAAGTGGCTCAGAATGCCTGGTCTGGAATCAGGAACACTTGAATTCAAATCTGTCCTCAGACACTTTTCTGACTGTGTGACCCTGGGCAAGTCACTTAACCATATTTGCCTCAGTTTCCTCATCTATAAAATGAGCTGGAGAAGGAAATGGCAAACCACTCTAGTACCTTTGCCAAGAAAACCCCAAATGGGACAGCTAAGTGGTACAGTGAATAGAGCACCAGCCCTAGAGTCAGGAGAACCTGAGTTCAAATGTGACCTCAGACACTTGACACTAACCGTGTGACCTTGGGCAAGTCACTTAACTTCAATTGTCTTGCCTTCCCCCCTCCAAAAAGGAAGAAGAAAACACCAAATGGGATTGCAAAGAGTCCGACATGGTTGAAACAACTGAACAACAACAACAAAATACACGTAGGTCAGACGGCATTTGTCCCCTACTCAAAAAGCTCTAATGGCTCCCTCTTCTTTCTAAGATAAAATACCAAGTCCTCTGGTTGACACTTGAGGCTCCTTATAACCAGTCTATTCTACCTTTGCATAATTAGACTCTACTTCACAATTAGAGATTATTGTATTTATCAAACATTAACCCTATTAGTATTCTCTGATCCAGCCTAAGGGGTCTATTTGCTATTATGTACACATTCTATTTCATCTCCTGTCTCCCTGACTTTGTACAGTCTATACTCCCACCCCCTTTCCACATCATAAAATCCCTATATTTCTCCAAAGCTCAGTTCAGGTGCCACCTCTTCCATGAAGCCTATCTCAAACCTAGCCCCCCTCTCCTGCCACGTCTCATAGTTGCTGTGAGAATGAAATGAGATAATATAAGAAAAAAGTATAGCACATTGTCTGGTACACAATAGGCACTTAATAAACTTTCTCCCCCTGAAAATTACTCTAGATTTAGTTTGTATGCATTTTATATTCATTTTTCTCTATACATGTCGTATTCCTGAAAAAAAGTCTAAACTTCCCGAGAGCAAGGACTATATTCCATTTTATATTTGTGTTCCCGGGACTCAGAACAATGCCTGGCACAAGAAATGTTTACAGGTATGCTTCTAGAAGGGCTGTTCTAGAAGCCCCTACATTTTGGAAAAAGAGTCAGGAGTATAAAACTGGATGTGGAGAGATGGGGTGGGGTGGGGTAATACCAAAACACAAACTGTCTACTTAAGTAAGAGGAAAGAACGGTCAAGAAAACCTAAATCCAAAGGTATAGAAATATCTGAGATAATGAATTTGAATTTCTCAGGAGTGAGGTTTACCTCCATTTTGGAAGCCACTGAATACCTAGAGATCACAGTGCATGGCCCCCTCACTCCCAGAGGGGTCTCAGAAGCTGAAACTTTGGGATGGGTTCCAAAAATACAGATGTTGAAGGGGAAAATAATTAATAGTTCCTGTAGGATATGTACATAATAAAAGCATGAATTCACCTTGGTGAACCAGTTACTGTGTTGCTAATGAAGCATCTTCCTACCACTATCATTTTGACCGCCTGTCTCTGAAATGCTAGACCCTAATTCCCATTTATTTGGGGGAGATGAAAGCAAGTCTGAGATTTTCTTGTGAATACCTGCTACATTCAGGTTCAGAGAGGTTTAGAAGTGATAACAATCCAGATAGAGGAAGTTTGCTTGTTTGGGTTTTTTTAGCTTAAATAAATGTTTGTGTTTTCCCCTTCAGTGATCTAGATATCTGCTTCTTCAAGGAATATGATATTCTTTTAACCAGGAGTGGAGTAAAAAAAATTAAATCTCAAATATTTATGACTGGAAATGGGCCAGCATTCTGACCAAGCAGCTTCCGCAGCTCAGAAATGTTGGTTACCCAGGACATATGCCAAGGTTATTTCTAAAAGGGTTGTATAGCCTCTATATTTTGGGGAAAGAATCAAGATTTCAAAATGGATGTGGAGGGATTAAGGGTATGGTACCAAAATATAAGCATATCCTACTAACAAACATAGATTTATAGTCAGAGGTAGTAGAGAAAAGGAACCAAAAACAGATTTGAATGCTTTTTTAATCCTAGTTAAATAGTGTGAATAGACTAATGAATTCTACTTTTCTTTATTTTATCAAAAAATGGAAAATTTTTACTGACACGTTTTTGCCTTCCACGTCGCAGGGAATCATTCCTTATAACAGAGTTTAAAAAAAGGAAGGAAAGAAGGAAGGGAGGGAGGAAGAAGAAAGAAAAAGGGAGGAAAAAGAGAGACAGAAAGAAAAAGGAAAGAGAGAGAAAGTGAGAGAAAAGAAAGGAAATGTATGTGTATATGTATGTATATATCTATGTGTATATATGTATGTATATGTATGTGCATACACATATATACATATATGTATTATGGGTATACACATATATACATATATGTATTATGTGTATATGTGTGTGTTTGTGAGTATATGTGTGTGCGGCCAAGAAGGCTACAATTTAGCATGTATGTGTGTGTATGTGTGTGTGTGTGTGTGTGTGTGTGTGTATATACATATGCGTTTAATTGTAGCCTTGTTGGGGGAGAGAGGGGAGGAAGGAGGAAGAAAAGGAGAAAGTAAAAAATGCACAGCAGAGAACAAAAGAAAATTTATAAGGAAGCAAAGAAAGGGTGGACAGTTCTGATCACAATGCAAAGTATTTATTACATAGACTTTCTTAAAATGTAAATGTATATTTTGTATATATGTATATTTTGAATCCTCTCTTACATTCTGCTGTGTACATGGCAATGCTTTTTTCTTTTCTTATTTTGTATTTAAGTTTTAATATTTAAGTTTATAATGTTTCTTTTCTTTTCTTGTTATTTAAGTTTTAGAATTGGTTTAAAATAAATTAAAAAAAGAAAGGAAAAGAAAGGAGAAGGAAGGAAGGAAGGAAGGAAGGAAGGAAGGAAGGAAGGAAGGAAGGAAGGAAGGAAGGAAGGAAGGGAGGGAGGGAGGGAGGGAGGAAGGAAGGATGAAGAAAAAGAATTTAGGAAAGTCAACATAATGTCAGATACATAATCCATACATCCTACATGTATAATTCATAATCCCCTAACTCAACAAAGAGAAGACAGTGCCTTCTTAAGTTTCTTCTCTAGGCTGTTTGATCATTATAATTGCATATTCAGTTTCAAATGTTTGTTAATCTATTTTTTTTCCATTTACATTGTGGGGATCATTGCTTATATTGTGTTCTTGATACATCCTATTTCACTTTGCATTAATTCCTAAAACTTTTCTCATGCTTCATATTCATTGTCTCTTACAGCAGATTAATATTACACTATACTCATATATTCCAACTTTTTTAGTCATTCCATAATCAGTGAATATCTCCTTTGATTCCTATTTTTTGGCTCCCTGTCTAAAGCAGTAAATATGAAATTCCTATGCTTCATGACTTTCTGCTTTTAAGTAACTAGAAATGTTTATGTCTACAACAAGGACCATAACCTCCACTCTAAAGATAAGTGGCATGCAAGTTACCTTCAAGATGGCTACAGCAGGGATTTACTGTTACAGGAGAAGACCCTTAACTGTTATATTCTATCTCTCAGGTGTGGAATCTGCAGGCAGTACTCAAGAGGCTGTCCTCAGGAACAGATGAAAGTCATCTAGTAACTTTCTGTTTTAACTACATAATCCTGATAACTGAGAGGTAGCAGATGATGGATCGAGATAGAATCAGAAGGACTTGGGCTCAAGTCTCACCTCTGGCTGGGTGACTTTGGATAATCAACAGTTGCAGATCTGCATAGGGGAGAGTGTTTTCTCACCAACAAGTCCCCGTTCCAATGAAATCACAGGTCCAGACTCCTTCCTCTTTCTCCCCCATATTCAAAATTTTGATCACTAGGGACTAAGGTCACTTTTATTTTTAAATGAAATCCAAACCTGATTATTGAGAAGGGAAATAAATAGTAACTCTTGCAGTTAAGATTTCTTTCCCCTCTCCCCAAAAAATGTGCTCTCAAATTGATGCAGCATTTTGATAAAGCTAGAAGAAGTTTCAGGGATCATCTAGTTTAATTCTTTCATCTTACAGAGATGAACATGGAATCCTCAGGTAGAGGAAGTGATTTTCTCAACAAAAATAAAAGAAGGTATATTACCACTAGACTTGGAAAACACAATATTCTCCTACCTACACTTGCCAAATCACTTTATCCAAGCCATCCCATCCACCTGAATTAACAGAGGAGGAAAAGGAGGCCCAGAGCTAGTGACAGAGAAGGAACAGAGCTAAGATTCCTTGGCTCTTGGGCCTGCTTGCTTTCATCTACAATGTTGAAATATGGCTTATAGGATCATTATCCTTTCCCAGGGTTCTAATCATGGTTTTATGACTCATGAGGAGTGATTAAATAAAAAGAAGGTTCCTCAAACATTCTTCTTTTCACTCTTGTCTTAAATTTTGGGCCCACTAGTCTTGGGCCACCATCTTTCTCTTGGCTTGCCCAATATAAATCTCACAAAATGAAGCCAGAGTCACAGATGAGTAACTCCATTCCCCAAGATCTCTCATGGGAACCCACTCTCATCATCTTGACATTGGGCTCCATTCTGCCCCTCAGCAGATTCACTTATGTCCTCCTTAAGAGGAATACCAATGTTATCAAAGTCCTTTAAAATTCCTCTTCTTGGGGGAAAGCCTAGATCACTCCCAATGAAAGTGCGTATGGCACTGACTTTTTAATGACTCTAAATAATATCTGATTTCAGTAAAATATATTTCTTATTATGCAGTCATTCAGTATTTATTCTGTTTACTGTAGTGTCTATGAGCTTGTAAAACATCTATAATAAAAGTGGAAATAATTAATCTTATGTTATTTTATGTATTTAAAGAATGAGTGACTTGTAGAACAAGCATCTGGACTCTGACTTTCTAAGTTTTCTCCTAATTGATGTGCCAAGATATAGAGTTTATTTGTTCTATATTTCTTTCTACATTAGCATTTGTCATTAACAAGTTTTAAAAGTTCTAAGACTGATCACTTTATGCAGTATTCAGTTGAAGCAGCAGGCATAGATAGGTGGAATATTAGACTGATAAAGAGTAAAAATATTTCTTATTGATGATGGCAAGAGTAGCCTCACTCCTTGGGACAAACTTCTATGTCACAAAAGAGAAGCAAACACAGATCATTCTTAAAGAAGAGTCATATCTAATCCAAGAGTTTGATGGTGAAATAAAGGGCCAAAGTTTTAAAAATAGGGGGGAAGAGCCAACATAGTGGAGTAGAAGCAGGGACTTCCCTAAACTCTTCCCCCAAATCCTTGAAATACCTGTAAAAATGACTCCAAACAAATTCTAGCGCTACAGAACTCATACAATGACAAAGTGAAACAAATTCCTCACCCAAGACAACATGGAAAGTCAACAGGAAGGGTTTTTCCTACCAGGTAGGGAGCAGAGCACAGATGAGCTTGGGCCACAATAGCACAGATGGGCTGGAGCAAGCCTCAGGGGAGTGAATCATTGGCAGCTGTGGCAGTTTCCAGACTTCTCAACCCCATAAATGCTAATAAGGTCAGTGAGAAAATTCTATGGGACCTGGGTGAAGGAAGAGCACAGCCTAGGCAGATTGGCCCAAGCCCCAAGGCACTGGGGGGGGGGGGGTGGCAGGAACAGTAGCAGCAACAGAAGCAGCAGCAGCAGTGGCAGAGGCTGCTTCTGGAGCTCTGGGTCAACAGATGGTAAGGGATCAAGGGACTGATACAAAAGACCTGAAGCCTGGGACAGTATACCCATCTCCACCACCACAGGAAGCAAAGTCCCACCTTGAGAAAGAGCTAGAAAGGCTAGAGTTTGGCTGAGAAGATGAGTAAACATCATAAAAGAACTCAGACTATAGAATCTCACTTTGGTGACAAGGAAGATCAGGGCATACAACCAGAGGAGCACAACAGAGTCAAACCTCCTATACCAAAAGCCTCCAAGAGGAATATGAATTGGTCTCAGGCCATGAAGAAGGTCAAAAAAGATTTTCAAAATCAAGTAAGAGAAGTAGAAAAAAAATTGGGAAAGAAAATGAGAGTGATGCCAAAAAATCATGAAAATTTAGTCAACAACTTGCTAAAGGAGACTCCAAAAAATACTGAAGAATATAACACCTTAAAAATAGACTAACCCAAATGGAAAAAGAAGTCCAAAAAACCCATGAGGAGAAGAATGCCTTAAAAAGCAGAACTGGCCAAATGGAGAAGGAGGTCCAAAAGCTCATTGAAGAAAATAATTCCTTAAAGATTAGAATGGAACAAATGGAAGCTAATAATTTTATGAGAAATCAAGAAATTATAAAACAGAACCAAAAGAATGAAAAGAAATAGAAGACAATGTGAAATATCACTGGAAAAACAACTGACCTGGAATATGGATCCAGGAGAGATAATTTAAAAATTATTGGACTACATAAAAGCCATGACCAAAAAAAGAGCCTAGACTTCATCTTTCAAAAATTTATCAAGGAAAACTGCCCAGATATTCTAGAACCAGAGGATAAAATAGAAATAGAAAAAATCTACCAATCGCCACTAGAAAAAGATCTTAAAAGAAAAACTCCTAGGAGTATTGTAGTCAAATTCCAGAGTTTCCAAGTCAAACAGAAAACATTGCAAGCAGTCAAAAAGGAACATTTCTAATATTGTGGAAATACAGTCAGGATAACATAAGATCTAGAAACTTCCAAATTAGGGAATTGAAGGACTTGAAATATGATATTCTGGAGGTCAGAGGAACTAGGATTCAAATCAAGAATCACCTACCGAGTAAAACTGAATATAATCCTTCAGGGAAAAAATGGAATTTTAGTGAAATAGAGGACTTTCAAACATTCTTGCTGAAAAGACCAGAGCTGAATAGAAAATTTGACTTTCAGATACAAGAATCAAGAGAAATATGAAAAGGTAAACAGGAAAGAGAAAGCATAAGAGACTTATTAAAATTGAACTATTTACATTCCTACATGGAAAGATGATATTTGTAACTCATGAGACCTTTCTCAGTATTAAGGTAATTGGAGGAAATAGATAGGTATATAGATAGATAGATGATAGATGATAGATGATAGATGATAGAGAGATAGATAGATACATAGATAGATAGATGGCACAGAGTGAGAAGAATATGAAGGGATGCTATCTGAAAGATAAAATTAAGGGGTGAAAGAGGAAAATATTGGGAGGAGAAAGGGAAAGATAGAATGGGGTAAATTACCTCACATAAAAGAGGCAAGAAAAAGGTTTCACAATGGAGGAGAAGAGGGGGGAGGTGAGAAGGAATCAGTGATAGAAGGGAGGGCAGATTGGCAGAGGGAATAGTCAGAAGCAAACACTTTAGAAAAGGGACAAATAGAAAAATAGAATAATTAGGGGGCAGGATAGGATGGAGTGAAATATAGTTAGTCTTTCACAACATAACTATTATGGAGGTGTTTTGCATGACTACACATGTATAACCTATATTGAATTGCTTGTCTTCTCAAAGTGAGTGGGTGGTGAGGGAAGAAGGAAGAGATTTTGAAACTCAAAGTTTTAAAAAACAAATGTCAAAAAAATTGTTTTTACATGCAACTGGAAAATAAGATATACAGGCAATGGGGTATAGGAATCTATCTTGCCCTTCAAGAAAGTAAAGGGGTAGAGGATAAGAGGAGAGGGAGGACAAAAGGGAGGGTAGACTGGGGTAAGGGGTAATCAGAATGCATTTCATCTTGGGGTAGGAGGAGGAGAAAGATGGGGAGAAAATTTGGAACTCGAAATCTTGTGGAAGTGAAAGTTGAAAACTAAAAATAAATAAGCAAACAAAACAATTTTTAAAAACTGAAAAAAGGAACAGAAAAAAAGAAGGATTATTTTTTCTCCAGCCTTCAGGTCCACTTCTGGCTAACAATCTCACCAAGAATATACTAACCCCCTACTTTACAGAGAAAATCAAAGTCATCCTTCAGAATGATATCCTTCATCTCTCCTACTCAACTCCTAAAAATGCCACCAGTTCCTTATATTTCCTCTCATTCTTTGCTTCAGGCCCTGAAGAAAAGTTAACCTTCCCCTTTACTAAGGTCAACTTTGCTCTTACCGTTCATTCCATCTCCCCTGATGAATTTGGGAGACAAATTACAATACAGAGTTTATATAATACATAGTGGCATTTTCTGACTTCTCGGACTAAAAATGACATGACTTGGAATTTTGGAAAACAGAAATAGATATTATTTGTCCAGTTTCCTGAACACAAAATATTAAAGAATGTGCTTTAGCCTACAATCCACGGCCCTAAATCCAAAGCTCTGGATTTACATGGATGGAGTTCAATGCTTGAGGATGTGCAACATGACACAGTGGAAAAATCAACTTTATAGTCAGAAGTACTAGGCTCAAACTTTAGTTCTGTCACCAACTACTTGGGTGATGTTAGGCAACCTTTAGATTCTCTAAAACTCAGTTTTCTCATCAATTAAATGAGGAGGATGGACTGAATAATCTGTAAGGTTTTTTCCCAGCTTTCAATCTAAGGTAGGGGCTACTACCATATATGCTAGTTACTGGTTGGAGTCCTTTAATTTCAAAAGGACTACAGATCACCTGTAGCCAGTGCAGTTGCCAGAGTGGCTAAGAGAGCTGAATCTGCAGTCTGTAGTACTAGAGTTCAAGTACAGTTATTAGCTGCTGTGACTCTAGGCAAGTCACTTTACCTTGAGATATCTGCCTCAGTTTCCTCATGTCTTAAGATGGGGATGATAATATCCCCAACCTCTCAGGGTTATTCTGAGGACAAAATGAGACAAACTTGAAAAGCTCTCTGAAAACTCGAAGTACTGTATAAATGCTAGCTAATTACATCAATTTACCAGGGAAAGGATTTTAGGAAATCCTTTCAAACCTTAACATTATATAGCAACAGAAAGTAACTCACAAGTACATTTCAAAGGCATCCATTTGCTCCTCTAAATTCCTAAGGCTAGGGTACAGGACAAAGTGCACTATATATCACTGCTGTTCCTAGTGGTATGATGTTAAATGTACCATCTTCTGCTGCAGAGAATATCACATCTGAATTCTTTTTTAGTCTTGGATGGCAGACTTAATGCCATCTCTACTGTCTACCCTTTATCTTTAGGTCAACCAAATACCAAAAGACTTAAACAGACTTCCTGTTCTCATGATACTGCCTCTACCCATTTCTTAGCCATTTCTTCTTCCTCTTATGATTTTTGTAAACTAAGTGAGAATATGAGACTCATAAATTCTAGAGTGAAATGTAGTAAATCCTTAAAATTATCCTTTCTGTTATACTGAGCAGAGCACATCAAGCCAGCACAATGAGAAATCCTGCTCCCATCTGTATTTATATTTAGCTCTCAAGGGTGGACCTTGCATCCTGTTGAGTTGAATGATAAATGGACAGAATGTTTCCATCATCTTGGATGAAAAGCCCACAAATACTCCTGTTTTCATCTCAGCCTGATCTTGTGATGTTGCAGCTGCTACTCTCACTCCCTTGCCCATTGTAGTTCCCATTTCAGCCCTATTATTAGTTTATCGAAATAATCTTCAGCCATTCCCAAATAGTAGGCCTCCAGATTCTAAATGCCATACTATTCACTCATCTTTAATCTGCACTGCATTATTTTGCCAAATGGGTCCCCAAAGCCTTCTCAGGCATCTCTGACACACTGATGCTAAAGACTAGAGATAGGAATAAGGAAAATAGGGAGATGTCACCAAGAGCCTGATGGATTTGTTCAGCCAGCAGCATGTCAGATAAAAACTCAAACATCTTCCTCTAGTAGTAGAAGGGAGAGAAGGGAATACTATTTATATAGCAATGTGCCAGGCACTGTGTTAAATACTTTTACAAATGTTTTATTTGATATTCATAATAACTCTGTAAGGTATGTGCTATAATTATCCTTATTTTTATATTTAAGGAAACTGAGGCAGACATTTGCCTAGGATCCCACAGCTAGAAGGTTTCTGAGGCTGGATATATACAATGCAGATACAGTGATTTCAAGAGGAAGACAGTGATAACTATGGGTATCAGAATAGACCTTATATGGAAGATAGCATCAGAGGCGGGCTTTGAAGTACATGTGAAAAGGGAGCCCATTTCTGATGTGAGGTAAACAATACTTCTGATGTTTAAATTGAAATACACTTAAGGATTCAATGATTATGGAAAAAGTATTTGGAAGTTTGGGGTTCTTCCAACAAGCAGAAAATATGTTGAACAACAGAGCAGAATTGCAGTAGCTGAAATCCCCTAGAGCACACCATTCATTGAGAGCTCTGATATTATGTTATCTGTAGCCAAGAAGACTTCACTAATTGCATTAAGTCTCACCCAAAAAAGGATGTGGACCTGATTTAACAAAAATCTAAATTAAAAAACTACCACTTTTATTTTGTTCTGTTCCAACTTATTTAATACTTAGAAAATGTTCTGAACATTCCAAGCATAGTCCCCATCACTATTCTACTCAAGATCCATACCATAGAATTTAAATTGCAGTAACCTGGCAAATCATAGGGACAACTCTGCCCAGTATTGACATCTCCAGGCAGATCCAAGGTCAAGGAGGATGAGTAAACAGGATATTAGACAACGTAGAAGGTGCTATTTTTAGATCCATCCAAAATTTGGATCCTGATGCTGTTGTGGGGCTTGTCATCAACACACTAATGCTATGATTTACTCATTATTGTCTAACATATCTTACTACCATCCACCCTCACTAACTAGACATACATAAATGCAGTTTGTATATAGAGGAAACTGGATTTAAAAAACTAGCTTGATCAATGCAACCAAGAGCACAAAAATCAAGAGAAACTGTAGTTGAAAGTTAAAGCAAAGTCTTTGCACAGTGGAAAGGGATTGACGGGGAAGGGCAACAGAAAGAATGAGGGGTGAATGAGATTGCATGTAGAGAACTGTTGGCAGGCAGGTAGCCCTAGTCCTAACATTAAAGCCATGTTGGAAATAGAAGAACCACAGAAGGCAGTTGACATACAAGTGCCCCAGGATATCTGAATCCCAGCTGGAAACACCACAACCTTTTAGCTCCCTGCTCTCCTGCATCACAACATAGCTTCAGCTCCCTAGTCTCTACTGCAAAGAACACAAATTTCCAAAATGTAGCCCAGCCAATTGGAGAGCCATTACATGATCCTAGGTAGTATGAGATGAACCAATCTGAAGGTGACAACCAGGTACACATCCCATCTTCACCAAGAAAGCCAGTTGTGGGGCTTGTCTCCAACACAGAAACCCTACCTTTTCCCCAGTATTCAGCCTTGCTCACTGCCCATCCTTATCCTTACTGATGTGCAAACTACCGCCGCTCCCTTTCTGTTCTGGGCTTTAGGTGTTCAAGTCAGTTTTTTTTTTTTAATTAACAAGCATTTCTTTTCTTTTTTGTCACCTTAATATTATTAAAAAAGAAAAGAAAAGAGAGGAAAACAAACTCATATAACAAATATTCATAGGGAAAAAAATACCTTCATTGACCATGTCTATTTTAGTATGTTGAGTTTTTCATCTTTAGTCTATCATCCTTTCTGTCAAGGTAATATTCTTCATTATCAGTCCTCTGAAATCATGATTAGTCATTAGAGCAATGAGAGTTTTCAAATCTTCCAAATCTGTTTGTTTTTGCAATGTTGTTCTTGTAGTATAAATTGTCTGCCTATTTCGGCTCACTTCATTTTGTATCAGTTTGGTTAAAACCTAATTGCAACCTGAATGACCACTGCAAAAACTGTTTAGCTACCCATGAGAAAATTCCATACTTTCATCCCACTTCCCTCAATGCAGACCTCTTGTCTCCCTGCACTAGTTCTTCAACTCTACTGAGCTATTGCCTCCAAATGACCTGTCTTCCTATATATCTTCCAAATATCTGACAAAGCAATTTTCCTAAAATGCAAATCTGACCGTCTCACCTCACCTCCCCAAAAAAACTTAAATAAACTTGAGTTATTCTCTGTTGATTCTAGGATAAAATAAAAACAATCAAACAAAAATAATGAAAATAACAAAACATGAATAATAAATTAAGGTAAAATATCATCCACTGAGTAGAACCTCACAGAGAGAAACGGATTTATATTGAAATTTTTCTCCTGAGTTGAAATCAGAAATAATTCCCTTTTGTTTATCATCTCTACACTTCGTGTTTTGACTATCTATACACAAGATAAAATTATGCCTGTTGAAAAGTATGATAGTCACTGAAGGTTATGAATATTTTTGTTATAGTAATATCTTCAGAGAATCATAAATTTAAAGTTTCTAGGAACCTCAAAAGCTCACTAATCTGGTCTTCCTACTTTACATATGGGGAAACTGAATCCCACAGAGGTTAAGTAACTTCACCAGTACGACAAAGTAGTAAGCATTTGAGATGGGAATTTAACCTAGGTCTTCTGAATGCATAGCCACTGTATGTTCCCCAGATCATACTGCCTTTTCGCCTCATTCATCTAAGAAAGTCATCTATGGGAAATATATTCCTAATCAAATAAGAAAAAGACACAATTGCAAAAGACAAAACTTTCATTACATGAAACTGAAAGGTTTCTGCACAGATTAAAAAAAATGCAGCTAGGAAGAATGGAAATTATTGAATGAGGGGAAAAAAAAATCTTCATATCCGATTTCCCTAATAAGGGTTTGAAATCCAAGATACTTTTGCCATTTCCTTCTCCAGCTCATTTTACAGATGAGAAACTGAGGCAAATAGGGTTAAGTGATGTGCCCAAGGTCACAGCTAGCAATGAGTCCAGATTGAATTTAGGAAGGTAAATCTGCCCGACTTCAGGCCTGTCTCTGTCCACTGTGCCCTCCAAAGATTTTATGTATGCATATATATTTGTATACATGTATTTATGTGTCATTAATAGTTATTCCTCCAACAGACAAGTAATCAAAGGACATGAACAAGCATGAGAACAAATAGTTCTCAAAAGAAGACTTAAAAAATATCCACCACAACATGAAAAATGTTCTGAATTAATAATAAGCACAATGCAAATCAAAGCAACCCTGAGATTTGATTTTATATCCTGAAAACTGGCAAAGATGACAAAAATGACAATATTTAATATTCGAGGGTTTGTGGAATGATAAGCACTTAGAGGCTGTTGTTGGAGCTATGAAGTGGTACAGTATAGGATATTGCAAAGTATGGCAGCAAGCACCCTGACACATCCAGGATGACCTGCTGGCACAATTCTTAGATCTGCTTTTCTAAGGAAAGCGACTTCAACGGAAGTCAACAATGTATTACACTCACCAACACCATCCCTGTGGTCAGGAAGACTTGAGTTCAAGTCTCACTTCAGATACTCCTTAGCTATGTGACCCTGGGCAAGTCATTTGTTTTGTTTGCCTCAGTTCTCTCATCTGTAAAATGAGCTGGAGAAGGAAATGGCAAACCACTCCAGCATTTTGGCAAAGAGTTGGGCACAACTGAAACAACTCAACAATAACAAAAATATGTGTATATAATTCATCAATAAACATCCATATATTTGGGGTATATGCTGACTTGTTTAGGCATATAACATACACTATAACATATAGAACACTGGACCTAGAATCAGGAAGACCTCAGTTCAATCCAGTTTCTGACACTTAGTAGTTGCATGATCCTGGGAAAGTCACCTAACTTCTCCATCTGCCTCAGTTTCCTCCAGTATATGATGGGGATAATAATAGCACCAACCTCAAAGGGTTATTGTGAGGGTAAAATTAAATCCTCACAATAAAAGAACTTAAAGCAGTGCCTGAACATAGTAGGCACTTAATAAATGTTTCTTCCCTTCCTTTTACTGATAAAGTGACTGATCTGAAAAATTTGCTCTAAAACATGGCATCTGGGATAATTGCCTCAATTTTCTGTAACCCAGAGACAGCTTGACTCAACATCATCCAAGGCACCCAGGGTTAAATTGTATCTCCTCCACATATTTAAAGTGCTATAATGAAACACTTCTTGAAGCTGTTTCTCCCACAGTCCTTATCCTAGCAATGTCACATGGGTGGTTAGGCAGCTAAGCACATCATGATTTCTATCCCTTGAATGGTTGTATTACACTCATTCCTTTAGGTGACCTCGTGGGTGTCCAGGACAACATAGTAGTTCCAATTTGATACTCACAAAGACCTAACAGGCTATCCATTGTTCAAAGGACCAATGGACTGGTTCTGCAGTATCCCTCAGGTCAGCTGCTCTCTTTACAAAGTAATCTTGGCTGATCCCTTTCCTCTACTCTAACTGCCCCCATACCCTCATTCTCTATCTAGACCTCTTTCTTCATTGAAAAAAGAAAAAGTACTTCTCTGTTTAAAGCCTGCTCTGAAGTTCAGTGGCATATTGCACAAAAGGTACTGTGAATTCTTTGAAGAAAAGCCAACACTGACTGAGAGGTATAATTATAATTATCTTAATCTTTTTCTAGGTAAAAGAGATTCCAGTTTCCTAAACTCTGATCATGATGGAGTCTCCACTAAAAAAAAAATGGAAATTTTCATTTATGCAGAACCCATAAAAGATCAATGTACTAGATTTTTCTGTGCTAATTAGTTCAATGATAATTGATGTTCACGATAATTCTAGGGCCCGGGAAAATAGATTAAATTTCACTGTGTAGTGTTTTGACATCAGTTATATTCTTTTTGCTGTTGTAATTCATTCATTTCAGTCATGTCCCACTTTTTATGACCCCATTTGGGGCTTTCTTGGCAAAAATGCTGGAGTGATCTCCATTTGCTTCTCCAGCTCTTTTTACAATTGAGGAAACTGAGGCAAATGGAGTTAAAAGACTCCTCCAGAGTCACATAACTAGTAAGTATCTGAGGCTGGATTTGAACTGAAAGAAGATAAGTCTTCCCAACTCCAGGTCTGTCACTCTATCCTTTGTACCACCTTGCTGCCTAGGTGCATTCTAAAATAGGGAAAATTGGGAGCCTGTGTATGTTGTTTTGAGAACTTTCAGTTAGCCAGAATATTAAGTGAACTAAACACCCTATTCTCAAATATTCTGGATAAAAAGAGTTTTCTGTAATTGCTTTTATATTTACCCACTGAGAGAGGATATTATTTGGAGTAATATGAGCTTACTTTATGAAGTATTTTGAGAGTGCTTTAAATATGAAAAGGGATTTACAACAAGCTCATTCTCTTCCACTCTTGCTCAAAGGAAATGTGGTTATTGATCTCTGCTGTATTTGAGAGCCACTGAATCACTTTCTTGAGATAAAAAAAAACTTCAAGACAACCACCCACTCTCAAAAGAAAAATTACTCAGGTATCTTTGAAGTGAGAAGGGATGAGAAGGAAGACTAAAGTTTCTGGAGAAATAGCATTCCAAATCGTAACTCAGTCAGGATTTGCATTGTTTCCTTTAGGCAGGCAAAATTAGAGAACAGTCAGATTTATAGAATGGTAGAGTCTGGCACGCAATAATTAGCCTAAACCGTCATCTATTTATCTTGGACCAGTGGCAAGAAAATGAAGGTACTGTAGAGTTAATCATTATTATAAATGGGAAAACTCCCAAGATAATGGACCATGGGAGACAGGACTAAGTATTTAGTATGGTGATTTTAATGATTCAAATGAGAGAGAATGACATTTCTAAAAGAAAATGATATTCTCCAATCTCAGCCCTTGAGATGCATTTTCCTTTTAAATAGTCATGCAAGTGTTTACCATTTCAAGAAAATTAATTAAAATAAAACTGTAACAGTCCAACTATTCCACTAACATATAAAATTTATTTCAATGATCAAATCTGCTGCATATATATTCTGATTCAGTATCCCTAGGTTGGCCATCTCAGGCTCAGATGTTTTAAAAACCCACTTGAGCAAACTGGCAATTTGAGTTAGGAACAGGAAACACTTTATGATACCTTATTCAAAATCTACCTCCCAGGCATTCTCAAGGATTAAAAGCTTGAGACTGAGGAGTATTAAAAGAATAATATGCAAAGATCTGGGATTTCAGGGGCCTTTATAATACACATAAATACACTTTATAAAGTGAAATAGAATGCCCTTTTAACTTTAGCAATTTGAAACTATTTCACCAGGCAGCAAAAGTGACTAATTGGTTATATTTATAAAATGTTGTGTGTTTCTTTTTCCCATCTAAGGAGTTGAGAGTATTTTACTCCACCATTATGTAATTAATTCTTGCCATAATCCTGCTACGTACCTGAGGGTCAGGCATTATTACTCTCTATTTATAATATGAGGGCAACTAGATGGCTCAGTGGCAGAGAACCAGATCTGAAATCTAGAAGACCTGGGTTCAAAGCAGCCTCAGACACCTACCATATGTCTCTGGGCAAGGAATTTAACTCTGCCCATTTTCTCATCTGTAAAATGAGTTGGAGAAGGAAATGGCAAAAACACTCCATCTTTGCCAAGAAAACCCCAAATGAAGTCACAAAGAATCAGACACTATGGAAACAACTACAACAATTTAACATATGAATATAATGAGAGAGATAATAAGGTTGAGGTGGAGGCAATTGACAAAGCTTTGCTACAATACACAAGTCCCCCTGATTCACACTAGATGTTGCTGTTGTGTTCGTCCTTTGCTGCTGAAGAAGACCATGCCATCAGAGAAATGATGACATGACTTGCACTTGACTTTGCTTTGAGTGAGGGAGGGCTGTGCAGGTCACCAGCCTCACTTCTCCTCCTGAGCCATCTGAATCCAGTGACCTGATATTCTTCAGGATGACTGGAGATGACCCAGGATGCAATGGGAGACTTTGGCCCTTTTAGGCAAAGGTCTATGCAGGTACTCACTTCGGGTGAGGCGTCGCCCATTCATTGAATAGGCCCCTTTAAGAAGTAACCAGGGGATGGCCCCTTTACTGAGCCATAGAAAAAAGGGAAGGGAAGGGAAGGGAAAGGGAGGGATGGGGAGAGGAGGGAAGGGCAGGGGAGGGGAGGGGAGGGAAGAATGCTCACCTAGAGAGTAGAAGAGAGAACAAGCCCTGAGCACAGACATCTGTTCATCCTAGATGAGAAAATGATTTAGCAAAATACTGCAATGCAAAGTAGGGAATAGGGTGGGACATTACTTTCCCCCTCCAGTGTAGAATAAGTATTTGGGTGATAACAAATAAGAATTTACACTGGTCCTGGGGAATCAGAATAACAGAGGGGGAATTGTCAACATTTTATTCTCAGCATCTAACTCAGTGCTTTGCACATAATAGGTGCTTAATCTCTGAATTGGAAATTTGACTGTTACAATTCTGATAGAATTATGATCTCATAGAATTTTAAGAGTTAGGAGAAACTTCAACATCCATCCAGTCTAATCCATATCCAAACAAGATTCCTTTCCACAACTTCTCTTTGTTAATTATTTCCTGTTTATCTTGCAGATAGCTTGCTTTGTATATATTTGCATATTGTCTCCCTCTTTAGTTTGTAAGCTCCTGGAGGGCAACTGCTGTCTTTTCCCTCTCTTTATATTCCCAACATGATTATCACAGGGCCTGGCAAATAATAGGCAGTTAATTAATATCAATTGATTGATTGATAATAGACAAGTGAAAATCTTCCATAAATGGAAACCTAATACCTCTATACAGAGCCCAACTATAGTTATTTGGGGTGGCTGTAATATTTAGGAAGTTTATTCTCATCTCAAGTCTAAATTTTTCTCTTTGCACCTTCCATCTTTCCCTCCTAATTGTATCCTCTGGGCCCAAGAAGAATAAGTCCAATTCTTCTTCCGTGTAAGTCAATCAAATGCTTGAAGAGAGCTAAAATATTATCTTCTTTTCCAAGCTAAACAGCCCCAGTTTCTCTAAGACATCCTCATATGGCATTAACTCAAGGCTCTTCATTCTTCATCCTGATTGTTCTCCATTGGATAGTCTAGCTTATCAATAATCCTTCCTAAAATGCAATGCCTAGAACTAAGTAGATGTGCTCTGATCAGAGAAGAATACAGCAGTACTATGATCTTTATTGTCTTATATGCTTTGTATTTTGTTGCAACCTAAAATTGAATTAACTTCCTTGATTACTTTAGAAAGAATGTTGCTAATTCAAAGTGTGCCTGCAATTCCACGAAGATTCCTGGATCTTTTTCAGATGACCTAAATGCAACCATAATATATTGGGAATTCTTCTATTATTTAGTTAATATATTTTGAAGATATCTATTTCTTCTAATGTAACTTATGTAATTTATCTTTCAGTGACCTGAGATCTGAGTTCAACAAGTGGCCACACATGTAGCTGCTAAGTAGGATGCTCCTTGTGGAGTAGGGGTTCTTAGTCTATGGAGTTTTCTGTTTCTAAACTTATTTTTTCTTTCTTAGGAACTTTTTCTTTTCTTTCTTTTTACATATTTTGAAAATTATTTTCCATTATAACTGGTTTTCCTCATAATTCTATGTATTTTTTCCTATTCATTTGAAAATGTTCTTCTGAAAAGGGAATTCCAGGACTGACAAAAAGGTCCATGAATCAAGAATGTTAAGAACCCTGGCTAAGGGGTTTTTTTTCCCCTTTTTACTGATAGTTTTATGAAATATGATGAAAATTGAAAAGGTACAGGAATCCCAAGACTGGAGTTCCCTCAGTGGGCCATCCTAAAAGAATTTGTGGACTTAAGCATTCTTGAAGTCAAGGTAGTAAAGATGTATTATGTTTTTCAGTGGGCAAGAGTTCTTAGGGAACCTGAAACCTTAGAGGTCCATGATATTATATAGGAAACATGTGCCAAAAATGCTATTTAGGTGATTCAAGGTGGGATTATGGAGTGGTTCATTCTTAAAGAACCATGCACTCTTAATATCTACTGCACAAGTGTTTTACCCAGAGTTCGCTGGGAAATAGCCCAAGGGGTGAGGGGCTACAAGGAGGTGTGGTTTTAGACTTGAAATGCTACTAAGTCAACTAATGGTCAGGGCTGACTGAGAAATACCCAGGCTGCTCCCATCAATGTCTTGTTAGACAAAATAAACATAAGGGCATATATGTATGTCTAAGTCAAGGATACATATGATTGGTCAGTGAGTAGTAAATATCCTTATGACCCAGTACACAGCCAGTTCAGCCAGTACACAGCTGGTTCAAACTAATAAATTCTACAGGTGCAGCTGGCTATTGTATCAGAAAGAATTCTTGGGCAGGTTGTCCTTGGGCTAGGGAGAAATTGCCAGGGATAGTGTTTTGAGGCTAGGGAGAAATGTGAATTTTTAGAAAGAAATGTGATTTTAGAATTAGGGTCCAAGCATAGGCATCCAAGCACCCCATCAGTAATAGGATGTGTCAGAATGACACATCATTGCTAGAGATAGAAAGCAGTAAGGACATCCTATCTAATCTGCTTCCAAGGTCCAGACTTAAATGGGGGCTCAGATTGGTTCCTTGTCACCATTTCTGTCTTTACTTACCTTCTCATCCTCATAGTTGTCTCAGAGAGCAATAGCAGCTAATATTTATATAGCACTTGGTGGGGAAAGTTACCTAGGTGGTATAGTGGATAGAATGCCAGGCCTGAAGTCAGGAAGACTCATGTCCCTGAGTTCAAATCTGGCCTCCAATATTTACTAGCTGTGTGACCGCAAGCAAGTCACTTAACTCTGTTTGCCTGAAGTTCCTCATCTTTAAAACGAGCTCCAGAAGGAAACAGCACACCACTCCAATATCTTTGCCAAGAAAACTCCAAATGGGGGCATGGAGAGTTGGAAACCACTGAAACAACTAAACAACAGTAAGAAAATGTAGCACTTCAGGGTTTACAAAAGCTTCATAGATATTATCTCATTTGATCCTCACAACCATACTGTGAGGTAAATTCTATAATTAATGTTATTTTATATATGAGAAAACTGAGTCAGGAAGAGGTTAAATGACTTTCACAGATTTATATAGATAATTAGCATTTGAGAAAGTATTTGAAATTAAGTCTTCTCTACTCCAACTCCAACACTCTATCAAATGCATTACCTCCATGCTCTACTTATTTTTGAAATTTTTCAGGTATTTTAATCTGTCCCTTCCACTATTTCTAACATTAAGCAAATTTAAAAACGAAAATAAACCCTTCAGTGAAAATCTAATACTTCAGTAAAACATAGTGAGACAACATATTAAAACTTACGAGATGCAGCTAATGCAGATCTAAGGCGGGGCGGGGGGGCGGAATATATGATGAAATACTTTCATCAATAATTGCTTTGAATTATTTTAAGGACCCTTCATTCAATATAATTCTTGGCATTATAATAGGTAAATAACATGTTCAGCATTTCTACTTTTCTGCATTTTTAGTGAGGCCTTCGTGGTCTGTTACATGGTCAATTTTTGTAAATGTAAATGTATAGTTGAGAAGTATATAAATTCCTTGTGTCATCTCTTGGCTAAGGTGCTCTTAATCCTATCCCCTCATGCATCAGTTATTCCTACCCTCACTGTCTCTCAGATCTTTAATCTCTCCATCTCTACTAACTCTTTTCCAACTTCCAAGAAATATGCTCATCTTCTCTATCCTAAGATCAACCCTGATGCCCACTGAAACTTTAATCTCTCTCACTTTATCACCAAACTTTTAAAAAAGGGCATTCTAATTTCCCTCACTGATTCCTCTATTCCACACGTTTTTAACCTCTTTCATATCATGGACCACACTGGCAGTCCAGACTTCTCAAAATGATGTTTGTAGATGCATAAAATAAATATATTGATGATAGAGGAGACGATATTGAAATACAGTTATCAAAAAAAATTTAAAGCAAGTTCATAGACTCCCTGAAATTTAGTCATGGATATCCATGGACTGCAAATCAGAAACCCGAGCTCTTGCCCATAGAATCTAGCTTTCATAAAGTACTCTCTTAAAGCCAATTTGCTAGTTCCCCAATCAAACTCCTTCCCACTCTCTTTTTCTTGAACTCACCACCTTGTTGCCTTTGATGATGTTGGTTGGACCAAATTCAATTCAGCAAGTAATTATCAAGTGTCTAACGTGCAATAGTCAGTCAATGCACATTTATTATGCACCTACTATGTGCCAAGCACTGTCTTGAGAGATGAAGGGGCAAAAATAACGTGGAAACAGATTTGTCTCAAAGGGGATCTAATAACTGAAAGGCAAAGGGAAATTGAGATAGTCACAAAGGAGAGATCTCATTACTACAAGAAATTAGAGGAGGGAGATATCACTTTTACCCTATGAGGATGGGAATCAGAGAAAGTTTCATGAAGTAGACAATATTTCAATTAGCTCTTGAGGGAAGGGACTTTGGCAAGTAGAGATGAGGAGGAGGGCCCCTTTAGAATATAGAGGATAGCCTGAGAAAAAGTATTACCCCTGGAAAAAACAATAACTATTGAGAATACTAGTGGAATCTTTAGAAACAGTGTTACGTCAGAGAAGGACCCAAAAGGAGACCATTGCTTGGAACAAATTTATAGAGAATATAGTATTGCTCCTCAGACAGCCAAACTGAAAGAATGAATAGGAATCCATGTTATGGTCCTTTTTATTTTAGATATTTAGTGTCTCTTCTTCTTTTATTTTTTTCCTTTATTCTTGTTGTATGTCCTTCATGCTTGAAGAAAACCAAAATGGCATCACAATGCTGGGGTCAATGTCTAGGGTTTCTTTCTGTGGCTTATCATACCAATACAAGCTCAGAAGACTCTACCACAGGTTGGGCACAAATACTTCTTAGTCCCTCCTCTAGTTTTTATTATAATCAATCATTGGCTGCTCTGTCTTTTCTAGTTTCTGTAAGATTCAGTCATTTTGTGGCTCTAGAAACTATCATTGTCTGTCTGTTTAGAATATAACATTCCTCTCTTTCACTCTGTAAATGTCAGCTTCCCAGTGTACTAAAGGTATTAATGCTTTTGGATTCTCAAATGGTCTGAGTTACTAAAGTAATTACATCACAGGCAGTGAGTCCAAGGTGATAATATGTGTAGTGGAAAGAATACCAGGGGATTAAGAAAAAGGACAGATCCATAGAGTAGTGTGAATAAGAGTAGGAGACTAGGGTGTCTATCTTTTTTAGCCATTCTTCTAAATCCTTATTAACTTACACCTTTTCAGTTGTCTAGCTTTTTTAAACTTGGAGGATTAATGAATATAATGACTCACCCTACCTCTACTAAGCTTCAGCCAGAAGTTCTCAGGACAATGGACAACAGAAAGTCATTTCTATTACAAATTTATCCTGTTTGTGGAAATGATTGTGTGGCTGGATCAAAATGTCAACTTTCTGTTGAAAAGTTTTCTGGTGTGATCTTGATTCAAACTTTCTTTTAAAATAATAGCAAAGGAGAAGAAGAGAAAATAAATGATTATCAATTGGGAAAAAAGCATAGGAAATAAAGGAAGAGGATAGAGATATAGAATCATCAGTGTGGTTCCATGTAGAAAGGTTTAACTGTTATATAATTATTATGCCTTAATTTAGTCATATTTAATGTACTCAAGGCTCAGTGTTGAAGAAGTCCATGTTGCACTGAAACAGGAGAAGA
This sequence comes from Notamacropus eugenii, assembly GCF_028372415.1. Lineage (NCBI taxonomy): Eukaryota > Metazoa > Chordata > Mammalia > Diprotodontia > Macropodidae > Notamacropus > Notamacropus eugenii. Next base: position 396,040,923 of record NC_092876.1, read on the forward strand.
GAAAAAAAGGCCAAGACCCACAGCTGAGCCTCCCATCTGACATAGAAGTTGAAACCTAGAAAGGATAGTGTTTCTTCCACATAATAGAAGGCACTCAAAAGAAGTGGATAGAAACTCAAGCTGAAAGAAATGTATTTATATTTGACTTGACCAGAGAGGAAGCAGTGGACATGACCTAGACACACAGAACTTCTCAGAATACTCTCAACCTGGTCACTAAAATGGCAAGGAAAAGAAGCATTAATCCTCAATTTTTCTGTGAGATTTTTTGGTGGAAAGGAGAGAAAATGACAGTATTCCCCCCACCTCTCACAGCTCCTACCTCAAAGTTATGAGACCCTCCTCCTCTCCCTCTTGCTCCATCTACCCCTTCCCCTTTTTCTTTCCCTTTTTGGTCTTTTCTCCCTCCCTCTCATCTCCCTACTTGGAGTTAGGAGGCCTAGGTGGCCTCATGTCAAGGAGTGAAATTCTAATTCTGTTCTCCTTTATGTGTATACTTATATGCCTTATTTATTACCTTTTCAGATTCTAGAGGATTTTTAGTGGATTTGTATATTTATCCTGAGCTAGACATTTTGTTTGAAGTCTAGGTACTTACTTATCCTTAATAAATATTTTTTCCCTCTCTCTAGAGTAAAACCATCTTTTTATGTAGTGAGTTTCAACCAGTCAAGCATTCTATTGTCTATTACCTAAAATAGTTCTGCGTTACTGGCTGGGAAAAATAGAGGCCATTTTACCTCCAAATACCTTTTCAGGCAGTTTTGCTTTAACTTGATTAGAGGAAATGGGTATAGTTGTAAACTTAGCAGATGTCTTTACAAATAATACAAATTGAATAGAGGAAAGAAACCTACCCAAAAAAAAAAAATTGACAAGTAACCAGATATTCATCTTCTAACAACCGGGAAGTCATAGAGTAAACATTCTATCCCCAGGCATGCAAGGAGCCAGAGAGTAGGCAGAACTTCAGACATATCTCCGTAAGAGGCAGGAATATAAAAGATCTGTCCATAGAGAATAAAGATGACAGATTAGGGAAAGTCACCCCGTTGAACTTTTCCAACATTCCCCTCCAAACAACTTTAAAATAATTCCTCCAATTAAATGTTGGAGTGGGAGAGCCAACAAAAGATTGGATTGAGATGTTTTTCCTAGCCTGAATAACCTTAAGAGGTTGGCAAAGGAAGTCTGTGGCATTGGGATGGAAAAATGTCCAGAACACACATATATGTTCATGGAAACAGTGGCTACAGCAGCACCTTTGGGCACTCTCAGACCAGAGACAATAAGAGGGTTGGACAACTGATCAGAAAGAGATTACAGGGGATCTTTTGCCAGCACTGGATAGAGCTGGTGTTGACTGGCAGCTCTATTACCCATATTCAGTTCTGGGTAGCAGTTCCAGGGCAGAGAGGAGTGCTGGTGGCTGGTGACAAGGGAGCAGGAGCTGCCAGGGATGAGGGGGTAAAGACCAAAGAGTAGACCAAAAGAGCAGTGACTACACCTTTTCCAGGATCATACCACCTTTGAAACTCTAAAACTTTGCAGACCCCAGAACTAGTTCTGAAAACAGCAACATAAAAACCATGGGATAGTGCTTCCTCATCCTCAGGTGAACAGAGTCCAAAGTTAGTATAAAGTTCAAAGTCAAGAAATAAACAGGAAAAAATAAGCTAATAAAAAAATAATTTGACCACAAAAAGCTATTACGGTGGTAAGGAAGGCAAAGACATAACCTCAGAAGACAACAATAATGAGAAAATAGCTATCCAAAAAAGCCTCTAAAAATATGCTGATTGGACCCAAAGCCAAAAGAAATTCCTGGAAAAGTTAAAGAAAGAGATAAAAGTAGTAGAAAAATTAGAAAAAGAAAAGAGAGTGATGCAAGAAAAACATGAAAAGATAATTAACAGTTTGATAAAAAGAGGCACAAAAATTGCTGAAAATAACTTCTTAAAAAACAAAATTGACCACATGGTAAAAGAGGCACACAAATCCACTAATGAGAAGAACTCCTTAAAAGACAGAATTGGTCAAATGGAAAAAGAATTAGTCAAAAGTCAAAAGCTCACAGAAATATATAATTTCTCTAAAAATAGAATTGGACAACTAAAAGCTAATAACTCCACAGGACATCAAGAAACAATAAAACTAAATCAAAAGAATGAAAAAAATAAAAGAAAATGTGAAATATCTCATTGGAAAGTCAAATGACCTGGAAAAAAATAGAGGTGAGATAATTTAGGAATTATTGAACTACCTTCTAAGCCATGATCAAAGAAAGAGCCTAAACATTATATTTCTTTTTGTTCCCTTTGTAACATTTTTTTTTAATTTATGGGATAAAACAAGAATTTTCATAACATAGTATAATTTTTTAAATGATTGCACATGAAGCTGAAAATCTTTTGTGTACAACTTGCCATTCCATTAACATATATATATATATATATGTATATAAAATAAATTTCATTTCTCTCCTTTTTTCTTCCCTCTCCATTCTGCCCTGGAGATGGCTATCATTACATACATATGTGTATGTGTATATATAATGTGTATATATATATATATATATATATGTATGTGTGTGTGTGTGTATTTAAAATTATTCTATATATACTTCTATTTATCAATTCTCTCCCTGGATGCAGATGTCTTTTTTCATATGTCCTTTGTAGTTAATTTGGATTTTTGTTATAGTCAAAATAACTTATTAGTTCAAAGTGGCTCTTATAACAATATTGTTATTACTGTATACAGTGTTCTCTTGGTTATGCTCATTTTGCTCTTCATTAGACATCATATTTCAAGAAATTATCAAGGAAAACTGCCCTGATATCTTAGACCCAGAGAGTAAATAGAAATTGAAAGAATCCATTCATCACTTCCTGAAAGAGATCCCAAAATGAAAATTCCCAGGAATATTATAGCTGAATTCTAGAGCTCCCAGGTCAAAGAGAAAATACTTCAAGTGACCAGAAAGAAACAATTTAAGTATCAGGAACCACAGCCAGGATCACTCAAGATTTCATGACTTCCTTCCATGTTAATGGAGAGCTAAATATATAATATTCTGTAAGGCAATGAAGTTAGGATCACAACCAAGAATAACCTACTCAGAAAAACTGAGTGTAGTGCTTCAGGGGAAAAAAATTGATATTTAATAAAACTTTCAAGTATTTCTGATGAAAAGACCAGAGTTGAATAAAAAATTTGACATTCAAACACAAGAGAACTATACAAAGGTAAACGTGAAAAAGTAACCATAAGAGGCTCAATAAAGTTAAACCATTTACATCCCTATATAGAAAGATGATACATATAACTCCTAAGAACTTTATCGTTATTAGGGCAATTAAAAGTTTTCACAGACAGAGGGCAGGGGTATGAGTCTATTATGTTAGAATGATCTTCAGAAGAATAAAGGAAAAGAAAGATGTGCTGGGACAGGGGAGAAGGGAATGATGTTCAAAAGAAGAGCTTTTACAGTAGAGGGGCAAATGGGAAGTAAGGTGGGGGTGGGCAATTCCTGATCTCATTCTGATTGGAATTGGTTCAAAGAGGAAACACACACACATATACATATATATGTGTATACATATATATAGACACACATGCAGACACACACACTCAGTTGTATATAGAAATGTGACTTACCCTGTAGAGAAATAGGAGGGAAAGGGGAACAGAAAAAGGGGGTTGGAGATGATAAAAGGAAGAGCAGATTAAGATAGACAGTAGCTAGAAGCAACATTGACTTTTGAGGAGGGATAGGATAAGAAGAGAGAGATGGAGAAAGAAAAGAAAATGGGATGGAATGAAATATGTAGTAACCATAACTGAATGTGAATGGAATGAGCTCATCTGTAAAATGAATACAAATAGCAGAATGCATTAGGAACCAGAATCCAAATTTTATATATGTGTGTGTGTGTGTTTATATATATATGTGTGTGTGTGTGTGTGTAAATATGTATATATGCATATATACATACATACATAAAGACACATTCCGAGTTAAAATAAAGGGCTGGAGCAGAATCTAATATGTTTCAGCTAAAGTAAATAGATAAAGGTAATAGCAATTATGATCTCAGACAAAGCAAAAGCAAAAGTAACCCAAATTAAAAGAGATAATCAGGGAAACTGCATATGCTAAAAGGTACCATGGAAAATGAAGCAATATCAAACACTTTTACAGCATTTTCCTGATAAAGGTCTCATTTCTCAAATATATATTGATTATAAAACTGAATCAAATTGATAAAAATAAGAGTCATTTCCCAATTTAGAAATGGTCAAAGGATATGTTTTCAGAAGCTTTCTGAAGAATAAATCAAAGCTATCTTTAGTCACATGAAAAATGCACCAAATCATTATTGATTAGAGAAAGGTAAATTAAAATAAAGCTGAGGTACCACCTCATACCCATCAGAAATGAGGAATGCTGGAGGGAATAAGGGAAAAATAGGTATATTAATGAACTGTTGGTGGAGTGGTGAACTGGTCCAACTATACTAGAGAATAATTTTGGAACTAGGCATAAAGGACATACCCTTTGACCCAAAAATACTACAACTAGGTCTACATTTCAAAGATAATAAAGAAAAATGAAAAGGACCTATTTGTACAAAAAGATTTATAGCAGCTGTTTTTGTGGTGGAATTGGAAATTGAAGTGACGCTCATCAATTGGGGAATGGCAGAATAAATTGTGACATATCATTGTGATGGAGTACTACTGTGCTGTGGGTAATGACAAGGGGGGGTGAGGATAGTTTCAGAAAAAAAAAACATGACGAAACCTATATGAAGTGATGGCAAAGTGAAGTGAGAACTGCGAGATTTTGTGCACAATAGCAATATCGCAATGATGATCGATTGTTAAAGACATAACTACTCTGATCAATACAATAATCCAAGAGAATTCCAAAGGACTCATGACAAAAAAAAAATGTTATCCACCCCCCAGAGAGATCACTGATGAACTGTGAGTGTAAACTGAACTATAATTTTCTCATTTTTTTTATTTTTCTTGCTTTAAAAAAAAAAAATATTTTTACTATGGAAATGTGTTTTGCATGTTTTCACATGTATGATTGATATATTGCTTAACTTCTCAGTGGGTATGGGAAAAGGTATGAGGGAGAAAGATAATTTGGAACCCGAAATTTTAAAAGAAAGAATGTTAAAAGTAAATAATAAATGAAAATGTAAAAACCAAAAGATAAAAGAAATCTCTTCACTGAGTTGACAATCAGCAGAAGATTTATCTGTGAGGTTATTTTGTCTTCCTGAATATATCTCTAACATAATTGTAAAGGTATTTTGCTGGTACTGCAGGTAATTGTCTTCTTCATTGAGGTACCTGCTCCTTACATGGATGTTGGCTTAAGAAAGAGGTGGGTGAGAATCATCACCTATGTACCTCTCAAGGGTGGGGTTTGGAATAGCTAATTGAGAAATCTCTGTGTGGTAGATTCACTATCCATGGAATCTCTGGCTCTGTCTCTCTGTCGCTCTCTGCCTCTGTCTCTCTGTCTCTCTCTCTGGCATGCATGTATTAGGCTGCCTGTCCTAAAGTGGTCTTCTTCTTTGGTTTTATATTCCCTACTCACCAAGACAATTGAAGACTTTCTAGCTATTCCTTTTAGAATAATGAAAGGCAATTCATTCCTTATCCCTTACATTTCCTGTCCTTTTCTGCTGCTTTAAAGTTCCAAGAATTTACGTGGAAGTACAACTTAGCTTCCAACCTTAGTTGGAAACCCAGCTGTTTTAAACAGAGGCTTTATAGGAATGGAGGGAGATTCAGGAAATCATTGGTCACCTCAGAGCAATGCCTGGTATTAATCAATCCATCAGTAAAGTGCCTACTGTGTTCCAGGCACTGTGCTAAGCACAGGGATAAAAAAAGAGGCAGAAAATCTCTTCTCTCTAATGTGGGAGAGAACATGTAAACAAATACGTATAAGCCAACTATATGCAGGATACGTAGAAAATAACAGAGGGATGGCCCTAGAATTAAGAGGAATTTGGGAAAGCCTTCCTCTGAAAGATGAGATTTTAGTTGAAACTTAAAGACAGCCAGTGGGCAGAGTTGAGGAGGCAAAGCATTCCAATGAGTGTTAATGGCCAAAGAAAAAGCCCCAAACCAGAAGATGGAGTATCTTGTGTATGAAATAGCAATGAGTCTACAGTCACTAGATTGAAGAGTACACGGCACAGAGTGAGGTAGAAGAAGGATGGAAAGGTAGAAACTGGTCAGTTATAAAAGGTTTTGAATGTCAAACAGAAAATTTTTATATTTTGTTCTGGAGGTGATGGGGAACGTTTGAAGTTTGCTTAGTAGGAGAGTAACATAGTTGGACCTATGTTTTAGGAAAATCACTTTAGTGGATGAATGAAGAATGGATTAGAGGGAAGAGAGACTTGAAGCAGACAGACCCGCCAGCAGACTATTGTTAAAGTCCAGGTGTGAGGTAAGGAAGGCCTGCCCTAGAATGATGGCAGTGTCATAGAGAAAGATTTTGCAAATGTGACATCGACAGACTTTAGCAACATATTGGATAGGGTGGCAGAGGGGATGCAGATATCATGAGGTGTTGAGGATGCTTCTATTGTAAGCCTGAGGGACTAGAATGATGGTGTTGTCCTTCACATTAATAAGGAAAGTAAGAGGTGGGGAGAGTTTAGGAGGAAATTAAATAAATTTTGTTTTGGACATACGGAATTTAAGATGTCCATTGGACATCCAATTTAAGATGTCTGAAAGGTAGTTGAAGATATAAGATTGGAGGTCAGACTGGGGCAGGATAGGTAGATTTGAGAATCATAAGCATGAAGATGATTGTTTAACCCATGGGAGTTGATGAGATCAAGTGAAATAGCATAACAAGTACATAGTAAGCACTTAATAAATGCTTTTTGAATGACTAAATGACCATTCTCAGTAGAGTCTATTACATTTTTCATCACCACCTCTTCCAAGATAATTGATTATTCCGTCTCATCCACATGATCTTCACTTTATCTATAAGGAAATCCAAATCTCATCATCAGAGGATATTTTTCCTCTCTGGAAACAGGCATATACACAAAACAAGATGCCTGGAGATGCCAGGCACAGATCACAGAACAACACAAAAAGAGAAAAAAAGGGAAAGATAAATTCAGACTGCTGAAGATAAAAGCATCCCTTGGAGTTGGGACGTTAAATCACTCCGTGGTCCAGCAAACACACAGCTGACAGGCTGCCAGTTAACCCTCTAGCAAAGCAGCAGGAGTAACCTGCCTAATCACTAAGGATCCCAGGTCCCAAATCCCTGTTAAACCGGTCTTTTTATGACAGCTGATAATTGGCATCCCACGTTGACACCCCAGGAAAAATGCTTACAGTTGTGCTGAGGCAGAACACTGAGCCTGCAGGTGTCTCTAAGCATCGTTGTTCTCTCCACCCTGGGTATTTGTAGCTAGATCTATGACCTTCCTTATTTATCCTTCTACTATTAAACTAATTCAGAAAAAAAATGGTGCCAGCCTAAGGGTTTCCCCTGAGCAATGCTAAAGGCAGAGCTTTCCCTTAGTCAGGACTCCAGATAGCCCGAATTTTTGACAGAGTTGGAAAATTTGAATTAACATACCCAAGTGGCAAAGACAGCTAATTGACATTCTTTAATGGCTCCTGGGTGGGAGACATCCATCCTGGGACAGCCAGAAATCAAGAAAGGTAAGAGTACTTAACCTTTGTGGTTAACATTGCTGGTCTTGGAGGTCATGATGAGAATACTGGAACTGGAACATCTCTTGGGCATACCAATGTACACTTGGGTACATTACAAACAGGTCCAGACCTATTGTATATCAAGGGGCTGGGAGGAGTCATAGCGAGGAATAGTCTTATCAGTGATGTCCTACAGGGAGAAATATACTGATGGCCAAACAAGAATGATAAAAGCCTTAGAGATCATATTTAATGTTAATTAATAGAAATGTCTAATTTATATTATTTATTCATTTATGAGTCCTATGAATGTGAATCTGAGACCTACCCATATTTCATCTGCCCAATGTCACATGGATAGCCAGTAGCCAAGACAGAATTAAGCTTACTTGGTTCTTCTGATTCCAAATCCATGCTGCTTCCAAGAATACTTAAGGATTTTCCATTCTCCCCAAGGAAACATGCATTCCAAAACAGGGTTTAGGAGCTTTTCTTTGCCAAAAGACAGCTGTAGAATAGATCAATAAAGAAATCTGACTATACCACTTTATTCAGGGCTAGGCTTAACCTCTGGTGGTTGTAGTCTTGATATCGGAAAGAAATAAAACAAGCTTAGGTGTTATAGAAGTTAACCAGACTTTAATATTCTTTTTATTTTCTCCAAAATACTTTTATTTTAAACTTGAATATTAAAATTTAAACACACAATAAGAGAAGAAAAACATATTATAAACTTAAATATGAAATAAGAAAAAAACATCACCATGTGCACAGCAGAATGTAAGAGGAGATTCAAAATATATAACAATAAATTTCCATTTCAAGAAAGACTATTTAGTATATACTATGCTTTGTGATCATCTGAACCTCTTTTCTTTGTTTCCTTGTAAGTTTTCTTTTGTTTTCTGCTGTGAGACTTTAATATTCTTTACAGAAAAAAGTATGTCTTATTCATCTTGGTTTTCATCTAATGATTTAATAAAATGTCTTGCACATATTAGGCCTTGGTAGAATTGTTGGTAGGACAGAGGGCAGCTAGATTGCTAAATGGATAGCATGATAAAGTTGAAGTTGGGAATACCTGACCTCAAATCTAGTCTTAGATATTTACTCTCTGTGTGACCCTAAGCAAGTCATTTAACCTCACTGGCCTCAGTTTCCTCATATGTAAAATGAGCTGGAGAAGGAAATGGCAAACCACTCCAGTACCTTTGCCAAGAAAATCCCACCATAGGGTCAACAAGTGAACTGAACAACAAAATTGTTGAATGCAAATGCCTTGAGAGAAGGTAGTTATTTTCCTGTTTGTGTTTATATCCTCAATGCCTAGAAGAGTTACTGGAATATAGTAGGTGCTAAGTAAATGTTTGTTGATTAATTGATTAGTAATTCTTCTCCCCAAGTTGTGAGTAGTCTACATAGAACATCTTCTATTTTGTCCTCCCCAACACAAGACCTTCTGTTTTTTTTCTTTATTTCCTCCATTCCCGTCCCACCTCCAACCCAGAAACACCTCACAGGTGGGTTTTAAAAGGCTGAGGAAGATTGGTAAAGCAGAAAGAAAGTTCTGTGCCCTGCTCTGCCTCCCTCTTCCACACACAGAAAAAAAGAGACCCTCAGTGAATCTAGACATTTCATCACAACAATTTATATCTTCATGAAGATGGAAGCCAGACAACTAGAATTCCTCTTCTTGCTCCCTAGTAGATTTGTTCCCATGAGGAATGGGAACCTTTAAAACTTGTCTTTGAATCAATTTCATTGTTGCCATCACTGCACAAATTGTAGAATCTCCATGAAAGGCACCATAATGTATCTAAACAGTAACCTTGGAGAGCCATTTTTCTCAATAAATTTTTAAAGATTTTTCTCTGAACTATTTCCAACTAATTTATTTCACCCATTTCTATTGGCAATGTTCTAATGTCTTCTAAATATTACTATTTTTTTCTGCAGGGACCCCTATATGATACAGTGGATAGAGTGCCAGGCAAGGAATCAGGAAGGCTCATCATTGTGAGTTCAAATCTGACCTTGGACACTTACTGGTTGTGTGACCCTGGGCGAGTCAGTTAACCCTGTTTGCTTCAGTTTCTCATCTATAAAATGAGTTGGAAAAGTAAACCACTCCATTATCTTTGCCGAGAAAATTCTAAATGGGATCATAGAGTCTGACATGCCTGAACAACACCAATTTTATTCTTCCTCTTGTAGACGTCATTCAGTCAGAAGAGACTACAAAGTTAAGTAGTCTAGTCATGTGAATACAGTTCAGCATAATTTTTGTTTGCCCCTTGAGATGTTTAATCACTTTATCAACACCTCATCTGAACATTTTATTTCTGAGTGGTACCTAGAAAGGTTAAAATGCATCAATTAAATGAGAACCAAATGAGTCTCTTTGGATAAGGAACTCTATATTGGAAACACGATCAGTCTTTTGAATTATGGTTCTCATAACAACTATACTTCTCCTGGGGCATCAGCCAGACATTATAGACTTTTGATGTGCTCATTATTAGAAGGTTAGTTGTCTATCCATTTCACTTGGCAAGAATATCATCCATCAACATTTCTTGGCATTCTAGTGATTAAGAGAGTGGGCCAAAGGAACAAAGCAAAAGGACAAAAAGAAGGGGATGCTAGAGGTGATAAGCCCATGTGGAAAGGAACTCCAGGATTCAAGATGGTGTTGAAAAGTAACAGGTAAGTGAAAACATAGGCCATAGAGTTAGAGAAGGAATTTGAACTCAACATTGGACATGGGACTTAGATTTCTGGAGCATTATGGAGCACATAACCAGGAAAAGTGTGGAAGTTTTTAAGGTATAGAAATTGTGTACAACTCTTCTGTCCCTGCAAGTGTGAGGGGCTCAGTTCAAATTTGGCATCTTCTACTTCTTACCTTTGTGACCTCTAATAAGTCACCTAATATCTGAGTCAATTATTCATCTGCAAAATGCAAGACATAACACTAGATAGTCTCTAAGAATCTACAGTGTTATGATCCTATTCTAAGCACGGTGCTATGTTGTATTATCAAAGTTTCTGCTGATTGATGTGACAGGCTCTGAAAAAAGGACTGAGGAATCTCCCCTTCCTCATCTTGCCCTGATCACATTTTTGAACTCGCTTTTGAAGTGAATATACTCAGCAAACACAGAACTGGTAGGTGACCTCTGTGTTCTAAATGTGTATTCTAATTCTATTTTTAAATATAAAAGCATCAAATGTTTTTATTTTTGAGTGAGTGGACAGTTTGAAAGGGCAGAAAATCAGGGAGAAAAGAAAGCCTGGAAGGACATTTAACATCCTTTTTTCTCTGATAAAGCTTTAAACTAGAGCCTTCAATCGTTTATTACCCAGAATCAGAAACAATTTGGAAAAAATAAAGTTTGGAAGTGGTGGATTCAGGGATGATATGACAAGTTTTGTTTTCATGTGTTGAGTTAAAGTGTCTTGATGACATCCTATTGGAAATGCCAAGTTTTGACGCATGCAACTGCTAGTTAGCAGATGAGGTGATCACAAAAGGCTATGTGTAGAAGGTGATACTTGAGTTGCATCTTGGAAGAGGAAAGGGATTCTCTGAGCTAGAGGCAAGGAAGGAATATATTACAAGCATAAGAATTACCATGACAAAAGCACAGAGATAAAGTGTCCTCTGTGAGGAACAGAAGGAAGGCCACCTTGGCTCGACAGCAAAGCATGTGAGGGGTAGTAATGTATAATGAGGCTAAAAATATAGGTTAGAGTCAGATTGTAAAGGGCTTTGAAAGCTAAATATAGGAATTTCTATCTTGTCCTAGAGGAAAACCCTATGGAGTAAAGTGAATAGAAGAGTGACATGGTCAGACTTACATTTAAGAAGAGGAACTTTGGTAGCTGTGTGGGAGTGGGAATGAAGTGGGGAAAGACATGAGACAGGGAAAGCAACTAGAAGGACTTTACAATAATCTAGGCCATGGGGGATGAAGGTCTAAATGAAGGTGATGGTTATAGGAGTACGGAGAAAGGGTCAAATGCAAGAGCTAGTGGGGATGTAGAAACAGCAAGACTTGGTAATTAACTGGATGTGGGGAAATGAAGAGTGAAGAATAGGGGGTAACACCAGATTTATAAACCTGAGAAATTAGGGGAGTGGATGGTGCTTTTGACAGCAATAGGGAAATTTGGAAATGGGTGGATTTTGTGGAGAAATAATAAATTCTGTTTTGGATATGCTGAATTTGAGATGTCTCTAGGACAACCCATGCCCATCAGCAATTGCTTTAAAACTCAGAGGAGAAACTAGGACTGAATATTTAGATTATGAATCTTCTACACAGAGATTGTAAACTTTAAAACTCAGAGGAGAAACTAGGACTGAATATTTAGATTATGAATCTTCTACACAGAGATTGTAATTAAAACCAAGACTTCAGTGCAAAGGTGATCACAGAAGAGAACTATGAAAAAATGTATTGGAAAACATGACTTAGAAGGAAAAAACAAGACCAGTTAAAGGCTTGTCAACTGCGCAGAAGCTCCATTTCTCTATATTAAGAATATCTAGTAAACCTGATACTGGAAGTTACTAGACACAGCAAGGTGAAATAGGGAGACATATAATTGGCAATTTGTTGTTGTTCTTCTCATGAAAGATTTCTAATGCCAAGTCCAAATTGGTTCAGTATTTTCCCTAGATGGTGAAGTGTTCTAATTTTTCCTAATTGCTTATGTCATTATATTGATAACATGAGATCCTAGATTATTGAAATGTCTCCTTGATTATATATCTATAATCATTCAAAATATTGTGACCTAACCATCCACACATACCCCCAAAAAGTGGATGAATAATGCCTGGTCCAGACAATGTCATATAGTTGATGGACAGTTCATAGTGCTGAAGTGCATATATCTTGGACAGATGCTGCAGATGAATGATGAGCTGCATCTAGAATTGATTCAGAAAAAATCAGGATGGATTGCATGGGAGAAGTTCTCCACTTTTAATGAACACAAATTTCTCCCTAGTACAAAGACCTATCTCTTAAAAAGAAATATTCCTTTTTTGATGTTATGTCTGTGAGGTGTAGAATACCTGTCTTTAAAGAATTAAAGTTACTTATTGTACAAAGGAAAATTAAAATTGACATCAAAAAGGCCCATGTTGAGCATGAGTATGCTGCAACTAGTACCCATGATGAATTACACAAGAGAAATGACATATTAGATGGTCTTCAGAGAGGGGTATGGTCAGAAAATAAGGGGGCTAGTCATGTAGCTTCAGGGAAAGATAGCCAGTGGATAGCCTGCCTGCTCAACTAGCTTCCATCAGGGGAGTCAAAAGAAGACCCCTAGAGAAGGATTTCAGGAGGATGTGGGCAAAAGTCACACAAGATGAGAAGGGGTGAACAGTTTACTACCTATACACCTGGAATGAACATCCAAATCAAGATACCAGACCTGTCAAAATATCAGCCAATGAATAAACATTGATTAAGCATCAACTATGTGCCCAGCATTGTAAGAGGTGTGGGGGATACGTAAAGGAGCAAAAGACAGTCTCTGTCCTCAAGCAGCTCACGATCGAATGGAGGAAAAAACATGCAAACAAATATATACAGAGAAAGATTTATACTAGATAAATAGGAAATAATTAACAGAGGTAAGGCACTAGAATTAAGAGGGGTTAAGGAAGGCTTCCTGTAAAAGGTAGGTTTTAAACTGTAACTTATAGGAAGCTGAGGAGTTCAGTAGTCAGAGTGGAAGACAGAGAGCATTCTAGGAATGGGAAAAAGCCTGCAAAAATGCCCAGAACAGAGAGATGGAGTGTCTTGTGCATGGAGCCACCAGGAAACCAATGTCCTTGGATCAAAGTAATGTACGAAAATTAATATTTAAGTTGCAGCTACATTTTTTTGTTTCAGAGAGTGCTCTCTATATGTATTCAGAATAATATGGTATTTCATAAATTAAGAAAGTGAAGTGATAAAAGGTCAGAGGACTTGGCAGGAGTCAAATAGCCAACCAGTGGTAAGTGAAGGATGCAAGTTTCCAGAATCCCAGACTTAGACTCAAACCACTAGACAGTGCAACCTCTTAGAAGTGCATTGAAGTAATAAAGGAAGTCAAGTACTCTATCAGTTTTGCTCTTCTCATAGCCCAGATGTGACATTATGCTTATTTAGAATACATCTGAAGACTCATATTAATGAATTCCTTCCTTTTTCTTTGAACATAAATCAATAATATTCAGAAATAAGCAACCATAAACACTTAACTGTCACTGCTGTCAAAAGGTGACAGCTGCATTAGTTAAAAGCACTCAATACCTACAAGAGCCATAAATACATAATGTCCTTTAAAAGCTTTTCTAAATTACAGACACCTGAGGGGGAAATGAGATTCTATTACTCATTTTGCTTCTAACAGAAAAGCTATTTCCTACCACCAAACCACTTAGGCCACAGTTTTGAGCAACAAACTATGTTTGAATCTAGACCATTAAATATTTAAAATAAAAAACATTACCAAATATTGATTTTCAATAAAAATAATGGAAAGTCTTAAGGATTTGATACCTTTCTTCCACCAGTTAAACTGGACGTACCAAAACATGGCAACTCCTAGGCGAGGAAGAAGGACTTTTTTCACTTTTTTATTAATTTATTTGAAACTGAAATACACAATAAGAAAAGAAACATATTATAAACTTACAGAGAAAAGAAATAAGCATTGCCATGTGCACAGTAGAATGTAAAAGGAGATTGAAATTATACAATTAATTTCCATTTCAATAAAGTCTATATAATAGGGAAGAAGTATTCTAATGTTGGAATTGAATCCATTTCATTAAATGAATGATCATAGCTTTGCTTGAAGATAGGTTCTTCTAAAAGATAGAAATCCTCTAAACAATAGGATTAAGAGGATAATGATGTCTATCAGATTATATTCTTCCCCAAAACTGATTAAGGAGGGACCAATGTCTGAGCCTCAGTTTCCTAATCTATAAAATGGGATGGTTGGACTAAATTATCTCAAAGGTCATTTCAAGATCTAAGTCCTGGGACCCTGGGATCTTATAAATAATTAGGAAGAATTCTTTTATTGAAAAGACTTTCATCCTGTTTCCCTAAAAGCTAAAAGGTTATCTAGTATCAAACCTTTTCATCATGAAAAGCCCTGGATTTTTATGTTTGGGGAAAGAAGATTTGGGAGAGCACTTAGGGCTGATAGCTTTAGGGATCAAGTACTAAATTCTACCCAGGGAAGTAATGGGAATTGGAGAAGGTTGGGACTTGGGGTTGAGAGGTTTTAGGTAGTTTGCAATAAGAACAAAATTTTTGTTTTATTTAGTTTTAGGAAGAGGGGTTTTGGTATTATTGTGGTAATAAAAAGCAATTGTGGAGATTGCAAACTAAAGTCTTTGGGTCAAATCCAGCCACTGACTTTTTTTGTAAGACCCATGAGTTTTGAATGTTTTTTTTTACATTTGTAAAATGTAATGTAATGTTTGCTGACCTCTGAATTATAATAACAGTACTAATAACAGCTAGAATTTATATAGTGTTTTATGGTTTGCAAAACACCTTACATAGGACTTCATTTGATCTTTCTGACAACCCCTTGAAGTGTCATTAATATTCTCATTTTACAAAAAAGGAAATGAATCAGAGTGATTGAGAGACTTTCCCAGCATCACTCAGCTAATAAAGTTGTGTCGGTTCAGTTCTGAAAAGAGCTCAGAAGAAAAATGGTCAAAAGAGAAATTCTAAGAGACAAAAGTCAGACCTGATAACAGCTTAAATTTCTGCACCTCCTGGTACAACCTCGCTCATGGGAGAACTTCTTTAGCATTCTTGAGAGGAGTGAATTAAAAAGACTACAGAAAGTCTCACAGATATTAGCGGAGATAGCCCATTATAGATCTGAACTGAGCTTAGCCTTTTCTGAAGAGGAAAGGCTTAGTAAATATAGCACCTGCAATAGATGTAGGTGGCTCTTAAGATAGCACCTTAGCTGAGCACCAGATTGGAGACAATGACTGGAAAGAGCTATAAGCTTTCCTGTAATTACCCGATGCTGACAGGGAGTGGGATGAAAGCAGCTGGTGAAAGAAACCATAGCATTCATGGTTCTGGTGGAATGGACAGTGCTTGGAGTCAGGAAGACCTTAGCGGTGACTCATTTAATTGCTCTCAGCCTCAGTTTCCAAAGAGGTAAAAAGGGAATAGTAAGAGCTCCTATTTTATGGAGTTGTCATTAGAATCCATTAAAAATAAGACTTTGCAAATGCATAATGAACCATCTAAGTGCTAACTTTTATTATCATTAGGTGACCATGAAAATAGCCAGAATTAATAACTGTTTAGAATAAAGAGCAGTGTCGAATGAGGTGCTGTGGGGTGCTCTTCATGGGAAGCAGGTCTGGCAGAAAGTATCACAATAATACCAGTAGAAGACATTGGCAGCTTTGCAACATCAGTCATGGTTAATTCCTCTAAGAGTAGCAACCAAACATGTTCCCTTCTTATGTAAATCTTTCACACGCAGATGTCCACGTATTCCCCATGCATAACTCCTCTGAAGGTCCACTCTTCAACTGAGCATATATTTGTGGGTCAGAAAGTTTGGGGAGGGGGAGAAGCGCTTTGGTTGCTCTACTTACATTGCCATTTAATTAAATTATCCATTGTGAACTGTGTCCTATGGTTGACTGGTAAAAGTAAAACATGTAGATGGGAGCTCTGCACCTGGAATCAGAAAGACCTGAATTCAAATTCCACCTCAGACTCTTACTAAGCTGTGAGACCCTGAGCAAGTCACATGCTTTTTTGTCTGCTTCAGTTTTTTCATATACAAAATAGGGATAACAATAAAACTTACCTCCAAGTCTTGTGTGAAGATAAACAGATAATATTTGTAAAACACCTTCCAAATCTTATGATGATGATGATGACCCCATAAGAACCTAGAACCTGGGGGAACTAACTGAGAAGGGGAAGAATGGAACAGAGGAAAGACTCTGAGGTTCAATCCTTGAGGGTCCATAATGATTATTTTTGGCAAAATATTATTATGTGCTTTAAAAACACTAGCCAGTTATAGATAAAACATGTATGAAGTCTAAAACATGGACCTGGCTAACAGATAACTGTTTTCTGAGAGTGAAAAATAATGATAAAAACAATTGTTGAATCCTTAGAAAAACTATTTAAGAGGAACTCAAACAGGAAATGGTTCCCTACTTTTTGAAAGAGCTTCCTCTAGTGTTTACTATTTAATTGACGTAACTAAATAGTAATAAAAACAAAAACATTCCCATTTGTCTCGACGGTTTGAGTTGTGCTTAGGAAGGAATCTCCCCAAATGTTGTCACTGTTGTGTTTATGCTGTCGGCTCCGAAGAGGGCCATTAAATTTCTTCAAAAATATTTACAATGAAAAAAAATAAAGCTGCCTCAAAATGTAAAAATCATTCTAGTAAACAACGTATGCCCCATGCATTTGTTCTAACCATCTGGAGCCAGCTTGCTGGTAATTTTGACAATCATAAAGAAAAGAGAAAGTTGCTTTTCCGAGTGTTATTTTTGTCCACTGCCTATTGTGATGATCGCACCAAGCAATGACAATATTCTAACATAACAACGATGAGACTCATCAAGGATTGAATTTTCCCTGCATGTATTTCCCTTTCCTAGGGTGGAACTCTTATTGATTTCAAAGGAAGCTTTGCATGTAAAAGGAGAAAAGAGCTTGACCACAGAAAACAAATTAACATAGTGAAACAACCCTCCTACTTACAAAATGTGGTCTTTCTTTTGAAGAGTCCAAAATGTTCTAGTTGGTCTTGCCTTTTTAATCCATTTAGCATGGCTGCAAATGGGGTAGAGTCAGTGATGCTCATTTACCCTCTAGAACAGAGCTTCTTAACCTTTTTAGTGTCCTAGACTCTTTTGTCAGTATGGCAAAGCCTATGGACCCCTTCTCAGAATCATGTTTTTAAAAGCATGAAATAAAATTCATGCAATTACAATAGAAGCCAGTCATATTGAAATTCATTTATCAAAATGTTTTGTTTAAGTTCATGGATCCTTTGTGTGCCCCAGGTTAAGAACCCATATATGCTCATCAGAAGTCTCTCAGCCTCTCAGGCTCTGTTCTCTCCTATTTTCCTTGGAAAGGGGAAAAGAAGTAGTTGACTGAGGGGAGCTTTTCTCTTACCCTCATTTAGCAATCAGCTGACTCTGGAAACTTCTGTCAATAAAACTGCCTGCTAGATAAATGCCATCTGGAGTAAAAAATTTTTGGTTACAAGTGGCACATCCCAAATCTGGTGTCCTTAGGAGACCATATTCCTGGTGCTATCCTTTGCACAGAAAGGATAGAGTTCAGCTGGTGTTTACTAGGTCCTCTGGAAACAACTCCTTGAGAATAGGAGTTAGGTCTTCATAGTTTATTCAGAAATGGGCATCACATCATGTACTTTAATGTGATGACACTTCAGTTATTTGAGAGAGTAGAAAGATACCATGAATGAGAAACAAGAAGCAAGATCTCTCCTACTCAAGGCATTCAGGGACTTTCGGAAACAACATAGTCTTTATTATCAAATGAGATATTTGTAAAGAATTTAGTACAGTGCCTGGCATATAGGAGGCACTCTATAAACTCTTTCTCTCTCTCTCTCTCTCTCTCTCTCTCTCTCTCTCTCTCTCTCTCTCTCTCTCTCTCTCTCTTTTCCCTTCTCTTTCCACACACCCCCCCCCCATTATGTATCCATTTAATTGTAAGCTTGATCTTAGGAAAGTAGCATCATCTGCAGAATAATGAACTAAATTACTGATGAAGTTAATATAATACCACGTAATATCCTCTAATAATTTTTACTTTAAGTTGGTGCCCTAAATATATTTAAAATCTATGAGGTGAAGAGAATTTAATTATATTTGAGTCTTGATGGTAAAATATCCAAGCCTTCAACTGTGACCCTTGATTCTTCTCCCTCAGCCTTAAAGAGTAAGTCATTGTTTGTTACTGTGGATATTGTTTTAATGCAACACAACGTCTTGCACTAAAGAAATATTTTAACGAAACCCTCTGCCTTCTACGTTCAGGTTTCATATTTCGAAACGCCATTGTTACAGTATGGCTGAGGCTATAAGAACAGACACTTGCAGAGTTAGAGCTAGACCACTTAGAGGTCATTCAGACTGACCTCTTTATTTTACAGATGAGGAAAGTAAGACCCAGAGAAGGCATACTTCTTTGTACTTGCCACACCAGATTCTTACTTTGGTTAACTACAGTTTGTTTTTGTTTGTTTGTTTTTGTTGTTTTGTGTTGTTATTTTTCTTGAGGGGGAGGTGAGGCAGTCAGAGTTAAGTGACTTGCCCAATGTCTCATAGCTAGTAAGTGTCAAGTATCTGAAGTGGGATTTAAACCCAGGTCCTCCTGACTCCAGGGTTGGTGCTCTATGTACTGGGCCACCTAGCTGCCCCAGTTAAGTACAGTTTCAAGAACTTCTTTTTAAGTATCTATGACAAAACCAAAGAATGGACAGAATTCTGCCCTGTTTTGGAAATGTGTTCCTCAAAACGCAGATAGGGGTTCTTCCTTGTAGTACATTGGACTGCTGGTTTCTGATCAAATATCATTTTGGGGGAGATAGTGAAATATTCATTAATATTAAGTTCTGAAAAGCTCTTGGGTCTTCAGCAAACTAGGAAAGGATTGGGCTGAAGGAGTCAGTTCTCCTATGTTATCAAACTAGAAAACCATAGATAAAGGTTTGGGGATAGAATAATGTTTGAACTACAAAGTAACATTAAAAGAACCAAATGGAGAATCCTAAATAAAGATTAAGAACAGGCATTGTTAAACAGCCAGTATTTGAGAGGCAGCTTTAAAAGAGAAGGCAATTTTGGTTCTGGGCTTACCAGACTGGCTTCCTGCCAAGGTGAAGGGAAGGTAATAAAGCAAATTGAAATGTTTACCTACTAAGGTGATTTTCAGAATCTAATCAATCAAACATTTTGCTTATCCCAAGCAGGCAACATTATTTGAAGGTTGATAAAGGCAACTAAAAGTTTCTCCTCTTAGATTTTACCCTATTAGTTTAACATAAGTGGGTGAAGTAAGATTTCAAAGACAAAATTCTTCAGAGGAGGGAAGATTATTCATAGCAGTTTTGTGGTTACCTGGACTGTTTGTAACTGTGTGTGGGCTATATCCCTGAGGCACCTAGAGAGAAATAGCTGCTTATCCATGGCTTTATTTATGTCTCTGTATTGACTTCAGCAGTCAGGGCTCCCCAGATACCACAACTCCTACTAACCTGAATCCTGTCTTTTAAGATTCTCAAGTTCTAGATTAAACATAGACATGGCTAGAGGTGTAGATATGGATTCAATACTGATATAGAGATGAATATAGATTATAGATATAGATGACATACATATAGATATATTTACGAGGCAGCTAGGTAGCACAGTAAATAGAGCAAGGAGCCTAGAATCAGGAAGACCTGAATCCAAATCCTACCTCAAACCCATACTAGCTGGGCAAGGCACTTAATCTCTGTTGGCCTAAGTTCCCTCAACTGTAAAATGCAGATAATAATAACACCTGCTTCCCAGAATTGTTGTGAGACTTAAATAAGATATTTTTAAAGTACTTAGCACAGTGTCTGGCATATTATTATTACTAGATATAGGTATAAGTATAGGTTGATAGATAAATCTATAGATAGATTAGATTAGCTCACTTTTTCTTTTAGCAGTTAAACTATAGGCAGGCTTTCTCTGGGCAAAGGTGATCGCTGTATTTATATAAATATATGTTACATAAGCACACATATATACGTACTCATTGACATAATATGAACATCTATTGAAGAACTCTGTATATGCACATATATATACATACATGTATATTCATTGTGCACTTGAAGTATACATACATCCACAAATGTATTAACTATGTGAAATTTTATCTTCTGGGTCTCTAATATGTTGTGATCTATAAACTGTGCAAAGTCAGTCAAATACACGTAAAGGAATTTATGTAGATTGGCCATGATATTAACCTATTATAACTAACAAAAGATACAGAAAATCGCTACCATGAATGGTCTTTTGTGTAACATAGTCATAATTGGTTTTTAAATCTCAAATGTTTTGCCTTGTTTACTGTTAAATGATTCAAGGGATTTCTATACAAAGCCTTCTTATAGTTTAACTGATAAAAGAAAGAAAAAGACTTTTTGAAGACCAAAATGTAGGATCATAGAACTATAGATGTAATGGACATCAAAGGTATTACCCTCTAATTTTATAGATGAGTTCAGGAAAGTTAAGTGACTGTCCAAAAGGTACAAAGGTAATAAGCATTAAGGTAGGATATGAACCCATCCCATCTGACTCAAGAAAGTATTTTTCTACTGAACCATGTTACCTAAAATTAAATTACTATTGTCATACCCTTACCAATCAGTTAGCAAGTTCTATCAAATCTACTTTGGCAACATCTCTCTCTACAAAAGTGTGTGTGCGTGCGCATGTGTGTGTGTATGTGTATGAAAAACTAGACAATAAGATCCCAGTCCATAAAACATGCTTGAATTTGACCTTTCTGGGGAGTAATAACAGTGCTATGGTAGTAAATGTTTAACAACTAGCCCTTTCAAACAGTATGACACACTTTTAAGTGTAGTCTATATGATTAACATTTTTCTCCTTGACTTTCTTAACACTAAGCAATCAATGAAAGAATAAATTAAGCCCTGATTTGTTGTGTTTGCTGATTTCTAAGGTGTGTACTCCCGGTACTCCTGTATCATCAATATTTTCTTCCCCTTTGATTGGCCCTTCTGGCTAAAGGGAGGACCATTGGTTTCAGAACTTCTGACTTAATAATCTTCTCCCTATTTCCCACCAGCTATGCTGCTTTCATACTTCTTTGGAACTCTCCATCATGCCTTCCTTCCCCAGTAAACGCATCATTGGGAAATCTCATTATCCTGCAAGATTGAATCTTGCTGGAGTCATATCTCATCAGTACACTCTGCCTCTCTGGCTGAACCTTCTGACTAAAGGTCATGGCCATAGACTCCAAGGCCTCTATTTAAGAAGGGAGCTGACTCATCACAGTCTTCTCCACTTTATTTTTTTGTGTTAGAGATTACAATAATATCTTTCATGTTGGAACAATACTGAACATCTTAAAAGAGAATATAACCTAGTATTTTCATTTCTCTTTATGCCATTGGTCACACAATGCATAGAGAAGCTTAGGCCTACTGAATATAGAGGAAATCTTTGTGTCTTCCTATTCTTTACTACAACCATTTAATAGTAAATGCTCTGTAAAGGCTTGATCTTATGGTAAATGAGTAGCCCTATCAGATAGGTGGAAGACAGTCCATGTGCAATATTTGCATATCTGGAGCTGATTTTATTAGAATAAAACATCCTGAGTGCATTTGACTAAATATGTATGTGTGCACATGTTTATATTCTAAATGTATACATATATTCTAATAATTTTAATATATGTTTATCCAATACAAATATCCTAATGTTCTAATACATATGTGTGCTTTATTATGGTGATCTCTTTATATTATAGTATTTCTAATATCTTATCCTAATGCAAATGGTTTCCTAATTTCCATATGTATGTATATATGTATACATATACATACACACACATCTATATATGCTTTTTTATTCTAACACAAATTTTTTCCTAAACAAAATCTTGTAGATTAAAGCATAAGCACAGAAATAATATAGCATACAAAAATTCATAGGTCCAATTGTTTTGTATTAAATTGATTTGTTTAACAATCCCTGGTAAAATATTCTTTTAAACAGAAGAAATTTGAAAGTTCGCTTCTCCTACAATTTGGATCCATTTAGGTTATAGAATTATGGATCTAGAGCTACTGAACACTTCAGAAGCAACCTGGCCCTTCATTTTACAGCTGAGGAACCAAGAAAGCTAAGTGAAGTAGTGAGAGCCGGAGGTGAGATTTGGATGCAACTGTTCTAATTGCAGAAGCATCGCTATTTCCACTGCATCTTGTTTACTCAATAGAAAAAAAAACACAAGAGGATTTCTCCTAAGGCTGAGAAAATAGGAAAGCATAGGTGTGTGTATATATATATATATATATATATATATATATATATATATATATATATACATATATATATAGGTAAGTATAAAGATTCTTACCTCTTTGTATGTTCTTTCTATTACCTGAGAATGTGTGGCTTCCACATGCCTTACTCAGAAAGGTCAAAGGAAAACATCTTGTAGTCTATTTGTTTTTCTGTAAAGGTGTGTTTTTCTACCAAATGCAATATGTACGTATAGACACAAAGTACCAGTCAGAATAATGAATCTCCATTTTTCTACATGGAAGTTGTTTTTTTTTTTCCTCCTAAGTGACTGTCTCATATGAGAAAAGGAAAAGACAGTTTATTAAATAAAAAGAAAGGGATCTTAATATAACTGATACTTCCAGAATACTCATTCAATTACTGTCCTTAGTACTTTTAAGGTTCCTATTTAATATTCTGGTCCCCTCCAAAATCCCAAAATCCTAGATGTGAGGTTAACACAGGGTGAATCTGGAATGAAAAAATAAGGGCTTGCTTTAGAAGGAGGTAAAACATCCTGCCAATAGCAAAGAGAAAATGGGAAAAGCAACAAAGGCAAAAGGTGATTTTCTTTACTTTTGCTACTCCAAAGGATGTCTAAATCAAATCACTGCAACCCTAGGTAATATCCAATCCCAACTTTAAGCAATAAAAGGAAATTAATTTACAGAGATCATGTTTAAAACTGCAATGAAAGTTCTCAGTTAAGGCAATTTCACATCTATGAAAAGAATCAGCAAGAAAATTGAGGGACTAGAAATATTGTTGGACAAGATTATCTTCATAATGACAGAGCTTTCTTCATCTGTTATAGGCTTACATATATTTTTAAAATGTGTGTGGGAAAAAACTTGTATGTGTATTTGTATAGTTGTTTAGCATGGTACCTGGCAACTAGTAGAAGCTTAATAAATGTTTATCGATTTATTGGTTGGTTATGCATTCATATTGTACCTTCAACCAACATGGTCTTTAGAAAAGTAAGTTTATAGTTTTGTATATGTTAGTTGTCTTAAGCCTTTACAACTATTTTAATAGAATGATTAACACCCATGGGATCTAAGATTAGGGTAATGAATGGTTCTTTGGTCAGTACAATAAGATTTATATTTAGTGTAACTTGCCAGAAATACTCTTATCCTATCAAATTTCCATCAGATTTTAGTGGCAGATTTGTGTTCATCCTTCATTGCCAAAGAAGACCATGCCATCAGAGAAATGATGACATGACTTGTACTTGACTTTGTTTTGAGGGAGGGAGGGCTGTGCAGGTCACCAGCCTCACTTTTCCTCCAGAGCCATCTGAATCCAGTGATCAGATACTCATCAGGATGACTGGAGATGACCCAGAATGCACTGGGAGACATTGGGCCCTTTAGGCCAAGGGCTTTGCAGGTACTCACTTAGGGTGAGGCAACACCCATTCATTGAATAGGCCTGTCCTGGTCATCAACCACTTCACTTTCCTTTCAAGTTGCTAATAAAAGGGCTTCCACATCATTAACAACCATAGTCATTGATACTGTGTCCAAACTCTCCAAGACCATCGTTTAAATAGTCTCCATACAACTTATTTATGAAATACTTATTTATGAAATACTTCAAAATTTCAAGAATCTGTGATTTCTTTTCAATTGATGCAGGTTACAAGTCCTCTACAAATTAGGAGATGATATATCAGACTTCTTGTGAATGAAAGATTCATCAGCCTATGGTTAATCTGGTGTTAAGCATCTCCAGATTTAATTAAGATGTCCTGAAAAAAAAAGATATATACTTCATTGTATATCTCCTCCCTGAAGCCTTTCTAGCTTGACAGAACTTGGGCTTTCCTAGCATGACCTCCAAGAACTCAGAATCAGTCAAGCCAAGATAAGACATCACAGGGTGCATTAAATTTTTTTTAGTAGCTCTCAGAAGAGAAGTGGCATTGCTTATCTGAATGACTCCACAGGTCGTCTCTGGCTAGTAAGGACAGGAAACTTTGGTACCAGAACCAAAAGAGAATTAACTAATCAGCATAAGAATATGATATGAGCTAATCAAATAAAGATTTTCCAGGATGTAAAGAAGATCTGAAGTCATTTAATTACCACTATGGCTCTGGATAAATATCTGTGCTTAAAAAAATCTTATTATTGCCATAACTACTATTCTTGTTGAATTATGTTCTTCAAGAATGGGTTTAGTTATTCATTTCCTGGAAGTCACACTAGGGCCTTGATCATTTCATTCTGATTTTTTGTTCCACATAACTAGATACTATCTTAAAAGTTAATATTTCCCATAACATAAAGGCTCCACATGATAATATTTACAAAACACCCTTTCCAAAGTTTTGAGGACCAGAAATTATATTCACTTAATTAACAAGGTTTTCAACACAGTTTCCAAGATTATTGTGAAAACACTTCTGTCTGTTTCCATCCAGGTTCAGCTTTAGGGTAGTGCATGGATAAACACCATTTAGTGTCTCTATACCTTGAACTATTAGGTCTAATGCGCTGGGATGGAGACACCACAGTACCAAGAATTGAACTGATGTATGTTATGATGTTAGAGTCCTTCAGAACATGATATATGGAGACAAGAACAAATAAATCAGAACAGCATAATATGTGATAACTATACATGCTTTTGACATTGAATGGGTGAAGTCTTTGCTGAGTAATCAAGGATATGCCAACTCCTCAAACAGAAAATAGTCTAAAATAAGCTTTGATCTAGCAATATGACTACTAAGTCTAAACCCCAAAGAGATAAAAGAAAATGGAAAAGGAAACTGTACTAAAATTGTCTTAGTGGTTCTTTTTGTGATGGCAAAGAATGGAAAGTTAAAGGGATGTTCATCAATTGGGGAATGACTGAACAAGTTGTGGTATATGATTGTGATGGAATATTATTGTGCTATAAAAAATGATGAGCAGAGTGCTTTCAGAAAAAAATTTGGAAAACCTTACATGAATTGATGCAAAGTGAAATGACCAGAACCAAGAGAACATTGCACACAGTCATGGCAATATTGCACAGTGATCCCTTGTGAATGACTTAGTAATTCTTATTCTTACCAATATAATGATCCTAAACTATTCTGAAGGACTTATAATGAGAAATGTTATCCATGTCCAGAGACAGGACTGATGGAGTCTGAATACATATTGAAGTATATTTTTTCTTATTATTCTTAGATTTTTGGTCCATGTTTTCTTTTGCAACATGGCTAATATGGAAATGTTGGGTATGACTGCACATGTATAATCTATATCAAATTGCTGGCCTTCTCAAAGAGGAGTGAAGACTGGGAGGGAGGAAGAGAATTTGGAACTCAATTTTTTAAATGAATGTTAAAATATTTTTGTTTACACATAATTGAGAAAAAATGAAATAAAAATAAAATGATTAAAATAGTTTAAAATAATGAGGGATCCACTGTTTCTTGAAGATAAATTTAGTCTGATTTTTAAAAAAAAAAGATAACCATATACTCACAAAATAAGTCATATGAGTTTGTCTTTATAATAGAATTTTGCAAGTAAGAAAGGTCCTAGACTCCTGAAGTTCAGGAAAACCAATTGTGACTTTACTCAATCTTGACTAATGAATATTTATTGTCAGAATACATTTTGACTTTCTGTAGAGCAGCAGAGATACAACTCTGATTCCCCATTGCCTCAAACCCTTTCTTTATCTATTTTGAATTCATGGAATAAGGAAGTTAGAGAACACAGGATTAAACTAGCCTATTTTCTACTTGGGACATGTTCAATGGTAGGAAATAAATAAAAGAGCAGATATCAATACAGACTATTATCCAAAGAAGTTCAACCTATAGAAATCAATTATCACATGATATAACAAAAAGATCCCACAAACAAGTCAGAAAATATTTGATCTCCTCAGAATCATAGATCTATATAGTTGGGAGGGACTTTCAAGACCATCAAGTTCAATCTTTTGATTTTATACATGAGGACACTTAGGCCCAGAGCAGTTAAGTGACTTCTCCAGAGCCACATACCTAGTAAGTATGTGAGTAAGATCTTTCTGATTCCAAATCCAGTTCCCTATCCACCTTGCCAAGCAGAGCTTTGTCATCCAATGGCAATACTGGCTTAGAATACAAACTTTTTGTGTAAATTCTTATGGAGAAGCATATGGAAGATTATAAGCACAACTTCATAAAACAGTGATCAATGGAGGGAAAACAGATTTATGTACTTATATGTTGCATGTCATGCTTTTGTATTTTCTATACCTTCAGTCTACTATGTGACTGTATAATATGGCTTGTTCTAGAATATTCTTTGCAAAAATGTTCACGTTCCCTTCTTTTACCTTCATCAAGGATGTCTTTCTCACAGATTCTTTAGAGCAAAATGGCACCTAAAAGTCTCTTCTTCAAAAAAAAAAAAAGATCCCAAATATGATTTTTAAAATATACGATTCCTTGAAAGATTTAATCATCCAGATGAATTTATTTCATGACTCTTTAATTATTAACATCAAGAGATGCATAAAACAGCAAAAGATATCCATCAGTCAGCCAATAAGCATTTACCAGGCGCTTAATTCAGTCAGGCATTGTACTAAGCATCGGAAATACAGATACAAGTAGAAAGAAAGCCTCTGCCTTCAGAAAGCTTGCATCCTAATATGAGAAGATAATACATAAAAGAAAATAAACAGGAGCAAAGAGTGTAGGAAAAGGTAGTCAGTGAAGGAGTACATACAGTAGAGGGAGTGCAGCTTAAATACAAACCTTGAAGTGTGCTGGTAGAGGAGATGATAGAAGACCATTGAATGCTCTGCAGACACTAGGAGCTATATTTTTTTCCCGTTAACTGAAATTCAGTGACAAACTAAGTTTATTATGAATAGTTTTCTTTTCTCTATTTCAGTAACACATTTAAAATCCAATCACTTCCAATACTTTATTTGTACAAGATGCTTTTTAAGCAATTTAAGAACCTGTGGCCATAATTCTTAAATGTTTCACAAGTTCTGTAAAAAGCAATTGAATGATTTCTGCGATTTTCAGCTTAACAACCTATAGACATTTACATTAATATTCTGGCTGCTGAATAATTATATGCAGCAGAGGACAGTTTTTCAAGTTCAATTTCACTTTGTAGAAGCTGTCATGGTTATCTAACCCATAAAAACAACTTCAACAAATTCAGAAGATTCATTAGTAGAATGCTAGATTTCTTTAGTAATGAAATTAATCGCATAAGGATACTGCCATCAGTAAGCAGGGAATTTTGCATATAATGCCATGAAATTCAATGAGGTTAAAAATGTGTTTTGTAAAAAATATGCATAGGTGAAGAAAAAATTTGAAAGCAAAATATACTCTGCTTAAAAGTTATCCTAGAGTCATTTTTCAAACACTTATGTCTTCTGCTGTTCAGTAGTAGGGAAGAAAAGGCAATATTTTTGGGAAATATATAGATATAGGTATGGATATTTCAAGATTTCACTTATTCACCCAATCCAAATATCAGACTTCTTGACAGCAAAACATTAGAATCCTTACTTTGACCAAGCTAAGCCTGAGGTATTTTTCATATTGCTATGTATGTAGGAGTTAGACATGGCTCCTAGTCAATGGAGAAAATGAAGAATCAATACTGTGTTCCTGTGTAAGGTGTGAACTTAGGATCAGAGCATCTTGAAAAAGAGACGTATCATTCCAGAAACTCTTAAGGAGAGAAATATTCAGAAAGGAAAAAAGAATTTGGAAACTACAGACATGCTAGGGAAATGGGCTCCTCAACATGGCCTGACTTTTAGCTTGCCTCTCTAGAGCCCAGAGAGAGAACTTCTCCTTGGGTGAGATTAAATCTTCACTCTCTTAGTTTGAGCTAAGATCTTATCTCATCCCCATCAAAATGGCTCATTTGCTCTTGTCTATATCCTGGAACATGCTAGTCTGTATAATTTCTCCAATTTCGATTTACCATTTTCTTAGATAAAGGCATTCCCTTATGATCTTTTGTGTGATGAATGTTTAGTAGGAAAGAACCAAAGTGCTATATATAAGCTTAGGGCTACCCTTTCCCTTAAGACTGATCAATGATATAGGTTTTATTCTAACCTGGACCAATATCAGGGTGGGAGTGGGGGGAGTAGTATGTGGCAGATAGATCTAAATCTAATCTGATAGCCCTATGAGGAAGGAGAAAGTGCTCATTCATATCTCTTTTGCTCTCCTCAAGGGAAACAGGCAGGGTCTCACATGCTTATATAATTAGACAATCCATGTAGATGTACATGTCTTATGTGACCAAATGCATCTTATACTTCCAAAATCAAGAGTAGGAGAAATTGAAGACCAGGGCCAAGATCATATATTGCCTAAGTAACCAATAGCCTATAGGAGACTTTTTTTACAATAATGTTTTTCACATTATGAAATACAAAGATTATCCTGTTTTGCAGCAGAGAGGTTAAGACTAGACCTATGGTCTCATTGATAAAAAAAGAGGAAACTCCATCCATCAATGTAGCTCAGCAGCTTCTCTGCAACTGACAGTCTTATAGTGGAGCTATTCCATATTTCCTCTTATCACTATATCTCAGGACAGGTAGATAGATATAGATATGTAGATATGTATATCATATATGATATTATGATATATGTGATATTAATATGATAAATATGTTATATACACCTCTATCTGGTAGCATGTTATAATACATTATATTATGTAATATACATATTCAATATGTTATATATCTCATCAATTGATCATAGGATATATGGGGGCAGCTAGGTGGTACAGTGGATAGAGCACCTGTCCAGAAGTCAGGAGGACCTGAGTTCAAATCTCACCTCAGACACTTGACACTCACTAACTGTGTGACCTTGGGCAAGTCACTTAACCCCAATTGACTCATCCTGGGTCATCTCCAGTGTCCTGATGAATATCTGGTCACTGGATTCAGATGGCTCTGGAGGAGAAGTGAGACTAGTGACCTGCACAGCCCTCCCTCACTCCAAACAAAGTCAAGTGCAAGTCATGTCATTATTTCTCTGATGGCATGGTCTTCTTCAGCAACAAAGGATGAATACACACACATAGGATATATGACATTAATGTGTGAATATGTTATATAAGAATTACACACTATACATAATGTTATAAATTAGATTTCCCTATGATACCTTAGGTTTAAGTATGGCCCAAAGGCATACTCGCCACCCACAACACATACAGAACACACCAGGCTAGCTGTGTAATGTCTAAAGCAGGCTGAAACTCACAGAATGCCAATTCAAGAGCTTCTTGTTCCATACATGGCAAACTTTGCCTCAGGTTAGACATTGCCATGATCTTACATTCTCTCCTCCCTATGTACCCAGGCAACTTTAACTGACCTATAAGGTCATGACCATGGTTGAACCATTCACCAGTGTGGATCACACCTTCTCAAGCCTTCTCATCTTTTTGGAAGTTTCAATTACATTTTTCCATCATCTCCCACTCTATAAGTTATCAGCTTTTTCATCTTCTTTTTCTACTACTAACAAGTTTCTTTACAGACTGAATAACCTTCAATTATTCTTTAGGCCTTATTAGAGAAGATCTTAACTGAGGTCTCAGGTTAAACCTATCTTAATAACCCTAAATAAGATGCTTACTTCTTAAAACAAAAAGTTAATTACAAATTTTGAAAATTTTAAAATTTAAATTCAAATTTTTTAAATATAAAATGATTTTCCATATTTACCATGTCTGACCAAACAAAGAATTAAAATTCTACTTATTAATCTCAACATTTATAAAATAATAACTGAAATTTCCAAAGTGTTGCAAAGATCAGAAAGTATTTCTTATTCTTCTCTCTTTGAATCCTTACAACTAACCTATGAGGCAGGTGGTTGTGCTTAGTCCAATGCCATCATTTTACAGATGATGAAACTCAGAGGGGTAAGTGACTTGCCCAAGGTCATAGAGGTCATAAGTGGTATAATAGTAATTAAAACCCAGATCCTCTGACACTATATCCAGCTCCCTTTCCACTTAGTCATGATCCTCATTTTACAGATGGGGAAATTGAAGTTCAGAGAGGTTATGACTTGACCATTACCACACAGCAAGCCATGATTAGAGGCAGTACTTGAACTCATTTCTCCTAACCCTGGGTTTAGAGTTTGCTCTTATCTGTGTGCATCTCTCTTTCTGTCTCTGTATCTCTGTCTCCTGTTATTCTACCTGTGTGTATGTGTGTATCTGTTTATTTCATGTCTCTATCCGGTATTTCAATTCAAGAAAAATTTATTAAATATATAATTTACATATCACATGTATATTAGACATGTAACATATACCTATCTGCTAAATATAAATATACCTGTATATGTGTCTGTATATATATATGAATATTAAACATATATCTACATATATTATGAGACACAGCTAGATACTTAGCCCATGAAGACAAAAACCAATGTACAGATATAGCATATTTAAAAATACAACATGCTATAAATCATATAGCACAATGAAACTAAATTGTGCAAAAGCAATAGATATCTTGCTTGCTAAAAAACAACAACCATTCTTCAGCGTCTGATCAGACTATGTTTCATCAGGATTATAAGGTGCTTATCATTTCCAATAGTAGTCATAAGAGCCTGAGTCACTTTTCAAATTTGAAATATGGCAAGACCTAATCAAGTAGCTCAGCATTTGGAATGAGAAGACCTGGGTTTGGGGCCCATCTCTCACATTTAATATATGTCTGAATGTGATCAAATCCTTTCATTTCTCTTACCCTCAGTTTCTTCATCTCCTAAATGATGGATTTGATCTTGATGCTATCTAAGGTATCTTCCAACTTGAAGTTGTCTAAAAGTGACTCATATTTCTCTAGCACTTAGAATGAATGAATGCACCAATGAAAAGGCATTTATCAAATGCTATGTGCCAAACACTGTATGAAGTGCTGGAGATATATGTATATATTAAAGATGTAAATATAACAAGATAGTCCCTGACCTCCGGGAGTTCACGTCCTAAAATGGGAAAACAAGGGAGTGATGGTCAGAGAAATCAGAGGAGGAAAGAGTAATTGGAGTAATAGGGAAATTGACCTAACATTCTTTCAAGAAATGATCATGTTTAATTGAATACAGTTCTTAGAGCTAGAGATGGAAAATCAAGATTTGGGAGAAGAGGATACAAATACTCTAATGACTTGGAGCTGTCTGTGAAGTGGTCTAACGAGTCCAGGTCCAACTTAGATTAGCGGAGAGCTCACTAAACAGAAGCCCAGGTCCCTGAGGGGGAGCATGAGCTCCAGCTGGAGGTGGCCTGGAACAGAGGCATCATGGCACGGAGGCAGCTGGAATGTGACATTTTGAAGCAGACCAAAGGATTTCCTTAAGAAGCACATGCTGAGGCACCACTACCATGCAACAACAATAATTCTGATAATAGTGTGTGTTTGTCCTTCGTTGCCAAAGAAGACCATGCCATCACAGAAATGATTGCACTAGGCTTTGTTTTGACTGAGGGAGGGCTGTGCAGGTCACCAGCCTCACTTCTCCTCCAGAGCTATCTGAATCCAGTGACCAGATATTCATCAGGATGACTAGAGATGACCCAGGATGAGGCAATTGGGGTTAAATGACTTCCCCAAGGTCACACAAGTAGTGAGTGTCAAGTGTCTGAGGTGAAATTTGGACTCAGGTCCTCCTGACTCCTGCACTGGTGCTCTATCCACTGCACCACCTAGCTCCCCTCTGATAATAGTAATGGTGATGATAAAAAGAATAATTAGCTTTTCACATTAAGTTTCGCAAAGCACTTCACAAAAGTTGTTCTCAAAACAATTTGAGGGGTAGGGGTTATTATTATACCCCTTTTATAGATGAGGAAATTGAGGCAGGACTCAGCTAAGTGACTTTCCCAAGGTCACACAGCTAGTAGGTGTTGAGACCCAATTTTAACTTGGAACTTCTTGACTCCAGCATTCTATCCACCTAATTGCCTCAGCTCCCATTCACACTGATGAATAAGATACCACAGAACAAGGCTACTCAGTTTTCCCAGGATCTTAGGGGCACTCTTGAGAGGTCACAAACCCTTAACCAGTGTGACTCCTCACAAGATTATCAACTGAGAATTAATTATTCTTCTTTACTTAAGTAACTTTTAGAAAGGGATAGTTACTAAGGTAGTACAGGAAAAAATAGTTGGTAAAAAGGAAAAGATTCTGCAACATACTCATGTAATCTTCTACCACTGAACACAGAGTAAAATGGAAAGTGGGCTGAAGCTCAAAGAATACATCTGGTAAAGAAAGAATGCACAAGTCCTGATTGCTGGTGGTCCTTTTATGCCTTTGTAGGGTGCTCGGGAAACCTCCAGGCTTGTCATAGTTTCTTTTCTGGACTCCTTATAGAGCCAAGAATCTTGTTCGGGACTCCCAATGAAAACATTGATATCAACTGATCCAACGATGTTACTAGGAGACTGATGCAAAGAGATGGGGAGTCTAAAATTCTGGGTCTTCATATGAAAGCTAGGATTTGAAGCTGTTTCATGATTTAAAATTCAGCGTCTTTCAAGTACATCACATGGCTTATGTCACTCTATTGCTCAAAGCCCTTCAACATTTCCCTCTTGCCTATTAAGTCAAGTCCAAACTCATTAGCCTAGTACTCAAGATACTCTACAATTGGGCATCAAGGTATGTTCATATTCAGTACATAATCTGTATTCCATAAAATTAGACTGCTCCCTAGATGTTCTGTGTTTTCCTACCTCCACATCTTTGGTTATCCCTTATCCGACTATTCATTTCTTCCTGCAAAAATTCCATCAATCCTTAAAGATCCAATCAAATACCAGCTCTTTCCTGTTGCCTCCAGTCAAAAAATACTTTCCTTTCTCAAAATTCCTATAACACTTGTATTTCTCTGATGTCACGGTTTGTGTTATAACAAGCATTTTATCTCCCTGTAAGACTGTAAGCTCCTTAGAACAAGGAGTTTATTGTTTTTATTCTTATACTTCCTTTAGCACCAGGACAGCTCTTTTTACTTTGTGGTTTCTATTGTCATGTTGAAGGTAATTCTACTACAAGAGTATGTAGAATTGAAAGTTTAGCTTCCTCAATCACATTACTAAGTCTCAAGAAAATGACTAAGAGAATATGAGTAAAGTGTGTTCTATTAGCTGTAGACTATCTTAAAATAAATCCTTCTGGTAGTCACAGATCCAGAAAATGAAATAATCACCAAGAACATAAGATAAGAATTGTTGCCAACTACTGTTTGACTACACCTGGATCAAAAATAATTTCTCAGCACTCAATTAGTCTTCTGGATGATACCTAATGTAACCTCTGTAAATATTTTACCAGAAGCCAGTGTACTCTGAGACATAGTGTTCTCCAAGTCCCCATCCCTTTGTCTTCATACAAGCAGAGAGGAGAATTAGACTATTAAGATTGCATGTCTCCTGTCTAAATATTACTATGTGAAAATATTGGAAGCCACCAACCCTGAATGGAAATTCATAGATACATAATTAAATACATTCCGTTCACTAAAAAACCGTAAGGACACCAGTTAAAACAAATAAATAATTACAATTGCCAATAAAAGTCTAAACAGTGACTAGATTTAAAGAGGTGTTAATTAGTTGACTGAATATTCATATGTACATGGAAATATTGTGTATATATGTATATCACAGTGATAGAGATCATCTCTTCAGGATTTGACACTGCTGAACCCCCACCCTACTCCCCTCATTCTTGTGGATTTTCCTTGAGGTTTTAATTTCAATTTATGTATTTCTTCTCTTTGCTGGGATTCTTTCAAGGTTCTTTCCTTTTAAATGGAGTCTTTTTAGATACCTTTCGCCAGATTATCATCCTTAAATGTGCACGTGTGCGCACACGCATACAAACACACACACACACACACACACACACACACACACCTAAAGACTTAAATTTGACTGTCAGCCAGCAAAAAAAAAGTCTTAGTGATTTGTAGTAATTGAGGTGCCGTTTATAGTTCTGTTGTGAAAGATAACTGCTTATTAGCTGACATAAAACTCTGAGTCTTCCTGACTTGTCATATTAAAATATAGCTGAGACTAGATACCTCTGTGCAAATATCTGCCTGGTTCCTTGCCCCTGGGTAATCCTAACCTTTATAGCTTGCTTCACTTAATCCCTGTCCTCAAACTCTGGGACCAATTCTGATCTCAAGGATCCCATTTTAGGATCTCAGGAGTTCTTACTCCTAATCTTCTCTTCTACTAAGTGGGATCCCGCCTTATTCCCTATTTTTAAAAAAATGACTTTTGACTCTAAGTGTGAGAATAGAATTCCTGTCTTATTTCCCTATACCAGAGTCACTTCTCTGGTTCCTAGCTCAGCTCCCCAGTTCCTATGGGAATGGGATCCTTCTGTGCTTCTGAGACTAGAAATGTGTTTTTGAGCCTTGGTTCCAATTGTTGAATTCTTGCTTTCTGCTATAAGAACTCTCAGATTCAAATAATCTTCTTCCTAAAGCTCAGCTTCCTGCCCATTGAATGCTTTTCCCCTCATTGTTCAGTCTCATAGGTCGGTCCCAGCTCTCCCACTGCCAACCGAGTCCTGTATAGCATAGCATGGTAAGACTGAAGATATGCAATTTACACACAAACACATGTATGTGTGTATATGTACATATATATGAATGAAATCCATATATATTATATCTCATTGGTGGGCAGTTATAGATGCTAATAAATGTAATAAACTAAGGATATTTCAGTTCAAACCCTAATGATTCGGGTTGTCAACAGAAGTATGACCTAATTATTGAATTAATAACTCTTCTCAGTTGTGGACATTGGTTTATTCAAGTATACAAGAACTATTTGAGTGTCTGCTACATGTAAATTGATGTCATATGCCAGCCCTAGTACAGTTTATATTCATATATAGATTATGACAAACAAATAGTATCACGATAATATATTGCCATATTATATTACAATATAATAATCACAATGATATTTGGTATTTCACATTCACATAACACTTTAAAGTTTGCAAAGTGCTTTACAGATACTAATATATATTAAGTCTTATAACAAAGCTTTGAGTTTAGAACTACTAAATTATTATCCCCATTTTACAGATAAGCACATGGAGGTTCAAAGAGGGCTAAGTGATTTCCCTATAGGTGCATCAGAGATGGGATATGGATCTGGTCTCTCTTGACTCTAAACTGGGTGCTCAATGCTTGTTTCACTCCACCACATCATACACATACATACCTAATCACAGGTATCAAATACACATGGGATCATTGACTTAGAATTCAAAGGAAATTTAGAGTCAATTTAATCCAACCCCCTCTTTTTATAAATGAGGAAACTGGAAGCTAAAGAAGCTTTGTGACTTGCTCAAAGTCACCCAGAGTTAAAACAAAAAAAGCAGAGCTGGGATTTGAACTCAAATCTTCTGACTCTAAAAACAAAATTTTTTTTCTTCCATGTCATAAACTGTACATATGGAATCAATGCCCACTTGGAATATAGATACTCAAGTCTCACCATAGGACTTAGATTTCTGGAACCAGCCCTGCCTAACACCCTCTACCTGCTATCCATACTTCTGAACAGCCTCAAGAAATAATGCCAACACCAGCAATGATGCTGACTTAGAATTCATCATATGTAAATAATGCCATTGAAAAGAAGGAGATGTCCATTCTGATATCATTATCATGCTGTGATTCTAGAAACAATATTCTCTAGAAACTATTGTTTTGTGGGCAGTACTTGGATTTAATCTGCCAGGTCTCTTCAGACTTTCTCACTCTGAGTGCCAACATCTCTGAATACCCAACGATGATGGTAATCATTGTGTAATTGATTAGGTAAAACATAAATTCAAGTTCCACATTCGTAGTCCATGGTTTTGACTAAGTGACTATCCATAGTAATTTTATTAAAATATCGTGACATAAATGCTCCTACGTTCAACAGAAGGAGAAGCAAACTCTGATATTCTCATTATCCTACATCTTCTAATAGTAACTGGCTATGATATGTGAAGGCAACACTTAACAGAAATGTGACTGGGAATGTGAGCACTTAGAAGATTTTCTACTAAGCTAAGCAAATGTCATTCTCAACATTTGAAAATGCTCTTATAGTGCTAAGCCTGTGTTAAAGAAATGTGTCAAAAAAGACATGAAGTACTTAGTATCCCTAAGGAAAGATTACACAGTTCAGGCTCTAATAACAACTCAAATAATTTTACTGTGTTAAGATCTCCTAATGTTTATATCTATCTAGTTTCCTGCCTACATGTGCCTTTGATTAATTGGTATAAAGCAGAAACAGCAACAGGTTTATTAAAATTAAATTTGAAGAAGACTTGAGGCTGCCCCAAACCTACGTTCACCATTATTTGACTCTGGACTAAGCTGTGATGTGCTTGTTTCTTAGGTGTACCTCTTAGACCTCATACTTTCAGGGATGTGCTTAAGCTCATGAGAGCTAATGGTTGAGTTTCAGTGTGAGCATGTATTTCTACAAATTAGGCCTTGATTCATTTTTTGTTGATTGTCTAGACTTAGAAAGCTGTGGAGAATATGTTGATGATGCAGATTAAATTAAAAAGTGTGTCCTGTGTACATATTTTTTGAGAGCTCGTTAAACCCTTATTAGCATACACACATTCTGATATAATTAGCATACTACTTTTCCTTTTTTTCTATTAGTCTTTGCTTCTCAATTACTTTTCCTTTTTTCTATTAGTTTCTACTTCCCAATTACTTTTTTACTGGCTTTGGGCAATTCCTGAAATCAATAAGGCATGTGTCTGATGTTCTATAAGGTAAAAATGTAGAAGAGCTATAACTTCAAATGCCTGGAAACTATCTTGTGACCTGGGATCATGAAGATTTTACATGGGCTTAGTCTAATCATGAAAACTATTGGGGTTTTTTTCTTATTTTTATCTGTAGCCTATGATCTGGCACTATACTTTCAACCTTCACTCATACTGGCAGGCTCAGTCTCCAGAATAAGAATGGTTGCTTCTCCTCTCAGAGATCTTAGAGCAGGGATTGGGAACTTTTTCATGTTAGAAGGCCACATTTATACTCAGCCGTAATCCAATAAGGTTGCATTCAAGAAACTTCAACTTGATAAACTTAAATATGTATATTATTTTGTAAAAATCTAACTACTATGCGCTTAATAATTTCAAAAATGAAAACCATTTGTTAATTCTAAAGTTAATTAACCTTTTGATGACTTTGTTGTGTCTGCTTTTTGTTGGAAAGCATTTGAATATTTGGTTGTAATATGGTGATCTGCAGTTTATTCTTTGGTATTTTAAATACATTTATTTTAAAAATAAAAATATAAAACTGTATTAATAAAAATATAAGGATTTGTTCTGTAAATTTTATTTTCAGTCAAAAGGCCACACTTAAGGACCTAGAATGCCAGTGGCCTTAAAGCTGTAGGTTCTCTGTCTTAGAGGATCTTGAGAGAGTGGGTAGGAAGGGCATAGTTCTATTGTTATAATTTATGAGCCCCCATCAGTGTGTTTCTCCTATTGATTATCAGTTATTAGTCAAATATACTGAATCAGCCTTTAGGAAAGGATGTTTACTAGGGTAGTATAGTAAAAACAGTTGTCACAAAATATCACATGAAATGAGTCACATTCTCCCACCAGTACATGCAAAGTCCAAGGAAAAGTGCACTTGAGCTCAGAGAACATGGAACAAAGAGGTGACTCCCAGCTTCTAGCTGATAAAAGTCCTTCTTTCCCCTCTGTGGGGTCCTTCTGATGTTCCCCTTATGTAAGGTATAGTTGTTTTATTTTGTTTTGTTTTCTTGCTGGGCTCTTTACGACATCTTAATGCATCATTTCCTCCTTGCATGTAGTTTGTCTTTGACTCAATGCAGATACAAAGATGCTGATGAGAAGTGCAAATCTTCCAACTTTCAAAAGTTCACAAGGTCTTCCTCTGGATAAGAGACAAGGAAAAGATGCATTCCTCTCCTTCCCCCTGCCCAAGTGATTTTCTTTCAGGTGCCTGGATGGAAATATTCCCATCACTAACTGGTCAGACACGAAGTTAATGGTAGATTCTGAACTGGTTTGCTAATTTTAGAAGAGAGAGACACAAGTCTCCCTAGCCAATCCTGACAACCTTTCCAACACACCTGGTTGAAATGCCTTTGGTTGATTGACTGATTGATTGAATAGAGATATTTTCATCTGACAAAGACAGTAGGGCTAAAGTACCTTGTTTGTTCCTTTACTCGGAGTTGTGTGATTTATGGATGGACTGACTCAGTCAAATCTTACCATTACATCTGGATGTACAAAAGCAATAAACATTGAAAGCAAATAAAGCAATAGCTATTGAATCCTATAAAACTGGGATTGTTTAAAAAAGATATTTCAATTTTCCCTAACTGGACATGGCAGTGCATACATGTAATCTCTTTGAAGATGAGGCTCGTAATTTGATTGAGTTCAGGAGTTCTGAGCTACAGGAGACTAAAAGCTGTGTGATCACCAATATAGTGAACCATCAGGAGCAGAGGATGACCTGGTTGGCCAAGGAGGAGTTAACTAACCCAGGTCAGAAAAAAATGGAGCATGTTAAAGTTTCCGTGTTGATTGTTTTGAGGAGCAGGTAACTGAGAGGATATAGCACTCTCAACCCTCACGAGATGGAGAGACCCAATCTCAAAAAAAATTATTCTGAAGTTATTTAGGATTGTAGAATTAAAAGTCGGAAAGAAGACATCAGAAATTAGTCATAGGATCAAAAGTGACAGGGACCCCAAAGGTCCCTAGTACAACCACCTCATTTTATGGGAAAACTGAGGCTGAAAACCAAGAGGTTAAGTAATTTGTTCAGGATCACATAGTTAATAAGTATCAGAAGGAGGGATTTAAACCCAAGTTCTCTCACTACTAAGCTATCTCTTTTTACATAGTTCCAGTTTGCTGCATTATTTTGGAGAAAAGAAAACATGAGTCAGAGAGATAAAAATGTTTTTTAAGACCTGAAAAACAACATTAATAACCAACATTTATATAGTGATTTCAAGTTTGTCATTCTTTTTGTATATATTATCTCATCTGCACCTGACAATATTCCTATGAGATTGACAGTTAGTGAAAGATTCAGAATTTACACCCCAATCCTCCAGCTATATCCATATCCAGTGTTCTTTCCATCATACTAAGATACCTCCCCAATTCAGAGAACACTGAATATAAATAAGTGGCAAAACCATGAAACAGGAAATGTGTGACAGAATTGGCCCAGATATTTCCAAAGCTAGGTGGCAAAAAAGAATGTGACCTTTATTAATTCAGATTGTCATGTTAGTAACAGTCTCCAGAATGCTCTAGAATTGAAACTGTACTAAATCAAGGGAAATCT
This sequence comes from Notamacropus eugenii, assembly GCF_028372415.1. Lineage (NCBI taxonomy): Eukaryota > Metazoa > Chordata > Mammalia > Diprotodontia > Macropodidae > Notamacropus > Notamacropus eugenii. The sequence goes on from NC_092876.1 coordinate 396,081,251, forward strand.
CATTAGATTCTGGACCTGGTGTGCAAGAAGCAAAATATATCTCTGTATATCATGGAAAAGAATTTGTCAAGATGGCACCCAAAAATGCACTGCTGGCCCCCAATCTCTCTAGTGAGTTCTAAAGGAATACAAGCAATCAGACTGAAGCCTCCAAACAGGTTTTCATTGCTTCTGCTATTCCTGCCTACCTTTGGAGACAAAGCCAAAGAATGCATATGTGTGTTCTGGCTTTCTCTTGAATCCTGAATTCCTTCAGACAGTCACTGTTGCTTTATTTTGGCACTACACAGGGATATGTTTTTGTCATGATTAAAAATAAAGTGATCCCATCCCGATACCCTTATCAAGTGAGAATATCTGTATTGAATCTATCAATCAGGGGAATTTCAATTAGGTGCAACAGGAAACATTAGGATTGACTCAGAACTTTCAGTCACACACCATGGGTAGCAAGGATTACATTATTCAAGTGTCTGACCGATGAGTGGTGAGATCAGTCCCAGCCACTAGCTGAGAGCATTAGCTCAGTGCTCTCTGAACACAGTAGGAATGTAAATATATTACATTGAATCTATTTTTATTATTTTTTTCCTGAAATGGTAAGAATCATAGTCAGTCTGAGCAGTTTGAAAGAAAATATGAAGGAAAAACAAGCCATGTGGCCCTTGGAAGGGAGGCAAGATTGTTGACATTCTGTATTAGGCACAGTTCCCAGCTTTTCTCACGTCATAGGCCTTTCTCAACACTGCAGAATGGGCAGAATACCACTGCAGAATATGGGCAGTTTGTAAAATGAAAACATTTTTCTCCTAAGGATTTTTTCACAATTTCCAATCATAGAAAGGCATTCCCTCCTTTCTCCTGGGCTTGGATACTTCAAAGCTACACTGCTCACAGAATTCAATAATCAATTAGAAATGATGTCAGGCAGCAGAGCCTTATTATAAGGCAGCTTGTTTTCACTAGGACTTGGGTATCCCATGGGCCAGATCCTGTCCCTCGAAACAAAACTATTTGTGATAAAATCTTAATGCAACACGGTTGGTTTTAATGGGGCTGTTTACCTTCTCTCTGAATATCAGCATTATAAAGGAATTTCACTGTAGTTTGAAGCTTATCTTTTGAATGTTGCAACCATTTCTCAGATTTGAGGATGCTGTTGAAATTGGGTAGTTGTGCCAGATGACTTAAAAATACCATCAAAGCAGATGTAGAATAAGACCTTCAAATAACAGACCAGATGTGTGCATATATATATACATATATACACACACACACACACACACACACACACACACACACACACACACATATATATATTCCCTCATCACATCCTCATTTTTATCCTTCTGGACAGTGGGAAAGTATGGCAACTGGTTCAATAATTGCTCCTAATGTTTGAGAAGGTATTCTCCAGATCCTTCTATTTTAGCATAAGAAAGATGCTCCCCTTGACATATATCATTTCACGAAGCACGGAGGTCAGAATAAAAATCATTCATAAGCACATTGTTTCTCTTGCTGTAGACCAAATTAAGTTCATAGGGTTATAGTTTTAAAGATGGAAGAAGCCTAAAATTCCATCAAGTCCAAACTCCTTGTTTTGCAGATAAGGAAACTGAGAGACAGAGAGGTTAAGTGTCTTGCATAGGAGTAACTCAACTAATGTTGGAGGCAAGATTTGAAACTAAAAATTTTCCAGGCACACTACTGCCTTATTGGTGTAGCTATGAATAAATACAACCATTCTCAAAATTAATTTGGAATTACGAATTAAGATTATACAGCTAAAGACATAGTTTCCACAACATTGTTGTCCTCCTTCTTTTCCTTCTCCTCCTTCTCCTCCTTGTCCTCCTCTTCTCCTTCTTCTCCTTCTCCTTCTTCTCCTTCTCCTTCTCCTTCTCCTTCTCCTTCTCCTTCTCCTTCTTCTTCTTCTTCTTCTTCTTCTTCTTCTTCTTCTTCTTCTTCTTCTTCTTCTTCTTCTTCTTCTTCATTCTTGGAGATAACCAATGGTATCATGAGGGTGATGTCTTGACTTGTATGTGAATTAGATTTTAGTGAGGCAGAACTACGCAAAGTCCTCAGCCTCACTTTCTCCTCCAGGGTCATTGAAGTCCGGTGGCAAGATGGTGACAAGATAAAAGTCAAGATGACTGGTGATGCCCCAGGATGTAATAGGTGGCTTCAGCCTTTCTAAATTAAGATCTTTCTAGGGTCTCAATTTGTCTTAGGCAATGCCCATTCAATTACTAAGGGTCAGGTAAGAATTGAATCAAAATATGACTTAGTTTATCACGACAAAAATGTCAGTCCAGGAGAAGACCCTCAGAGTTTCTGGCCAAAACAGAAAAGAAGTCAGGCATATACCCCAAAAATATTATTGACAAAAGTGGTATTCATATATGCCACCCTATTTATAGGATCACTTGCAGTGACAGCAAAATCTAGAAACAACGTAGATACCCATCAATTTGGAAATGGCTAAACAAACTGTAGAATGGAATGGGATATTACTGTGCCAAAAGAAACAATAAATGTGATGAATATAGAGTAACATGGACAGATCTATATGAACTGTTCCAAAGTGAAATAAACAAAATGAGGAAAACAATATACATGATGACTTCAACAGAGTAAAAAAATAATAAAAAATGAATGTTGCAAAAGTATAATAAGCAAACTTAGCCCTAAAGAATTGATATGAGAAGAACCTTCCCCCTACCCATTCCTTTGTTAGAGGTGAGGTCAGAGGGAGGTTATTCCTCGGATATGAAACTTTGCATGTAATGTAAGATTTTTATGTATTGATTGATTTTGCTTAATGTTTTTTTTCCTTTTTATCCTTTTTTCTCTAAAAAATCATGTTATAAAGGATAACTCTCTGGAAGGGGCAGGGGATACAGGGGAAAATTTAGGTGATATTAAAAAAAATAATAAAGTAGGCCTTTTTGACTCCAAGATGCCTCTTAAGAAAAAGTAGATGAGTCAGGAGTGATTTTAGCAAAGGGATGCTGCTACCTTCAGTTTTATCAGCTGACTCGAAGGAGAAGCATGCAGTTATCTCTTAAAGACTGCTGCCTAGATAAAGCCAAATTAATATAGAAGTCAGGAATCTTAGTCATCTGAAAATGAATGGAGGACATACTGCCTTCTTGGCTGTGTTACCGATTCTGACATCATCTCAAAGTGAGTGTTAGAGATGCATAAAAGTGAAAATAGAAAAGATAGATTTAAAAAAAAAAAGAGGAAAAAATGAATCTTCCATCATAAACTCACAGAGTCATCTTTGTGGACCTAAGTTGATGTGAAATGTCTCCTCAAGCTGGTTATAGTTTAACATAAGACAGGTGCTTTCCCTGAACATGCCATAAACTTCAAACAGGGCCATTGTTGAGACTAAGCAACTGGCATCTCTAGCAAAAAGGAGAGGTAATACTCTCTTATAAAATTCTGTTTTTCCATAATGCAGTTGTCTTCTGTTTGTCTGCAATGCAGTTGATTTTTTTTTTAATGCAGTAAATGTAAAACTACCAGGCACAGAAAATATAAGGCCAAATACATAAAGCTTATTATCATCCAGTTGTTCGTCTCTTGTGGTCTCAGTATGCATTTTTCCATTTCCTCCCCGTACTTTTTGTCCTTGCTGTTTTGATTTTATATTTAGAGCACAAAAGCTGCACTATATCTGAGTGAGTGCAGCATATATTTTGGATGTTATATGTGTTAATAATTCTTATCAAGGAGAAAAAATTCAAAGGGGTATAAACAGGCAATTAATTTGTCAGATGAATTAATAATGTTTTCCCTAGCTGGTATTCATGCAAGAATGCGGTATGTTCTTTCTAGAACACAAAACACATTCCACCAAAACAAATCCCCCCTTACATGTTTGTATCTAATGTATTTGAGAAATAGTTTTGAATTTCTGAACAGAACTGAGTAAAAAATCATCTGTTGACTATGGAGGATGTGGCCAGAGAAGAAACACTGCAAAAAGACTCAGTTAATCCTTTGAGGATTAATCCTGTTAAACAGAAGAGACAAGGAAAAGGAAGCTTCTCCAGGTCTCTGTAAAATATGAGTATTGTGGGGGAATGATAACCCCTCCAAAAAATACCTTTCAAATTTTTACAAAAAAATACTCTAAATGCTAAAGAGTTCATTGAAAGAATGATGAAAAGAAGCTGATGAAATATGAAAAAGAAACTCAAAAAGATTATATTTGAAGCCTTAAAATGTGCCATTGCTCTAGCTGCAATTTTGCATGGGCTAAATTATTTTTTATTTCTTGGTTCAAGCTCCATACCTCAACAATTGCTACTACTATAATGACAGGTAAGTAGTGCAACGGATAGACCACCAGACCTGGAGTCAGGGGGAGCTGAGTTCAAGTGTAACCTCAGACACTTACTAACTGTGTGACCGAGCAAGTCACATAACCCCAATTGCCTACAAAAAGAAAAAAAAATTGCTACTGTAACAAATGTATCAGAATAAACGTTAGCAGTTTTTGTATTAAAGCTCTTTATGAGTACCTAATCAGGATCAAATACTAAAATAGCTGTCAATCAATCTTGTCTTTTTTATTGAGGAATGTAGGTGTATGATTCTTTGAAAGTTAGATATTACCCTAACCACCACCAGCAGCACGATTCTCACACCACTACTTTCCCTTTCCACTCTACAAACAATTAAAAGTCTCCACACAAAAGGTCATTATCTTAGTAAGCACTTTAATTAGATTATATAAAAGAAAAATGAAATTAAAGAAAAGAAAGAATAAAAAGTCCCCCATCCCAGGGAACCTCAAGTGTGTGAACTCTTTCATTGTGAAAGAAAGAGAAGTTGAAGAGCTTAAAGCAAATCTCTGAATTCCTGAGCTCTCAACTCCCACCAGATTTCTGGAGGGAGAAGACATCAGTCATGAACAACAACCCTTACCAGCTAGAACAGGCCTGCACAACATATGGCCCTCAGCTGCTTGCAGTCCACCAAAGGATTTCGGGAAGCCCAGGAAAAATGGAGATGTAAAAGCAAGTAAAGGTATAATGAGTGCTTTGTCCACACCCTGCTTAACCTGCCTTCCACTAGTCACTTTTGTGCCCATCATGTAACATGGTGGATGGGTTGCCACTGCTCACTCTCTTCTATTTGTCATATGATCTATAGCAACCAACCATCATCATTCTGTCTCCAGTTTGAGAGGAGTAATTTCATGATAAATACAAATTTTAAGTAATCCATATAATTAACCGGTCTTAATTGAAATTTCCATTTTTTAAAAAACATAACTTATTTGCAAAATAGTTTAATCATGAATTATACCTTCACTTGGAAAGTGAGCCATTCAAAATCTATCTGTGGTCTGAAGAAGTTTAGACTTTTTTAATCCTGGCCCCTACCTACTGCCAAGTTGTGCAGGTCTGAGCTAGTTACACTTCCTTGGCTTAAGTGACTCCAGAAACTTCCCACCAGCCTTGCCTTTTTCTACCCTGGTCTCCCATCAGTTTTGTAGAAGAACTTATTCTTCAGTTCACATCAACTTCCAGCTGACCTCTACACAGTTCACACCTGATGTCTTCTGCTACTAACGGGATTGAAAGCAGACCCTTTCTGCTACCACTATGTCTTGCTCACTGCCTTTTGTCTTCAAAAATCCATGACAATTTTGCAAATGACATCCATTACCCTCCATCTTTCATATTCACCAGAACACCCCAGCAGACAATATGCATTTTGGAAAGTCAAACAGGTTATGTTAGGACAGAGTACTTATAATAAGGCTAGAAAGTACTTGCTATCTACTCCATCAGCATATATTACACAAAATATATCCTTGAGATGACAAACCTTCATCATACTAAATTGCTGGGGCTTTAGATGGATTTAAATAAGACTGTGATAAAACTCTCATTATCCAAGAAACCCTCTTTGGCTGTACTTGTGCCTGTAATGGAGAAGCTATCTTCATATCTTTCCATGGGGTTCACCAATGATCTGGGATATGTGGTAGGCAATTATTGAGGAACTTTTTGTCCGTTGAGAACTCCACTAATTGCAGAGGCTAGCAAAATTTAATTAGTCCCAAATTAAAGCCATGGCACTTTAAAAATTCAAGAGTGCTATTCTAAGTTGAAATTAAAGTATTGGCTAAAGCTGGGTACCTATTATGAAACATAAAATATGTGAAAATACAAGAATACTTCAAGCCTCATTTCTAGAATATATAGAGAACTGACCCAAATGTATAATCATACAAGTCATTCCCCAATTGATAAATGGTCAAAGGATATGAACAGGCAATTTTCAGAGGAGGAAATTAAAGCTATTTATAATCATATGAAAAAATGCTCTAAATCACTATTGGTTAGAGAGATGCAAATCAAAACAACTCTGAGGTACCATATCACACCTATCAGATTGGCAAACATGACAGAACAAGAAAATGATAAATGCTGGAGAGGATGTGGGAGAGTTGGAACACTAATTCATTGTTGGTGGAGCTGTGAGCACATCCAACCATTCTGGAGAGCAATTTGGAACTATGCCCAAAGGGCTACAAAAATGTGCATACCCTTTGATCCAGCAATATCGCTACTAGGACTATATCCCCAAGAGATCCCACATGTACAAAAATATTTATAGCAGCACTCTATGTAGTTGCCAAAAACTGGAAGTCAAGGGGATGTCCATCAATTGGGAAATGGCTGAATAAATTATGGTATATGAATGTAATGGAGTACTATTGTGCCATAAGAAATGATGAACAAGAAGACTTCAGAGAGGCCTGGAAGGACTTATATGACCTGATGCTGAGTGAAAGGAGCAGAACCAGGAGAACTTTATGCACAGCAACAACCACAGTGTGTGAGAGTTTTTTCTGGTAGACTTAGATTTTTGTAATAACACAAGAACTTCTGAAAAAAAAAAAAAATCCCAATGGTGGACCTCAAGGCAAAAAGCCTTCCACACTCAGAGAGAGAAATATGGAAGTCACTCACATAATGTAGCAGATCATGTTTGTGTATGTGTATCTGTTTGTGTATCATGTTCTGATTTGTTATACGGATTCTTTCATTTATCTTAGTCTGACTACATAGCATGACTATAGTGAAAATATACTCAATAGGAAAGTATATGTAGAATCTATACAGAATTGTATGCAGTCGTGGGGAGGGAGGGAGGTAGTGGGGGGTGGGTGGGGAGGGATAAAATCGCAATTGTATGGCAGTGATTGTTAAACATTAAAAAAATAAAAAATAAAAAAATAAAAAAGAATGCTTCAAGAGACCACGAATCTATAAGAGTCCTCCTGACCATCTAGTCCAATTTTCTCATTTGAGAGAGTGGAAATTTCAGCAAAGAGAAATTAAGTAATTTACCCAATAAATAAGTCAATGCTCAAAAATGGTCAATAAATAATGAGTATAAGGGGCAGGATTTGAATGCTGTTGTTTAGTCATTTTTTAAGTTATCTTACTCTTCATGAGTTTTCCTTACTCTTCTTTGGGGTTTTCTTGGTAAAGATACTGGAGTGGTTTGCCATCTCCTTCTCCAGCTCATTTTACAGATGGGGAACTGAGGCAGACAATGCTAAATGACTCCCATGGTCACAGTTAAAGTCAGATTTGAACTCAGGAAGATGAAGCTTCATGACTCCAAGTGAGGCATTTTTTCCATTGTCAGAATCCAGGACTTCTTACTCTAGAACCAGTGTTCTTATCCCACTAACACATGACTTGCATCTGGTCCTGGATACTGTTTTTTTTTAAATCAAGTCACAGTCTCTTTAAATAACACTCCATGATACCATAAGTGTTAACTGTGTCATCATTTGTGAATTTTTCAATTGTTCTAAACTTCTAGCCATGTGGACAGATTAGGCAGACATTATTATTGTTAGCATGATTTTGAAATAAATAGTGAGCATAAGGGGCAGAATTTGAATGATGTTGTTCAGTTATTTCTTAGTCCTTTTTCAATGAAAAGAAGGAAAAATAAAATGATGCAGGGATGGGGAAAGGAATCCATGGGAAAAGTCAGGAAGATTTATCTTCCTGAGTTCAAATCTTCCTAGTTATATGCCTCCAGGCATGTCACTCAGCCTTACTTGCCTCAGTTTCCTCATCTGTAAAATGAACTGGAGAAGGAAATGGCAAACCACTCCTGTGACTTTGCCAATAAAACCCCAAATGGGGTCATGAAGAGTTGGAAACAACTGAAAATGAAAGTGCTGGGGAAATGAGGAAAGCAGGAGAAATGAGGAGGTTGTTTGAAGGGATGGAAAAAGATAGGTGAAATAAAGAAAATGACACGGAGGAAAAGGGAAAGTATAAGACAAAGGCTGGCAGATGGTAAGGCAAAAAGAAGTAAGCCAAGGACAAAGACAGACTCGATATGTGGATAATTTGTAAAGACAAAAGAGCAAAATAAAAAGAAGGAACTAGATTAACAAGTAGAGACACTTGACAAATATTCTACCACTTAGGTACCACTGAGATATTTACCTTAAATGACCTTAAGATGAAATTGTAAGTGTACCTGGTCAAAGCTCACATGGAGAGCAGAACAGAAAGGCATCATTAATGTTGCTAAAAATATACTCACCAGAACATTAGCAGCATAGAAGTGGTAGCAAAAGTTAATGAAAAAGAAGATAGCTAGACAGGATCCAAGGGCTAGGGTTAATCAAATGTCATGCTTCAGCATGTAAACTGATCACCCGCAGGGATTAGAAAGAACCTTTTCACCTTCATGTACAGAAATGTTCAATTAGACAAATACAACTTTTTTATATCTTTTAATCCTTCCTTTTAAGTGTGAGATAATATCACTGTTATTGACTAGAAAATGACAAACCTGTGATGTATAATCTGGTCAATCCAGTATACACATGAGTATCCAGTTCCTCTGAAGATGGCCTGTCACTAGATATAATCCTCTAATGATAGAGTACGAGTTAGAAGTTAAATCAAGGTTATCACCAGCAAAAAGATCGATCCGGTTTTGTGTCCACAATTTGGTGAATGCCAAAATAACCTGAAATAATTTTGTGATGTTCTAGGACATCCTAACCTCTAAATAAGAGGAGTGACAATATTGCTCTAGCCTTAAAACTAACCCATTGTCCTGGAATTTTCTAGATTTCTGGGTCTAGGACATGTTTGCCCTCCTATATATTGCCACCCATCATGTGCACCACTCATGTTTTTATAGTAAACTTTTTTGCTCACTCCTTAACTTGATCTATATGTGTTAGGATGCAAGTACCTAGGGAATAAAACATTTTACAACAGTGACTCTAGATCAGAGCAAAGCATCCAATTTTACATCAGTCATCGTTCTTCACTTGGGTGACTCTAGAGGTTCTAGAAGCTAGCATGGAGCCCAAGGGATCATAGCATCATGAATTTTAGAGAATGAGACCTTTGGTCCAGTCTCTTTATTTTACAGATAAAGACACAGTGTCAAAGATGCCAAGTGTCTTGTCCATGTTCACAAAAGTAGTGAAATCAGATCAACCAAGTCCTAGACCCTCTGACTCCAGAGAGTCAGACTGTACCAAGGGTTCATACTTGAATTAGCCGTTGGCAGATGTACATCTGAATTGATACACAATGTATCCAGGGCATTTATATAATTATGTGCCTTTTAGTTCTACGATACCCAAGAGTCAGGAAACCATGTAAGTGATGGTGGAAAAATGCTTGGTTACCTCCCACTCCAAAATACATGCAAAGTTGTAATGTTGTCCACTCCCAAAATAATCAAATGATTTGTAATTAAGTATCATGATGACATCCAAAAATTCATTCATTCACTCAAAAGCATTTATATGAAGTACCTACTATGTGCAAAGATAATAATTCTCTATAGGCACATAGGGAGCAGCTAAGTGATGCAGTGGATAGAATGTCAGGGCTGAAGTCAAAAAGACTCAGCTTCCTGAGTTCAAATCTGATCTCAGACACTTACTAGCTGTGTGACCCTGGGCAAGTCACTTGACTCAGTTTTCCTTAGTTTCCTCATCTGTAAAATGAGTTGGAGAAGGATATGGCAAACTATTCTAGTATCTTTGCCAAGAAAACCCCAAATCAAGTCACAAAGAGTCAAACACAGCTTGAACAACAACATAACCACATAACATTTTCAATTAATAGTCAATTAAATTTATGATTTCATTTTACTCTGGCAAAACCAATACAGATGAGTGAGAAAAAAAGCATCTTCGTTTTGTAGATAGAACAACTAGTACTCAGAAAGGTTCAATAGTTTGCCAGGTTCTCCCAAGTTCATCAGTACCATATCCAGAATTATCACCTATGTCTGTTAATGCTAGACCAAAAAGTCATTCTACAAGATCATTCTTGGTGGGTAATAATTAGGGAAGGACTAATTTTGTCTTAATCTCCTGGATCTACAACACTGGTCATACATTACTAGCTTTGCTGTAAATAATATATTGTGAGATCTTTCTATGTAATGCTTCAAACTTAAATGTAGACCAACTTATGAAATATGCATAATGGGTAAGAGCCAAGATTTGAGTTTGCATTATCAAACTCACCACATATATAGCCCCAAAGAGCAAGTATGTATCTATACAACTGTACCAGAATACCAATTAAGATAGAGTCTTCTGTTGGCTACCAATAAGCTCTCATTCTATTCTGGAAAAAAAATCAATAGAGCCATTTCAATTGCTGAGTGTAAGTGTTTTTACTACACAAAGACAATTCTATGCAAGTTAATTGAACTCTGTTTTGAACAGCTAGAATCAAAGTCAAGAAATGCAAATGCGAAGTTACAGTAATAGTAAATCACCTACCCCGCCCATCTGTAATATTAAATTAATAATACCTTGTACTTCAAAGCCTTTCTCTGATGAGGAACTCAAAAGTATTTTGCGACATTTTAAAAGTCTTAGTAGCATCACTATTAAGGAGATAAGAAATGACAACACGCTTATTGAGTCTTCAGATGGCATCCATGGGGTAGGATTATTTTATACTAGAAGACAAAAGAACAGTTTAAAATTAATTTGGAGAAATAGAGGAATGCCTGTTAGATGCAAGCTGATCTTAATGAGGATAATTGCAGAGAAGTATACTAAAGGATCAAAAACATACAGAGATATAAGATGAAGAATGACTGGATATGTGCAAGCACAGTAGAAAAAGACATAAGGTGTAACACTTAAATAAAGCAGTAATTAAGAGGTATTATTTTTCTTTTAAGTATAGTGTTACATAGTGGAAAATATGCCCAATATCAAGTTAGAGTCCCCGAGTTTGAATACTAATACTACCACTATGTGACTTTGGTCAAGACTTCCTTTCTCTAGGTTTCAACTTCCTCATCTGTAAAATGAGAAATTTTGAGCAGGTGATGCCCAAAAGTCCCTCCTATCTCTAAAATTTTAAGGTTATTGTGTAGCAAAACCTGATATGTACAAATCCAACCCAAGCAAATAGGTTGGTGATTAATTGTATTGCAAAATGACTCCATTTTTCACCAAAAGATTAGTTTACATAAAGAATTGTCTTATACTCTGTTAACTTCTTGGCTGCATGAGATAGTAGAAAGAAGGCTGGCCTTGAAATCAGGAACTCTGGGTTCATATGTCACCTCTGACTGTGTGTTCCAAGGACAATCACTTAACCTCTCAGTGTCCCAGACAACTTTCTAGGACTATAAGTTTCAGAAAGCATGGCGACTTGCATTAGTAGATGGAATTTTCTTGGAAGGAAATAAGAATTATCAAATGGCTACTGTATGCTAGAGGTAGACACTGTGTTAAGCACTTTGCAAATATGATCTCATTTAACACTGATAACTATCTTGAAAGCAGATGCTGTTACTATTCCCATTTTACAATTAAGGAAATTGAGGCAGAAGAGGTTAAGTGACTTGCCCAGTGTCAAATAGTTAATAAGTGTGCAAGATTCTAATTGCATTCAGGTCTTCCTGACTCCAAGCCCAGCACTCTATCCCTTGAGTCACCTTGCTGCCTTGGTATAGCTCCCTGGAGTAGTCTGTACCATAACAATGAAATCACTAGGCTAGTTCAAAAAACCATTTGATATAACTATTGACAAGTAAAAGTAAAATGATAAAAAGACGTATTAGAGTAAACAATAACATTGTCATCTCCAAAATGGTGGTGTGCAATGTGGCAATAGGAAAGAATAATTTAACTTAAGAAAAATGAGATCTATGTGCAACTTTGGGAGATTACATCTCTTCTGTAAAATGAAGGAAACATACATATAATATATGTTATATTTATGTGCATCTGCATGTGTGTGCAGGAGTGTGATATGCAAGAATCAGAAAATAAATCTTCAGCTATATTTCCCATTGATCAAGAGAGAGCCTCCATCATTAAAGATGGATGTGAAGAAGTTGGAGACACACCAGAGGGGAACAAAAGCAGTTATGTACTTGAGTCTTTCAGGAAGGAATTAAGTTAAAGAAGTATAAAAGGAGAAAGAAGGGCTGAAGGCAAATTAACTTTCCTTAGTATTTGAAGGATTTTATGAATACCAAGGATAATGAACAACTGTTTCTCAGATCTGAAAGAGGTACAGCTGCACCAAGAAAGATTTAGGTTAGGTATATATAAAAAAGAATGTCATTGTGTTAAAGTAGATTAAACGCGAGCTAGAAAAGGAGGACAAACAGAGATCATTGTGTTTCCTAGTGACGCTTAAGTACAAAATGGGCTTCTGTAAGTCTGAATGAATGAGTGAATGGATCAATGAATGAATGAAAAATTCCTAAGTGGTTACTATATAACAAGTACTAAATTCTGAGAATAAAAAAGAAGACTAAAATAGACTCTGCTTTCAAACAGCTCATATCCTAATGGAGAAGAAAAACATATATGGGAAGTTTTGGCTGCAAGTCCAATGGAAGGGCACCAAAATCTTCCCAAGGCAGATAATCATTTTCCTTACTGGAATTTCCATTAATGAAACCATATCACTGTCTGATTTTGAATCATTTGACAACTGACTAGTGAGGAGGTGAGAACTACTTCCCCTACAAAGTCAATTTCCAGACTCCATCTCTGCAAAGTTTGATTCCTTGGATGATGGGTATGAGGCTGGACTGGAAGCTGACATTAAATTTAATTCTGTTAAAGAACTCTGGCTGTGTTTGGCTATTTTTGGAATATTTCAAACAAAACCTAAAGTTTTATAATTCAACCTGCAACTACAGTATATGTTTGCAGTCAATCAGTCAACAAACATGTATTAAGACTTTATTATGTGTAAATCATTGTTCTTAAGTTCCAAGGATGAAAACAGTGGCAAAAATATAGACCCTGCCCTCAAGAAGTTTAAATTCTAATTTGTAAGGCTGAAATATTTGTACCATTTCAAAACAGATGCTATTTTCCAAATATTCAGGAGATATTAAAAACTAAATTTCTCTAAAGCCAAAGCAAACCAGAATAACAGCTAAGAACAATGAGATTCCTGTTGTAAATTGTCTTGCTCTAGAATCAATTTGGTTTTACTGTGGGTAGAATCACATTTCCCATGCAGATAGTGATATAACCCAAAGCTTGACTGAAGCTTAGTGGCCAATATTGATGATTTTAAAGATGATAAAAGTGGGGCCTACAAAGTGATGTAAATTGCCCAAGGTGACACTGCAACTTAAAGGTCAAAACCCAAGTCTGTGAACATTCAGGCCAGAGTATTTTCTAGTTCTCTCACTAGAACACACAAAGTTTGTAACAGATGTTATCTTTGTCTCAACATTTGTGTTATAACAGATTGTTCTGTACCATATTTATCTTGGTCATTTTGTTGGCTCCTCTAGCACAAATGGCATTTGCAAAATCACCTTCAAAATCCAATACTTTTGACTTTGCAGGATCACTGCCTATGAAGTTGCTAAGTTTTAAATTTATTCATTACATCTTTCAGAGAATATTCTTTGGGACTCTTTTAACTGTTACAATTCCCTATCAGCACCATGGACAGCTAAATAGGTCCTTTTAAAGGTATATACCCAAATATACTTTTCTCTCTAGCTTTACTTTTGCAACATTTCACCTAGTCTGTATCTACATCAAAAAAAAAGCATAGGACATATTCTGAACTCAAAAAATGTGCCTTCATTCATCTGTAAAATGAAAAGAAATCAGAACTTCCCTTTTACCATTAATAGTATTTGCAACCTTGATGGCATCCTCAACTCTCCACTCTTTCTTGTTCCACATATCCAGGCGTTTGCAAATCTTTTCTTTTTCACCTTCATTAAATCTCTCCTATAAGCTTCCTTTTCTCTACTAACACTGTCACCATTCTAGTTCAGGTCCTCATCACTTCTCACCTTTGTTGCTCAATCATTTCAGTCATGTGCAACTCTTTGTTACCCCATTTGGGGTGTTCTCGGCAAAGACGTTGAAGTGGTTTGCTATTTCCCTCTCCAGCAAATTTTCACAGATGAGGAAATTGAGGCAAACAGGGTGATGTGACTTGTCCAGGGCCACACTACCAGTAAGTGTTTGTGTTCAGATTTGAACTCAGGAAGATGAGTTCTCTTGACTTCATTCCCAACACTCTATCCATTATAGCTCTTCTCACCTAGATAACTAAAAATACCTCCTAAATGGGCCATCTGCTTCAAGGCATTCCCCACTCCAATCCATGCTGCCAAAATAATTTTCCCAAAGTGTATTCCTGATTGTAACCTACTCAACCAACCTCAATGGCTCCCTTTTGCCACAGGGATCATTTTGGCATAAAGTTTTTTGACAATCTGATTTCTTCCTATCTTTCCAGTATTCTGGAGTTTTGCTCCCTTCCATGTATTCTGTGATCTAGCTCAATCATCCTTCTTTCTGTTCTGTTCACAAGGCACTCCATCTTGGATCTTCATGCCTCTGCTTTAGCTATCCCCATGACTAGAATGCTCTTTCTCATCACCTCTTCCCTTGGAATTCTTGTTTTCCTTTGAGAATCAACTCAAATGCCAGTTTCTGAAGGATGTTTTCCCAGACACCTTAGCTAGTAAAGCATTCCCCTCTAAGTTTGCCTTTCATCTTCTCTCTCTCTCTCTCTCTCTCTCTCTCTCTCTCTCTCTCTCTCTCTCTCTCTCTTTGTCTATGTCTCTTTTTCTCTCTGTGTGTATGCATATATTTATATTTGTAAGCATGTCTTTTACAAAGAAAAGCAAGGAAGCCAGTGTCATTGGATTGCAAAGTATGTGCAGGGGGATAAAACATAAGAAATAGAAAGGTATTGGGCATAGAAGGGGGAGAGAAAGAGGGAAGGTTACAACAGTCTTTGAACACCATATGGAAGATTTCATATTTGATTGGGAATGATTGGGAGCCCCTGGAGTTTATGTAGTAAGGGAGTAATGTGATTTAGGAAGATCACTTTGATAGTTATATAGAGAATGGCCTAGGGTGGAGAGAGACTTGAAGCAGGGAAACCAGCCAGCAAATTATTTCCATTAGTCCATGGGTGAGAGGATGAGGGCATGCACAAGGGTAGTGGAAGTGAGAGAGCAAAAAAGAGGAACTATAAGATAGTAAGAAGATAGAATCAACAGGACCTGGCAACCAACTGGAGAGTTAGAAAAAGTGATGAATCAAGGATGATACCTAAGTTTCAAACCACAGTAATCAATATCTCAACAATAATAGGGAAATATTTTAAAGAGGAGGGAATGGGGATAATGAAAATGAATTGTTTGGGACATGTTCAGTTTAAATGTCTGTGGGACATAGATAAATAGATTTGGAAAATCATTAACATAAAGATCATCATTGGATTTTTGGGATCTGATGGTATCACCAACTGCAATAGTATAGAAGAAGAACAGAAGAGGGTCCAGGACAGAACCTTGGGGAACACCCACAGTTATCAGTTATGATCTCATTAAAGATCCAGCAAAAGAAACTGAAAAGGAGTGGTCAGATAAAAGGAGAAACAAAAACCTAGAGAGAAGAGAATATTAAGCAGAGGGTGATTAACAGTGTCAAAGGTCAGGGATGAGAACTGATTAAAAGATCATTGATAGCTTTGGATTCAGTCATTTCAGTTGAATGAAAATGTCAGAATCCAGACTTATATCAGATTAAGATGAGAGTAACAGGAAAGAAAATGGAAGTATCAGTTGTAGATAGCCTTCTCAAGGAGTTTAGACAGAGAGGTGTAATTCAATAGTTAGTTGTGATGAAAAATTCAAGTGAGGGATTTTCCTAAGATGAAGGAAACATTGGTGTGTTTATAGCAAATACGGAAACTGCCAGTAGATAGGGAAAGATTGAAAATAAGTGGGGATAATAGAGGAGCCAATCTGCTGGGAGTTTAGGGAGATTATTCTATGTTTTCTTATACAATAACGAAGAACTTATAGGATGAAACACCAATCCTCATTTATCCATTGGTCACCATGACAAGAGAAAAAGGGCCTGTTTGAAAGAAGATTGGTCACTGAACAGGAAAAGTCCCTCATTTAATATGCTTAAAAAAGAGAAAGACAATCCACTATTTTCTGTTCCTGTCTTTCAAGCATATCAAGAATCCTTGAGTTCTCCCTCAGACTTCTCTTGGTAGCTTTAGAAGATTCTTACACATAGCAGCAAGTCACATGTTTACAGGAAAGCCCAAGATTAGACCGTGAGTTGCTGGCCTCCTTTTTCTGATTTGTATTTCTTTTTCTAAATACAAGAGGTGGAAAAGCAATCCTGAGGTGTGGATATTTCTAGTCTTATCAACAACCTTATGAATCCAAGAGGCTGAGGGCTGTTGGAGCTGGTTACTAATTGACTGACAGGAAGTATCAGAAGGATAAATCATGAGTGCCTGACTATTTAGAAGCTATGGAGCCCTGAGTGAGTGTTTGGAAAGTATGGATCCAAAGTGGATGAAGTGAAATACCTTTTAAACAATGCCAAGTGTTTCATGTTCAATCAATCTCTCAGAAAAATGTAATATGGGTTATGGGTTACTGTTTCATATTCACAATGAATATGAGCACAACGAATAGTAGGTGCTTAATAAATGTTTGTTGATTGATGAAAGCTTTGTGAATGCATGCTTTTATATTTCAAGCATTTCTTTTGTAGTGGATGAACAAATTAACTATCCTATACCTGAAGTACCTTACATAGGATATTTTTCAAGTCTCTGGGGGAGACTCTAAATGTGAACTATTCCAAAGCTTTGGGTTTTTTTTACAGTTTTTCCCTGTGATGGGGCAGAATGAGTCAGTGAGTACAAGAATAGTCTGATCTTTAGAACATAAATATGGTCAGTGTGAAGCCAGAGTGGGTCCCATTAGTAAGAGAGGACCATTGGTTTTACAACAGAATTAAATTGGGTCAAATTTCCAGAACCTATCCCATCCTTTCATAGCTTGTTCTAGTTCTCAATTTATCTGCCTTAACACCATGAAGTTGTCCCTTCTATCTAACCTAGATCTGGTTATACCCTTTTCAGAGTTGAAAAACAAATATCCATTATTGTTGGTATCCATAAATTCTTTCAGACATGAAGGACAATTAAGTTGACTCCAGTCTTTTTTCTTCCTCTATCCTTTCTTTTGATTTCTTCCTGAAAGGCTCTCATATATCATTTCTTTTATTCTTTTCTAACTTTTTTACATTTATCATCAAAGAACAGGTCTCTTCTGAGAAACATTATATCTTTCAGATAAGGATAGACAGGAAGTGCTCCAATATAAATTACTATGGTACCTCCCTTATAATTCATTCTTTAAAACCACAATAACTATCTTCCCTCAAAATACCAATAGACCTTAGAGTTCATTTGGACCAACTCCTATTTTTCAGATAAAGAAATCATGGACCACCAAATCATGGTTAGTTACCAGCAGTACCAGAATTAAAATCCATGTCTCCTAACTTTCCATCCAGTGAGCACTAAAAAAACTGATTTCCATTACCCACTTCAGTGAAATATCTCAGAACATGATATCTATCACCATTGAGACTGTGTATAGGGAACAATGTCCAAACTTTTTTTGATTTCTGGAGAAATGGGGGTTTTCATTTGGGATTTTTTTGTAGCCAGATGAAAACTTAAGCATGTCTACTCCTGATATTAGCAAAAGGATTTCAAGGGCTTTGGGAGAACATCTGCTAGCATCTGAGCTTTCGTTGCACAAATTGGAAATATGTTCTGTAGGATGTGTGAACCCGCTCAAGAAAGTACATTGGTCTTCATTATTTCTTAACAGAATGTCAACTGGCTGCTTAACATATGGCAGGCATATCCCATAACACTTTCTGTTATTACAGATTTAGGGTGTCACTATACTAATTGCTTTTTGAACTCCTATCTACAGAACTCACAGTTTAATGATGCCCATCAACCATAACCACTGCTAGAACCCTGAGTGAAATCTTTTTTTCCAACTAAGCCTCAATATATTGAAAACACATAAGTATTTTTTAAACATAAACAGACCACACCTTAACTAGAAGGTTATGTGTTTTCTAATCATTTCCATGGATCTAGTAGCACATATTCCTAATGTTTAAAAATAACCCTTAATAACAACTGTAAAACTTAATAAGAAACTATCTGAAATAACTGCCTCTAGCAGAATAGAATTTATTTGCTTTATTTGAAAACATATCATATTTCTAGCTGGACTAGTTATTCTTCTGTGCTACTAAGAGAAAAATGATCCACAAACAAAGGCAATCTTTAAGGATTTGTAACAATAATAATTCACTGCTGGAACCTCAGGGTATTGCTCCAGCTCCCTTTCCCTATGAGGAGTTTCTCCATTTTGTACACAGGAATGTCCTAGGACAGGGTTCAATTCTGGGACAGCTTAATGAAGCAAAACTATGCAAAGTCATCAGTCTCACTCTCTCCTCCAAAGTTATAGGAGTCCAGTGGCAAGACACAGGTCAGGATGAATGATCACAGGCCCAGATTCAGTAGGAGACCTTGGCCTTATTAAACTAAGGTCTTTCCCACATCTCAGTTTGTCTGAGGCAACATCTATTTCATAATTAAAGATTAGGCAAGAATTGAGGCTAAGGGGTCAAATTGTTGCAATGGCAAGTAAAGTGGAAATTTCTGTTGTTTTTCTTCTAGTATAATCAAGAAGTGTTATGCTCCTATTTGTTCCAGGATCCATGGCCACTTAGATTGTAAGGCCAAGGATCCTGGAAGGGTGGATTGTAAGGGCAAGCAAAGTAGGACCTTTTTCTGTTTTCGCTCTACTAAAAGTGCCTCTGGTTGAATAATGGGATTAAGGAGAATCTTTCCCACCTATTGTTGGGTCTGGGAAGATTTGCAGCAAGGCTCACACACTTTACTAATGAGGCACTGGTTTGAAGATGGCAGCAAGGCTCAAACACTTTACTAATGAGGCACTGGTTTGAAGATGGCAGAATAGAAAGACAGAACCTTCTCTAATTTTGCTCCCATAATCCATAACATATCTGTAAAAAATTACTCTAAACAAATTCTAGAGCAGCAAAAGCCACAAAACAACAGAGTGAAAGAGATTTCCAGCCCAA